>NC_138771.1:53748459-54474709 GCF_965119305.1 Pelophylax lessonae | reverse complement strand
GAGGCAACTCTAAAATGATTACTTCCAGCTTGCTATTGCAAGATGCTCTATAAACCAATCATCAAAGGATAAATGCAGACTTGATCATAAAATATATAAAATATTCTTCCTCCTGGCTCACGTCATCTTTTTTTTTTTTTGAATAATAAATTCTTTATTTATAGAATCAATATGAACAAGTATTACAAAATTCAATAATTTGACTATCAATGTTGACCCTGATGCAGCAATATCAACACATTGCAGGGAACGCCTAACAATGTAAGGAGTAGAGCTAAGTAGTCAAAGTATCACAATCTAGTCTGGTAAAAATGTATCTAGAGTAGGGCCACAAGTAATAGGACTACCAAAACAACTGTGAGTGATAGAAAGGCTACTAAGTCACTATAAACCTAACCATACATCACACTAGGTAATTAGCAAAAATCTACATCAATCCATAAATCAAATTAAACCAAACAGGTAGATATGTAAGCAGGGCCGCTGATAGGGGGGGACCACCAGCCCTCTTGTAGGGGGCCCGAGCACACAGGGGGGCCCACACAGAGAGGGGGATTAATGATGGACAACAATTACAGAAATCTTCCTCCAGCACCTGAATCTGATCTGTCCCTCTCCCTGCTATCAGCTTTTATCTGTTGAGAAAGAGGCAGTCGTCCCTCACTAATCCCCCTCCCTGTGCGGGCCCCCCTCCCAGCACTTATCTCTGCTCAGGAGTTTATTTGTAAATTGTAACTTTGTTTCTCTCTCTCTGTCTCTCTGATCACTGAGCTCCAACTGCCCAGCCTGTATATTTTTCTCATCTCATCTTCTTTTTTATTTAACATCGTTTTTTTTTTTTAGATTTAGCAGGAATTACACGAGTTATGTTATATTTGTGTCTGATAATAGTGATTTTGTTGTAATTTTAGCTAAATAGATCTTTAACAATTTCTTGAGGGGGCCCTGCCAGGTAGTCTGTATGGGGCCCCGCGATTTCTAACAGCAGCCCTGTATGCAAGTCCCATTAATGTGACATAAAAGTTATACAGTGCTTGTGCTCATAATCTTCAACGTAAGACGGGTGCTCCACTAGTGCTTAATTCAAGTGCCCCACATGGATGTACACTCACCCCGGATGTGGACCACTTATCTCTAGTATGGTCACTTGCGCTTAATGGGGAATCCACCCCTGGTTGATGTCTTTGGTGGTAGCCTTCTCAAAGGGTTAATCATTTGATCTCCAACTTCTAGTGTGGTCTCTTGCACTTTTTGGGGGATCCACCCCTGGATATACCCCTTATTAGCAGGCACCTCACTAGGTTATTCCTCAGATGGAAGTATGGAAAAAAACAGTGGAGGGAAACCACATAGCGTAACATCGCAAAGTTTATTTGAAGGTAGGTATAAGGTATAAAACAAAGCTTGAGGTGCCTTAAACCCAGTATATGCAACATGTGTGTCTCAAAATCGCTCCGACCACCATACAGCAAATACCGCATTTCGCGACTCAGCTCTGACCCAGGTCGTGACACAGGCAGAAATTATGTCATGGTGATGCGATCAAGCTTTGACGCGTTTCAGCCAATCAGAAAGGGCCGTCATCAAGAAGCTCGGCAAGGTATGTTTATTGTTGAAGTTTTGCTAAGAAGCTTACGTTAACATCGCAGCTGGTTTGACTACCATGTTACAATCACTGATTTGTTTTTTATCACATTGTTTTATCTCCATGATCTGTGACGCTAAACTATCAATTTTTATTAAGTCACTAGTCAGAGGGGAAGTCATGCACCCTGCCAAAAAATGTTCTGTTTTCGTGAGGAAGTAGAAAAAGGAATAAGGAAAAAAGAAAAAAAAAGAGAAAAAGGGTGAGAGCGAGGAAAAAAAAATAAATAAAAAAGAAGGGGGTGCGAGGAGGAGACCCCTTCTAATCTAGTATATCTCTGCCTTTGCTGGGGTAGACTCTAGGAGTTCTTTTACTTATTGGAAAAGGTGAATTGGGTCCAGTAACACCACATCTTGCGGAAGGAGGTTTCATTTCTTCCATGTGAATGATCAGAGATAAAGCTGTACAGGGTCCTATGCGCTACCTCTTAGCATATACAGGTGCATCTCAAAAAATGTGAATATCATAAAAAAGTTAATTTATTTCAGTAATTGAATTCAAAAAGTGAAACTCATAATATATAGGTTCATTAAACACAGAGTAATTTTCTGAGATACCGAATTTTGGGTTTTCACTAGCTATAAGCCATAATCATCAACATTAAGAAAATATATATCAAATATATCATATAAAATATATCACTCTGTGTGTAATGAATCTATATAATATATGAGAGTTTAACTTTTTGAATTAAATTGCTGAAATAAATGAACTTTTTGATGATATTCTATTTTTTTGAGATGCACCTATATATGTAGGTATATCAATGAAGTACAAGCAGCTGCTCACATTAGGTGTATCTGTCCCATAGGTGTGCGCAGCCTAATGCATTAGGGTGTGCACACCAAAGCTCAAACACACACTACCGATCCACTCATTCATTCAGAAAGGGAGGGGATCGGCAAATTATATATTTACCGGCCCCTTTCCCCACTCATCCTAAAACATCCCCCCAGCAACAGCCGGCTGGAGAGGAGGGAAGCCGGAAGAGCTGTGGGGGTAAAAGGGAGGGGAGCCAGGGCAGTAGGGGGAATCTGTGCTGCACAGGGTGATTAGGGTGTGCCTGGGCACACCTGGCACACCCCTATGATCTGTCCCCACCTAAAGCAATAAAAATTAAAAAATAATAGAATGTTGTGCTTACTTGAGTATGCGTATTAACTGGTGCCTTAACTGTGTTTATGTAAGTTATTTCCTAATTCCATATATATATATATATATATATATATATATATATATATACACATACATACACACAATAATTCCCAAAATAGGGTTTCCCACACCTTCTTAAGTCTTGAGTTCATATACACTTACTGGTCACTTTATTAGGAACACCTTGCTAGTACCGGGTTGGACCTTTTGCCTTCAGAACTGCCTTTTTTCTTCGTGGCAGAGAACAAGGTGTTGGAAACATTCCTCTGAGATTTTGGTCCATATTGACATGATAGCATCACGCAGTTGCTGCAGATTTATCACCTGCACCATCCATGATGCAAATTTCCCGTTCCACCACATAACAAAGGTGCTCTATTGGATGAGATCTGGTGACTGTGGAGGCCATTGGAGTACAGTGACCTCATTGTCATGTTCAAGAAACCAGTGGTGAGATGATTGGAAGGAGCCATCAGAAGATGGGTACACTGTACATATAAAGGGATGGACATGGTCAGTAACAATACGGTACTCAGGTCAGCTGTGGCGTTTAAACGATGTTCAACTGGTACTAAGGGGCCCAAAGTGTGCCAAGAAAATATCCCCCACACCATTACACCACCAGCCTGAACTGTTGATACAAGGCAGGATGGATCCATGCTTTCATGTTGTTTATGCCAAATTCTGACCCTTCCATCTGAATGTCCCAGCTGGAATCGAGACTCATCAGTCCAGGCAACATTTTTCCAGTCTTCTAATGTCCAAATTTGGTGCAAATTGTAGCCTCAGTTTCCTGTACTTAGCTGACAGGAGTGACCCCCGGTAAACCATCTGCTTCAAGGTTCAATGCGTTGTGCATTCAGAGATGGTATTCTGCATACCTTGGTTTTAGCAAGGGGTTATTTAAGTTACTGTTGCCTTTCTATTATCTCAAACCAGTCTGTCCATTCTCCACTGACATCAGCAAGGCATTTTCCTCCACAATGCCCCTCACTGGATATTTTCTCTTTTTCGGACCATTCTCTGTAAACCCAAGAGATAGCTGTGTGTGAAAATCCTGGTAGATCAGCCTGTCTGGCACCAATAACAATGCCACGTTCAAAATCACTTAAACCCCTTTTCTTCCCCATTCTGATGCTCGGTTTTAACTTCGGCAAGTCCTCTTCACCACGTCTAGATGCCTAATTGCATTGAGTTGCTGCCATGTGATTGGCTGATTAGCAATTTGTGTTACCAAGCAATTGATCAGGTGTACCTAATAAAGTGACTGGTAAGTGTATATACACAGTGCTAAACAAATGTACTTCACATGAAACGTAACAAACAGCTTACACACTGCGAAGTGTTGTTTTTATTTCTATGTTCAATTTTGATTTTAATAAAAGGAGTATATACGGTTTTACACTATGAAATCATTTATTTTATCCATATGAACACCATTGCCGGATACATGGTGAAGAGGAGGAGTGGAGACATCCTTACCTAAGAGGAATTTCAGTTTACAAAGCATACGTATATAGACCTATATGAAAATATACTGGAGGAATTGCCAGTCCACTTGGTCAAATGCCTTCTCTGCATCAACCGTTAAGAGGCAAAGAGGGATATTCTGAGTGCGGGCATAATCAGTCAGGAGAAGGGTTTTCAGGGTGTTATCTCTCGCTTCACGTCCGCACACAAAACCAAATGGGTCTAAGTGTATTAACTGTGGTAATAATGGTTGCAATCTGTTAGCCAACACCTTAGCGTATATTTGTAAATCTACCCAAATCAAGGAAATGGGTCTGTAGTTCGTCTGGGTCCTAGTCTGATTTTCAGAATAAGGGAGATATGTGCTTCAAGCGTCTGCGGAGGGAAGACGGAACCCTCTGTTAGGGAATTAAACATTTTAGTCAAGAAGGGGGCAAGGAAGGAAGCAAAGACTTTGCCAAAAAATTTGGGAGTAAAGCCATCAGGACCCAGACTCTTGCCAGCAGGGATGGAAGCGATAGCTGCCGTTACTTCATCTTCCGAGATTAGCTTTTCTAGTTCGCCTACAGTGTCTTCATCTAAAGTGGGTAAGGCAGTCCTAGCAATGTAGGACATCCTGTCCTCCTCCGAAGGGGCGGGGGTACGAGGAGGCTGTGTGGTAGAAATATTATACAGAAATTGGTAGAAATCCTTGAACGTCTGAGCAATTCCTTCGTCTTTCCCTGCAGCAGATAGGGTTGGGGCCTCAAATGCTGTTAAGGATCATGTCTCTATACACCTCCCCATCTGCCAGAATCTGAATAGCTCATTATCCCGAGCGTTTAATATCCAGAATGGGACAAGACAAGGGTGTTCCCTCTCTCCCCTTCTTTATGTTCTTACAATGGAACACTTGGCTGTCGCTCGACGAAATAATCCCTCCATTCATGGTGTCACAGTTGGTCCCCTACATTCCAAACTTGCCCTCTTCGCAGATGATTTGTTATTGTTTGTAACCCAACCCTATTCGCAATACCCTCAATCATACAAGAATTCAAGAACTTTGGTGCTGTAAGTAATTTCAAAGTTAGTCACAGTAAATCAGAAAGTCTGAATATCTCGTTGCCTGAGGCGGATTTAAAACGACTGTTGTCCTCCTTTCCTTTCAAGACTGGATCTGCCTCTATCTGTTACCTAGGTATTAATATATCGTCCGACGCATCCCGACTCTTTTCTGAGAACTATGACCCACTGCTCCTCAGAACCCAATCGGACTTATCCACTTACGCAACTAAAAAACTCTCCTGGTTTGGAAGAATTAATGCTCTGAAAATGGATGTCCTCCCACACTTCTTATACTTATTTCAGACACTCCTTATGAGGTTACCCACCTCTTACTTTAGGAAGATTCACCAGATGTTTTCTAAATGTATTTGGAAAGCAACCAGCCCTAGAAAAAGATACAAAACACTCTCTCTCCCGAAAATACCTGATGCCTTTCTATATCACAAGGCAGGGGTACTTACGCATATAGTGGACTGGTTCCACCACTCCTCGTTCAAACTCTGGGTCCAACTGAGACGACACCTCAACTCCATTGATCTTTGTGCTCTGCCGTGGACACCTGTGGTCCGTCGCAGGGCCATGTCACTATCCAGCAATCTCACCTGTCAAACACTCTAGAAATGGGGCAGTTTGACGTCATCCAGTACCCTGTCTAAATTGCAAGGACCCATGACTTCCCTTCTTTGGAACCCCGGCCTTTCTGCCAGCTACAGGTAGAACAGGGTATGGTCCGTGGTGTAAAAAAGATCACAGACGTCTTGCCCAAGACCTACATGCAGACCCGTCTTTGCTAACTGACTCCCCGACCCAGGTACTCCTTCAACACCCGCAAGGGTGGTTTCAGAGACAACCGGTTCTATCATACCTCCATACTCTTCCATCCCTTCCAGACATTACATCCGAACCATCAGGATTTGAAGAGTTGCTCCTACGGGTCGATCTTCCTACTAATGTCATCTCTCAACTATATTCCTTATTACTCAATAACTTTCTCTCCAGACTTTCCACCATACACACGAGTATGGGAAATGGTTACAACATACTATTTCCCCCATAGACTGGCAAAAATGCATCCCCATTCGGAAACCATTTTTACTCTGTACTGCAGGCTGATGGCGACTGTAACGGCACCCCGGACACAAAAGGGTTAAAACCGTTTAGGAGATCTTCCCCTTCCAGAGCTACAGGCACCAAACTCCCGAACTGGAAACCAAGGAATGATGCAAACAGTGTAGCTGGAACCTTATGAATGCTGCATACAGCTGAATAGGAAAAACCATATGAAGGGTTTACACTCCTAGCAGTCAAACTGGAACAGCATACAATAAATCCCCCCAATAACGAGACAAGGCTCCGCGTTGAGGTTAAAACAGGAACAACATTTATTGGAAGAACACAGCACACTTTTATACAGAATTTGGAACATTCTTCCCCCAACAACCGCTTTCCCATTGGTCAATTACACAGTACCTGCAGTTCCCCATAAGGTCCTCTCCAGCCATGCAAATGAGGGCTTGAAAATGAGTCAGCAGTGATTGGTCAGATAGCTTGACCAGAAGGACTGCCATGTGCAAGGATACAGAAGCCCCCAGGGGGTAATCAATGTACACAATAGCCAGACACAGAACAATGGTTCCCTAACGAGCCCTCAATACACATTACTCTGAGTGTCACTACATCTCTTAGCAGACAGCAGGCAAGTTCATTAGCACCCCCGACAATAGGTGAATGGAGAGCCACCTCAGACAGTCCGTCTCCTCATTGGACTTCCTGGAACGACCATATTAGGAGTGCACTTCCTGTGCCTTACAGTTTACAGGAATAAGGTTTAGCTTCCAGGATAGAGGCAAGACTCCATTAGCCACATGGTTAAAGAAACACAAAAAGACACAAAAATTCATAACTCCCAGTCTACTGAACAGAACCCCCACATTCAACCCATCCCCAGATAGCCTGGATCTGAGCGCTCAACATATCCAAACAGCGCTCAGAAGCCACAAACACAGTCAAATCGCCATGGGGTTTACGTTTAGCATGGGCTGATGAGAGGGTCCATAGTCACATTGCTGGAGGCGAGCAACCAGGCTTCTCCAATGCCCGGTGGCGAGATTGGTCTCGTCACAACGACATCTATCCAACCCTCACCTGAAGTAGCCCTACTATCTATGACTACGGGCTCTCTCAGAATAATTAAAAAAGATGTCCTGTGGTTTCTTGGTTGCAACCAGGGCAGT
This sequence comes from Pelophylax lessonae, assembly GCF_965119305.1. Taxonomy (NCBI): domain Eukaryota; kingdom Metazoa; phylum Chordata; class Amphibia; order Anura; family Ranidae; genus Pelophylax; species Pelophylax lessonae. The sequence goes on along the minus strand of NC_138771.1, from coordinate 54,467,161 downwards.
GATCCCTACATACTGGAGGGCGTCGGACATGCCTTCCCTCAGGGAGTGGGCCGAATCAGAGACCTGGAATGACTTTTGGCTCAAGAATCTGGAAAGGAAGAACAATTCTCCATGACGTGGACTTCATGGTCCATGTTTAGGTACTCAGCGGAGTTTGACAAATGGGCTGTGACAATACTGCCCCCTAGCAGTAATGGAGAGTGTATCCCTTCTTATCTGTGTCTTCCCCCTCTGCTCCCTCTTTTATCCCTGCCTTTTAATGTCCCAACCTATAGGAATTTACTCACCCAAAAACCAGACGAAATCCATTCATAACAAAATCTAAGCAATCCAGCCAGTCTAACATTTCCTGAGAGAAGGAATCTTCAGATGAATACACGAGGCCTTGCAATAGTGTTGAGTGCTTACATACTAGCACAGGCTATTTAAGTTAACGGTTGCTATAGAGTCTGTTAATGTTTTCGTATTACTTACATGGTAATTTACTTTAATACATCACAATATAGATAATATATTGTCAATATTAACCCTCCTTCCCCCCTTTTTTTCTCTACTTACTTATGTAAGTGTTACATCATTGTACAAGATATGTATACTTTAGTCTATGTTCTCTTCAATAAAATAAGATTGAACTAAAATATACTGGAGGTGAGCAGCCACTTGTAACAACACAAGGGTGAAGCATAAGCACGGTGGTGGATATATGACATTTTAAAACACATATCTAGAGGAGTCAGCTTAATACTGGCCACTTTATATCAAGGACAGTTAATTATCCCTGTTATGGACAGTTAACAACAATACTATATAGAACTATATTGTGAATATTAAATATACTGGGCTATTTATTAAATATAATCTCTGTAATCTATTGACACTATATGTATTTAGATTTGAAAATATTTTACAGCACTAGATTAAGGGTATAAACCCCCAGTAGGGTTATTAAAAAAAAAAAAAAAAAAGAGCACACGTTTCACGTGGAGCACATATGTTTATTTCCCTATATATATATATATATATATATATATCTATATATAGATATATATATATACACACAGTGCCTTGCGAAAGTATTCGGCCCCCTTGAACTTTTCGACCTTTTGCCACATTTCAGGCTTCAAATAGAAAGATATAAAACTGTAATTTTTTTTTTTTTTTTTTGAAGAATCAACAACAAGTGGGACACAATCATGAAGTGTAACGAAATTTATTGGATATTTCAAACTTTTTTAACAAATAAAAAACTGAAAAATTGGGCGCGCAAAATTATTCAGCCCCCTTAAGTTAATACTTTGTAGAGCCACCTTTTGCTGCGATTACAGCTGTAAGTCGCTTGGGGTATGTCTCGATCAGTTTTGCAAATCGAGAGACTGACATTTTTGCCCATTCCTCCTTGCAAAACAGCTCGAGCTCAGTGAAGTTGGATGGAGAGCATTTGTGAACAGCAATTTTCAGTTCTTTCCACAGATTCTCGATTGGATTCAGATCTGGACTTTGACTTGGCTATTCTAACACCTGGATATGTTTATTTGTGAACCATTCCATTGTAGATTTTGCTTTATGTTTTGGATCATTGTCTTGTTGGAAGAGAAATCTCAGTCCCAGTCTCAGGTCTTTTGCAGACTCCATCAGGTTTTCTTCCAGAATGGTCCTGTATTTGGCTCCATCCATCTTCCCATCAATTTTAACCATCTTCCCTATCCCTGCTGAAGAAAAGCAGGCCCAAACCATGATGCTGCCACCACCATGTTTGACAGTGGGGATGGTGTGTTCAGGGTGATGAGCTGTGTTGCTTTTACACAAAACATAAAGTTTTGCATTGTTGCCAAAAAGTTTGATTTTGGTTTCATCTGACCAGAGCACCTTCTTCCACATGTTTGGTGTATCTCCCAGGTGGCTTGTGGCAAACTTTAACCACTTTACAACCGGAGGATTTTGCTGTCTTCCGTCCAGGCCACTTTTTGCGATTCGGCGCTGTGCGACTTCAACTGACAATTGCGCGGTCGTGCGACGCCGTACCCAAACGAAATTTACGTCCTTTTTTTCCCACAAACAGAGCTTTCTTTTGGTGGTATTTGATCACCTGTGCGATTTTTACTTTTTGCGCTATAAACAAAAAAAGAGCGTTTATTTTGAAAAAATAACAATATTTTTCACATTTTTTTATATGAAATTCCCCCCAAAAAAGATGTAAAAACCAATTTTTTTAAAAGTTTTTGGCCAATTTGTTTTATGCTACATATGTTTGGTAAAAAAAATCGCAATAAGCGTATTTTTATTGGTTTGCGCAAAAGTTATTGCGTTTACTAACAAAGGGAAAGATTTCTGTCATTTTTGGTGTTTTTTTTTTAACGCGTAATGGCGGCGATCTGCGATTTTTTTTGCGGGACTGCGACATTGCGGCGGACAGACCGGACCCCTGACTGACATTTTTGACACTTTTGGGGGTACCAGTGACATTACTGCAGTAATCAGTGCTATAAATATTCACTGTTACTGTAAAAATGACACTGGCAGGGAAGGGGTTAATTTTATTGGAGAGGGAGGGGTTAATGTATGCCTGGTGCTTACTGACGTGTAGGGGGGGAGGTGACTATGTGATTCATGGACAGATCGGATGTCCAGCTATGCTGAACAGTCCGATCTGTCACTCCCTGTCACTATGGAGATCCGCCCGCTGTGTTTACACACAGCGGGCGGATCTCCAGACTCGATCCCCGACGATCGGGTAAGAGCAGCGGCGATCGCCGCTGCTCCTCCCCTGGCCCGACTCCCGCTGTGAATGAAAACAGCGGGAGCGAGCCTCCGGCGGCGCGCAAGCGCCGCCCAGAAGGGGAGGAGTCCAGTCACGTTAATACTACGTGACTGGACGGGAACGAGCCACTCTGCCGCAGTAGTATTACTGTGAGCGGTAGTAGAGTGGTTAAACGACACTTTTTATGGATATCTTTAAGAAATGGCTTTCTTCTTGTCACTCTTCCATAAAGGCCAGATTTTTGCAGTATACGACTGATTGTTGTCCTATGGACAGAGTCTCCCACCTCAGCTGTAGATCTCTGCAGTTCATCCAGAGTGATCATGGGCCTCTTGGCTGCATCTCTGATCAGTCTTCTCCTTGTATGAGCTGAAAGTTTAGAGGGACGGCCAGGTCTTCGTAGATTTGAAGTGGTCTGATACTCCTTCCATTTCAATATTATCGCTTGCACAGTGCTCCTTGGGATGTTTAAAGCTTGGGAAATCTTTTTGTATCCAAATCCGGCTTTAAACTTCTCCACAACAGTATCTCGGACCTGTCTGGTGTGTTCCTTGTTCTTCATGATGCTCTCTGCGCTTTAAACGGACCTCTGAGACTATTACAGTGCAGGTGCATTTATACGGAGACTTGATTACACACAGGTGGATTCTATTTATCATCATTAGTCATTTAGGTCAACATTGGATCATTCAGAGATCCTCACTGAACCTCTGGAAAGAGTTTGCTGCACTGAAAGTAAAGGGGCTGAATAATTTTGCACGCCCAAATTTTCAGTTTTTTATTTGTTAACAAAGTTTGAAATATCCAATAAATTTCATTCCACTTCATGATTGTGTCCCAGTTGTTGTTGATTCTTCACAAAAAAATTACAGTTTTATATCTTTATGTTTGAAGCCTGAAATGTGGTAAAAGGTTGCAAAGTTCAAGGGGGCCAAATACTTTCGCAAGGCACTGTATATTATATATATATATATATATATATATAAATATATATATATATATATATATATATATATATATATATATATATATATATATAAACTCATGACTTAAGTTTGAGAAGGTGTGGGAATTACTATTTTGTTAAATATTGTGTATATATGGAATTATGACATAACTTACTTAAACACAGTTAAGGCACCAGTTAGTCCACGCAAGTAAGCACCACATTTAATTATATTTTCATTTTTTCATGTGAATAATATGGTTTACACGTGAAATCCACCGACTTACTTTGGGACACGAGGTGGATATCCATTGAACCTTGATACAAGCCCAGGCCGCATTATGAAAATAGGTCTCACCAAAGAATGGCAATATTTATACTTAGATAGAGACCTGAGATGCAATAGGCAGGCAGTTGGGTCTTGATCAAAAGAAAGACCCATGAGATCCTGGATCAGGATACAAATACTTTGCCAAAAGGCAAGGATCAGCGGACAGGTCCAAAAATATGATTTTTGGGATTTCCAGCTCATGTTATCTCAAAGTAGTTGAAGCCTGAATTTTATTTGCAAGAATGGATGGAACTTGACATAGTGGAGCTCCAGAGGGAAATCTGAATTTCCTTTAAAGGGGGACATAGAGGAGTCTAGTGTTGAGTCAAATTCTTGAAGACTATTTTGTTTGTAGTACCCAGAATAGGGGGGTCTATCACATATGCTGGACAAGAACATCTTACCCAAGGGAGCGCTCTCAGAGGAATGAGGGAGATGACCTGTTCCAAAGTCACCCATACCATGGTTTTGACATTTTTCAACCAGTCCAGCAATTTGGCCAAAACTGTAGCTTGGTACCCTACCAGATCAAGGAAACATATAGCCACCAGATTGTTTGGACAAACAACAGGTATCTATTTTTATTCTGGCAAGCAAACAAACTCCATGCAGATATTGTCCTGGCCAGGATTTGAGCCAAGAACCCCAGTGCTGCATAACAGAAGTGCTAAACACTAAGCCACTGTGCTGCTTATAGTAAGAGCTCTATTTTGAGTAGACTGTGACCTAAGTTCTAAAAGCACTTCAATAAAGAGTTAAATATGGTGCAGTGTAGGTGTAAAGTCCCAAGGGCCTGTTGCTTCAGGCAAGCCAAGAGCTGTAAGAATATTGCAGAAATTATGTTTTTCTAGGTCGTCTATAGCTAGGATTGCATAATCAATTCTACATTCCTGTTACCTGTAAATGTGCTCAATACATCTAGTTTGGCAGATAATGTGGCACCCTGCTTTGCCAGGGAAATCACCCTATTGTAAATATGTGTAACCTTTTCTTTTATATGCCAAATTTCTGCCTTGTTTGTATGTTCCAATTTCTGAATATACCTTTCTTATTCATCGCTTGCGGGTAAAAGTCTGAAAGTTTGATATGTGCATAAAGGTTCTTTCTTTGTGTTGCCAAAGTAAGTACTTGGGCCTCTGGATGTGCAGCAGTTTGTGATGTCAGTGACGGAATCTTTAGACTGTTCCCACTGAAGGCCGTGGAGGAAGTTTCAGATGCAGTATCATTTACCGCCATCTTGTCCAGTGTAAGTAGTGGCTGTGACTGTGGAAAGAACTCTGTGATTCTGCCCTGTGGATCACCAGACAGCTAAACAGGCGTCTTTGAGGGCATGGGCATCCGCAGAACTTTTTTCGGGGGGGGGCATAATTTTAAGGTCACCCATGCTCCGCCCCATTTCAACAATGTCATGAAGAGGAGAGACTTAGTCATTATACTTATTTTAAGTATTTATTTTTAAAGGGCAAATGGCATCATTTATTTTTAAAGCATTTGTTAACCTAAAAAAAAAAAAAAACGATCCTGTTCCTTTAAAGCATGTTATACAGCACAGTGTTTGTGCTGTGCAATTTGGCCCCTTCTATCACCTAAAATACCTGGCTGATCCTTCCTGGCTATGTCCTCCCCTCTGTAAACTGACCACGGTATACCATGGCTGCTGAGCCCTGACACAGTGGTCAAAAAAACAGATACCGTGAAATGTATGCCATCATCCCCAAGAAACTAGGACAAAAACAGGGGGTAGTAGGGGCCAAGAGAGGACCCAAGAAAGCGGGACTATACCGGCATAACTGATGGTTGCAGGAGTACAAACACAACACTCATGTATGTATAAAAAATATATTCATTTTATTACAAAAGAATAAAAAACATGACAACAGTGGTCAGTATACGTGTCTCTATCATCCGCAGCTCTCTCCTCCTCTGTCCTCTCTCCCCCCTCCCTCCCTGCCTGTCTGCTCCTGTGTCAGTGCCTGCCCCCTCCCCTCCTGCTGCTGTAGTTTCATTTAAAGTTTCATATCATGTCTACAGTTTGTTTAATAATCCTGTGTGCCCCTGTGTCTGTGCTTTATAAAAAGTTTTCAAAGCGCCAATCGCCGCTCACGTGACTCGCTGCCTCTCTCCTCCTCTCCCCCTCCCCTCCTACTCCCCTCCAGACTGACGTCAGCAAGGAATACTCGGCCCGCGCGTGGCAGGAAGCTGCCAGACGGGGAAAGGAGAGCCAACAGGATCACATGAGCCGCGACAGACGAGACAGGATGGTATAAAGTGGTTTAACAGCCACTTTAAAGGGGAAGTTGAGATTCCAGGGGGGGGCATTTGCCCCCCCTTACCCCTACCTGCGAACGCCCATGTCCCACTTTTTCATTCTTCTTCTGTGATGGTAAAGAGGATAGGTAGAGTTCAAGACCAGGGGTGTTTGAGAAGCTTGTCCTTGCGCATGTCACACCCCAACAACACCTGTATATTAATTCCACAGATCCTTTATATTCCTTATAAGAATATAAGATGCAATTGTAGGTGGAATAATGATTGCTGGGTATCTAAAGCCAGCCATAGACAGTTTCAATCTCGACCGGTTCAGCAGGGACTGGCAGAGATTAGAACCATGATCGATCAACTTGGGTATAGCCAGCATGTTGGATTTTACATGCAATTATTGCTAGTGGCTAACTCTTAGGACTGGATGGACAGGTAAATAGTTCCCATATTTAAATTTCAATTGGTGTATTAGGCTGTTTGCCTTGAGTTCAGATTTAAAGTATAACTAAAGGGAAAACTTTTTTTTAGTTTTAGTTAGAGTGGAGAGGGATTAGAACCTGTCAGTTTTTATTGCTCTATGTGTCCCAGCCGAAGAGATTCACCCTCTCCATTTGTCCTGTTTACTATTATCATTGAAAATAAAAGTAAAAGAAAATCCTAAATTTTGGGTTGAGAAAAGTAATAGAGGGGAAATCTTCCAATGGGGACACTAGTTTTGGTGACCTGGGGATCCCCAAGAGATTCCCTTTCATTTGCAGGGATTTCTTCTCATTTCCTGTTTGGCTATAGGTAAATCCCCCTAATGGGACAAAGAGGGCAAAAATAAACCTTAGAGGGGCTATAAGTTCTACTTTAAAGTGTTACTAAACACAGGAGCCTGCACTCACTATATCTGATACAGTACACAGAACATGGAAACGCAATTATTTTAGTAAATATAAACTGTTAAATACCTTTTCTCATCAGCAGTATATACTGTAGAAGTCTTATGACGTCGATCAGTGTCTGTTTAAAGCTTGTAGGAGGAGTTTTCATTCTACTCTGACTGTCCTATGAGGCTGCAGAACCCCTAACCCTCTGTCTGGACAGTGCTGATTGGCCCTGTGCTGATCACATGCACTCTTCCAAGAAAAAAAAAATAGCAATATACACCTGAGCATGTGCAGAGTGCCCCCATGGGTCTGTTCTATCAGGAGATGGATTAGGGACAGTGGAAGAAGGGGAGGATCAGAGAAGACAGGATCAAACAGCCTTTTACACAACGCAGAGGATTAACCCCTTAGGTTCCACAGCGAGTATAACAAGCAAGCTTTACTGCATATACAGACTGATTGTACTGCTGTGGGTTTAGTAACACTTTAAGTTCATCAATATTGCATGATTGTTACATAATCTACAGCTGCATTGAAAACCTATACTAGTGTCAGACTGACCCCATATTATTATTTGATTAACATATTACTGTTATATTGTTACATTATTATTATCTAATATTTTATTAACACATCAATAAGTTATTATATTTTTATCATTATCTAATAATTTATTAACACTTTATGTAATTGGTATATTAGTAGCTTCGGTGAAGCAAAAAAACATGATTCTGAAATCCTTAAGAGAACACAAATTCACAGAGCTCTTATCTTTTAGAAGTTTTTTTTCTAACCCAGCAAACTGTTATAGTTATTTAAAAGTATTTATTACCTGCTTTATCCTTAGTCGATTTGGCCAGTAGGTAGATGAAGAAATTGTGGCATCCGCTCCAGTGTACACTTATGGCATTAGGTACAGCTACAGAAGGAGAAATAAATGGGTTTTAAACTGAATGTTCTAATCAGGATGATATATATATATATATATATATATATATATATATACATACACATGCACACACACACACTGTATATGCATAAATACAAGGGGTCTTCAAAACGTTTCCACACACACACATATATATATATATATATATATATATATACAGACTTAGTTTACAAAAAAGTGCGGAAAGTTTTTGAAGGACCCCTATATATATATATATATATATATATATATATACACAGTATGATATATTCAAAGAACACTGAATAGAGAATGTTGCTGGTAGCACCACCTAGTGGCGAAAAAAGATAGTTAAAGTATAATTCTAACTGGCACGGCATTAGGCTGGGTTCACATTATTGCGAATTGGATGCGAGTTTCTCCGCATCCAATTCGCATGTCAGGAGATATGGAGCCAGTTCACATATCTCCGGAGCGGCTCTGGTGTTAATTGCACAGGAGTCCTGTGCGTCTTCTGGATCTGTTTCAGGTCCGAATTCAGCGAAAAGTTCAGACTAAAATTGTATGTGAAATGTTGAACAGGGACACACCGGACCCTTGCTGTGAACCACTCCGTGCGGCAGTGGAAACCCAGCCTATAACTGCTGTTAGGTAGTTACTGCTGCCTGTGTCCCCTAGCAAAGTATTTATTCAATGCACTGAAAGACAGCAAAAACTACCTGTCAGAGGTTCTACTCCTTTCAAATTCTACAAAGAATGTACATACGGTATTTTTTTTTGTCCGTGTCACTGTCAAAGAGAAATCCTTCTATATTGTATCCAGGTAACTACTGTGGCAGGAAGTAAGGTAAAGTCTTCCATGACCATAGCCCTGCAGCTCCTGCACCATGCCCACAGCCCCTGCACCATGCCCGCAGCCCCTGTTTTGGGTCTCGTGGTGGCCCAGTTGGGTCCAGTAGCTGCTGTTTTTCTCACCCTAGGCTTTTACTAGAGTCAATACGTTTTCCCAGTTTTTTGTGGTATAATTAGTGCCTCGGCTTACATTCGGGTCGGCTTATACTCGAGTATATACGGTACATCTTTTCAACATGAGAACATCACGTCCTTTAACACAGCAAATAGTTTTAAAAAGAATAACAACCTGAAAAACAAGGGACTTCACAATAATTCTAAGACAAATTCTAAGACAAATTTGCCAACTTAAGGACATTTAAGGTTTTTTTCGGTACGATAAACCGACAAATACAGAAATATGGCATTTTTTATTATTTCACATGAAATGGGATTTAGTGCCGGTTCACACTTCCGCGTGTGCGGCGATCGCATGTAATATCGGAGTGCACTGCTCCTTAATTACATGTGATCGGATGTGCAGTGCAAATTCAGCCATACACTTTGTATGGCTAAATTCGCACTGCACCCGCACAAAAGTCGCACATGAGATTTTTTCAGCCGCATCAGGATCGGATCGCACAGTGGTTCACACTTGTGCGATCCGATCCTGTGTGAACTGTCAGATCGCACTGCGATATGCGATCAAACTGTGGGTGTCGTTAACATTTCATTGACACCCCCAGCGTATCACACATGGCAGTGTGAACTGCCAGATGTGCGGATGCAATGCGGGAACAGGCTGCGAATTCGCAGCCTTCCCGCATCGCACAAGTGTGACGCGGCTCTTAATCATTTTATTTTTACTTTTCAAGGTCTTGTATCATGACAGCTACAGCCTGTGCCTCTCTCTGGCAGCTGGAGTGGCCACGTTTGTAAACAAACATCACGATCAGCTGTCATAGTGATCATATAACCGGGAACCATGCTGAATGATTCCTGGTCATTGATGTAGATCAACGGACGTCAGTGACAGCGCGGTGCATTCGGTTTCTAAATCTAAGACTGCGCTGTCACTCTTTTTTAATCCCAAAATGATTAACAACAGATAGTGGGCATTTGGGCTTTTAAGAAATATAAAATGTTTTTTTTTTTTTTTTATATTTAATGTATTTATTTCTTTATTATGGCCATAAGCAGTAAAAAACATTTTTTTTTTTATTAGGCAGGTAAATGTGAACTATTGCATATAAATATTGTGTAGTCTACTATCAAACCAACAGGTGCTGTGGGCTCCTATTCCCATGTTTTCCTCCCCTTACCACATGTTGAAAGAATCTACTTTTTACAGAGTTTTTACCAGCCTTGCCCACCGCAGTCCCAATGCAAGACAAGGCAAAAAGCCTTGTTCCACATCATGCCAGTCCACACTGCCATACAGCATATTCAGCCAATAGAACTTGTGATATTTCAATAAGGTTTGCACACAAAGAGAAATAAACTACACAGTGCTCCAGGACCGGCACATCTGCACTGTTCCTCCTAGAGCACACCAGCGGCTGTGGATTCAACATGGCTGCTGTTGTGAATGAGCCCCTAGGCTGGCCATACATTAAGCAATTTTCTTTCCTTCAACCACAGGTTGATGGGGGAATCCCTCCCTCTGCGCTAATCTCTCTCAGACAGCGAGAGATTTCCCGACCATCCACTATAGCCGGTGGCAGTAATCGTAGAGAAAAACCTGACAGGCTGGTTGTATTGAAGTCAGGGGAGGACTGGGCCAGGGGGCAGGGAGGCAATTGCCCTCTGGGCCACTCTAATGCCCCATAAAAAGGCTGCACTGCTTCTGCCACAGACATGCCTAAAGGATTATTGGTGAAGAAAAGTAAAAAGTCCCTGCCGCTGACCTACTGAGTGCGGGATGAAGACAAGAACAGAGTGCAGGCCTCCCCCCCTCCAGCATGGATGGTGTAGACTATGTCTGAGCAGAGGCCGGTTCCATGCCCCTATGGAGCCCAAACCGAGCTGTCCTTGGCCTGTGAGTAGAGAGTACCTGGAACAGAGCTTCAGCCTGGATTGGGGTCAGGAGCAGTGTTAATTTCGTCGACTAAAACCAACTTAAACGTTTTCGTCGACTAACACAATTCAGATGACTAAAATATGACTAAAACTAAAATGGCATTTTAGTCTTAAGACTAAAATACGACTAAAACTAAAATGGCATTTTAGTCAAAAGACTATAACTAAAACTAAATCGAAATTTGCTGCCAAAAATTAACACTGGTGCATGCTGAAAGCATAAATAATAACATATTCGATTTTTCCCTCCAGGACCAGCAGTAGTATATAATGAGTTTGGAAATTGTAGAGAAATGCTTAAATAATGCATTACAAATTACAATTGAACTACACCCATTTGATTATAGATGACTAAAATGAGTTTTAGTCGACTAAAATGTAGGGCGTTTTAGTCGACTAAAATATACTGGAGTTTTAGTCGACTAAATACGACTAAAACTAAAACACTTGCAGAAGACTAAAATAGGACTAAAACTAAAATGCCATTTTAGTCCTAAGACTAAGACTAAAACTAAATTGAAATTTGCTGCAAAAATTAACACTGGTCAGGAGGAGGCTGGGAAGAGGGAGAGTGGGAGGTGGGCCGAGTCGCTGCATCATGGGCCTCTGGTTTGTACTTGCCCCCTGGGCGGAAAGTTGCCAGTCAGCCCCTGATTGAAGTTGATTGATAATTTGGCTTCAGTACAACCAGCCTGCCCATAGATGGATCCAAATTAGTTTCTGTCCTTCTATGGCCGACTTTAGTGATATACGCTCAGAAAGTAAAAGTAAACACTTACCTGACTGCATTGTTTCTGTATCATTGCGCAGTATTTTATTAGGTTGAAGGATATGAAACATGGTGTGCCTAAACAAGACAAAGATTATTTACAAGTCACATGTGCATCAACATGGAGTGAACGCATGAATTTAATTTACTTTTTAGTAATACATGTAAAAGACATCAGTCTAATGTAAGTAATCCTTCCCCTTTGTGTTAAACAGTATTTACAGGCAAAACCTTTTTTTCTAGTTTTGGATAGAGCAGGAAGAGTTGCTGTCTGTTTCTCCTCTAGGGAATCTCACATTCTGTATTTGTTGTGGTGACCATTGTCACAGAGAAAGAAAGGAATGGGAACTCTGACAAGAACAGAAGGTGAGGGGATATCTTCTAATGGAGACACCTGTCCTGGTGACAACAGTCTACAGGAGGAATGATCTTCACTCCTTTAGGGACCTCTAAACCTTCTAAACAAAGTTTACTGCCCTCCAAATTTTAGGGGTCCGGATTGTGGCCAGTTGGAGTAGAAAATGACCTGGCATCGGTGGGAATAAATGCCCCAATCTTTAGTATTCGGAGGAAGAATAGTGCCCCATCGTTGGTGTCATTGGAAGGAATAGAGCCTCATTGTTTGTGTGATTGGAAGGGCTGGATGAAGGCAAGCAAAGGGTCACATCTAGCCCTCAGGCCACAGTTTGGAGTCCACGGGTCTAGAGCAGCCATTCTTAACCAGGGTTCCCCAAGAAGTTGTTAGGGGTTCCTTGAGCTGTGGTTGATTGACATTCCATTTGATGGTGCCTGCATAGTTCCGGGGCCATGACAGTTTGGCTAAGCCAACTGCATGAAAGCAATGATCTTTATAACTGTAAGTGAGGGTAGCATTCTTCCCACTGACCACCCATGCAAGAGGCATTTTTCCCACTGACCCACAAAGAATTGGTTTGAGCAGAGGTTCTTCAAGACCTGACAAATTATTTATTGGGGTCTTCTGGGGTAAAAAGACTAAAAAAAGGCTGCTCTAAAGTGATTTTCTTTTTACTCCTTCTTGCATCTCATAAATGAGTAGTAAAAGTAAATTTCCCAGTGAGATACATGCAGCAAAAAATAAACTGACAGGGATTTTAACCTATCCCCACCCTATCCATAACTAAAATGTAAAGTCTTGACTATACATATTGAATCTGTATTCATTCCATTCCCTGTATGACTGATAGCTTATCTTAGCAGAAGTTAAAGTGGAATTCCGAGATAACACCTAGCTATTCCTAAAACTGTCCCCTCTCCCCTCCTAACACCTATGCTTACTAACCTGAATAATAAACGTGTATATACTTATTATACTATTTTTAGGCTGCTCTGGTCCGGTCACGTTATCCCACTCCCCTGTGTCAGCCAGTGCAGCTACAGGGGAGAGGAGGGAACACCAACAACAGATGGGGCATAGTAAGCTTATGGCTGAGGTCACCGCTCCAACCTTTACTAGCCGTTGTCGAGCGCTCTCTTCTCTCACCTGTAGCTGGCGCGGGCTTACACAGAGGAGATCATGTGATTGGACTGGAGTGGCCTGAAAATAGGTAAGCATACACATCTTTCTTACACAGGTTAGTGAGTAGAAGTGCTATGAGGAGGGAGGAGACCATTTTAACACTAGTTAGGGCTATCCCAGAATTGCACTTTAAGCATAAGTTACAATGCTTTTTCCCATAGCTAAATATGCAAGCTTGTAAAAATTTGAGTAAAAAACAAATTCAATTTAAACCCTGGAATAATACCTAAAATACATTGCTGAAAATATGTTATACTTCCCTTTTACCGTTTATCACTAAATGAGATAACTAAAATAAATAAAAGAAAAATAAATTGCGAGCTAGGCCTTAGTAATGTTGCCTTTTCATCTAAAGAAACTTGCAGAGGTTGGAAAAAATGTGTGATTTCTGAAAGTCAGAGCAATCCAAAACATGGTGTTTCATCTTCCAGATGTGGCTTAAAGGATGAAAGTCAAAACTAGCTGTACAAGGCTGTAATGATACCATGTATTTCTTCTTTGATAAAGGTTTTACAAACCAGCCCTATGAACACTTCCTCCTCCAGGCTCAGGTCAGAGGGGCATTTTTGCACTCAATGCTTACGATTGAGATTCATAACACGCGCGCTCCTGTCTGCACTGGAAAGTATGGCCATCTCAGAGTTTGATAGAAATTGCTCTACCTCCTCTAACTCAAAACCAAAAATGTAATATATTGCAGTTTTCTAGTCTTTAGATGTGGTGGCTGCATTAGGCCTCTTTCACACGGAGCGGACCGTATTGCGATCCGCTCCGGCACTTTTTTTTTTTTTTCACGGACACAGATGACACTTGTGTCATCCGCTCCGTATGTCCGCATATCATCCCATCCATTTGCGGATGATATACAGACATAATGTATGTCTATGGGCATTGCGGATGTCAGCGGATGGGGAGGGGCGTGTTAGTGCATCTAAATTTGCTAGTACATCTAACAAATTGAAGCCAAACTCCAGCTAAAACTTTTTAAGCAGTTATAGCAATTTTTTTCTGTTAGGATAAAGGTTTTACATAAATAAATAAGAGCTGCTCATTATAATCACCCCTGTCAGTGTTAAAAAGTTTGTCTCAACCCTCTAACATCTAAATCTACATCTTACTGGCCAGATCACCAGGTAAAAATTAAGTAAAGTATAAAAAGGAAACCAAGGCAGCCATCACATCCAAGAATTGGTAAGCTGCAATATAATGTTTGCTTGTGAGTTTAATACCGCTTAAAGTCTACAGACAGAAGGAATACATGTACTATAGGATGCCAATAAGTCTAGGGCAGTAGAGTAGGACTGGTAAAACATGGGGTGATTTTGTGAAGGGTCAATGAAAATTCAACGGATATTTATGTTTTTTTTTTTATTTTTATATAGGCAAACCTGAATCAACAAATGACAGTATAATTTGCAAAAGTTTTGTTGCTTGCCCTCTTCCTGAAGAAGCCCAGCAGAGAGTGTAACATGTACAGGTGGATGAGCCGTTACTTTTGGATGTCCTTTGTTTGTATCAGCAACATGTGCTGATCACATGCATGGTTTTTATACACTTTTGTGAGTATTTTTAATCCCTATGTTACACTGTATACAATAAATATTCGAAGCAGAGAGAACTATAGTTTTCTTTTATCATTTTTATGGCTGAATATGATTGAAACCCTAGGAGGGGGTGAGGGAAGCAGGCAGGCAATTTTGCCAGAGGTTGTGGTCACCGAATTCACTGGATCACATTATTCTCGGATTTTCTATTTTGAAATGTCACTTGAATCACGCAGAGGTGGATTGCACATATTGGGACTTTTTATCATTGTTCATTTTATTGTTTTTTCTTAAATGAATTGCGCTTCCCCCGAATATGGTGTAGCACTTCCCCCTTGAGGACTGCTGGATTTTCACACTTTCGGGTCCCCCTGGGTTACCTGGCTGCATTATTCCTGCCTTTATAAGTGTCACTGTCAACTGGTGTCGCACCTTAGACAAGGGGAAAAAGTCATGGCACTCCATGTGACAATGTTTTTGCTCATGATTGGCTGCTCAGGTCTAAATGCTGTCCCAAAGGAAGGTCATGTGCTTCCCCATATTTGGAAGCCCCACTCTGATAGCAAGGGCTCTTGCAGTGCATCAAAAAGGTATTCTTTGCTGATATGGGACTTTTTTGTAAATTTTTTGCTGACATGGTACAACATCAGTAAATCCTGCTTCAGAATTGACTTGGTGTGCTGATTTTCTCTTCATTGCTGAATTCTGTACAGGACTGTTGTAGATTCATGCACCCACCCTTCACAAGGGTTACCGGTGGATGTCTGTGTACTATGGTTGGGTGAATGGTCATGGGTCATACATTGCACATGTATGGGGGGTGGGCTTTGTGGAGACATTGTCACTTTTCCCTGAATGAGCAGAAAGTGTCTCTTTAACACTGACTTATTTTTCATTTTTGCAGATTGTTGACTGGTAAACTAAATAGAGCAATGTGTATAGATTTGACAGCATTCTGCCTCTAATACCATATTCTGGTTTGAATATCCCGGTTAAACAAAATGAAAAATGTATAGTATGACTGGTGACAATACAGACTGCATTTGTAAATTATGATATTATCTATTTCATAGGGCAGTCTGGGGCATTACTAAAGGTAAACGACTTCAAGGCTAGCAAGTGCAGCTTCTCCAGAGCTTAGTAAATGTGGTAAAGCTCTGTTAACTTTCATCATCCAATTTTTTTTTTTTTCCTTGCAGTAGTTGGGTATTCTTTGCAAAGTGAAGCTTGATCTCATCTACCAAGCTCGGGAGCCACTGTACTTGCAAAGTGCACAGTCTATTTGCCTTTAGTTCCTCCACCCCTATGATCTCTAAGTATTGATCCATTCCAATAAAAGCTTTATGCTGCTGTCTTGAACATTTTTTTTTGGAACGGATCAATACCTAAGCTTATATTGCCCTATGAAACAGATAATGTTCTGCATTTACAGATGCTGTCACCTAATAGTAGAAGCCTTCAATAATAGTTTAATGGTTTTGCCTGTATTTATTTGGGTTGTACGCCATCATATAAAGCGGTAATATTATTTCCGTACACAGTTCTGACCTCCTTTACCTTGATGTCTCTCCTTCTGGGATCTTTGGCACATCTATGCTAAGATATTTTTCATACATGCCCATAAATATCGCTTCTTGCTGCTCCCATTGATGAGAACTGATGATGTGATTCTGTCCAGTACCAAACACACTGCTGTCATCACTCTTCTGCACAGCCTCCTGAACAGATTTAAATGTGCTCCCTAAGTGACAAACACAATTTTTTTTTATTTGTAAGCAGTCATGCAACATTGTTTTTTTTTAGTTTTAGTAAGTTCTTAATTTCAAGGGCTTGTACACACCAGACCGAATTCTAAAACGCATGAAGGCTGGTGTGCGTTGTGCAAGGGTAGAAGGGGGTGGTGCTATACATTGTTACAACGCATATGAGAAATGTGTTAACCACTTGTAATAGGAGTAGTGGTATATCATTGAAGAATTGTGATGTAGTGATTACATATGTTCAATCGTTGATATACACTAGAGATCGAGGTTGCCGATATTTAGGGAAAGTGCATGTCCTGGGGTGATGCCTGCAGCTAGAGGTACCGGTGTCGATAGCCAATGTTGGCTGACTTGTAATGACAACCGATGCGGCTGAGAAGCCGCTCGGCTGTCATTACAAGAAGCAGGAGGGGACGTCCCCCCCCCCCTCCCGCCGTGTTCCATGGCTCACCCGGGTATCCCGTCCCACCGGGAGACCCGAGCATCCTACCTCCCTCGCCACCGCCGAAGAGAAGAACCGGTGTAGCATGAAGATGTGTCCCTGTGAATGCCGGTATCCCTGCCGCAAGTGCACATGCGCCAGTCTCCATGTAAAAAAACAGGTGTAAAAAAATGTACTCAGCGCTGAATTAAAAAAATGGACAGCATTCAAAAAACAGCCAAACTTGGCGTTTTGAATGCTTTTCAGTGCTGAGGAGGGGGTTCGGGACTTTTAGACCCCCAGATCCCTCCACAAGAAGTACCTTTAGAAAAAAAATTTTTTTTACATGTCTGAAAATATCAGCCGATACCGATATCCGATGACCAAAATATAAGTATCGATATTAAAAAAACGATATCGGTCGATCACTAATATACACCATACTTACCTTATTTGGAAAACTGTTTTAATACGTGCAAAATGATCTATGCTAATAAATTTACAATTTTTGTAAATTTAGTTTGTTATTGCTAATATGCTCCATGGTGCTATACCTAAAACTTCTATATAGTAAATACAACGATGCCAGGACCCCTAAATAGGATATAAGTGTGAATACCTCTTTCGTTACCTTTTATATTCTTTCAGAATTGGGTGCTGAACATCCAATAGAGAAGTTCCCCCTACTATTCCAAAATATAGATGAATGGAAAGCAAAGGACCAACATTGTTTTTTTAGTTTTAGTAAATTCTCAACTTCAAGGGCTTGTACACACCAGACCAAATGCTAAAATGCATGAAGGCCGGTGTATGTTGTGCAAGGGTAGAAGGGGGTGGTGCTATACATTGTTAAAACGCATATGGGAAATGTGTTAACCACTTGTAATAGGAGTAGTGGTATACCATTGAAGAATTGTGATGTAGTGATTACATATGTTGAATCATTGATATACACCATACTTACTTTATTTGGAAAAACTGTTTTAATGCATGCAAAATGATCTATATTAATACATTTAGCATTTTTGTAAATTTAGTTTGTTATTGCTAATATGCTCCGAGGTGCTATACCTAACACATCTATATAGTAAATACAAGGATGACAGCACCCATGAATAGGATATAAGTGTTAATACCTCTTTTGTTACCTTTTATACTCTTTCAGAATTGGGTGCTGAACATCCAATAGAAGAGTTCCCCCTACTATTCCAAAATATAGATGAATGAAAAGCAAAGGACCAACATTGTTTTTTTAGTTTTAGTAAATTCTCAACTTCAAGGGCTTGTACACACCAGACCGAATTCTAAAACGCATGAAGGCTGGTGTGCGTTGTGCAAGGGTAGAAGGGGGTGGTGCTATACATTGTTACAACGCATATGAGAAATGTGTTAACCACTTGTAATAGGAGTAGTGGTATATCATTGAAGAATTGTGATGTAGTGATTACATATGTTGAATCATTGATATACAGGTCCCTCTCAAAAAATTAGCATATTGTGATAAAGTTCATTATTTTCTGTAATGTACTGATAAACATTAGACTTTCATATATTTTTGATTCATTACACACAACTGAAGTAGTGCAAGCCTTTTATTGTTTTAATATTGATGATTTTGGCATACAGCTCATGAAAACCCAAAATTCCTATCTCAAAAAATTAGCATATCATGAAAAGGTTCTCTAAACGAGCTATTAACCTAATCATCTGAATCAACTAATTAACTCTAAACACCTGCAAAAGATTCCTGAGGCTTTTAAAAACTCCCAGCCTGGTTCATTACTCAAAACCGCAATCATGGGTAAGACTGCCGACCTGACTGCTGTCCAGAAGGCCATCATTGACACCCTCAAGCAAGAGGGTAAGACACAGAAAGAAATTTCTGAAGGAATAGGCTGTTCCCAGAGTGCTGTATCAAGGCACCTCAGTGGGAAGTCTGTGGGAAGGAAAAAGTGTGGCAGAAAACGCTGCACAACGAGAAGAGGTGACCGGACCCTGAGGAAGATTGTGGAGAAGGACCGATTCCAGACCTTGGGGGACCTGCGGAAGCAGTGGACTGAGTCTGGAGGAAGACTGGGGAGAGAGAAATGCCAAAATGCCTGAAGTCCAGTGTCAAGTACCCACAGTCAGTGATGGTCTAGGGTGCCATGTCAGCTGCTGGTGTTGGTCCACTGTGTTTTATCAAGGGCAGGGTCAATGCAGCTAGCTATCAGGAGATTTTGGAGCACTTCATGCTTCCATCTGCTGAAAAGCTTTATGGAGATGAAGATTTCATTTTTCAGCACGACCTGGCACCTGCTCACAGTGCCAAAACCACTGGTAAATGGTTTACTGACCATGGTATTACTGTGCTCAATTGGCCTGCCAACTCTCCTGACCTGAACCCAATAGAGAATCTGTGGGATGTTGTGAAGAGAAAGTTGAGAGACGCAAGACCCAACACTCTGGATGAGCTCAAGGCCGCTATCGAAGCATCCTGGGCCTCCATAACACCTCAGCAGTGCCACAGGCTGATTGCCTCCATGCCACGCCGCATTGAAGCAGTCATTTCTGCAAAAGGATTACGACCAAGAATTGAGTGCATAACTGAACATAATTATTTGAAGGTTGACTTTTTTTGTATTAAAAACACTTTTCTTTTATTGGTCGGATGAAATATGCTAATTTTTTGAGATAGGAATTTTGGGTTTTCTTGAGCTGTATGCCAAAATCATCAATATTAAAACAATAAAAGGCTTGCACTACTTCAGTTGTGTGTAATGAATCTAAAATATATGAAAGTCTAATGTTTATCAGTACATTACAGAAAATAATGAACTTTATCACAATATGCTAATTTTTTGAGAGGGACCTGTACACCATACTTACTTTATTTGGAAAAACTGTTTTAATGCGTGCAAAATGATCTATATTAATACATTTAGCATTTTTGGAAATGTAGTTTGTTATTGCTAATATGCTAATATGATATACCACTACTCCTATTACACCATTAATAAATATTTTTTAAATTGCATTTCTGTTAAGCTGCCATTTTAGATAGTATTACATAAAGGTCATAAGTTTCCTTAAGATCATAAGAGGAGATTTACAGAGCTTTAGAGGGAAATTCCGGCAAAATATGTGCAGTTTGGAGAGGTTTTTGTGCTTAAGAAAACTCTTCCAGAGACTAGTTGTATCAAAAATTACAGCTTAATAAAAAAAAAAAAAACTATAACCTATTGTGTGTAAAATGTATGTTTTATGATATCTCCAGGCTTCAAGCTGTCAGGTACATAAGAGTTTTTTATGTCCATAATATTTTTATACACTCACATTGTAAAGAAACAATTTTTTGCATTATATTTCATACCAATTTAGTACAAATGAGTGCATGTTCTAACAAATGCTGTATTAGATTCAGACTGAGGAAGAAGAAAGGCCACACACAGGAACCAAATGTTTCATTTTTCAGTACTGTGTGTAGCCCAGAGAATGACTTCCATAAGTTGTTCACAATGGGTAAATGTAAAACCAAAAATGAATTGGCGTTATTTCAACCTTAACATAAATCAACTACAAAAAAAAGTCCATGGATAAAGTCCATAGATAGAGTCCATGGCAATCCCACACCATGAAAATGTCTGAAAAGTGATCTTCCAACAAAACAATTGCCACCACCAATGTGAGAAGTGCCCACTCACGTAGTTCCAGTGACCTTGAAATGAATAAAGGTCAGTAAGCGCTTCAGGATATTGATAAGCCCTTCTAAATTGATCACGGTCTCCCGATCAGATCTCTAGATAAAATTCCTAATCTCCCTCTCTCTCATTAGTACAGATCCCATGCACTAGAGAGAGAGAGAGAGAGAGGGAGACTAGGAAAATGTATTCATTTAGAGGTCACTGAAGTTACAATGAGTGGACACTTTTCCCATTGGTGGGGGCAATTGGTGTTTTGCTGAAAGATCACCCTTGAGACATAAGAAGATCACATTTTCATTGTGTGGAATTACCACGGTCGATCTATGGACCTTATCTATGGACTTTTTTTGTAGTTGATTTATGTTAAAGTTGAAATGGTGCCGATTCCTTTTTGGTTTTACTGTAATAGTATTTTCCTATAGGGAAGGCAGCTTCATTATTTATGACAGGAAAGTAGGTATCTTTATGTTAATTCATTGGTAAATTAGATTCCAGCCAGGAAGGATAGGAACAAATGTTCTTCCAGCCATTGACAGTCCAATGTTAACAGTTCTTGGCTCACTGTAAATGCTTCTGGTGCTTCACCAATTATATGAAAGGTATTCTATTTATTATGTGAAATGAGTGGTGCGCTTTATCCAAGTGAATATGTACAATTCAATGTGCATAAATCTCAAATGTGCAAAATCAAATTATACAAAGTAATAAAAAACAAGGTATATTGAAACAATATAACCTCCTATCTCTGAAGATAACCAATCGGTGGAAACGCGTCAGACAGGAGGCGTGCCGTCACCACGTCGCTCGGGATCTGGGCTGCAGCCGGACCCGGGCATCATAGGAATCCCTCACCGCTCTATCAATTCATTTGCGATTTCTGTCAGCTAACATGTAAGTGTATATTTTATTTTAATAAACGATGTATCAAGGGTAATACACTATCAGTGGTCATTCCTTTACATGTTATGCTGGAGTGATACGATCCTTCTGTTGAGTCTCACCAATCGGCTGCTTAATCATCTGGACAGAGAGACATTCCCTTCCAAGAGTTTTTTGGCAGAGTGCTTCATTTATACCCATCTGGTAAAAGGCCAAGCAGGCTACTTTGCATGCACGGTGGAGAGCACGATTTTTTTTGGTTTGAGCACAGTGATTGATTGTTTGATATTGCAAAGAGGAGCACTTACTTTTAATCCGTCCGGTAAGGAGTAATTCTAACAGGTGGAGGGAATTGTAAAGTCACAATTTGATTTCATCACCATCTGACAACACTTTTATCACTGGACTATTATTCAAGAAGTTTAGACACGTTGTGTTTGGGACTTTGTTTCAATATACCTTGTTTTTTTATTACTTTGTATAATTTGATTTTGCACATTTGAGATTTATGCATGAATTGTACATATTCACTTGGATAAAGCGCACCACTCATTTCACATCATACATTTATTTTTTATCTGGGAGCAGCTTATCACAGACCAGCGCACTTTCTTTTATATACATATTCTATTTATTACTGTCTTATACCTATACTGCTAAATGGGTAATGCATTCCAATATTAATTGCTATACCCCACAACTGTAACATCATGTCAAGCCTTACCCCATGTTTACTGTGCCTTTACATAATAATTTGGGCCCAGTTGACCCAAACAAACTATTTCTTTTACTAACAGGTGTGCTTGTTGGGAGCGCTGTATAAACTGTATGTAACATCAGCTACATACAGTATACAGCACTGTGATCAAGCAGAGGGACAGGAACCTCCCATCCCACTCCCAAAAGACAATCGAGTCGGGCTAAGCTCTTCTAAGTCATTTACGGCAAGCTGTGTATCCTATACATGAATACAAAGCTGTGGCAGAGATTGTGATGTCAGCAGTCTGCCTATCTGCCTAAGCCAATCAGAGGAAGCTTTGTTTTAATTAATGTGATTGACTGAGCAGAGCTCAGCCTATCTCGATTTTGTGCTGTGAGTGAGACGGGAAGTTCCTGTCCCGCTGCTGAATCACAGCGGTAGCGGTGTAGCTATTATCCTTGGATGCCGTCATATGACGGTGCACCAGAACAGCCTCTCTCGCGCGTCCCCGGGGTTGCTAGGACACGGCGCGATCCCGATCTCGGTAAAGAGTCAATGACATGACTCTTTACCCATGTGATCAGCTGTGCCCAATCACAGCCGGTCACATGTAAATGAGGAAGTGCCGTTATTCGGCTCTCCTTGCCTCACACTGTCAGTGTGTGAGGCGAGGAGAGCTGATCAGCGGCTCCTCCTCATAGGGGACACAAATACAAGTAATCAGGGCACTGATCATCAGTGCCCTGATTACACAAAATGTAAAAAAGTGCCATTTATGCCTAGCATCAGTGCCCACAATCAGCTCATCTAGGCACTGATGGGCACTGACTGGCAGCACTATGGGCACTGGTTGTGGGCACTGATGGTGCTGCCCATCAGTGTCCATCAGTGCCACCCATCAGTACTCATCAATGCCCCTCAGTGCCACCCGTCAGTGTCCATCAGTGCCGCCTGTCAGTGCCCATCAGTGCTGCCCATCAGTGCCGCCTGTCAGTGCCCATCAGTGCCACCTATCAGTGCCGCCTATCAGTGCCACCTATCAGTGCGGCATAGTACCTCTTCATCAGTGCCACCTCATCAGTGCCCATGAGTGCCACCTCATCAGTGCCCATCAGTGCAGCCTATCAGTGCCGCCTCATCAGCGCACATCAGTGAAGGAGAAAAATGTATTTTTTTAAAACATTTACTCACAGAAAATAAGAAAAACTTTTTTTTTTTTCAAAATTTTCTGTCTTTTTTTTTTGTAAGAAATAAAAAATCCAGAGGTGATTAAATACCATCAAAAGAAAGCTCTATTTGTGTGAAAAAAATGATAAAAATTTTATATGGGTACAGTGTAGCATGACCGCGCAATTGTCATTCAAATTGTGAGAGCGCTGAAAGCTGAAAATTGGCCTGGGCAGGAAGGGGGTGAAAGTGCACTGTAGGCAAGTGGTTAAATAACAAACATGTTATACTTACCTGCTCTGTGTAATGGTTTTGCACAGAGCAACCCCGATCCTCCTCTTCTCTGGTCCTCCGCCGGTGCTCTTGGGCCCTCCCCCCCCTGCCAAATCCACTGACACTCAGAGAGAGGCTCAGTCCAGCCCGCCGCTCTCTGCTCTGTCTGTAGTTGAAAGCAGCAGGAGCCAAAAGCTGGCAATGCTGCCTCTCTGTCCAGTGAAGAGAGAGAGAGGAGAGAGACCCTCAAGCACAGCGCTGAAATGAGATTGGGGCGCAGGTAAGTATAAGGGGGGACTGGTGAGGGGGGGGGGGCAGGGGTAGCCGCAGACAGAAGGTTTTTTACCTTAATGATGAGAATGCACAAAGTTAAAAAAACCTTCAGCCTTTCCAGATTTATGGTTGCTGAATAGGAAAGAAAGCAACAGGAATGTCACAGACTGTGTGGAGGGAACACAGATTAGGGAGAGAGAAAAGAAAAGCAGGAGAGGTGACAGGACAAACAGGTGACAAGGAAAAGGAGACAATAAAAGAGTTAAACTTACAAGGATAGTGTATTATCTTACCTCTCCGATTTACTCTCCTTTCTCCCTGGCAGCGGCAGGGCTATAAGAGTGAGCACTATAAAGCTTCTGTCAGCTTTTCTCTCTTTGTGAGCCAAGACATAAAGTCAAGGCTGGAAATGTACATACAGTATTTTGATTGAAGAAAGTTAAATATACTTTTTAAAACCAAAGAAGTGACTACCCTGGGTTTCAACAAAATGGCGGCCTACAGCAGGAGGAAACGGGAGCAATGGTGGTGGTAATTTGTAAAGTTTTTAGATCACTATTCGCCTATAAAGGGTGTGGGTTTTGCCGTCGTCCCTAGAAGGTTTGTATGTGGGGGTGGTACCTCAAGCCAAGTTATATGGGGCTTTTTAGGCAAGTAATTTCCAGAAAATATCCGTTCATAAAAACGATAAATATTTAATATTTTGAATTAAATATGATACAGGTAAGTACATAGTTGTGAGTATTGGGTGATAGACCCGAGTGAAGTAGTGTCCAAAGTACGAAAGTTATGTGACGTGTGAAATTGGGGACAATTTAGGATAATCTCTATAGGTCAGAGACTTTTTCCTGCGTTTGTCCCTACGCGTTTCGGCTTCCTCTTGAGCCTTTTTCAAGGGTGGTTGTCACCAATTATATATATTTTTTGTTCCATTGTATGATTAGGGTATGCATCCTTTCTGAACAGCGAGAGCCTGAGCTGCCTCAAATTGGTTGCGAGTATGGTTAATTGTTTAATGGGATTCCTTCCGGTTTTATCATAAAAAGCGTCCAATTGGATCGGGAGCTTGGTATGCCGTCTTCCGGTTACTGTCTAGGTTGGTATATCTCCCTCTGTCTATAGGGATCTTGATAGTGATCCGGGTGATCCCCGAGTCCTATCCTGGTTGTTGGTGGGCGTCCGCCCTTGTGGGGTACCTTGTTCCCCTAGGGTGCCTTTTCTGTTTAAGGCTAGCGCTGTGGCTTCAGGTTTGCAGTGTGCTGCTCTCTGTCCTCTCTCCTTCCTTGCCGTGGTGGTGGCAATTTACAGCATGCACTCGTTTTGGTAGCATACTTATTATTGTGGAATGAATGTGCTTTTGTTAAAGAACATTAATTGTTATCAAAGTGTTATGGATAACGTTCCACTTTAAAGACACAGTAATAATGGAGTTAGGTTTTAACTGTTGTACTGTGGACTAGCAATCTATGGTAATGGCCTGGGACACCCAATGTCTCATATATTCATCTTTGCAACTGTAAACAGGGAAAGAACATATAAACTCCATGCATGCAGTGTCCTGATGGGAACTGAATCTAGGACCTCAGTCCTGCAAGGTGAAATTATCAACTAATGTGACATGTTAAAACACAGGAATCATCAATGAAATCGTGTTACCTGTAATTGATTTTGGTGGCTTAATCTTCATTATAAGCACTGGTTGTGTGATCCTTGGCTCTGATAGATGCGTACCAGCAGACTAAAATCAAAACAGCCACAAATAATTGGTATTTTTCATTACAAATAAAATCCACAATGAAAACAAAATGATCAAGTAACCCTAAATGATCTATTGAAAAAAAGCTCCTGGGGTTCTTACAGTAAGCGGTGGTCAATTTATCATTTTAGAAAGCTTGCTTGCCAGGGACAGAAATCCAATCGTGATTTATGCTTTACACATTTACAGGCTTATTTAAGACAATGTAATAGCAGGGATGATTTGCAAAGTGCATTAATCCATAGCAACCAATCAAATCTAAGCAGCTGACACAATGAACGATGATTGCTCAAGTGATTGCTCGTTGGTTGCTGTAGGGTACTGCACTTTGCTCTTTGTCTATTAACACAAGTACACCAACCATATCATTTGTAACAAAGGAGTCAATAGAGTTAGGTATTAAAAAAAAAAAAAAAAAAGTTTATACCTACAGAATGATACCTGCAGGTCTCAAACCTATTGCCAAATCACACAATTTAAAGTTCTGAAATTATGGTACAAGGAATATAATTATATACAAGCCTGCCATCTAGTGGATACAGGACGCAGGTGAAAAAAATGGAACACCCTTGGCATACTAAAGTCTAGGGACTATCATATTGGAATCATAAAATAACATGGCAGCTGCAGAAATCCAGTCCCAAAGGTTCAGAAGGAGAACATTTAGCATAAAATATGTGAATTCAAATCTTTGGACATTTACATTTTTGATTAATACTAAGATAAGCGATGACATCTGCTGTACTTAAGGAAATCAGCAATATGAATAAAACGAAAGTAGAAAACATGACATATAGCAACCTTCAGTATTAAATAAATCGAGAACTACTGTTTGTTAGCAAGCATGTATCTAAAAGAAAAGAAAAAAAAATGATTTACAGTAAAGCAACTTCGTGGAGCAAAGTACATGACACGGGCTTCTTAAACCACTTCTGAAACAGAAGATTTTCCCCCTTAATGACCAGGCAATATTTTGCGATTCGGCACTGTGTCACTTTAGCGGAAAATTGCATGGTCGTGCGACACTGTACCCAAATAAAATTGATGTCCTTTTTTTCCACAAATAGAGCTTTCTTTTTGGTGTATTTGATCACCTGTGCGATTTTATTTTTTGCGCTATAAACAAAAAAAGAGCGACAATTCTGGAAAAAAAAATATTTTTCACATTCTGCTATATAATCTTCTCAAAATAAAAAAAATGTAAAAATCTAAATTTAACATTTTAGGCCAATTTGTTTTCTGCTACATATTTTTGGTAAAAAAAATTGCAATAAGCATATATTGATTGGTTTGCGCAAAAGTTATCGCATCTACTAACTACAGGAAAGATTTATGTCATTTTTATTGTTTTTTTTAAATTTTTTACTAGTATTGACAGCGATCTGCGATTTTTAGCAGGACTGCGACATTGGGGCGGACAGATCCGACACCTAACTGACATTTTTGACACTTTTGGGGGGGACCAGTGACATTACTACATTAATCAGTGCTAAAATATGCACTGTTACTGTAATAATGACACTGGCAGGGAAAGGGTTAACATTGTGGGTGATCAAGGGGTTAAATGTGAGCCTAGGGGAGTGAATCTAACTGTGGGGGGCGTGGCTTGTGAAATGATCATAGAGACCTGTGATCCCATATAGAAGGATCACAGGGGCTCTATGATCATTCCAGGGAGGACAGTCGGCTGTGTTTACAACAGACGACCGTCCTTTTCTCTCAGCGGGGAGCGATCACGGGTGTCAGGCGGCAATCAGAGCCACCTGCGCGCTGCATCGACTTCTCTGCTGCCGAGTGGGGGCGGGAAAGCGCCGCCTGCAGCGTGCGTTCGCCCCCTAGCTGCAGGCGCGTGACCGACGTAGGTGTACGTCGGTTTGCGCAGGAGGGCCGCACTGCCGCAGTAAAAAGGTGGCGGGCGGTTCGGAAGAGGTTAAAAGAGAAGTTGTGGGTTTTTCTCTTTTTCAAAATCATACTTACCTAAGACAGAGAACCAAGCGATCAAGGAGCTCTGTGAGCAGAGAGCCGGTGACTCTCAGTCACAGGCACTCTGGTCTGTCACCGATCCCCTCCCCCGTGTTTCCTGGAGCACTGGGCTGTGGAGGTGGCAGGAGCGGCTGTCTCAGGCTCTTAGCGGCTCACTGAGAGGCTGAGGCAGGTGCTGGTCCAGGGTTGTGGGCAGTTCCCAACTTTATTGTTGGGATCTTTCCCCAGTCTGGACTGGCTCTGTGACTTCAGCCCACAAACCTCTTCCATCCACGAATAATCCACAATCAAGCTTTGGCTGTACTTCCCCTTTAAAGCAGTTCTAAAGGCTGAAGGTTTTTTTTTATCATTCATGCATTTTATACGTGAAGGTAAAAAACTTGTGTGCAGCTCCCCCCTCAGCCCCTCCATCCAATACTTACCTGAACATGATCTTGATCCAGTGATGTGCATGTGAGCTGAGGCTTTCCCGTGTCTCTTGCTTCTTATTGGCTGAGATGCAGCAGCAGGAGCTATTGGCTGTCAAATCACAGCCAATGAGGAGGGAGCAGTGGACGGGTTGAGCCGTGTTCGCTGTATCTTATGGACACAGAGTCGTCTCAGGAAGGAGCACATACGAGTGCCTTCATAGCAAGCGCCTTGCTATGGGGGCACTGGGCAAGGGGGAAGGGACCCAGAGCACTGACGGGGGACCCAAGAAGAGGAGGGTCAGCGTTGCTCTTTGCAAAATCATTGCAAAGAGTAGGTAAGCATAACAGGTTTGCTATTATTATTATTTTTTTTAAATTTCCCTTTAAAGTTGGTCTCCAGCTGTACTGTCCCTTTAAATAATTTGTTTGGGCCAAGCTTCTCACGCTAATAGGTGCACTCACTGTAAAGCTGGAGATCAGCTTTAAAGTAGAACCATAGGCAATTTTTTTTTTCTCATTTTGGATAGAGCAAGGAAGGGTTATAACCCCTGTCAGGTTTTTTTTTTTCACCATCTGTGTCCCATTGCAGAGATTTCCCTTTGCTTCCTGTCCCATAGCTAAACAGGAAGTGAGAGGAAATCTCTGCAAATTAAGGGAATTCCTTGGGGACCTCCAGGCCACTAGAATTAATGTCCCCTTTGGAAGATTTCCCCTCTAATACTTTTCTGGGGGACAACCCAAATTTGGGGAATTTCTTTTACTTTCACTTTTAAGAACTTTGGTAAGCAGAACAATTAGAGAGGATGAATCTCTCTAACGGGGACACAGACAGCAATAAAAACTGACAAGTGTTCTAATCCCTTTGCACTCTATCCAAAACCAATACATTTTGCCTTTATTTTTTTTAAATCATTAAATCTAGGTTATATGCAGCTACCTTCAGGTTATTGGACACTGGCCAAAAAAAAGTTGCTAGGTGCTCATCGTACCGTACAGGACACAGGCGTCTTCAAACCAATATGATAGGACATCCAAAAGCAGTCCAACTGAGTGGTGGGCAACATAGCAAACAATGCT
Source organism: Pelophylax lessonae (assembly GCF_965119305.1). NCBI lineage: Eukaryota > Metazoa > Chordata > Amphibia > Anura > Ranidae > Pelophylax > Pelophylax lessonae. The sequence continues at coordinate 54,437,940 of NC_138771.1, read as the reverse complement.
AACGGGTTCACACAAAATAAATGAGCCAAGAAAGCTTGATAGAACTCAGAGAGCAGCTTGTAGCACCTTGTACCTTATGCTAGAAATGGCATCTAAAGAGCCCTGAACATCCACCTGGTGGAACTTAAAGCGGTAGTATACTCCGCTTTTTAACTTTTACCTACAGGTAAGCCTATAATAGGGCTTACCTGTTGGTAAAATTAATATCTCCTAAACCTGCACGGTTTAGGAGATATTCACCCTGCAGACAGTCGCGGACACCAGCGGTGAATGCGCTCTGAAGGTCCGGCTTCAGAGCTCCTTTAGTGTATAAAAATAACCGCGCTAAGCACAAACGTGACAAGTGAATAAATCAATAAAGTGACAAATGCGAAAAAGCTGCAGCTGTAGTGGGAAACACCAAAAAGTAAATGCAAAGGAAGAGACGCGCTAAATTGACATATTGATGATAAATCAAACTGTAAATAGTGATGAACAGTGCTAGAAATTATAACATATTAACCAATTACGTGTATAGCAATAAACAATAAGCTGTGAATGTCCATGAAAAACAGAAAAATAACTGTTAATATATGATGTCCATAAAGAACAGTAAAGTCCAAATATAGGTGCCAAGTGCAAGAAAAAGAATCCACCACCAATTCCTGTGACTTCTTCCACAATTAGTGCTGCATGCTGAAGGCACACTAAACGCTTACCAGAACAAAGATAAATACAGGCATCCAACATATACTGGGAACTCCAATGGATTCCTGCAGGTGGCGTGGTACCTCTCTCTAGGCGGTCTATGTAAATCCAGCAGGGAGCCGCGATAATAACCAGCCAACACACTAAATGGTCCAGGCCCGGCACTCCCAAAGGGGGATGAAAGAAAAAGGGGCCACAATAGTGTAATACGTAGGGGACACTTTATTGTAAATAAGGTAAACAACTCACATGTATATAGAAACAATAGCACTATTCTCGGCAGATTCAGCAGAACGCTGCCGCCCGACTTCCGGGTATCACATGGTGATGTCAGCACGCCTTCCCGACGCGTTTCGTCATAGATGACGTCTTCCTCGGGAAGGCGTGCTGACGTCACCATGTGATACCCGGAAGTTCCCAGTATATGTTGGATGCCTGTATTTATCTTTGTTCTGGTAAGCGTTTAGTGTGCCTTCAGCATGCAGCACTAATTATGGAAGAAGTCACAGGAATTGGTGGTGGATTCTTTTTCTTGCACTTGGCGCCTATATTTGGACTTTACTGTTCTTTATGGACATCATATATTAAGTTATTTTTCTGTTTTTCATGGACATTCACTGCTTATTGTTTATTGCTATACACGTAATTGGTTAATATGTTATAATTTCTAGCACTGTTCATCACTATTTACAGTTTGATTTAACTTCAGAGCTCCTTGCCGGCTCCTTGCCAAAAAGTGAACTCCCGCGAGCATGTGAGGGAGTGACTTCATCGTGGCTCCGGCCACTCACAGAGCCGGAGCCACCGAACCCAGAAGAGACACTGAGGGAAGAGGTCAGCGGCCTCAGCGGTGTCTGAGCGACCACGTCGGGGCTTCGTTCTAAGGTAAGTATTTCATAATGAGCTAGTATGCGATGCATACTAGCTCATTATGCCTTTGTCCTGCAGGTTTTTTGAGGATACAACTGCTTTAACAAACCTATGAACAGAAGCCCAGGTAGAAGGCTTGCAAATCTGAGAAACAGATGCTTGATGCCCAAAAAAAAAAAAAAAAAAAAAACACCTTGAAGCAATAAAAGATCTGGTAGAGAGTGTGCCTTAACAGGGAAAGGAGTTGATTTACTAAAGGCAAAAAGACTGTGCACTTTACAAAGTGCAGTTGTAGTCTGCAAAAGCAGTTACTCCAGAGCTTAGTAAATGAGCCTAAGCAATGCTGACTTTCATCATCCAATCATGTGCAAGCAAAAATGCTTTTTTTCTTTTTTAATTTTCCTTGCACTTGATTGGGTATTCTTTGCAAAGTGAAGCTTTACCTAATTTACTAAGCTCTGGAGCAACTGTAATTGTAAAGTGCACAGTCTGTGTGCCTTTAGTAAATCAACCCCTATATGCTCTTACGATAACTTGTATGATCCACCCAGCAATGGTGGAGTGAGGTGCAGGGAGACCCTTCCAGAAGCCCTCAGAAAGCACAAGCAGGGAACCTGATTTTCAAAAGTGAGCAGTACTGAGAGGTAAATTCTCACGGCACGCACTCCAGACAGTGCAGGGAAATTTCCTTAGAATGCTTTTGGGTAGGTCATAAGGAAGAAAGGACTATGTCCTGATTAACGCTGAAGATGGAGACCACCTTGGGGAGTAAGGAGGTCACTATTCCCCATTTTTGGATATAGAGTAGGGGAGAGATATAACCTCCGTCAGTTTTTTGTTTGCTATTTCTGTCCCATTGGGGAGATTTCCCTTAACCTTCTATCCCATAGCTAAAACAAGTGAGAGGAAATCCCTCCAAAGTGAAGGAATCCCGGGGGGTCAACAAAAAATTAGTGATTTTCTTTTCATTGATAATAGTAAACAGGACACATAGAGAGAGGGAATCTCAACAGGCACAAAGACAGCAATAAAACCTGACAGGGGTTGTAATCCCTGTCCACTCTATCCAACACTAATAAAAAAAGTTTTGCCTTTAGTGACACTTTAAGCCTCAAGATAACTTTGTCCTTGTGCAACACTAAGAAGGGCTTCTTACAGTATAAGACCACTAATTCAGAGACTCTCCTTGCAGATGTGATAGCAAGAAGAATAGCCACCTTACGTGTAAGGCTAAACAAGGGAATATCCCTATTAGGTTAGAAAGGCAGCTTATTTAAAACTGAGAAAACCAGACTGAGGTTTCATGGGGGCACAGGAGATTGGACAAGAGAAGAGATGTGAGCTGCATCCTGAACAAAGGCCTTTACTAGAGAATGAAAGGCCAGAGGTCTCCAAAACAGAAAGGTAAATATTTGCCCAGTGATGGTACTCAAAGCCAGTTGTTGGTCTAGACCAGAATGGAGGAAAAACAGAATATACCCCGTAAAGTACTTTCTAGGATGAAAGTTTCTTGCCTCGCACAAAGCAAAACAAAACTTCAAGTTGTGATGGTAGACTTTGCAAGAAGTTGTCTTCCTAGCTTTTATTAGGAAAGGGATGAAAGAATACCAAAGACAACCTGTCCCTCAGGACCATGGCTTCAACAGCCAAGCCATTAAAGTGAGGGACAGAGAAGCTGGGTAGAACACTTGCACTTAGAACAGAAGGTCTTGATCATCCGGAAGAATCCATGGAGCATACGCCAGGAGTCTGAGTATGTCTAGAAATGTCCAACAGAGTCATTAGAACATCCACTGTGAAGGCCAAAGAGTCCTTGGACCTAGTGGACAAACCTGTCTAGTTTGTTGTTGAGCCTAGACACCAGTAGATCTACATCCCATGTCCCCCATCTGTGGAAAAAGCCTTGAAATACCTCAAGATTGAGGGCGCACACTGCCAGACTACTGAGCTGCAATGGTTTGGAGTAAAAGAGTGCATGGAACAGCCTCTGAGGAGGTAACTATGAGACCCAATACCTCCAATGCAGGCACAAATCGAGGGATCCTTCTGGCTCTAGAACGAAGAGACAAGCCCGTGTCTAGGGTCAGACCCCAAACTGTGAGATGGAACCAGCAATGACTTTCTCAGACTGAGGATCCACCCAAAGCTCTGCAGAGTTTGTACCGTCTGGCATATGTTGACTGTTAGGGACAGGGAAGAGTAGTTCTTTAGCAGAAGATTGTCCAAGTACCCCACAATATGATTCCCCTGAGAGCAAAGCTAAGCCAAAACTGAGGCAAACACTTTGGTAAAAACCCAAGGTATCACTGAAAGGTGAAATGGAACAGGGACTAATTGATTATGCTGGTTGCCCACCAAAAACCTAATCTCTTAAATGGGTATTTGCCAGGGGTGAAGAAAAACCTGGACAGAACATGCCTGACTCCATGTAAGAATGAGCAGTAAAAAAAGCAGAGGTCCAGTTTTTATTTACAATAGAAACGCTTCTTTGATTGACCTCTCATAGACAATAGTATCAAAATATTAGAGTAAGGCTGAAAATAGACAAAAGGCCATCAAACTCAACCTGTTCAAATACTGTTCTGGCACTGTAAACCCAATTAGTAATAACAAAACCCAACTGGGTTATCTTCCTATTTATACAAAAAATGGCAGAAAATTATTTTTGACTTTATCAATGACAAGTGTATTAATCACATGGATCAATAATTCAACTAATACATTTGATTAGCGCTTAAGATGTAATTTGTAGTGATAAAAGGCATCCAATTAACACTTACATTCCCCTATTGACCATCAGCACCTATGGCAGACAATGTCAAGTCTGATGGCCTTAGGGTCATATATTGTACAAAATAATGAATCTAAATCATTTAAAATCCCTACCCTGATTGTGCAAATACTGTAAACACTGCAAACACGTGTCAGAAATAAATATCATCAACCCAACAAACGAAAAAATGTTTTTTAAAACACCAAAAACCCACAATAACTCCCATGCAGTGTTATGTCTCCATGCACAAATTTTTAGTAAAAAAGTAGTGTTCATAAATAGCTTTGTCTTGACTTAAAATGGCAGTTTGGAAGGATTTTCATTGGTCAGGAAAGAGCTCCCAGATATGTATGTGTGTTTTTTTTTCCTCTTTTCTAGACTATTTTCTCTTTTTCACGTTTTTTGGGCAGTTCTCTTGTCCACTGGTTACCACAGTATAGATGATTTGGATAAAAAGGTGGTAATGCATATTCTCATTTATTCTTTTGTTAGCTTGTAAGAACTGTTTTGAAGGATTGCCATATTTCTGTTATATTAATGCAACGATATATGAGATCATGTTGTCCTAAGTTATGTGCTTTCTGAGTGTAAACTTTGCAAATTATTTAATAAAATCAAATAAAAAAAAAAAAAAAAAGTGTTCGTAAACCGAGATAAATATCCAACCATGTTCAGTGTTGTTCACCCAATTAAAGAGTAGGTTATAAACGCTAGAGGTAGAGCGTGACTTTCTTCACTTAAATACCACCACCTTCAATAGAATAAATATTAAGCACTATCCAATGTCCACCCAAATAATTCTCTCTGTCCAGAACTGAACGGAACTGATACCTTATGTGGGCTTAGGAGTGCTAAGTGAGCCTGTTGCTAGCTACAACTCAACAGCAACAGATCGCTAGAAACTTCAGAGAAAAAAAACCACATTACATGTATTACTACCTGACTGGCTGGATGAACAACGCATCAATCCCATGCTGAAGGAAACTCCGGTAGGGAAGGAGTGACATCTTGCTCATACAGCCAGTTTGGAAACGACACACGGAAACAGGTGAGTATTTCTCTACCCTGTTCTAGAATTGTTGTTGTGAGTTGTGCAGAACCGCTAGTGTAAGATAGTCCTTATGGTGGACCCATTCTTATGGAGGATACTTCTATTTATAGGGGAATTAAAATACATCACAAACTGTGATAAAAACATGCTGGTGACTTTGGGTAATCTTCTTCCTCAACTGAATTATTTAGATATTTTAGACAAAGGAGATGACTCAAGTACTAAGGAGAAAAGGATTATTATCGACAGTGAGCAGTGGAGCGAATGCTACTACTAAAAATAGTAATAATAATAATAAAAAAAGCAAGTAATATAACATGTTGTAGAAGTGATTTACATGATAAAGGATACTGAGATGAAGAAAAGGGTATGTACTATTTCAGTCATCTAATTCACTGTTCTCAACCAGGGTTCGGTGGAACCCTTGGGTTTCTCCAGAGGGTGCTAGGGGCTCCTTGTGCAATGATCAATGTTCTTACCCCCAGATTTGTAACCAATGACAACAATGATCTTTTTCATTATCTATAAGGGGGTATCTTTGCAATACCAACAAGTAAGTTGTAGATATAGTAATTTTTAGCAGGTGTTCCCTGAGACCGAAATGTTATTGTAAGGGATCCACTGTGTTAAAATGGTTGAGAAAGGCTCATCTGATTACTGGCAAATTTAAATATACAGGTTTTATGGATAATTAGATTAGTCAATAACTGACCTGCATTCAGCATGATTGGTCAATTTATAACTGACTCATGAAATCCACTGAATGCAGTATGGGGTCTTGGAAGACTACCTTATATGCAAAAAATCTGATATACTGCATGTAACTGGTAAATAATTGTGCACCAAGCATACATACCTGCACCAAGGACACATACATTTTGTAGGTTCATATAAAAGAAGTTGTGTTGTTATCTAAAAGATTTTCACTTCCTTTCCAGGGATAGAGGTTAGGAGGAAAGAAGGTAAGGGGAAATCTCTCCAAAGGTAATACAATAAAGAAAAACATTTTATTAGTAGGGTAAGGTAGAGTGGCTTCTTGTCCCAGCAATACCTGTTCCCTCTTATCTCCAGGTGTCACAGGGAGAGAAAGCAAGGAGATATCTTCCCAATGTGGTCACAGATTGCAATGATGACCCGACAGAAGGTCTAACTTCTCTATAATCTATCCAAAAATCTTTTACGATTTTTTGTTGGGTCTTCAGATTATGGAAATTGAAGCAGGTTAAGGTTTTCATGGCAAGGGACTGTAAAACCAAAACTCGGATAGGGAAACTTCACTTCCAGAGTCCAGGAAAAGCATGAACAAAGGTGATTTAGCTTAGTACTGTCCCCTATAAGAAAAAATTGGATTTTTGACTTACCGTAAAATCCATTTCTCTGATGTTCATTGACGGACACAGCTTCAGATCTTCATAAGCGTTGGTTATACTGCCCCCTACAGGAGTAGGACACTGGGCAGAAAAAAGTCTGGCTACCCCCATGGGCAATCCCAGGGGGTATACTCCCTCTCTCTGCTATGGGCACTACAAGCAGTGTCAGAAGAATTACAACTCCACAGATGGGTCGGTGTTGTGTCCGTCAATGAACATAAGAGAAATGGATTTTACGGTAAGTCAAAAATCCAATTTTTTCTTTCGTTCATTGACGGACACAGCTTCAAATCTTCATAACTGTTGGGACGTTCCAAAGCAGTGTTAAACATGAGGGGTGGGAACAGCAAAAAAATTCCCATGGCTAAACAGTACCCAACCAGGCAATAGGAGCTCAACCAAAAAAACTGGAGCCCACGTGAAAAAACAATACACCCTCTAGGAGGATAAGGTCTTCTCAACAGCAGCCTGTAAAACCTTGCGACCTAAAGAAGCATCTGTAGATGCCTACACATGCACTTTATAAAACTTTGTGAAAGTGTGCAACGACGACCAAGTAGCCACCTTGCAAACCTGCACTAAGCGCCCGAGTAGAGTGCGCCTTAACAGGGAAAGGAGGAACCTGACCCCTGATGGAATAGGCCTGAATCACTGTCTGTCTGATCCAATTGGAAATGGTCGCAGAGGAAGCGGACAACCCTTTACGAGGCCCATCCATGAGCACAAAGAGAGAGTCTGACTTCCAGAAAGACTCCATAGCTGCCAGGTAGGCCCTAATGGCTCGGACCACACCCAAGGCATGCAAGGCAATTTCCTTCAGATGTTTAGGCCTGGGACACAGGAAAGGCAACACAATGTCTTTATTCAAATGAAAATCAGAGACAATCTTTGGAAGGAACGACGGACAGTGGCGAAGAACCACCTTATCTCTGTGAATCACCAGGTAAGGTGAACGACAGGATAACACCGTCAGTTCCGACACCCTGCACGCAGAAGTGATAGCCACCAAAAAGGCCACCTTCTGTGACAGCGTAAGCAGGGGAATCTCAAGAAGATTCTCAAAGGGAGGCTCCTGGAGGACCGAAAGCACCAAATTGAGGTCCCAAGGTGCCAACGGAGCCCGCACTGGAGTAACCAAATGTCTGACACCCTGAAGAAAGGCACGCACCAGGAAGTGAGTGGCCATAGGTCGTTGGAAGAAGACTGCCAAAGCCGACACCTGGCCCTTGATGGTACTCACGGTCAATTTCTGTTCAACCCCCCCGTTGAAGGTAGGTCAAGACCTGAGCCACTGAGAAGGCGCGAGGATGAACCCCAAGAGACTCACACCATGCAATGTACGTCTTACACATACAATGGTAGATCCTCCTGGAAGTAGATTTCCTAGCTTTTAAAAGTGTAGGAATCATGACTCAGATAAACCTCTGTACTTCAGCACCTGGCATTTAACAGCCAAGCCGTCAAAGCCAGCGACTGTAAAGCAGGATAGAAGACTTTCTGACCTTGGGACAGTAGATCCTGCCTGAGAGGAAGCTTCCAAGGAATGTCAGCGACCAGCTGCACCAGATTGGCATGCCACTAAGATGACTGGAATCCCTTCTGCCTTGATTCTGCATAGAAGCCTTGGCAGAAGCTTGAGAGAAGGGAAAGCGTATATCAGAGGATACTGACACCCCGGGGCAACCAGTGAGTCTGTGGCGTCCGCCAGAGGATCCCGTGACTGTGCCACGAACCTCTGCACCTTTCTGTTGAGCTGAGACGCCAACAGATCCACCTCAGGGGTGCCCCACCGGAGACCCAACTGATAACACTTCCTGATGAAGGAACCACTCCCCTTGGTCCAGTGCCTGCCGACTGAGGTAATCTGCTTGCCAGTTTTCCACCCCGGGAATGTGTACGTTGGAGAGGGCTGGAATGAACCATTCTGCCCACTTTAGAATGCTAGCTACCTCCAGAGCCACCAGGACACAGTTCTTGTGCCCCCTTGGTGATTGACATAAGCCACGGCCGTGGCATTGTCAGATTGAATGTGCACTGGATAACCCTGAAGACAATCCAGTGGTCCAGACACAGTCTGATTGCTCGGAGATCCAAGACATTGATCGGTAGTCTGGACTCTTCCAGCATCCAGATCCCCTGAGCAGAATGCTTGCCGAGGACGTCTCCCCAGTCGGACAGGCTGGCATCCATGGTGACCACTGTCCAATACAAGGGGAGGAAGGATTTGTCTAGATGAAGCATCGGAGAACAAAGCCACCATATCAGGGACTCCTTCGTTCCCAGACTCAGCCGGATCTAATTGTCCAGAGACTGCGGAGTCTTGTCCCATTTGGTCCAGAATCTACCTGTCATGTACCTTGTAGCAGAGCCTGACATGCAGAGGGAGACCGCTCATACAGCCCTGGCTCAGGCACCACTGAAGTTGCAACTGTGGATGCTAGAGCGCAGTGGGGTAAGAGTGCCTGAGCTGGTCTTCCATTGGCAGCCGAGATGAGTGGCCGATGAGTCCCTGGACAGGACTGGATTGCTGAGCAGTATGTAGAAGCGGATACAGCGGTGCAGATGCACAGTGGATGCAGGACAGCGTCACTAGGCACTGGACGAAGCAGGATAGGCAAAAGACTGGAGCAGGGTAAGACAAGCAAGTTCGGTCACAGATAATCAGATATGGTTCAAGTAGCAGGCAGAGAATAGTCGGTGTACAGGCAGAGGTTGGCAGCAGAATATCAGGCAAGAAAGCAGGTATAGCAGAGTCTAGGCAAGCCTGGGTCAGGACTGGAGATAGCAAACATGCAAGGTCAATACAGGCACAGAAACAGAGCTCAGGTAAAGCTGCAGATCAGACAGCACTGCACAATTTCAGCTGCTGCCCTTATATATGCCATTTAGGCGCCAATGCTAAAACGGCTAACTCGCGCATGAGCATAGGCGTTTGCATTTGGCGAATCTTTGTATGCACGCGCGCATTCCTGCACACGCACATGCGCATTTGCCTATTACTGGAATGTCCCTGACAATCCCTTTGCAGGGACCTCATATGGAACTGCCCCAAAAGGTAGACGCCATCAGGCCCAGCCCCCGCATGCAAGTCTGGAGGGATGACCATCAGAAGATGGACAGCAGAAGACGAATTGCAGCCTGCAATTTCCGGAGTTTGTCCAGAGGAAGGAGCACTCTGGCTAAGGCTGAGTCCAGAGTCAGGCCCAGATAGTCCAGCTTTGTGGACGGAACCAAGGCAGACTCCTAAAAATTCAGATTCCAGCCGAACTCCCACAGAGTTCGTTTTGTGATCTCCAGGTTTTCCACCAGAGCAGAAGGAGATCCTCCAAAAACCCCAGGACAGCGATCCCCCGTTGGCGTAGCAAAGCTAGCGCCGGGGCTAACACTTTTGTGTAGACCTGAGGAGCAGAGGCGAGACCAAAAGGGTAACGCTACAAACTTATAATGCTCCTCTCCCACAGCAAAGCAGGGGAAGCGCTGGGGATTGGCATATATTGGAATGTGAAGGTAAGCATCTTTGATGTCGACAGAGGCGAGGAAATCCCCCTGATGCAGGGATGCCACCACCATGCAAATGGACTCCATTCTGTACTTCCGCACCTGCACAAAGCAGTTCAGCGCCTTGAGGTCAAGGATTGGATCCACTTTGCCTTCCTACCTGTGAACTGTGAACAGGTTTGAGTAAAAACCCTGAAAATGTTCCCGGGACAATGACCCCTTGATGTAACAGGTCTTGTACCACCCAACACCCTGTAAGCGGTCTGGGAACGGGCGCAAGTTGGAAGGAAAGAACCTTGCCGGGGGACAAGAGTGAAACTCAATCTTGTAGCCGGACTGAATGAGTTTGTGGACCCACTTGTCTTGTACCAGGGAAGTCCACGGGTCCGGAAACCAGTGAAGATGTCCCCCCACCCCCGATAGGGGTGGGGGCGCACCTTAATGCTGAAGGAGCCTTGTCCGTGGGTCTGGAGAAGCCCACTCTTGGCTTGCCAGACCAAAGGCTTCGAGCCCTTGTCAGTTGACCCTGAGGGAAAAAAAAAAGCCAACGTCAACGACTAGGTTCCTTGCCCTTAGTAGCCTGGGGAAGAAAGGTACTCTTCCCACCTGTGAGACCTTTTATGATGTCATCCAGGGTAGCTCCGAACAGGCAATCTCCTTGAAAGGGAAGATTAGTCAAGGCTTTTTTGAGAAATGTGGTCTGCAGACCAGCATTTGAGCCAAAAGACACGCTAAAGAACCACTGCCAAAACAGAGAGCTGAGCCACTAGGAGAGCCTCATCCAAAGATGCATCACAGATAAACTGCAGCCCCTAGGCCAGCTGGTCCACCAGCTCAGCAAAGGCAGGGGGGAGCTGTTCTTCCTCCAGGTCACAGCGTAAAAGCTTAGCTTACTTGGTCAGAGTTTGCGACACCAGGGCAATGGTGAATACTGATATCAGTGCCGAACCAGCCAGAGTGTACATATTGCAGGCCACAGCCTCCGCCTTCCTGTCAGCCGGATCCCTAAAGGCTGGGGACTCTTCAACCGTAATCATGGTTGCCTTGTTCAATCTGGAAATCGGAGTGCCCGCCACTGGTGATACAGTCCACTTCTTAAGAAGGGACTCCTCATAGGGATAACGCCTAGTAAAGTGCTTAGGGACCCCACGGGGATGCTTTGGTCGTCCCCACTCTTTAGCAACAAAACTCTGTGAAAATAGACGGGGAAAGGAAATACCTTTGTCTCTCTGGATGGCTTGTGAATGTCAGAGGGAACCTGCGTCTCCATCGCAGCTGCATCCTCCATCTTCAAGGTCTCACGCACAGATACAATCAGTGCTTGCACCAGCTTCTTTTCTTGCACGGTTGCAGATGTTGAGGAATCATCCTCACTTTTAGAGGATTCCGGGCGCGCAGTTGCAGACCCAGCAGGGTGACCCACGTCCGCCGTGGCCGAATCAGATTCAGGATCTAATGAGACAGACGAGGCAGGGTAAGGTGGTGGGGCGCTTTTTGCTAACCAGTCGCCCGAAGACCACCAGACCAGGTCTTTTGATAACGCCCCATGTAGGCGGGCGAAACACGTCAATGCACTTCCGGTGAACGGTCAACGTACTACGTCACTTCCTGGTCTCCGCGGAACGCAAGCCGGCTGTGTTCTGGGAGCGGAGCTGCACCTGTATTTCTTACTATTTATGCTGACTAACTTATGGCTCTATATGAGTAGTTTTAACCTTATTTTGAATAAATATTATTTACGGGCTTCACTATTTCTTGCTCAATTTTTGACACCGGGAGTCAAATCTGGGGACTCTGGAGAGGAGATCTATACTTGCCAGGATTGGCGGATAAATATCATAAAGGCTCTTTTTCTGTTGAGCTCTGGTGAGTGCATTCCCTTAGGGGGATTTCAAGCACCGTCACTGCGGGGAGCACCATTGCACTTTGGAAACTGGCACTTTAATGATATGCAGCACCTTTAGCAACACGTCTAGCAAATAATGATTTTTTGGGGACTCTAATTATATATACTGTATATACTTTTTCACCTGATATATGATTTTTTGATATATTGTTGCACTTTATTGGATTAATTTATACCCATTTGCACCAAGCACTTTATGTATATGTATAGCATTATTACTATGAATTGTTTTATTTGATTGATTTTTATCTTCATCAAATATGCACTTTAGGAAATATTGTGATATTTGGCCCTCTATGGGATATTTCGTTTTTTGCACCTTATTGGATCACTATTAACTATACATTTCAGCAATTTTTGCACATATGGACTTTATAATTTAAAATGTACTGATTAGATTTATTATTTACTCTGCGAGCGCTGCTTTTTTGGTTATTCATCGAAAACCACCTCCACCTGGGACACAAAGGACTCCAGGACCGCCGTCAGTGCATAGATGGATAGTTGGGACCCGGAGGGCCCCGCAGACACAGAGAGGGGATCAGTTGGGGAGATGTGCTCCAAAGACTCCATGAGTCACCAGGGGGGACCCCACAAAAAGTGTAAAATACTGCAAGGGACAACCCCCACGGCGCTGGCAGCACCACCTGGTCACCAGGCACAAGCACAAATCGATCCTCAGCAGAGAGTGAGAAAACCCCACCAGACTCACCCCCCAGCAGAAACAGGCACCTGCAGCCACCAGGATAATCTGCACTCCACGCGCCACGATCAGAAATTGCAAGGATCCAGAAATCAGCACCAGGGGATGAGGACTGACCACAGGGCTCCACTGTCATGGCCACCGCTATTTCCAGTGGCAAACCACCGCAAAATGGCCACTGGACTATACAAACCGGGCCGCCTTGTGTAGAAACACACAGGCTACAACAAAATGGAGGCCCCGTGCGGCACCACAAGGCTTACAGGGATCCCAAGTCTCAAGGACAGACCCAGGCAGGATGGGGGCCCTGGCAGGAGCCCCCACCAGGTACCAACCCCCCCCCACACAGTTGATCGTCCGGTCACCTGCAGCGCACCCCCTGGCCCCCCATCGCCAGCATAGCACCCTGCCCCACCCCAGGAGGTGGATCAGACCATCCAAACAGCCCCAACATATATATGGGGGGTAGGATGGGGGACAGACGAAAAGGGGGGGTACCTGACAGGAAGGAGGGGAAACAGGGGGGTCTGACCGTCCCAAGGAGGGGCCCACATCCACCCCAAAACCCTCTAGGGGGAGAGGGGGACAGCTACTCACCATACCAGGAACCAGGCGGGCTTTCCATCGAAATGGGGGGGCTGTCAGCCAAGAGGAATGCTGCAATTCGGGCCGAGACCCGGTCATATGCAACTTCGCGAGGCGTGTAACTCACAGGCCAGCCTCTGTCCAGTGGGGCTATGTTGCGGCCGACCCAGCGCGGAGCTGAGGTCTGGGCGTGCTCGCTGGCCTAACAGGGGTGACCACTGGATCTAGATTATCCAGCCCATCGCCCAGTCGGGCAGTTGATTGTAGATCTCACAGGAAAAATCCAGGAAAAAAAATGCTACATAAAAAGAAAAAATTGCAAGGACCAGAGATCCCAGCAAGAAACTAGGTCCTTACTCCTGACTAGGCATAAAAAAACTGAGTGCCTATAGCAGAGAGAGGGAGTATACCCCCTGGGACTGTTAATGGGAGTAGCCTTTTTTTCTGCCTGGTGTCCTACTCCTGTAGGGGGCAGTATAACCAACGGTTATGAAGATCTGAAGCTGTGTCTGTCAATAAAGAAAAGAGAAATATACGTTTTGGTAATTATTGCTATTTAGAAAAGCATTTCAATTATGTGTGTTGTAGGGCCCACCTCAGTGCTTATTATAGGTGTGCTCGGCATAGTCGTATGGGCAAGATCCAATTCCTTCAGCCAGGAATCCTTCGGGAGCTTGTACACTTCCAACCAACATTCCCCAGAACCTGGAATATAGATTTTTTTCTTTTTAAAGAAAACAGCTCAAACCAACATAACTTAAAAGATAACCTATCAACACAAATCAATGTTATGCTAAACCAGCCTTTTTCAGGCAGGGTGCCCAGGCACACCGAAGTGCCTTCAGGCTTCTTCTGGGGTGCCTTGGCAAAATGCCCAAAAATTGCCCAACAATTATATACAAGACAGTGAGTGGATCAAGCTTGCCTTTTAGTTAGACAAAGGCACAGGTTATTAATGTGCACCATTACAACCTTCCAGCTGCCGATGTCCTAACAACCAATGATGTAATTGGTTGATAAGGAGGACGTTGGGCACCTGCACAGCATCCTTGTTTGCCTTTCCCCTACCCCTCTGCATCAGCACTTGGGTCACATTAGCTGAGTGAGGGAGAGAAACTGACGGAGAAGGAAGACATTGGAATGGTAGTAGGTACCACTGTGCAAAAGTGTGTTTGCTTTGAAAGAATAAATCACTTCTAATGTTGGGTGTACTATGTGTGCAAATGTTGCTGCATTATGTAAAACTATTAGTTTAGTTTTTTACATTTTAAAATGGAGTGCCTCGAGATTGTGCATCATTTGATAGGGTGTCTTGAATGAAAAAAGGTTGCGAAACACTGTGCTAGACAGAGCACTGATTACTGTAGTAAAGTCACTGGTACCCCCGAAAGTGTCAAAAATGGCAGTCAAGGGTCCGATCTGTCCGCCGCAATGTCGCAGTCCCGCAAAAAAAAAAAAAAAAAAAAAAATCGCAGATCACCGCCATTACTAGTAAAAAAAAATAAACAATAAAAATGACAAAAATCTTTCCCGTAGTTAGTAAATGCGAAAAATTTTGCGCAAGCCAATCAAAATATGCTTATTATGATTTTTTTTACCAAAAATATGTAGCAGAAAACAAATTGCCCTAAAATGTTAAAAAAATTAGATTTTTTAATTTTTTGGGGAATGTTATATATCAGAATGTAAAAAATATAGTTTTTTTTTTTTTTCAAAATTGTCGCTCTTTTTTTCAAAAATTAAAAATCGCACAGGTGATCAAATACCACCAGAAAAAAGCTCTATTTGTGGGGAAAAAAAGGGCATAAATTTAATTTGGTTACAGCGTCGCATGACTGCGCGCAATTGTCCGTTAAAGTAACGCAGTGCCGAATCGCAAAATATAGCCTGGTCAGGAATGGGGTAAAATCTTCCGGTCTTAAAGCTGTTAAAAATACGCTCATTGAGGATTTTGTCAAAGACATGTAGCTAAATACATTTTGGCCTAAGTATATGACAAAAATTGAATATATTGGATATTTTTTAACTGTCAAAGTAGAAATGTGAATTTTTTCGCAAAATTTTTGCTCTTTTTTTATTAATTTTGCAAAAAATGAAAAGCGCAGAGGTGATCAAATACCACCAAAAGGAAGCTCTGTTTGTGGGGAAAAAAAGAACGTAAATTTCGTTTGGGTACGGCGTTGCATGACCGCGCAATTGTCAGTAAAATTTGCGCAGTGCCAAGTTGCAAAAAGTGGCCTGGACGTAAAGCAGGAAAATCCTCCGGTGGTAAAGTGGTTAATGGACGTTGTGCCATCTATAGAGACAGCCGTGTCACAGCCGTGACTCCTGCACACATGTGAAACTACGGCTGCCCGCAAACCTGGAAAGAAGACCTGGGTGAAGATGGAAGCCCTGTCAGTGGTGACAGCGCGCCGTTGGAGGGCTTCCTTACGTCTTTCATGTTGTGCTAGTATGCGATGCATACGTGCACATTATGGCATTAATTCGCAGGGAGAAGATTATTTTGTTGTTTTGTTTTTTTGTGAATTACTACCGCTTTAAGTCTCTTTTATAGAGATTAGCCACCAGTGGTTCAAGCTGAATTCCAGGTATCGATTTTATAGCATAGTTACATTGGTCCAGCATAGTTACATAGTTAGTCCGGATGAAAAAAGTCCATCTAGTTCCACTAATAGAAAGGAAAAAAAATATTATACAAACCATATATATCCACATTCATATACCCACAGTTGATCCAGAGGAAGGCAAAAAACCCTAATAAAGCATTATCCAATTTGCTTCAGCAGGGGAAAAATTCCTTCAGGATCCCCCGAGATGCAATGGGATGTTCCCTGGATCAACTTTACCTATAAATATTAGTATCCAGTTATATTATGTGTATCTATGAAAGAATCCAGGCTTCTTCTCTACTGAGCTGGCCAGAACCACCTCTTGAGGAAGTCTATTCCACATTTTCACAGCTCTTACTGTGAAGAAGCCTTTTCCGCATTTAGAGATTAAATTTATTTTCCTCAAGAGGTAAAGATTGCCCCCTTGTCCTTTGTGATGATCCTAAAGTGAATAACTCAACACCAAGTTCACTATATGGAGCCCTTATGTATTTATACATGTTGATCATATTCCCCTTAATTTCCTCTTCTCAAGAGAGAATAAATTCAGTTCCTCTAATCTTTCCTCATAGCTGAGCTCCTCCATGCCTCTTATCAGTTTGTTTGCTCTTCTCTGCACTTTCTCCAGTTCCCCGATATCCTTGAGAACTGATGCCCAAAACAGACATGAATGTTCCAGATGAGGTCTTACTAATGATTTGTACAGGGGCAAAATAATATCTCTCTCTCTGGAGTCCATGCCTCTGTTAATACAAGAAAGGACTTTGCTCACTTTGTAAACATCAGCTTGGCATTGCATGCTAGTATTAAGCCTATGATCTATGAGAACACCCAGATCCACCACTGACTCCCCCCAGTATGTATGATGCATGCATATTCTTAGGCCCCAAGTGCATAACTTTACATTTATCAACATTAAACCTCATTTTCCACATAGTTGCCCAATTTAACAGTGAAGACCAATGTAAATATACATGTTCATACCTGTGTGATCTCTGTGGAAGCTGCAAATCACTGTAGTTGTCTCTGCTACAACAGTGAACACTGCTGTCTTCCAGTCCAGTGCTGAGCGGCTGCAGGAATCATACACAGAATACATTTTTCTCAATGAATACAAGGCATTCTCAGAAAGAACTAAGTGAAGATTGTGGCATTACTGCCCTGCCTCTTCACTTCGTCCTGTCAGAGAACACCTTATATTCATTGAGAAAAATCTAAGGTGTTCTGTAATGGCACCCATGCTAAGTATTAGATTCCCTGTGGCTACTGTGTAGCAGGGCAGCTGCTCAGCACAGGACCCGAAAGATAGCGACAATCACTGTAGTAGCAGAAACTGCTACAGTGATTTCTGGCTTGCACAGGAGTCCAAAAGGTATGGCATAGGCATACTTAAAGCAGAGTTCCACCCAAAATTGTAACTTCCGCTTTAGGTAGTCCTGACCCCCTGACATGCCACATTTGGCATGTCATTTTTTTTGGGGGGGGGGGGGGGGAGTGGGTACCTAGTTTTGACAGGTATCCGCTCCCACTTCCGCTCGGAGCGCTGCGGCGCCCTGAGCGGAAGTTTTCCTCTCCCCCTCCCTCCCTGCAATCTTCTGGGACATGTCAGAGGTCCCAAAAGATTGCCGGACAACTCGCGCATGCGCAGTGCGTACCCGGCTGTGAAGCCGCAAATTGTCACAGCCGGGTGCCCACACCAGTGATGCCGGCGCCGCCGAGACCAGAGGGAGAGGATCGAGGCTTCGGGCGGCCGCATCACTGGACCGGGGGACAGGTGAGTGTGTGTTTATTAAAAGTCAGCAGCTACACTTTTTGTAGCTGCTGACTTTTAATAAACACAGAAAAGGCTGGAACTTCACTTTAAATTGGTCCAAACTGGTCCAATGTAGGTATGCTATAAAATAAATACCTGCAAATGCGCTTTTGGTGCAATTACTCTGTTTTTCTTGTAACAGCTGCTGAGACAATATATTATATGCACAAAAAATAAAACTATTTTCAGTGGGTCAGCTGACTCAAAGACCAGCATTTTGAGAAGGAGCAGTAAAGCACAACCAATGTGTAGCATTGCAAAGTGGAGTCTGCATTTGTAATAGGCAAATATGGCTGCCTACATATTTAAATGTATATATACAAACAGGCAGAATGTTTATATTGTGCTGGTTTACATCAAGCTTTTTTTCACAGGTTTATTAAAAGAACACATTGAAGATTACACATTTGCGATAAACAGTACACAGTAAAAAAAAAAGCAGAGCTCTGCAGCTTACACAAGCTTTGCAATGAAACAAAAAAGAATAAGGCCCATTTCACACAGGGAGTTCGTCAGGCGGACTCAGTTTTTCTCAGCGGGGGATAGATCCGCCGACCCCCCGCTGAGCAGGCGGATGGCAGCTCCGTCTCCGCGCTGTGTGCAGAGACAGAGCTGTCAGGTCCCCATGCATCTCTATGGGGGAATCGGATGAGAACGGACCGTCTGTCTGTTCTCATCCAATCCAATCTGCCAGACGGATGGAAAATGGGGTTTCCATCCGTCCGGTTTTGACGGATCGGATTGGATGTCAGCGGACATGTCTCCTCTGACATCCGATGCCCCATAGAGATGCATGGGGCATGCGTTCAGATCTGCCTGAAAAATGGACATGCGGATCTGAACGGACTCCCTGTGTGAAAGGGGCCTAAGAATTCGTTTACACCAGCCTGGACACTAAGTTTGTACACACATGTATGTTGTGTAGAGGCAATGAGGGGCGGTGTGATGATGCAATGCACTGTTTACATTTTGTGATTTCATTCAAGTCTATATAGCATACCTGCATTTTTATGTGGTGCCCTGCAAGGCACCGCATGTCTCGACACACTGCGTTGACATGTGGTGCCACGTATTTTAATGCAGGGTACCGCACCGCAACACAGGATTATTGTGTAAACAGGGCACATAAAAACTATTATTATCTGTCTGCCCTTGCACTGAGCCTGTATTGTTCTATGCATATCAACACAGCTTCACATGCTGTGAATGAGCCCCAACTGTTAACCCGGTTCAAATCTCTGCAGTTTCCTCTAACAATCTATAGGCATGGTAATTTTACCCAAATTGATTCATCAAACACTTGGGTACAACCAGCATGTTGGATTTTTCATGTGATTCTTGCCAGTGGTTATAGCTGCTAGCAATAATCACTGTGTGCTCTCCTGGGAGGGACAGCTCCCTGTGCTCCCCCTGCTGGCAGAACAGATTAGTACCAAAGGAGGGATGGGAGGTATTCCCTCCCATCAACAGTCAGGAATCAAGCGATTTTCTATACTGCAACCAGTGCTTACACAAAAGAAAAATCGCACCATCTAGGCCCAGCTTTAGTAATTGAATGAAGATATTTAATGAGTGCAGAGAAGGGGAACTTTACTTGTAACCTAATATAAATAAATAATATAGTTGGTACTATTATAACGTTACACACCTTCCAAAAGAACTCCAGCATAGTCCCCTCCATGGGACAACTTAAATGTAATACAAACGGTGCGCTTGCTTATATCTTCCTGTTAAAAACATGAATCATACCATTAGTAATATAATCTCAACAGGACTAAAACTCTTACATTTTGAAGAATAAAGGAACATTCAGTAACAAATAAAACTCTACTCATAACAGCTGCATAATACACTGGAGGACATAGGACACATAAAGAGTATATCCTCGCCCTTTGGAGGACTCTCTCTATATGGAGTATTTGGAGAATGCAGCTTTGATCTCGGCTCTGGTATGTTGCAACAAGACTGAGTTCTTCTTTCCAGGTTTCCTATTCTCCCCGATGTAGAGCTGAATCCAGTGCCATCTTAAGAGCCTTATAGGCCCCCGGGCAATGCAGTGCACTGGGGCCCCGCCTACATAATCACCCACGAGAATAAAAATGCAAATTATCGATAAGGTGATATTCATTAGTACCTCCAACAAAATCAGTGTTCAAACATTAACACAACGTTTGGACAATATAAGGATGTACAGGACTGATATAGGATAGCACACAGAGGATGTACAAGGCAGGTATAGGATGGCACAGACAGAGGATGTACATAGCAGATAAAGGATGGCACAGAGGATGTACAAGGCAGGTATAGGATGGCACAGACAGAGGATGTACATAGCAGATAAAGGATGGCACAGAGGATGTACAGGACAGATATAGGATGGCACACAGAGGATGTACAGGAAAGATATAGGATGGCACATAGATGATGGCATACAGAGGATGTACATGGCAGGTAAAGGATGGCACAAACAGAGGATGTACATGGCAGGTATAGGCTGGCACACAGAGGATGTACATGGCAAGTATAGGATGGCACACAGAGGATGTACATGGCAAGTATAGGATGGCACACAGAGGATGTACATGGCAGGTAAAGAATGGCACAGACAGAGGATGTACATGGCAGGTATAGGATGGCACACAGAGGATGTACATGGCACACAGAGGATTGCTCACATAGGATGGCACACATAGGATGTACATGGCACACAGAGGATGTACATGGCACACAGAGGATGTACATGGCACACAGAGGATGGAACAGAGGATGTACATGGCACACAGAGGATGGCACGCACACAGAGGATGAACATGGCACACAGAGGATTGCACACAGAGGGTGACACACAAGAGGATGGCACACACACAGAGGATGAACATGGCACACAGAGGATCGCACACACACAGATGAAGAACATGGCACACAGAGAATGGCACACAGAGGATGGCACACACACACACACACACACACACACAGAGGTTGGCGCACACACACAGAGGATATATAGGGCAGGAAAAGGATGGCACAGAAGCAACACGCTTAATGTTAACCAAACAAAGCAGCCAGTTTGCCCGCCTGCACCTCAGTCAGGGATTTGTTATTTGCATATATGCAGCTTCACTATTTTGCGCCTTACGAACTATGGTCACTGCAACATAATAGATCATTTGTCATAATTTGTGACTTTTTTTGCCACAATTTTGCACATTGTTGCCTCTCCCTCAGGCCCAGTATTTTTAGTAATTCCAAAAAATCACACCGCTCTGCACCTTTGATCTGTGTGAGTGTCAGCCCTGCCGCCTGGAATGCCAGGAATGTCAATGGATCTCCTCGATGGAGAGAGAGTGAGAAAAAAAGAAAATCAAGCAAGCAGCCTGCCTTACCTTTCACAAAAGCTGCTGCAGCACATGATGGGAGGAGGTGGGTGGAGGCAGAGCCATTCTTCTAGGCGCGGAGAGGAGAGGAGGACAAGCCGACGAGGAGGATCCTCCTCTGCTGTGCATGATGGGTCTGCTCTCAGAACGTCACTGGTTGCTAGATGCCAATCGGCTGGCCTTCCTAGCAACCAGTGTACAGTGGAGACAAAGCCACCGGCGGACAACGGGGGGGGGGGGGGCCCGGCGGACAACGGGGGGGGGGGGACAGCGGACAACGTGGGGGGCCCTAGACCACCAGGTAAACTAATCTGGCCTGGGGGGGGACAGTGTAATTGCCACCCTGTGTGTGGGGCCCCCGGGTAACCGCTGGGCATGCCCATAGGAAAAGACGGCCCTGGCTGAATCCCACTCCACACACAATGAACAAACCTTTTTGCTGGTGGACTGACTGTCTAAAACAACCTTTTTCAACCAGGGTTCCTCCAGAGGTTATTAGGGATTCATTGAGCTCTGAGCAACTTTTTCTTTATCTCAGCCATTTAACCAATGATCTTTTCATATATTTGATAGGGAGATTCTTCCTACTGACCACAAACATTTGATTTGTTCCTCTATGATCATCATGCTAAGATAACATAAGCTGTAGATATAGAAATTATTTGCAGGGATTCCCTTAAACAGAAAAGTTATTTGAGGGTTCCTCTATGTTTACCAGGTTGAGAAAGGCTGGTCTAAAAGCTAGCCAGATGTGTTAAAAAGGACAAAGGGTAATAACTGAACATTAACTTACAACCATAAAGTTTCTAAAAAATTATCTGTAGAACAGTATTTGCATCTGTAGTGGGTTACATCTCATTTTAAAACAAAACATTTCTTACGGTTTCATTTATGGCTTTCACAAAATGGAGGTTCTCCTCGGAAAAGTAAAAGAGACGAGCAATGCCTGATAATAGAAGAAAATTATACAGATTACATATTAGTTATTGCAGTTGTGATACAACGATGTATAGAAAAATCTAATGTGCAGGCCAATCTTTAAAAAAAGAACTACAGCTTTCAATTGGGTGTCCTCAATTGCATCCTCTTTCCATCAAAGCCTTCTACACAAAAAGATCTGGAAATCTGCTGTAGAATGGCTGCAGGCCAGGGGTTTTCTTGTCCTTGTGGCATTGGTTGTCCAATCTGTGTCAGCGGCTATTGGTCCCTATAGTTTCCCCACTTATGGCTGTGCTGTGGAAGAATCGGCATCACCTGTGTCGCCGGTCTCATTGACTTCCGGTCGGCTTTTCCCAGGCGGCCGCGTATTGATGATGACTTCCGGTCTTTCCATCAAAGCCTCCTACACAAACAGATCTGGAAATCTGCTGTTAGAATGGCTGCAGGATACACTAGACAAAAATCTGCCCCAACCTAGCCACTTCTGTCTATAACAGCTCACTGTCATCCTTCCTAGACAAGCTCCCCACCGCCCCCCCCCCCCCCTCACTACACACGCAATCAGGCCCCGACCCCTACAACCTTGGCAAATGGAGGACACCAGAAGTCTCAAAAAACATAGCCCCGCTTTTGAGCGTCTGTGGCGTAAGTTTAAGTCTCAGAAAGACTTCAACTAGAATAAATCTGCCCTCCAAATATACTTTTCCTCTCTCCTCACTGCCAAGCAGACCAATTTTATCACTCTTATTAACACCTTCTCATCCAGTCCCCATCAACTCTTCTCTACCTTTAACTCTCTACTTCATCCTCCACTGCCTCCACCCACTGTCTAGGACAGTGATGGCGAACCTTGGCACCCCAGATGTTTTGGAACTACATTTCCCATGATGCTCATGCACTCTGCAGTGTAGTTGAGCATCATGGGAAATATTGTTTCAAAACATCTGGGGTACCAAGGTTCACCTTCACTGGTCTAGGAGATCGCCAATCATTTCAAAAATAAGATGGATACAATTCATGACGAGATCTCCAATACACAGATACCTCCCCCACGTAACACTTAATGTCCACAGGTACAATCATCGCTTCCCTCATTCAACCTGCTACTATAGACAAGGTTGCTAAACATTTTCTAATACACACCCAACCACCTGGACCCTGTTCCCTCCCAAATGCTATGGTCACCAGTGTTGGGGGTAACTAGTTACAAAGTAACGGATTACAGTAACTACATTACTTTTTTTGGTAACTAAGTAATGTAACTAGTTACAATACTAATATTGGTAACTACACTACTTTACTAGACTATAGGAACGCGCTTTCCTGCGTTACCCAAGCCGTGCGATACAATCGTTATTTCGAAGAATACAGAGGGATGAAATTTATGACTTTTTGTTGCACTTTATGTTTTATTCTGTTTTTTCAGGTTTTGTTCTCATGTTTCCCAAAGCCTGTGTTTATACAATAAACTCTATGCAGAAAGAGTGTCATGTATCTTCTTCTACACGGTCAATTAAGAAAGAGGAGTGTAAAGTAATAAGTAGTGAAGTTACTTTTCAAATGCAGTAACTAGTAAAGTAATCTCATTACAATTTACAGAAGTAACTAGTTACATTTTTTGAGTAACTACCCCAACACTGACGGTCACCCTCTTACACTCTCTAACTCACATCTTCAAACTCTCCCTCTTTTCTGACATCTTCCCCAACTCTCTAAAACATGTACTAGTCACCCCCATACTTAAAAAGTCTTCATTGGACCCCACCATTCATAACAATATATGCCCCATCTCCTTGCTTCACTTCTCTGTCAAAATCAATGGCTCAACTATGAACCTGTCCCCGCATGTCAAGGTTCAAGGAGTAACCCTGGACCCTGAACTATCCTTTCAGCCCCACATCCAGTAAAATACCCACTATTGTCCGCCATAGGTCACAGGTTTTCAAACAGGATGACTGTCTGTTCTGAGGTCCGGTTTGCATGAAGACAGGTTCTACGTTATACAATATGGGACAAATTGGCACATGCACAGCATCACCCAGACTGGCTCCCAGGATAAAGTGAAATGCCAACTGTGGTTTGGTTTTGATTTGGCTGCAACTTTTCAAACAGGTCTGTGTTAGGACATGTGGTTTTGATAAAGGGTGCAGGGTGGGTCAGTTGGAGACATTTATAAGAATTTATGTTAACAGTATGTAAGACAAATGTTTACCCATGTCATCCACTGTGCCAACAAGGTAGGTCTGATTTTTCACATGACATACACTCAGGTTGCACACTTCTAATTTATCTGCTTCCCAGCCACAAATCCAGTCACCACCCGACAAGCTGTAAACCATCAAACCTTCAGAGAGGCCGACAAATAGGAACGATCCATTTGCCCCTGCTGCAACACAATTAACTCTTCTGGATACCTAAAAGCAATAAAAGAAACATCTCAACAGATGGAGAAATAAATGAAAAACAAATTATAAAAAGAAACACAATGGTGTATCCGACTTTTTTTTTTTTTTTTTTTTTGATGGACTATACGCACTTTAACCACTTAAGCCCCGGAAGATTTTACCCCCTTCCTGACCAGGGGGTATTTTGCGATTCAGCACTGCGTGACTTTAACGGACAATTGCGCGGTCGTGCGACACTGTATCTAAACGAATTTGGCGTCCTTTTTTTCCCCACAAACAGAGCTTTCTTTTGGTGGTATTTGATCATCTGTGCGATTTTTTGATCATGCGCTATAAACAAAAAAAGAGCGTAAATTTTGCAAAAATAGCAATATTTTTCACATATTTTTATATAAAATTCCCCCCCAAAAAAATTTAAAAATCAAAATTTTTTAACATTTTCGGCCAATTTGTTTTATGCTACCTGTGTTTGGTAAAAAAAAAAATCGCAAAAAGTGTATTTTGATTGGTTTGCGCAAAAGTTATCGCGTTTACTAACAAAGGGAAAGATTTTTGTCATTTTTGTTGTTTTTTTTTAACGCGTAATGGCGGCGATCTGCGATTTTTTTTTGCGGTACTGCGACATTGCGGTGGACAGATCGGACCCTTGACTGACATTTTTGACACTTTTGGGGTTACCAGTGACATTTCTACAGTAATCAGTGCTATACATATGCACTGTTACTGTAAAAATACACTGGCAGTGAAGGGGTTAACTTTTTTTTAAAGGGAGGGGCTATGTGTGTCCCTAGGGGCATGCTTTCTACTGTGATTGGCTGTGGCTTCAGATGTATGAACAGTGATCAACGGTTCTACATAGTAGAACCGTATGATCATCCTTCATACACAGGGGAGAATGACAGGCAGCTTGTTTACACAAGCCGCGATACTTTCTCCCTCTCCCCCGACGATTACAGAGTGACCGGCGGACATCGGGTCCGCCGGTCACACGTGCGGGGGGGTGCGTGACCGCGCGGGAGCGGGAGCGCGCCTCCGGCAGCGCGCGCTCGCTCCCTAGACCCTCACAAGCTAGCGACGTAGACCTACGTCGCTTTGCCTGTGAGGGGCTGACTGCCGACGTAGATCTGCGTTAGGCAGTCGGCAAGTGGTTAACCACCTTTTTCCCAAGCCTTTTCCGACACTTCACTCCTATATGTAAAAATCTCCTTTTTTTTTGCGGGAAAATTACCTAGAACCACCAAAAATTATATATTTTTTTTAGCAGAGACAAGATAGAATAAAATGGACGGTGTTGCAATTTTTTATGTCACACGGTATTTGCGCAGTGGTTTTTCAAACGCATTTTTTTTAAAAACAAAAACACATTCATGAATAAAAAAAAAAAAAAACAGTAAAGTTAGCCCAATTTTTTTGTATAATGTGAAAGATGATGTTACACCGAGTAAATAGATACTGAACATGTCGCGCTTTTAAATTGCGTCTGCCTGTTGAATGGTGGCAAACCACGGTGCTTAAAATTCTCCATAGGCAACGCTTTAAACGCCTTTACGGGTTACCAGTTTAGAGTGGCACAAGAGGTCTGGTGGTAGAACTATTGCTCTCGCTCTGACATCCACTACAATACCTCATTATGTGTGGTGCGATCATTGTTTACATATGCGTGCAGGAGTAAAATATGCGTTCACATTTGCACGGTGGGACGGGCGCACTTTACATTTTTTTTTTTATTATTATTTATTTTAAACCTTTTTTTTTTTTTTACACTTTTTTAAAAAATGTTTTGTACAAACGTTATTGCTATCACATGGGATTAACAATATCCCTTTTGGCAGCATGGGCCGAGACAGGTCCTCTTTATGGAGTGACCCCAAATCTCTCCTCTCTCTCCAAATGCCCTCCCATGCAGCCGATCAGACTGAGATCGGTCTGATCGGCTGCTTTTCTGGCTGCTGGTGGCCAGGTAAACAAAGGGGAAGAACTGGAAGTGAGGAATACTTGTCGCTTCAGGTTTCTATGGTTACAGATAAACGGGAACAACGTTGGTTCCTCTCTCTCTGTACCAGGCTGCCATCGCCACCGGCCACATATCTCCTGGCCTCCGCGATGGGACCAGAGAGCCTGGGAGAGGCAGCGGCGGGAGAGGGGTGGGACTCCCTTCCGCCACCCGCAGAAGTGATCCAGCAGCCAATTAGCCACGTGGATCACTGCTGCATTGTAGAGAATCACCAGCTGCAAACAATGGCACTGGGATGATGGCTGTAGGTGCAGGCATCATCCCACTATAACCACTGAGACCCAAGGATGTACAGCTACGTTCTTGGGTGGGAAGTGGTTAAAAACATTACAGTATATCAGCCAATACATTTCTTGTTCCCCATGAAGCATGTCGTTTGGTACGTTTTGGCTATACAGTAAGTGATATGATAGCCAGGAGATTAATCTATGGAGCAGCACAGTGTGGCCAGGAACAGCTCCCATGGCTGTCTATCCAAGAACTCATCTGGGTCTTGTAGTTCTTAGTATTTTCTGGGAGGAACATTCTCCACAGTATTCCTCTATAGCAGCCTTTTTCAGCCAGGGTTCTGTGTAACCCTAGGGTTTCTTCAGAGGTTACTAGGGGTTCCTTGAGCAATGAGTAATTTCTGTTTCCTTGAAAATCAACTACTGACAACAATGATCTTTTTAGCTATCTTGGGGGGGGGGGGGTGATTCTTCCCAATGGCCAAACAAATATAAAGAGCATTCTTCCCAGCGATCGTCACACTAATGCACCATGAGTTGTAGATATAGTAACTTATAGCAGCCTCTTCCCTGAAGCTTGAAAGTTATTTCAAGGGTTCCTCTGTGTTAAGACACTTTAGAATGGCCGTTCTATGTGTGAATTTTCATTGCAAAACATTTCAATACAAATTTAGGATTTATGAAGTACAAGATTTCAACAATATTCTGCTGGTCTCAGGTCTTACTGCTCAGCCCTTGTAAGCAAGGATCCCAGAACCTGCACAGACTGGACAGCCACTGAGTACAAATTAATTAAATGAGGCGTAGGTAACATTAAGGCTAAAGACAGAAGGAGAAAGTAATTATGTTGGTTTAGTAACGCACTGGTTTAACTTGGGATCTGCAATACATAACTACAATAATGCCCCAACAAAATGACAATGGAAGACAGACAGGACACTCTAAAGCAGACCTTCTCAGTCATTTTACCCTACAGGAACCCTTAAAATATTTTTAATGTCTCAGGTAAACACTGCTACGATTAGTCCATCAGGGGTCATTGGGAAAATGCCCCTTATATTTTAGTGGAGATCAGTGGTGGCCAGAATGTTACTCTTGTTGACTCAACGGCGCTTTTCCACTGCATGGAACCGAACGGTTCGGCTCGCTTTTGTGCTTTTCCACTGCTGGTACCGCATGGTTCGGTGTAGGAACAGTTCGGTACGGTACGGCGGCGCTTTTCCACTGCATGGAACCGAACGGTACGGCTCTCAAAAACAGTACCACCTCGATTGTGGTTCCAAGAGGTACCATACCCAGTACCATATCCCACAATCCTTTGCATGTAGTCACTACTAGCCACTGATTGGTCAGAGAATCTTACCCACCCTGTTGTTATCCCACCCACTTAACTTTAGTACTACTTTAGTGGAAAAGCAAACCATACCGTACCGTACCGAACCGTTCCAACACCGTACCATGCGGTACCAGCAGTGGAAAACCAAACCGGGCCAAGCAGGGCCGAGTAGATCCAAACCGGTACTTGCAGTGGAAAAGTGCCACAAGTGGCGTTGGACCTAAAATTATGAAGGCACCATCAGATGAGAAGTCAGTTAGCCACAGCTCAAGGATCTCCAAGCCACCACCAGGTAGAGAATAGCTGATTTAAAGGAAACATGAAACACACACCATCTCTGACAGGTAAAGGAGAAACAACAAAGGGTAAGCCATGATATGAAAAATTTCCAAAAATACGGAGGATCAGAAACACAAGGGTGGTACTTCCAGAGAAAATTTGTTGCCAAAGGTGATTACATATAAAAGTTTTAGCGCACCTGATTTCTTTTCTACACATTTTTATCACCATTTGGTTCGAAGGTTGCAGCTATTCACACTATTGATCCTGCGCACTTATTTAATTTTATACACAAAGGTGATTACAAGCTGCACCAAAATAGCAACAGATGTTCAAAGGTGATATCTCCAGGCAAAAAGGTTGCCAGAGGTATACAAAGATTGGTGGAAGGGAGCCTTAGCAGGACATAGACTGGAAACATACAGCCAAGAAAGGGAAGTAAGGGTGGTAAAGACAGGTGAGATGGCATAACAAGCAGAAAAAAAAACATAAAGAACCAGGGAAAGCAGGATCAACCTAATGTTGGTTATACACACAGCAAATTTTGGAAAGTTGCAATTCAAGGCATGGGTGGCCCTGTTGACACCCTCCCACCCGACAGCCACTAATCATAAAATTGAAGGAGTTGGATGGAAAATTGTTTACTGAACAGCGGCTGTATCCAATAAGATGCAGCCATTGTTTGGATATTCAAACAGCAGATTGTGGCGGCTCTCGGACTACGATAGTCGGCAACAGAAGATTTGTCTATTCACACTGTTTAGCGTGGATGGGGGGAATCGACAGATTTCCAACATTCAGGTAAAACGAGGGAAATCCTGCAGTGTATGGCCAGCCTAAAGCATCTTATTACTACCTTCACCTTTCTCAAAAGCAGTATGACACACGGGATTCATGCTGTACTTCATAAAAATAGCAATGCAATATAATTACATGGATTTCAGCAGCTGGCTGTAAGATGTCAGCTTTTTTTTTGAGTTTCTCCTCTTCACGGCTTTTTTCCCGTATATTGATGAGCTCAATGGCCTGGTCAATCAGGAGTTCTACTACTTTTGCTATCATGCGATAGGGCTGTGGCAGAGAGTCTCGTGCTTGGTCGGGATCCCTCAAGAAATAATCCTCATGTTCTTCACTGGCCCAGTCTTTCTCAGAACCCGGAGGGGCTTCTAAGGGCCCTTTTCTAATGTATATCGGCATTCTGTAGGCTGGAGATCTAGAAATACAACAGTCTGCAAGCTGACCGCTTCAGAAATTCCTAAGAAAAAAAAGTAAAGAATCAGAGAAAGTTCTACATGAAAAAAAAACAAAGAATGTTAAAGAAGAATTCCAGGTATGGGAACTTTATACATAGTTACATTAGTCCAGCTTTGACCATAATATTTTAAGTATATACCATACCTGGCCAATGACCCTGGAAGCTGGAAATCATTGAAGTACATACCACTATCCAGTGATAAAAATGTACAAAACTAGGGGATTTTATAAGTGCTCTTCATGGGCAAAAATGTAGGCTCTAATGAGCAGAGCCCTCCGACTCCTCCTGTATTGAATTGTATTGTAGCTGTACTGTTTGCCCTAACGTTGTAAAGCGCTGAGCAAACTGTTGGCGCTATATAAATCCTGTATAATAATAATATCACAAAAATTAATAATTTTATTGTAGGTACATTAAAATAGATCCAATAAAACATCCTTATACATAAAGTTTTATTATGATTATTTTAAAGCAGGCATTGGCTCGTTAATCCCGACATGTTTCACCCAGAAGGGCTTCCTCAGTGGAAAACCGTCAACATACTGGAAACCCAAGAGTCCACATATAAAAGCCAGAATGAAACTGGTCTGAAGATTAGATTTAACCCTCAGGATTATCCATTGGGGATCCCAAGCTCAGCATACATGCAAGGGACTATCTAGTAACCGCAGAAGGTACAGACTGGACCAAGAATGAAGATTACAAAAAGTTTCACTGGATGGTGCCCAGTTATTAAGGATCTAAATACTCCAGCATGATGAAACATAGTTCACAGGAGTTAATCAGACTGGGCACCACACGACTCCAACCAAAAACTTTTTGTCTGGACTTTCGGGAAAAGGGTTTCAAGTATCCTGCTGGTTTTCCCCTGAGAAAGCTCTTCTGGGCGAAACATGTTGGGATTAATTATTCAATGACCACTTTAAAATAACCATAATGAATCCGCTTTCTCTATACTGATGTTTTATTGGATCTATTTTAACGTACCTACAATAAAATTAAGTTTTTAAAATATTCTGATATTTTTTTGTATGAAGAGCACTTATAAAATCTCCTAGTTTTGTACACTTTTATTACTCCGAGATTGAGAGAGATGTGGTGCTCATTTATCCTCATCAACTACCCATAGACTTTATTTTACCATGACTCCAGTGATCTCCCCTTGGTTCCGGGTCCCATGATGAATGTACCTTTGAGGGGGGGGGGTCCTTCCAGCCAAACCTGCCCTTAATCTATCCACTGCTATATATGTGCTCCAACATGGGAGACTCTCAAAAATATAGATTTGAAACTGCAGTACACTGGGGTGCCTTGACGTGGACACTGCGGCTTACACATATGTTTGCAAATGTGTGCAACTAAACCCCTTGTTTTTAATGTGAACTGCTAGACAGGACAATTCAGTTTTGTTACAGGCTAGCTGGTAAATTAACTGGTCATTTTTTTTAGTTTTTCGTTTTGGCTAGTTTCAAGGTCAGGGTCAAGGGTCAGGGTGAGTGTGTTTTAGGTATTATAAAAAAAAAACAGCAGTTTTTAATTATAAAATTAAGTAGATATTTATTATCATTTACCACCAAATGAAGGCCCAATTTGTGATGAAAACAAAATTCAAGGTACATTATACTTCACCTGGGTACACTAAGAGATCTGTTCATAAAGCATTTGTTGGATGAATGCATTGACGCAGGGTGGATGAATTTTGGCCATAATTTCTGTGATACGGGATATCCCAGAGGTCGCCATACATAGAAAAAATTAACAAACTCCTAATATATATTATATCGAAAAATTGTAGTTAAATGTATGTTTATTTACAAAATATTCATTACATAATTTTACTAAATATTAATTACATTTTAATTAAAACATATTCAAAATATAATAGGAGCTTGTTGAAGTGGTTCTCAAGTCTAAACATTTTTTACTTTAATGCATTCCTTGCACTAAGGTAAAAAATGTTTAGGCATCAATTTACAATCACTCTTATTTTTTCTATGTATTGCAACTTTTGGTACGCCCTGTAGATTCATTCCTTAGATCGTCAGCACCACCCAGTGGTCAGAATGCAGTATAGTTTTCTGAACTACCTCAATGAGAAAATATTTAACGCTCCATGGAAACTGCTCTCCTTAACCACTTTACCACCGGAGGATTTTGCTGTCTTGCGTCCAGGCCACTTTTTGCGATTCGGCACTGTGCGACTTTAACTGACAATTGCGTGGTCGTGCGACGCTGTACCCAAACAAAATTTACGTCCCTTTTTTCCCACAAACAGAGCTTTCTTTTGGTGATATTTGATCACCTGTGCGATTTTTACTTTTTGCGCTATAAACAAAAAAAAAAGCGTAAATTTTGAAAAAATAACAATATTTTCCACATTTTTTTATATGAAATTCCCCCCCAAAAAAATGTAAAAATCAAATTTTTTTTTATATTTTTGGCCAATTTGTTTTCTGCTACCTATGTTTGGTAAAAAAAAAAAAAATCACAATAAGCGTATTTTGATTGGTTTGTGCAAAAGTTATTGCGTTTACTAACTAAGGGAAAGATTTCTGTCATTTTTGGTGTTTTTTTTTTTTAACGAGTAATGGCGGCGATCTGCGATTTTCTTTGCGGGACTGCGACATTGCGGTGGACAGATTGGACCCCTAACTGACATTTTTGACACTTTTGGGGGTACCAGTGACATTACTGCAGTAATCAGTGCTATATATATGCACTGTTACTGTAAAAATGACACTGGCAGGGAAGGGGTTAATTTTATTGGAGAGGGAGGGGTTAATGTATGCCTGGTGCTTACTAACGTGTGTGGGGGGAGGTGACTGAGTGACACAAGGACAGATCGCAGGTTCAGCTATGCTGAACACTGCGATCTGTCACTCCTTGTCACTTAGGAGATCCGCCCGCTCTGTTTACACAAGGTACAGATCTCCAAACTCGATTCCCCGACGATCAGGGAAGAGCGGCGGTGATCGCCGCTGCTCCTCCCCTGGCCCGACTCCCGCTGTGACTGAACACAGCGGGAGCGAGACTCCGGCGGCGCGCGTGCGCGCACCGCCGAGAAAGGGGAATGTCTGGCGACGTAGGTCTACGTCGTCAGACGTTATCGAGCCACTTTGCCACAGTAGTGCTCTAGTGAGCAGACGGCAAGTGGTTAAACTCAAAAATTACCTACTAATGGCTAAGACCAACGGAAACTATTCTGTGCTACTACTCCTGGACCTCTCTGCTCCCTTTGACACAGTAGAGCACCGCCCCCCCCCCTCCTCCTCAAAAAACTCCACTGCCTTGGTCTCCATGACTGTACTCTTCACTGGTTTTCATTCTACTTATCCCAACACACCTTCAATGCTACTTACAACTCTACTACCTCCTTTCCTCTCCCTTTCTCCGTCTGGGTCCCCCAAAGTTCTGTTCTTGGGCCTCTACTTTTCTCAATCTACAGCTCCTCCCTGGGTCAGTTGATTGCCTCCCATGGCTTTTAATAGCATCTCTATGCTGACAACACCCAAATCTATCTCTCCATCCCTCAGCTCACTCCGTCAATCTTCTACGTGTCACCAACTTACTAACAGACATATCAGCCTCGATGTCACATCACTTCCTCAAACTCAACCTATCCAAAACCGAGCTCATGATATTTCCTCCCCCACGTTCCTCTATCACACCGCCCCCCCATGTCAAGGTCCTAGGTGTAATCCTGGACTCTGAACTATCCTTTTTTCGGCCCCACATCCAATCACTGTCCAAAGCTTGCCGCCTCAACCTCCGCAACATCTCCAAGATACGCCCCCTTCCTAACCAATGATGCCACAAAGCTTCTAATCCACTCCCTGGTCATCTCTTGTCTCAATCACTGCAACTCCCTTCTCATTGGCTTATCTTTAAATAGACTATCCCCCTTCAGTCAATCATGAACACTGCTGCCAGGCTCATCCACCTTACAAATCGCTTGGTGTCTGCTATCCCTCTTTTCCGATCCGTCCATTGGCTGCCACTCAACCAACAAATTATATTCAAGATACTAACCATAACTTACAAAAGCCATCCATAATTGGCGCCCAGCTACATCACTAACCTGGTCTCAAAATACCAACCAAATTGTTCTCTTCGTTCCCCCCAGGACCTCCTGTTCTCTGGTTCCCTTGTCACCTCTTCCCACGCTCACCTCCAGGACCTCTCCTGAGCCTCTCCCATCCTCTGGAACTACCTACCCCAATCTGTCTGCCTATCTCCTACTTTACAAAAAAGAAAAACATTCGCCCTGGTGGGACTTTGATTGAGGTGGACGAAATAGTCACTGGTGAATAGAAATTTCATTGAAGTCACATGCATATAAAACATGCATAGAATACATGACCAATATCACATACAGGCATCATTGCATTGCATATAAAGCATGATGACAAGATGGTAATACCAGCATTAGGGATGCACCGAAATGAAAATTTTGGGCCGAAACCGAAAATGCAGGATGCCCTTGGCCGAAAACCAAAACCGAAAAAGACTTTTTCCCCCAAATAATTTTAAAATAGATGGAACAGGGGCATACACCAAAAACAGGCAGCGACGTACACCTGTCGCTGCCACCCTGTCACAGTATATGTACTGTGACGGGTTGGCAAGTGGTTAATTTAATTACCAATGGTATTTGTATTATGCAGCATGAGGGGGTTAATGTATTGTCACTGCTGGTCACTCATCTATTAGTGACCGACCAGTGGCAGTTAATTAACCCCTTTGTGCTGCATTAGTGCAACCAGTATCAGTGCAACCAGTGTTAATTAACACTGATACTGGTTGCACTAATGCAGCACAAAGGGGTTAATTAACTGCCACTGGTCGGTCACTAATGCAGCAGTGATCAGCAGTGACAATACATTAACCCCCTCATGCTGCATAATACTAATACCAATGGTAAGCTGCCTCAGCTATCACCCCTTCCCTCCCCCCCCCCCGCATCAGCCTCAGTGTCAGCGTCCCTCTCCTACTCACTCAGCTCCTCCGGTGTCCATTATTCAAAAGTCCCGCCTCTGGCCGCCCGCCCGCCTCCCTGTGATGTCACTACTACTACGATCTGTGTATGAATGAAGTGACACACCAGGAGGGAGGGCGGGCGAGTGGCCGCTAATATCTGTAACTGTGTGAGCCTTCACTTCACTTCAATTCCCTGTCAGCGGCACGATGTATATGAATGAATGGACACTCCGGGCGGGGGGGCGGGGCGAGCGGCCGCTAATAGATAGAACTATGTGATCCTTCCCTGTCAGCTCAGTGGTACTGTGTGTGAATGAGAACTGACCTGACACCGGGCGGGGGGGCGGGGGGGAGCGGCCGCTAATAGATACAACTATGTGAGCCTTCATTTCCCTGTCAGAGGAGATACGTGCCTGACAGGGAAGTGAAGTGAAGGCTCACATAGTTATAGTTATTAGCGGCCGCTCCCCCCGCCCAGTGTCAGGTCAGTTCTCATTCACACACAGTACCACTGAGCTGACAGGGAAGGATCACATAGTTCTATCTATTAGCGGCCGCTCGCCCCGCCCTCCCGTCTGGTATGTCCCTCCATTCATGCACAGATCGTAGTAGGGACGTCATTGAGAGGCGGGCGGCCGGCCAGAGGCGGGACTTTTAAAACCTGCCCTGCGCTGCTCCCTCCTCCTTCCTCACGGCAGCCATATTAATTTCGGCAATGTTAACCCATTATCGGCCGATAATTTCGGTGGCCGAAATTTCGGTGCATCCCTAACCAGCATTGCATATAAATTGTCATATGTATAGTATTTTGAACTCGGCGCGTTTTGTGGGTCAGATGCCCACTCATCAGGAGTGATGATGCATGAGCGTGTCTAAAAAATAAATATATGTCAATATGGAATAATATACATAGTGCTGACCAATACGTGCGGAGACTCAATTAAATATATAATCCATGTGGGGAGATCCACACTTACATGTGATTAGGCCAGACCGATGGGTGTGACGCTACCATGGGGCAGAGACACCAATGTCTATCCCGGGGGCTGAAGGGGCCAGAATCTGGAGCAATCAAACGGGGACCAGGCGAGAACACATATGGGAAAAGTGTGGTGAAATCTTGGTTTTCATGGAGCTGGCTGAAAAAAATATTTTGTATATATGTATATCAAAATATTGTTATATATATTGCATCACAGTGGTGATAACAGAACAAGTATAAATGTATGTAGGTAGTGGTGCCAGTATTTGGAAACCATAGAAAAAGGGGACAGTGGCAAAAGAAAAAGGGGCGCACCGACCTAGTGCATCACCGCTGGAAGCATTTATTAAAATATTAAAAAGTATACAGTATACTCACAAGACAGGTGTGATAATACACACATCAATATTGCACATAAAATCTCTCCAAGGTAGCCAAAGTCCCACGCAAAGCTGAATGGCATGCAGTGTGTCACATGGGGCTGCTATGGCTGGGCTGAGGCGTTTCAAGGGCGAACCCCCTTCCTCAGAGCCAGAAAAATTGCTGCTGGGTCACACTCCAGAAAGGCCAGGGATTAAATGGGAGCTGGCCCCTCCCCTTCCTGTTCCATCCACACCCAAAAGAGGGCGTGGGGGGAAAAACAGGGGGTGGAAGAAAAAAAAAAATAATAATAATAAAAATAGAATCAAAAATAATAACAATAATAACTCCACCTGGGCCAGACCCCCATCTTCCTAGGCTGAGCCGGACTGTGTCGGCAGCAATATAAAAATGCAGCTAATAAAACACTTAATTTTGAACACAGAGGAAAAAATACATAAATAAGAATAAAAAGTCAAAATGACAATTGCTAATTATACATTGTAAATCACATTCTATAACATTGATACCTGTAGCTTTAAATAAAAAAGAGAGAAATTGTAAAAGTCCATTCCACTACCTTCCAGACAGCACCTAAATCCACTGATCCCAGATGCCAACACATATGCACACTACCCACACAGCACAAGATGGTCAATGGAGTTTTGCAAAGCTGTCAAGATGGTCCACGCAGATGCATCCACATGCATACAGAGGCATTGGCTAAATCCATCATCTAAGTCTGTGGATGTGACTCTGCACATTCTAGAGGGCATAGGAGGCGTGATGGGCTTGTCGATGTTCACCCCCCGCTGCATGGCAGTGCCGTTCCTTTGGAACGCACGCCAACCCGCACCCGGAAGCCAGAAACCGGAAGTGCGGGTAGGTGCATTCCAACGCATCCCGCGTCACTTCCGCTCCTCCACTACGGGTCCCTGCATAATCCCACAAGCGTCAGAACCTTGACGCCGTGAGCCAATGGGGAGGACGATACTCCCCGAACACACCCACCCCCCCACACAGGGCCGCAAGAACGCACCCACGTCTACACGGCCAGAACCATGCCCAAGGGACAAGATGGATAGTTTGGTGGCCCCTAGTAGGGTTAGAAGGGATAAGAAGAAAAAAGGGCTTAACAGTGTCTGGGGCCATGTTTTTGATCAGAAGGGTTGCTATAGGTGTGGGGTTACTAATTGTGGCACATGTGCCTACATGTATCACAGGAAAAAAGAGGTTGCAGCGATTGACGGCAAAATATACAAGATAAACCAGTTCATCAATTGCGGCACCTCCCATGTGGTCTATGGGATGTTGTGCCCATGTGGCTTGTTGTATGTTGGCCGGACCACTAGACCGTTGAGGGTAAGGATTGGTGAACATAAGAGCGGTATCACCCTCCAGAAAGATAAATACTCGGTCCCCCGGCATTTTCTGGATGCCCACAATAGCAGCACTGAAGGTCTGAGAGTCTTTGGTATTGAGGCCATCAATAAAGATCTGGATGGCGGTTTGAAATACCAAAGGCTCTGCACCAGGGAGGCCTATTGGATCTTCACCCTGGGGTCTCTGGTCCCCAAGGGTTTGAACGAGGAGATCGAGCTTCACACAGTGATGTGAGCTCTTTCTCTCTCCCCTCATCTGTTTGTGGCGTCATAGTTTATGCCTAGGGGCTGACTCCATCACCCCTCCGAGTGTCTTTCTGGATCCCATTTCCTGTGTTCGTCTGCCTTTTTGGGTCATCTAAAGTCACGTGTCTAGTATCATTAGGTTAGTCCATCCTGATACCAATGCCGACGTTAGGGCTGGGGCTCCTTTCAGGTCCCCGGTTTAACTGTGGACCGGTTGTACATATTAATTATTATGTGCATACCGAACCTGCCATTTTTTAACATGACCTTTTGCCATGTGGACATACGAACATGGTTCTTCCTAGTCCCCCCCCCCCCCCTCTCCTTCTAGAGAAGGAGACAGTCATTGTCCTCTATTAATTTATCATACCATATCACTATTCATCATATATTTTATAGAGACATACTTCCCATAGCCACCATGAGCTTTGCACTCATGTGCAGGGACACATAGGTTGGTCATATAGGCTTCATCTTCATCTCTTCCCTTCTCTCCCCCCCCCCCCCATTTTTTGCCATCTTGGCATTGTTATTTTAGCTGTATAATCACTAATATATAGGTGGATATGTGTATCCGTGTATATGCATGTTCTCCATGGTTTCCCACCTTTCCCCTTCTTTTTTAATTAATTCTTCTTTTTTAATTGTTCTATTATGTACATATGTGTATATATATTTATATACATGTGTTTTTTTTTTTATATATGCATTTATACGTTTTTGTTCTGGTGCCCTTTCGTGGGCCATGCACGGCATGTCCATCTTGTCCCTTGGGCATGGTTCTGGCCGTGTAGACGTGGGTGCGTTCTTGCGGCCCTGTGTGGGGGGGTGGGTGTGTTCGGGGAGTATCGTCCTCCCCATTGGCTCACGGCGTCAAGGTTCTGACGCTTGTGAGATTATGCAGGGACCCGTAGTGGAGGAGCGGAAGTGACGCGGGATGCGTTGGAACGCACCCACCCGCACTTCCGGTTTCTGGCTTCCGGGTGCGGGTTGGCGTGCGTTCCAAAGGAACGGCACTGCCATGCAGCGGGGGGTGAACATCGACAAGCCCATCACGCCTCCTATGCCCTCTAGAATGTGCAGAGTCACATCCACAGACTTAGATGATGGATTTAGCCAATGCCTCTGTATGCATGTGGATGCATCTGCGTGGACCATCTTGACAGCTTTGCAAAACTCCATTGACCATCTTGTGCTGTGTGGGTAGTGTGCATATGTGTTGGCATCTGGGATCAGTGGATTTAGGTGCTGTCTGGAAGGTAGTGGAATGGACTTTTACAATTTCTCTCTTTTTTATTTAAAGCTACAGGTATCAATGTTATAGAATGTGATTTACAATGTATAATCAGCAATTGTCATTTTGACTTTTTATTCTTATTTATGTATTTTTTCCTCTGTGTTCAAAATTAAGTGTTTTATTAGCTGCATTTTTATATTGCTGCCGACACAGTCCGGCTCAGCCTAGGAAGATGGGGGTCTGGCCCAAGTGGAGTTATTATTGTTATTATTTTTGATTCTATTTTTATTATTTTTTTTTTTCCACCCCCTGTTTTTCCCCCCACGCCCCCTTTTGGGTGTGGACGGAACAGGAAGGGGAGGGGCCAGCTCCCATTTAATCCCTGGCCTTTCTGGAGTGTGACCCAGCAGCAATTTTTCTGGCTCTGAGGAAGGGGGTTCGCCCCTGAAACGCGTCAGCCCAGCCATAGCAGCCCCATGTGACACACTGCATGCCATTCAGCTTTTCCCAGTTATTTCTGGATACCCTTGATCCTGAGGGGGCAGCAAGACCACAGGCTTCTTCCTATTTGTGTCTGAAGTATCCCTTTTTCCTGCGTCATATTCAACTCGAGCGCAGGAGATTTGCTTTAAAAAGGGGACAGTGCCAGAGTAGTACATATATATGTGCCGGTATGTAGAAGAAAAAGAGTGGTGAGAAAGGTGATAAAGGTTCCAAAATTGTGGGAAAACCAAAGAATTGGAAAGTAAAGAGTAAATATGTCAGTGTATAAAAAATATATAGTTGTATCACCATAATGTGTCAACAGAAAAATATAATGTGTGCCTTGGAAAGTAGGAGGATATCTATTGTGACTATTTCGTCCACCTCAATCAAAGTCCCACCAGGTCGAATGTTTTTCTTTTTTGTATTCAGTCAGGGATGGAGGTGAACACAATGACAGTGTCAGACCATTTTTATTTTTACTAATATTGTCCCTATCTCCTACTGAGGCTGCTGAGGACGTATCATTACGAAACCCGTACAGCGTGTCGCATCACTTCCGGTTCCCAAAACGAGGCTTGGACCGCACAGCATTCCGGACGCTCGGATTCACCGCCTGTTTATGACTTATCGTTTGAGTGGATATCCCCGGATTCCATCAGACCTTTATAGCATATAGCCGGGATCCTTCACCCTTGGATTACCAGGGATCCTTCCAGACGTCCCACCCCGGACCTGGAGAACGAGTCAGAACCTACCATCCATATATCTTAATATACCCACCTTGTACCCCTGTGTGGGGTGGGTATCTCTGGTGAGTGTGCTGTTTACCGTAGGGGTCACTGGGCACCTCACCACCCACCACGGGGTTATTAAGTATTGTGTACGGTATACACGAAGAATCCTATAATCACCCCCTTAGGACGGTCACCTATCACTTATCACCGTTTCACTTGGAATAGACTATTATTGTTTTATTATTGATTTGCCATGTATTCATCCTATTGTTGGAATTTGCACATATCACTTTGGTGTTTAAGCACTTGTCACTTTATAGTTATCATTGGATCACTATATTGCCCCCCCTTTTTTCTTCACTTATTAGTCACTCATATTTATTACTTTTCTACTTTTTGCTATGTATATTTTGTGAGGAAGATTTTTACCACCTAGTTTTATACATCATTCAGCATATGTCACTTTAAATTGGGGCTGCTACTCGTGTCACTTTATGCACTGTTGCACTTATATTCATTTGTGTTGATTTATTGGTGTCAATATTACCTTTTATATCATTTGTTGAGTGTATATATATATATATATATCATTACACCTGTATTCGTCAAGACATTTAAATCCAGCATATTGCTACCTCATACCAATACTTCAATTTTTACGATCATTGCAGCACACGTCACCTTAGAGCAGGCATGCCCAAAGTTCGGCCCGCGGGCCAAATGCGGCCCCCGGGCTGCTTTAATACGGCCCCACAGGTCATTTGGAAAAATACATTGGCATCATTCATGACTTTTTTTGCTGCCATCATTAATCATCATCGGTGGGTTCATATAGCGCTTATATGTTGTTAACCCTTGTGTGACAGATTAGGGAGCACGCATGCTCCGGATTGAGATGAATACATTGTAAAATCTCAGTTAATGTCAGTTGGTCTAAATCAGTTATCAATATACTTGAACACAACATGTATACTTA
The DNA here is from genome assembly GCF_965119305.1 of Pelophylax lessonae. Lineage (NCBI taxonomy): Eukaryota > Metazoa > Chordata > Amphibia > Anura > Ranidae > Pelophylax > Pelophylax lessonae. The sequence continues at coordinate 54,396,863 of NC_138771.1, read as the reverse complement.
TATGTGTACTTATATGTGTTATGTTCCTGTTCATATTTTTTTTTTTTACTTAAAAGTTGACAGACAACCTTTATTACCAATAATATGTAATGTACTTTACAATGTTCCTGACATATTTCAGCTTCCTGGATTTTTTTTTCATCTGGCCTTCAGATATGAAAGGCGGAGCGATTTAACATTCGTTTAGATTTGTCATCCATGTGATGAAAGCAAAAGTATGCCACTTGCAATAAACTTTGCATAAAATAGTTAGTTTGTATTTAATTTGAATGGTCCAAAGAATGTCAGATAAAATGGTCGGCCCTCACACATGTTCACTTCATCAAATCTGGCCCTCGTTGAAAAAAGTTTGGACACCCCTGCCTTAGAGGGACGTATATGCACATGTCACTTTGATTTACTGTTTACCATACATTTTTTATATACAATATTTTATATATCATATTTATTATCTTTTACCATACATTGATAGTATTTATAGACTTGGCACTCTATTATTCACCTAAGGCTTCTTTCACACGGTCCGCCTCCGCAGGCGGATCCGTGTTGCTCAGCGGGGATCGATCCGCGATCCCCGCTGAGCCGGGTGGATGACAGCTCCGTCTCCGCTTGCAGAGTGGAGAGGGAGGTGTCTCAGCACCCGCTGCCCTCTATGGGGGATCGGAGGAGAGCGAACCGCCTGTCCGCTCTCATCAGATCCGCTCCGATTACTGAACGGATGGAAAAATAGGGTTTCCATCCGTCCAGATTTCAGCACAGGATCGGATGCGGATGGCAGCGGGTGTCAGCGGAGGTGTCTCCGCTGCCCCATAGAGCTGCATGGAGGATCCGATCAGATCTGCCTAAAAAACTGACAGGCGGATCTGATCGGACCGCCCGTGTGAAAGAGCCCTTAATCAGCAAACAGACAGCACCACTCCCTACCCCCCCCCCCCTTTTTATTACACTATATAGTCTTCTGACTATATTATAGGGAGGCTGCAGTCTATATTGCCAAATATATCCATTACTCCATAAGCGCGGAGTTCTCCATTTTTTCTATCTCCTACTTTGTCCACTTTCAGATGATCCCTGAAAACACATCTCTTTAGATAAGCCTATCTGGCCCCCACCTAACAACTGTACATTTATTTTATCCATCAGCCCATCCCCTACAGTTATTACCTCTTTTATCTCTTCACCCTCCCTCTTAGATTGTAAGCTCTAACGAGCAGGGCCCTCTGATTCCTCCTGTATTAAACTGTATTATAGTGTATTGTATTTGTACTGTCTACCCTCAAGTTGTAAAGCTCTGCGTAAACTGTCGGCGCTATAAACAGTAAATCCTGTGTAATAATATAATAATAATAATAATACCACATTACAGCCACTAGATGAAGCCTGACAATCATAAGAATTATTCTTTTACAGACATTTTGGCCAAAATTCATCTAGGCTGCATGATTGTGTGTGACATTCATCTATAGCTATATAGACTAGGTTTGCACCGACACTGGATTTTTATTGTACTTGTGCAAATGGAAATATCCGAAACCAATACCTTTGCAGTGCGATTTGAGCCCATACAAAATAAATGGGCTCATATCGCACTGCAAACAATTGCATGCAATTTGAACAGGAATCCATTGTGATTCCTCCCTGAATCGCATGTGGTTTCCAGCACCGCTTCTTTGTGAAACCAGGCTGAAGTCACTATTACAAGCCTGGGTTAACACAGGAGCGGTGCGGGAAATTGCATGGGATTTGGAAAGGAATCGCACCACATTCCTGTTTAAACTGCAAACCTAAATTAGGGTATGTGCGTGTTCATTGCGATTCAGATTTGGATTCGCCCATGCAATCGGTGTGGCTAAGTTTGCGTCTCACAGACATTGCGTGTGATTTTAGAAGCAGTGTGCTCCGAGTCGCATGCGGTGTCTGTCATTGCATAAGTGTGGACTGGCACTTAACCACTTTACCACTAGAGCATTTTGCTGTCTTACGTCTGGGCCACTTTTTGCGATTCAGCGCTGTGCGAATTTAACTGACAATTGCGCGGTCGTGCGACGCCGTACCCAAACGAAATGTACGTCCTTTTTTTCCCACAAACAGAGCTTTCTTTTGGTGGTATTTGATCACCTGTACGATTTTTACTTTTTGCGCTATAAACAAAAAAAGAGCGTTTATTTTGAAAAAATAACAATATTTTTAACATTTTTTTATATGAAATTCCCCCCAAAAAAGATGTAAAAACCAATTTTTTTAAAAATTTTTGGCCAATTAGTTTTCTGCTACCGTTGTTTGGTAAAAAAAAAATCGCAATAAGCGTATTTTGATTGGTTTGCGCAAAAGTTATTGCGTTTACTAACAAAGGGAAAGATTTATGTCATTTTTGGTGTTTTTTTTTTTTAACGAGTAATGGCGGCGATCTGCGATTTTTTTTGCGGGACTGCGACATTGCGGCGGACAGATCGGACCCTTGACTGACATTTTTGACACTTTTGGGGGTACCAGTGACATTACTGCAGTAATCAGTGCTATAAATATGCACTGTTACTGTAAAAATGACACTAGCAGGGAAGGGGTTAATTTTATTGGAGAGGGAGGGGTTAATGTATGCCTGGTGCTTACTGACGTGTGGCCTATCACACGTCAGTAAGCACCAGGCATACATTAACCCAGAATGCGCCTATACCGGCCCCTCTCGTCACTTCCGGTGCGGCGCCGCATTCCTCCACAGCTTCTGGGCATGCCCAGAAGCTGTTTAGCAGGGAATGCGGCATCGCCCCGGAAGTGACGAGCGGGGCCGGTGCCGTCGCATTGATTCCTGGGAGCGATGACGTTCAGCTCCCAGGAATCATTGCAAGCCAGGAAGTGACGGCGGAGCCGCGGCGCAGAGGGAGGAAGTGAAGAATAGGTGAGTATATTCGATCTTCAATTACAAGGTGAGTACAAAAAAAAAAAAAAAAACTAACTATCCAATTCTGTTTCGGGTGAAGGAGAACAAGCGGACGGGCACAAAAAAAAAAAAAGATCGATTTTGTGCCCGGAACTCCGCTTTAAGTATGCACCGCCCCTAGTTTTAGGAGCAGTTTTCACATTATATAAGTTTTTTTGTTTAAAATTTAAATTTAAAATTTGTTAATAAATTTTATTGTACATGTACATGCTATGAAGAAGGCGTAAAGCCGAAACGCGTCAGGATTTGTCATGTTGTCACCGCTATCCATATTGGAATAAAGTATTTTACTTGGAAGAAGACTTTTCGCGTGCCGGCTTTATTCATATAACATTCATTTTGTATGGGCTAAAATCGCACCGCAAAGGTATTGGTTTCGGGTATCGGAGTATTTGCACGAGTACTCATGCAAATACTTGGTATCAGTATTGGTGCAACCCGAAAATAGACCTTTATGTAGTTTGGATGATATGTCCAGATTTACTAACACATGCCAAAGTTGTAAAACTGGGTTCAGGCGTTAGGATTTGTTTTACCTTCTGTTATGAATGGGGTTAGCAGTCAATATAAAACCTCTTACAGATATCCAATGGCAGCATTTTTCAGTAACTTAGTTGCATCAACCTACCAGCAAGCATTTATATCATTTATATTTATACAACGTTGTACCTACATACAGTACATGATGGGGAAGGTAGGAGGTGGCATGGAGTCATTCTACCATTTCTGCATTGGAACGCTGGTTGAAATATGAGAAGAAATCTGAAATGGTCCCTCTTCTGGGACCTGTGTGTGTCTCCCAGAAGGTAGCAGGGGCTGTAAATAATGGAGGTCGCTGCGGCGCCCTTACACAGAAGTGGGAGTAGGTACCTGGTTTTGACAGGTATCCTCTCCTACCCAAAAGGTGCCAGATGTGGCACTGGAGGGGGGGGGGGGGGAAGCAGATAAGCGGAGCTTCCACTTTTGGGTGAAATTCAGCTTTAAATCAATGAGTTTAGTTCCACTTTATGATTTACTGCTGCTCAGGGGCTCCTCTGGGCTTCAGCAAAATGGAAGCCTTCAGAAAGAAAAAGCAGTAACAAAGCTGGAGGCAATTTACAGCACACATTAATGTTGGCAACATAATCATCAATATGGAATGTATGTTCCTTGCTAAAGAACGTTATTTTTTATCTTGTTGTTATGGGTAAAGTTACGCTTTAGGCAAAAAAATGACCTGATTGCACCATCCACACTCCATGTGTATGGAGGAACCGTTCCGGGTGAGCTGCCGTGTTCTGACAGCGGGGAGATGCCCCCGGTGCTGATTGAGCAGCTTTTATTGGATAGGCTGGTTGTACAATACTCCATCAGCAGATTGATTTTTGTACAACCAGCCTGCCTGTACAGAGATCAAAATTCAGCCCCTCTCCTGGTTGAACTGGGCACATTTTGATCCATGTAGGGCCATACACACTACAATCTGATTGTACAATCCCTCTCCTTAACCGCTTGCCAACCACTGGGCGCATATATACTGCAGCAGGCTGGCTCGGCTGCAAGAATTGATGTATGGGCACATCGGTTCGCAGGAGTGGTGCTGGAGACAAGCGTGCGCCACCGCCACAGTGGGGATGTCGATCCACGGGGCTGGGGGCCACAATTGCCACCTGACACCCGCAATCCTTCCCCGCTGAGAGAGAAGAATGGCCAGCTGTTGTAAACACAACAGACCGTTGTTCTCTCTGAAATGATCACAGAGCGCCTGCGGTCCTTCTATATATGAACACAGATCTCTATGGTTAGTTCACAAGTCCCTCCCCCATGCAGTTATAAAACACTCCCTAGGCTCACAATTAACCCTTTGATCGCCCCTGGTGTTATCCCCTTCCCTGCCAGTGTCATTATTACAGTAACAGTGCATATGTATAGCACTGATTACTGTATTAATGTCACTGGTAACCCCAAAAGTGTCAAAAATGTCAGTTAGGTGTCTGATCTGTCTGCCACAATGTCGCAGTCCCACTAAAAATCGCAGATCGCCGCCATTACTAGTAAAAAAAATAAATAAAAATGACATAAATCTTTCCCCTAGTTTGTAGACTTGATAACTTTTGCGCAAACCAATCAAAAAAAGGCTTATTTTTTATATTTACCAAAAATATGTAGCAAAAAACAAATTGGCCTAAAATGATGAAAAAAATAGATTTTTAATTTTTTTTGGGGAATATTATATAACAGAATGTGAAAATATTGTTTTTTTTCCAGAATTGTCGCTCTTTTTTTGTTTATAGTGCAAAAAATAAAAATCGCACAGGCGATCAAATACCACCAAAAGAAAGCTCTGTTTGTGGGAAAAAAAAGACATTAATTGTATTTGGGTACAGCATTGCACAACCGCGCAATTGTCAGTTAAAGTAACGCAGTGCAGAATCGCGAAAAATGATCTGGTCATTAAGGGAGAAAACCTTCCGGTCCAGAAGTGGTTAAAATTTACCAAAAAATGTAATATGAGGACAAGCCGGTATATAATATAACCAATTCCTATCCAAACACACAGGCTCTTATAGTACATAGCTGCTGGTAGATGTACAGGTGATTGTACAATCAGATTGTACAATGTATGCTCAGCTTCTACTCAGAAATACTTTCCATTACATTGCATTAGACAGGCTCTTGTAGTACACAGCTGTAGATCTGTAGGTGGTTGTACAGTGTATGGTCAGCTCGGTCCGTGCAATGCTTGTGTAGTACAGTAATGATATATGAGGACGGATCTCACCTCTCATCCCCCATGCTGGTGGACTCCTGGATTGTTGCAGGCTGTCACCATGACAACCATGCGGCCAGGAAGCAGCAGACATAAACTTCCGGTGTTACGAGTCCTGGAGGCGTGGCTAGGAAGTAGAATGCACCAGTGAGCAGAGCCGGAGACGGTCACATGAGGAGGTCGGGGGCGCGCACACTCAGTAGTGAAGGTGGAGAGGCGTGCACGCGCAGACAGGTGTGAATGTGGGAAGAAGTGTCACCGTGCAGGTGAGTGCTGGCCGGGGGTACAAGTTAGCTGACCCCTCCCACTCTCTGTCTCCTGTGGGGGGAGGGGGCAGTGACAGGTGTGGAATGATTGCACAGAGTGTGTGATGTGATTGGCTCAGGTTATGTCATGGAGAAGACCTATCACAGATCTGGGAATACACAGACAGATCATGTAACCTCTATGGTGCCATACACAGTGAGATAACACTCAACCATCCATGGGCAAAACCATAGAATTCCACATCGATAATAATAATATCATGGTCGAGTGACAGATCCTGGTGGGTTTTGCTCAACCCAGAGCGACCGATTATGGCAGAAAATAATTATTTGTTATTAGTGTTATATATGTGTCCCCTAAACTTCCCACCAATTACCCGGGAATAGAGATCTGCGCTCCCCTCCGAAACACTGGATCCCATTGTTCTATGTATGGCGGGGTCTTCTGATTATGGCCCCAGGGCCACATCCGGCCCCCTACCAGATTTTATCCAGTCTGCAGGTAGAGGGGGATCTGCAGACTTCATACACAGACTGAGCAATCACATCCCTTATCTCCACTTCTGATGGGGATCCTGATGTAAGAGGGACATGTAATGGGGGGGGGCTCTATTATGTAAGAGGAACTATATGTAAAGGAGGGGCCTCCATTATGTAAGAGGGGCTATATGTAAAGGAGGGGGGGCTCTATTATGTAAGAGGTACTATATGTAAAGGAGGGGGGCTCTATTATGTATGATGTACTATATGTAAAGGAGGGGGGCTCTATTATGTAAGAGGGACTGTATGTCAGGGAGGGGCTCTATTATGTAAGAGGAACTATATATAAAGGAGGGGGGCTCTGTTATGTAAGTGGGACTATATGTAAGGGGGGGCTCTATTATGTAAGAGGGACTATATGTAAAGGAGGGGGGCTATATTATGGAAGAGGAACTCTCATATGTAAGAGGGGGGCTCTATTATGTAAGAGGGACTATATGTCAGGGGGGGGCTCTATTATATAAGAGGGACCCTCATATGTAGGGGGGCTTGATTATGTAAGAGGAACTATATGTAAAGGGGGGTGTGCTTTATTTTGTAAGGGGGACTCTCATATGTTAGAGGGGGGGGGGGCTCTAATATGGAAGAGGGACTCCCATGTGTAAGAGGGGGGCTCTATTATTTAAGAGGGACTCTCATATGTAAGAGGAGGGCTTTATTATGGAAAAGGGACTGTCATATGTAAGAGGGGGGCTCTATTATGGAAGAGGGACTCTGGTATGTAAGGGGGGGGCTCTATTATGGAAGAGGGACTCTGGTATGTAAGGGGGGGGCTCTATTATGGAAGAGGGACTCTGGAATGTAAGGGGGGGGGGCTCTATTATGGAAGAGGGACTCTGGTATGTAAGGGGGGGGGCTCTATTATGTAAGAGGGACTCTTATGTAAGAGGAGGGAACCGTTTTCTGCTCACAGCTGTCAAAGAAAAAACAGAACACCCAGATAAGTTTATCACATTGCTCAGTGCTGGGAGAAAGAGAAACATTGTATCTTTTCTTTCTATTTACGACATTCACTGACATTTGTTGCTTACATAAAAGGGGGTAAAATATTTCAGAGCTGAAGTGGTTAAAGAAGAATTTCAGCCTGAACCTAACTAGTCTTAAGGCCCGAACACACGATACGAAAATCAGAAGTAAAATTTCATCCAACGACCGATCTGCCAATTTTCGGATTGTTAGTATGGTGCTTTCGACAGCCGATTACGGATTTTCGGACGACAAAATCCTGATGTTCAGGCTATACATTTTTATCGTACGTCAACAGAACGTCCGATTTTTGTCTCATTAGTACAGTTTTCGTCCAAAAAAAATCGTAAGAGCAAGACTAGGCATGCTGAGAGAAGAAAGAACACATAGAAAGCAATCCAACACATGACCTCACTTCTGAAGTAGAATTCTGTCGTACGGGAAAATTCGTATGGAAATAACCTCTTCACTTTCCACATCAGACTAGCATGCCACAAAAAACGAAAGAAAATTTGTCCGATAATCTGATCGTGTGTACGAGGTTTTACCCACTTCAATACCGGGCACTTTCACCCCCTTCCTGCCCAGGCCAATTTTCAGCTTTCAGCGCTGTCACATTTTGAATGACAATTGCGCGGTCATGCTACACTGTACCCATATGACATTTTTAGCATTTTTTTCACACAAATAGAACTTTCTTTTGGTGGTATTTAATCACAGCTGGGTTTTTTATTTCTTTAAAAAAAAATTTGAAAAAAATAAAGTTATTTTCTGTGAGTAAATTTTGAAAATAAGTAATTTTCTCCTTCACTGATGGGCACTGATGAGGCAGCACTGATAGGCACTGATGAGGTGGCACTGATGAGGAGGTACTATTGTGCCGCACTAATGGGCACTGATAGGCTGCACTGATAGGCACTGATAGGCTGCACTGATGGGCACTGATGAGGTACTAATATGCCACACTGATGGGCAGTGATAGGCTGCACTGATGAGGTACTAATATGCCACACTGATGGGCACTGATAGGCTGCACTGATGGGCTACTAATATGCCGCACTGATAGGCGGCACTGAAGGGCATTGAGAGGCAGCACTGATGGGCGGCACTGATGGGCATTGAGAGGCAGCACTGATGAGGTACTTATATGCTGTACTGATGGGCACTGATGAGGTACTAATATGCCGCACTGATGGACACTGATAGGCGGCACTGATGGGCATTGAGAGACAGCACTGACGGGTGGCACTGATGGGCATTGAGAGGCGGCACTGATGGACACTGATGGGCATGACAGATGAGCAGGCACTGACTTGCAACACTATAAACATTGAATGTGGGCACTGATGATGGGCACTGTGGGCACTGTTTTTGAGTTTTTCTACTAATTTCTGTAATCAGGGCACTGATAATAAGTGCCTTGATGACCTTTTCTAGGTTCCTTTTTGAGGAGGAGCCGCTGATCGGCTCTCCTCACCACACACACTGACAGTATGAGGCGAGGAGAGCTGGTAAACGGCACTTCCTCATTTACATGTGACCCGCTGTGATTGGATGCAGCCGATCACATGGGTAAAGAGCCATGTCATTGGCTCTTTACCAAGATCGGGGTCGCGCCGTGTCCTAGCAACATGGCGCTGCCATGATCGCCGCACTGCGCGCCCCTGTGAGCGCGCAAGAGAGGCTGTTCTGGTGCACCATCATATAACAGCGTCCCAGAACAATAGCCGCACCGTGGGCAGGCGGTAAGTGGTTAAAAATGTCCCCTCTTCCCTCCTAATACCTATGCTTACTAACCTGTGTGAGAAAGAACTGGATACTTGTATATACATGTAGATGTACAATGCTCAGCATAAATGAGTACACCCAACAGATTTATCAGAAAACCTTTACTTCCCTCTCATAATAAACATTTTCTATGGGACATTATACTACAAAACACTCCCACAAATGCAGGCCATTGATTGCAACCAAAATTTGTTATTTTGTACACACAAAAAAGCATTTGAAGACCATGTTGCAAAAATGAATACACCCCAATGAAAGTCTAAGGCCCCTTTCGCACAGGCTGTCTGATCCGATCCGCCTGTCAGGTTTTCAGGTGGACCTAATCGGACGCTCCATGCACCTCTATGGAGCAGCGGATGTCATGCTGGAAAAGAAGACTACTGGGACTCTGGAGTGATGAGACCAAGATAAATGTTTTTGGAACCGATGGCTTCAAAACTGTATGGCGTTGCAAAGGTGAGGAGTACAAAGAAAAATGTGTGTCGCCTACTGTGAAACATGGTGGTGGCAGTGTCCTTCTGTGATGCTGCATGAGTGCTGCTGGTGTTGAGGAGCTGAATTTCATTGATGGTATCTTGAACTCACAGATGTACTGCTCTATATTGAAAGAGAAGATGCTACCATCACTCCGTGCCTTTGGTCGCTGTGCACTTTTCCAACATGACAATGATCCAAAACGCACATCTAAGGCCACGGTTGCATTTCTGAAGAAGAACAGGGTGAAAGCGATTCAGTGGGCAAGTATGTCTCCTGATCTGAACCCAATCAAAGACCTATGGAGATATCTGAAGAGACAAACATCACTCTCCATCCAGCATCCAGGCTCTAAAAGAGGTCGTTCTTGAAAAATGGTAAAAGATAGATGTTGAAATATTGTCAACTTGTTCATTCCTTGCCTAGAAGAGTTGGTGCTTTCCTTACAAATCATGGAGGTCATACAAAATACTAGATGTAGTTTTTGTTGTGGGGTATATATTCATTTTTGCATCAATAAATTTTAGTAAAACTGAAGATTTTGTAATCTAAGTTATAGAGCTGCACGATTCTGGCCAAAATGAGAATCACGATTTTTTAGCTTGGAATAAAGATCACGATTCTCTGTGTAACAAAAAAAAATTGGGATAACTTTACTGTTACTTTTATTTTTTTTATTCATTAAAGTCTATTAATTGCGTTTGAAAGACTGCTGCGCAAATACAGTGTGACATAAAATATTACAACAATTGCCATTTTATTCTGTAGGGTCTCTGCTAAAAAAAAATATATAAAATGTTTGGGGGTTCTAATTACTTTTCTAGCAAAAAAAACAGATTTTAACTTGCAAGCAACAAATGTCAGAAAAAGATCCAGTCTTTAAGAGGTTAAACTTCCTTTCTCCCTGGCAGAGGGAAGGAAAAGATACAATGTAATCATGTTTGTTTATAGTTACTGGAAGACTTTGCTGATAGCCGTTTGCCGGGAGGCTTTTTTTTTTTTTTTTCCCACAGCTGTTCTCTCTGCTATGCAGCTATGCAAAGAATCGAGCATATTTCAGGGTTAGATCGTCAGGAGGGGTGAATCGAGATCGCGATTTTCATACGATTAATCGTGCAGCTCTACTAAGTTATATTATTAATCTTACTTTCATGTAATGAGCTAAACAAATGTTCTATAAAACTCAGTATTGTCAACATTTTGGAAATTGTTCTTGTGTTCATTGAGATATTCATTAAAACCGTACTTTTAAAAAGGGGTGTACTCATTTATGCTGAACACTGTATATACTTACAGTGCTGTGAAAAAGTATGTGCCCCCTCAATTTTTTATTTTTTTTTTATTTATTTTCCTATTTGTCACACTTAAATGATTCAGATCAGATAATCTAACAAATTTTAATACACAAAGATAACCTGAGTAAATACAAAATGCAGTTTAAATGAAAACTGGATTTATTAAGAGAAAAAAGCTGTCCAAACCTGCCTGGGCCTATGTAAAAAAGTAAATGCCCCCTAAACCTAATAAGTGGTTGTGACACCCTTGGCGGCAACAACTGAAATCAAGCGTTTGAGATAACTGGCAATGAGTCTTTCACATCGCTAAGGAGAGATTCTGGCCCACTTTTCTTTGCAGAATGGCTTTAATTCAGTGACATTCGAAATAAAAGAAATAAAGATAAAATGAGCGGAGTTTGAGAAAGCTCAATAAACGTGCAAAAGAGCACAAAAAAAGCACACGCTTCAAGCTTTTAGGCACAGAAATAAAAGCTCAAATGCCTTTTTTGAGCTGCAGTGTACATGAGCCCTAAGAAAGAGACTGGGCAAACATGGCATCTATAGGAGAGTTCGCCGGCCTATGTGGTGGCTATGGGGGGGGGGGTGAGGTTTACGACCCAGAAGAGGCGCCGATTGGCTTACTTCTGGGAGCGTAACCTGGGCGCAGGTCATAGTGCTAGGACACCCCCACTTTCATGATATCCTGGCTGTGATTGGTCCAGTCTCCAGCCTGAACCAATCCTCATCCAGGAAATCCGATTGCTGACGTCGCAATGGGGGCGGTGCCGGTGCGTGCGTCAGTCACGCACCGTCACCGCCCGATCTCCTTCCCGCCGCCCGGACCGATCGGAAGACCAGAAGACTGAAGAGGACGAGACGAGCAGCGCCGTGGACGGTTCCCGGAATCCCGCCGCCGTCAGAAGAAGAGGACTCGAGGAGAAGAGCAGCGCCGTGGACGTCTCGCAGGCAGCCCAGGAGGAGAGCAGGTAAGTGATTGAAGCCGACCTGTGCCCTCACCTGAACCATGCCTATACCATCACCTGTACCATGCAGCCTATACCATCACCTGTGCCATGCCGCCTATACCATCACCTGTGCCATGCCACCTATACCATCACCTGTGCCATGCCGCCTATACCATCACCTGTGCCATGCTGCCTATACCATCACCCGTGCCATGCTGCCTATACCATCACCTGTGCCATGCCGCCTATACCATCACCCGTGCCATGCCGCCTATACCATCACCCGTGCCATGCCGCCTATACCATCACCTGTGCCATGCCACCTATACCATCACCCGTGCCATGCCTGTACCATCACCCGTGCCATGCCTGTACCATCACCCGTGCCATGCCACCTATACCATCACCTGTGCCATGCCTATACCATCACCTGTACCATTACCTCAAAGTCACGCAATTTTTTTACCGCGTTTTTTGCAGCGAAGCAATACCTATTACATTTTTCTTTTTGCGCCCCCCCCCCCCCAAAAATTTGGAGCACCAGCCGCCACTGACAGAAGTCTTTTTATCTTAATGCATAGAATGCATTAAGATCAACAAAACCTTCTTCCTTTACAACTCCTTTAAGTCTGGACTTTGACTAGGCCACTCCAAAACCTTCATTTTGTTTTGTTTTTTTGAGCCATTCAGAGGTGGACTTGCTGGTGTTTTGGATCATTGTTCTGCTGCATAACCCAAGTGCACTGGAGCTTGAGCTCACAAATGACAGCCAGACATTTTCTTTCAGGATTTTCTGGTAGAGCGCAGAATTTATGGTTCCGTCAATTATGTCCTCCAAGTCCTGAACCTACAAAGCATCCCCAGACCATCACGCTACCACCGCCTTGTGTGACTGTTTGTATGATGTTCTTTTTATGAAATGTGTGTTTTACGCCAGATTTAACGGGACGCACACCTTCCAAAACCGTCAACTTTTGCCTCATCCGTCCACAGAATATTTGCTCAAAAGTCTTGGGGATAATCAAAATGTTTTTTGGCACACGTGAGATGAGCCTTTGTCTTCTTTTAGGTCAGCAGTGGCTTTGGCCTCGGAACTCTCCTATAGATGCCATGTTTGCCCAGTATCTTCCTTAGGGCTCATGTACACTGCAGCTCAAAAAAGGCATTTGAGCTTTTATTTCTGTGCCTAAAAGCTTGAAGTGTGTGCTTTTTTTGTGCTCTTTTGCACGTTTTATTGAGCTTTTTTGAGCATAAGCTTTTTTTTTTTTTTTCACAAACTCCACTCATTTTGTCTTTATTTCTTTTTATTTATTTTTTTTTCTTCATGCTTTTTTGAGCTTTTTCACGTGTTTCTGGTTTGAGTAGTTGGGCATCTTTTCTGCTCGAAAGCTCCTCTCAAAAATGCGAGTTTGTTGGGTTTTTTTCTTCTGCCAGGGCTCAGGCACACTGTAGTTCACAAAAAAAAAAAAACCTGCATTTGAGGTAAAATTTCAGCTTTAAGAAGCTTGTACTTTTTTTGGGATCTTTTGCATGCTTTTATTGAGCTTCTTTAAGTTATTTTGAGCATAAGCATTTTTTTCAGGTTTTTTTTTTTTTCCACAAACCCTCCCCTCAGCTCATTTTTCCTATTTTTTTTTTTTTTTCTTGTGTTTCTGAGCTTCTTTGAGCTTTTTCATGCTTTTTTGCGCATTTTCGGGCACTTAGGCAGTCCCTCTGCTTTCCTATTAAAGAGGTTGTAAACCTCAGAAAAAAAAAATTAAAAAAAGAAAAACAAAGGCATAATGAGCTAGTACAGGGCTTAAAATTTCAAGTCCTGAGCTACTAGCCAGGCCTTAAGGGTAAAGCCTCGTACACACGCATCGATTATTGGCCGGGAATTTTCGGCCAACGTCCAATCGGCTGATTTTCGGCTTGTTAGTATGATACTTCCGAGAACCGACTCCGACTTTTCGGCCGAAAAAAATCTGGTGTGCATGCTATAAAATTTTTGTTGGCCGTCAACACAACGGCCGATTTTCCGTCAGTCAGTACAGATTTCAGCAGACAAAAATCTGATGAGCAAGACTGGGCATGCTCAGAGAAAAAAAAACACACGGAAAGTAAACCAGAACATGACATCACTTCTGAAGTAGATTTTTGTTGGCCGAGAAAATTCGTGTGCAGTCTAGGCACATTCCAACCAACAAAACACAACTTGGACAAAAGTCGGACGATCGGTCGGCCGATAATCGTTGCGTGTGTACTAGGTATTACTTGCCACCAGTTGCCCCACCCAACTACTCCCCTGCCCTGCCCCTAAACACACCCTCATAAATTATCTCATAAAATTATACTGTTAAATGTTTTTGCATTAATGCAGAAGTTACAAAAATAACTATTTATAACGTTTTCAGTGCCCATCAGTGCAGCCTGATCAGTGCCCATCAATGCTGCCTCCCTTGTGCCCATCAATGCAGCCTCGCCCGTGCCCATCAATGCAGCCTCACCCATACCCATCAATGCAGCCTCACCCGTGCATGTGAATGCAACCTCACCCGTGCATATCAATGCAACCTCACCTGTGCACATCAATGTAACCCCACCCGTGCCCGTCAATGCTGCTTCACCCGTGCCCGTCAATGCTGCTTCACCCGTGCCCGTCAATGCTGCTTCACCCGTGCCCGTCAATGCAGTTTTACCTGTGCCCATCAATGCAGCTTTACCTGTGCCCGTCAATGCAGCTTTACCTGTGCCCGTCAATGCAGCTTTACCTGTGCCGGTCAATGCAGCTTTACCTGTGCCGGTCAATGCAGCTTTACCTGTGCCGGTCAATGCAGCTTTACCTGTGCCGGTCAATGCAGCTTCACCTGTGCCCATCAATGCAGCTTCACCTGTGCCTATCAATGCAGCTTCACCTGTGCCCATCAATGCAGCTTTACCTGAGCCTGTTAATGCAGCTTTACCTGAGCCTGTTAATGCAGCTTTACCTGAGCCTTTTAATGCAGCTTCACCTGTGCCCATCAATGCAGCTTTACCTGAGCCTGTTAACGCAGCTTTATCTGTGCCCGACACTCACTGACCAGTGCATGGGAAGAGAGAGGAAGAGGAAAGCTGGCCGAATAATGACAGAGCGTGGGTCATCCCGCTGTAACAGTTTTAATTGTAATTGCCGGGTGCTCGCCGACACACACAGTCCCGCCTCCTAGCCCGGCTCATTCGATAGACCTCACACATCCTGGTTGGCCAGGTGTTCTGTCTATCAAAGAAGCCGGGCTAGGAGGTGGGACTGTGTGTGTCGGCGAGCGCCCAGCAATTACAATTAAAGCTGTTACAGTGGGATGATCCGCGCTCTGTGATTATCCAGTCAGTCGGCTGGCCGGCTTTCCTCTTCCTCTCCTCTCTTCCCCTGAGTGGCTCCGGGAGCAGCCCCACACTCGCCCTAAATAATTTTCCACTCGCAAAATGCGAGCAGGTGAGTGGAAAATTTGAGGGCTCAGCTAGTATGCATCACATACTGGCTCATTATGAAATACTTAGCTTAGAACGAAGCCCACTCACCTGTAACACCGCAGACCTTTTCGGCCATCCTACTTCCTGGTTGGCATTCTCCGGCCATCAGATTGGCCAGAGGCGCAATAACATCACTCCCGCGTAGGAGCCGCCGTTCACGGGAAAGGGCTCTGAAGGAATGGCACGAGTGCATGCGCCGATGATGTCATTGGCTGCATGTAATGTAAATATCTTCTAAAAGATACAAGTTTAGGAGATATTTACAGTACCTATAGGTAAGTCTTATTATAGGTTTACCTATAGGCACAAGTCATTAAGGGGGGTCCTTAAAAACTGAACACTCTAAGCAGGAGAGCACAGTGTGGTCAGTTCCCTAGCTGTGCTGGGAGCTCAGGCTAATCTCCTCCAATGTTCAGAATTGTCCTGACACCCCCCCCCCCCCTGCTCAGGCTATCACTGGGAAGAAAAGTGTATTGTTGCTTCTCCTCCCCCAGGTTTTGTGTAGCTGAGAACAGAGGGGATGTGGTCACCTATAAAAAAAAAAAAGGGGGGGAAAAATGGTATTTATAATGTTGTGTTTTTTTTTTTTTTTTTTTAATATCTATACACGCATTCAAATTTAAACTGAAGAGTTTTTTTTTTTACAAGGTGATTGTTTACAAGATTTAAATCACCTACCTATCAGCCCATTGTAAAAAAAAAAAAAAAAAGCTTTGACGAGGTGGACATCCATTTCTTGAGTGCCCTTTGTAAACAGCCAAATATCTGTTGTAGAGCTGACAGCTCACATTAAAGACAAAATGCACGGAGCTGAAGTGGGCATGTATGGGGCACTCACCACTGATAGCCAAAATAAAAAGGGGGAACACACCACTGACCAACATTTAGACTCAGTTCACACCTCTGCGTTTTTACAGAAACACACTACAGTATATTTAATATGGTTTCCAATGGGTCACATTCCCATCTATGCATTTTTCAGCTGGTGCTTTTTTAAAAAGGGTCGGGGACTTTTTTTTCCCCCCACAGCAGATTGTGTTTTGCGTGTAATAGACTTCAGTGGATCGGCACCAAAAACGCAAGTGTTGCGTTTTTACATAGGTTTTGCTTTTTTTTTTTTTAACAACCAGTGTATAGCTGGTTGTTAGGGAGCGGGCTGGGAAGCCAGCCGCCACATCCTTAACAACCAATGAGTCATCAGCTGCCAATGGGCTTCCCCACTGACAGCTGCATGTAAAAACAAGAATTGCCGGCAAAATAACTGCATGAGCCCTCCAATCCATACAAGGCCCTTTGGGTCTGGTATGAATCTTGAGGGGAACCCCACGCCAAAATAAAAAAAAGAAAAATGGGTTTCCCCTCCAAAAATCATACCAGACCCTTATCCAAGCATACAGTCTGGCAGGTCAGGAAATGGAGGGCACGAGCAAACGCCCCCCCCCCCCCCTCCTGAACCACTCTAAAGCACCTTGTCCCCACGTTGATGGGGAAAATGCCTTTTTCCCCACAGCCCTAGGTAGTGGTTGTGGGGGCTCAGGGTTGTGCGGGTCTGCGGGCAGGGGGCTTATTAGAAAGTGGCTGCCCCCTCTAACAAGGGGGCCCCTCCCCCCAAGGGAATGAGTATGGGGTACATAGTTCCCCTACCCATTCACCAAAAAAGTAAATAAAGACTGTACAAGAGTTTTTAACGATTCCTTAATTAAAAATAAAAAATCAGTGTCCCCCCGAAGTAGTTACATCGTCAGCCACGATGCCCACCGGACACAGAAAAAAATAGAAACAAAAGCTCCGCTCGGGAGTTGACGAACGCTCTCGCAGACTGCCTGCTCCACTGTGTAACATTTCTTTACTATAGAACGGGGCCACCCAGTGATGTCACCTGGTATTGAGTACTGGGTTGCATGACAAAGTAGCTGTCATTCAAACTATCACAGCACTGAAAGCTGAAATATGTCCTGGTAATGAAGAGGTAATACAGGCGGATACCCAAGTGTTTAAAGGAATGAAAAGATCCATATTGGTTACCGCAAAGCCATTTGATGTCCATACCTACAGAACAAAAGCAGATAAAAATCTGCAATTTGCAAAAAAAAAAAAATAATAATTACTACATACATTGTGGATCTGGGTGAGATTTTGTTTCTTGATAAAACAGCAGTTGCAGTTTAAAGCCTTTCTAAATGTTTTCCTTCTCATTTTTTCCAGTTGTAGTCAGAATGTGTCTGACACAGGCGGCTACTATGGATGGATTTGTGAAGTTTACGAACCAAAGCCAAGGAAGAGATCGACTTTTCAGGTAGATCTTTGCAGGCGCTGTCATTTTCTGTGTCTGTGATCTGTCATTGTGCAATAGGTAATGTCATCAGTGGCTGCTTAGGCCTTTTTATTATAGTAGATGTAGTGTTGATCTTCAAGAAACAAACAGTAAATCATTTTCATGTATTTTTTGTTTTTTTTCCATGAAAACCATCATACTCATTTTTTTCCATTTCAGAGCTACTCAGTATGCATGCATGTTGCTTAGTTATATGTTAGAGAATAAAGCTGGCAGAGAGAAAGTGGTAATGAAGCTCAAACGAGTGGAATCTAACATGAGCTCTGGCCGTAAATGTAAGTACTAGAATTGGCTGTGGAACTTTCCCTTAGTTGCCATAGATATAAATACCTAATCCCTGTTCTCTAATCACTGTATTACTAAACCTGATTTTTATTTCCCCTTTGAATTTGTTGTGCTGGTAAATATGGAAATGTACAAGATAATTAGACAGACAGGCTTGCACTTTAAGGCCTCTTTCACATGCAGGGTCTGATCAGGTCTGCCCAGGGGCGTAAGTACAGGGGTTGCAATTGCAACCGGGCCCCATGCTCCAGGGGGCCTGTGCGGCTCCCCTGTACACCTGGATAGGAGGGGCGGCGGGGGCAGCATGTAGAGAAATTGCTCTCCTCCTTTTTCCTCCTGTAGCTGCCCCCGCCACTCCTCCTATCCAATTCACTTGTGTTCTGCTGTCTCTGGGCCCCTGTGTGCTCCCCTGGTCCCCCCCTTCTGTGCTCCCTCCCCACTCCTGCCGGCTGCTGCAGGGGATGTGTCACAATAACGAACCAGTAAGGGGTCAGTAAATATGTAATTTACCAGCTCCTTCCTTTTCTGAATGGACAGAGTCATAGTCAGTGACGATGTAAAAAAAATAAAATAAAATGATAAAAAAAATATACAATTAAAGTACCAAAAAATAAAAACTACTGACACCAATGGGTGAACTTCCAGGATGGCAAAGGTCATACTTGCAACCGGGCCCTGGTATTCCACCACCGTGGGGAGGCCCCAAGATGGCAGGAAGGGGGCCCACTGCAGAACTTGTGAAAGGGTCCCACTGCGGGACCTTAATAAAGGGCCCCGCAACAAGAGTAAAGGGCCCCAGGGTCAGTGGGAAGAGCCCCGGGCTTGAAGGGAAGGGGTCTGGGGGGCCCTTCATGGTTTCTTGCACTGGGGCCCTCAAGGGTCTAGTTACGCCTCTGGGTCTGCCTGTCAGTCCATTCACCTATAGACATGTACCCATTTACACCCACCTACCTCCAGTCCGCTTAAAAAAAAAAAATCTAAGGGGTCCATCCTTCATCTAGGCAGATCAGATGGCAGTCATGTGTAAACCGCCAGCAAATTCTATTTATTCCATCAGATGGCAGTCCATAGAGCAGACTGGGCGCGGTTCATATGTATGAAAAACATGTATTTGGAATAGAGTATATACATGTGAATCCTCCAGTGATTGAAGTGACTCAGGGTATCATATAAACAGCAAAAAAGGTTATAGGAGAGCTGGGACTTTGAATATACCAGTGATTGTCACTCACTACTAAAATCAAACAAAGAAATGTATATATAAAAAAAAAAAAAAAAAACAGTAATTTTATTAAATAAAATTTAAAAACATATTGCAACCATCAATGTAATCAAACGTGACTTGTAATTTTAATACATTACGAATTAGCAATCTGTGTCCTTCAGAAAGGTCTACGCGAAACGCGTAAACCTTTCTGGAGGATAAAGTTTGCCATTTCGTAATTACACAAAATGGAATTGATTACGATTTTAAATCAATAAAATTACTTGTGGATGACATTGATGGTTGCAATATGTTTATAAATCGTATTTTAAAAAAAAAATGTTTATAAAAAGAAAAAATCGCCCATGGACTTTAAATGAGGTGGGCATCATGGCCAAGAATACTTTATTGCATCATCCAGTACATAATAAGTAGAATCAGTCAGTAAAGAGGTACATAACATTATACATATAAATGAATAACGATGGAAATGACATGATGATCTAAAACATCTTGAAGCTCAATGCATTTCGTGAGATACAACTCACTTCGTCAGGAACAGATGCACATATCCTCCTCATTCAAAGCCCCAGGGTGATTTTTTCTTTTTATATGTATTTTAGGGATGGAGGTGTGACACAGAGTCCCAGACCCTGCTCTTTTTCTATATATATTTTTATATACATTTCTTTGTTTGATCTTAGTAGTGAGTGGCAATCAGTGGTATATTCAAAGTCCCAACTCTGCTATTACCTTTTTTGGGCTCTGTCCATGTCTGATCTGCATAAACTGAGCAGACACAGACCTGTCATCCACCCGCTCAGCTCCAATCAGCAGTGGATCAGCGGACAGATCCCCTGCTAATCTCCACAGAGTCCACCCAGTGTGAAAGGGGCCTAAATGTCACTACATCTGTTGTCATGCCTTTGTGTTAGATTTCTTTCTGAATTGCCCCCCCCCCCCCCCCCCAAAGAAAAACCTAATAGTAATCTGCTTTCTGACCATTTGCTTGTTCACCTTGGCCTTTGCTGCAACACGTGCGGTTGTGATACCAGATTTGGAAACATCTAGAGATGTCTCTGAGCAATCTGCGAGATTATGTATTGTATTGTATTGTTTTTTTTTTGTTTTTTTTTTGGGGGGGGGGGTTATGGCCCATGCCTAAATCCGGCCAAGCTGGTGCCGCGGCCCAGTCCGTCTCTGCCTGATGGGGCGCCCTCACCCGTTTCAGGGGTGGGGGGACGTTTGCGCAGTTTCCTCCAACCTTGGCTGCTCCGAATTCCGGACAGGTGGGTTCAGGAAATCATTCGATCAGGTTACAAGATCGAATTCCTTTCGCGGCCGGCGGACAGATTCTTTCCCTCAAATCTTCATTTGACTCCAGGGCGGTTACGGGACCTGCATCAGGCAGTGCAAGATCTCCTCATCCAGGGGGTGATCGTCCCGGTGCCTCATCGGGACAGGTTTCGGGGGTTTTACTCAAATCTGTTCACTGTGCCCAGAAAGGAGGTGCATCCTATTCTGGACTTAAAAGCTCTGAACCACTTTGTACGCGTTCGGAAGTTCCGCATGGAATCGCTTCGCTCAGTTCCTGGCCTCTATCGACCTGAAGGATGCGTATCTACACTTCCCCATTTTCGAGGGTCATCAGAGGTACCTCCGATTCGCTATCGCGGAGGAACATTATCAGTTTGTGGCGTTACCTTTCGGTCTCGCTTCGGCTCCAAGGGTGTTTACCAAAGTGCTGGCTCCCATTCTGGGCCTGTTACGGGCACGGGCATTGCGGTCTTGGGACATCTGGATGATCTCCTGTTAAGATCGAGTGCCAGCCAGAGCCTGCTGCGCGATCTGTCCACTACAGTTCAGACGCTTCAGGAGTTCGGATGGACCATCAACGTGCAGAAGTCGACCTTGTCTCCTTCGGTTCGTCTCCCATATTTGGGAATGGTTCTGGACTCTGCTCAAGCGAAGGTGTTCCTGCCGGAGGACAAGCTCCGTACCCTACAGAACGAGGTCAGGGCCCTCAGGGAAAACGAATCCTCGTCACTCAGGACCTGTATGCTGTCACTGGGGTTGATGGTGTCAGCCTTCGAGGCGATACTGTTTGCACAAGAGGTCTCTCCAAGCGGAGATCCTGGCCAGATGGGACAGGCTCCCTCAGTCCTTGGATCTGAGAGTGTCTCTGAGTCACCAAACCAGAATGGATATTCTGTGGTGGCTTCAGTCCCCGGCTGTGGCGGACGGAAAATCCTTCCGGCCGTTACTGTGGACAGTACTTACCATGGATACCAGCCTGTCGGGCTGGGGTGGAGTCCTGGGCAACCTGTCTGCCCAGGGCACTTGGTCGGTGGAGGAATCCTCCCTCCCATAAGAATATTGGAATTGAGAGCGATCAGGCTATGCCTGCTCCATTGGTCTGATCGTCTTCAGGGCCGCCCTGTACGGGTGCAGACGGACAATGCCACTGCGGTGGCTTACATCAATCACCAAGGGGGCACCAGGAGTGCCCGGGCGGCCCAGGAAGTGACCAGTATTCTGTCTTGGGCCGAGACTCATGTCCCGGCAATATCGGCAGTTCACATTCCGGGTGTAGAGAATTGGCAGGCCGATTATCTGAGCCGCCAGACCCTGGACCAGGGGGAATGGTCCCTGCCTGCACCCGGAGGTATTTCAATTGCTGTGTGCGAAATGGGGATCCCCGGATGTGGATCTGTTCGCGTCTCGGCTAAACCACAAGGTGGAAAGGTTTGTGGCAAGAACGCGCGATCCTCTGGCAGACGCCTCGGATGCGCTGGTGGTGTCTTGGCATCAGTATCATCTGATATATGCCTTTCCTCCAATTCAGTTGCTGTCCAGGTTCTTTCGCAGGTTGGCCTCGGAACCAACATTGGTGATTCTGGTAGCGCCGGACTGGCCACGCCGGTCCTGGTACGCGGACATCATTCACCTGGCCGTCGAGCCTCCATGGCGGCTGCCAATGCGAGAAGATCTACTGTCTCAGGGACCGATCTTCCATCCTGCTTTACAGTCGCTGGCTTTAACGGCATGGCTGTTGAAAGCCAGGTCCTGAGAGACAGGGGTCTCTCCTCAGAGGTCATTCCTACCTTACTCAAGGCTAGAAAGCCTCATCTTGTATGATTTATTACCGTACATGGAAAGCTTATATTGCCTGGTGTGAGTCCAGGGGCTTCTCTCCTCGTTCATACTCAGTGGCGAGAGTGTTGGCTTTCCTTCAGTCTGGTGTGGACCAGCGCCTTGCGTTGGCCACGATTAAGGGCCAGGTATCTGCTCTGGCTGTCCTTTTCCAGCGCCCCATGGCGTCTGATTCTTTGATTCTTTGATTCGCACCTTCATTCAAGGTGTGCGTCACTTGGCCCCTCCTCGAAGGGAGCCCTTACCTCCATGGGACTTGAACTTGGTTCTGTCCGTGTTACAATGTTCCCCGTTTGAAAACATCAGGGATATCTTGTTAACTCTGCTGTCTAAAAAGGTTGCCTTTCTTGTGGCGATCACTTCTGCTCGCAGAGTGTCGGAGTTGGCGGCCTTGTCTTGCCGCTCCCCTTACCTGGTGGTTCATAGGGATAAGGTGGTCTTGCGACCTAACCCGTCCTTTCTTCCAAAGGTGGTTTTTGATTTTCACCTTAATGAGGACATTGTTTTGCCTTCGCTCTGTGCGAATCCTAAGCATCCTAAGGAGGTTGCCTTGCATTCCTTGGATGTTGTCAGGGCGATCAGGGTTTACCTGTCGTCGACTGAATCCTTTCGGAAATCGGATTCTCTCTTTGTCCTTCCTGAGGGACCTCGGAAGGGTATGGCTGCGTCTGCGGCGACCATTTCAAAATGGATCAGACAGACAATTATTCAGGCCTATTCGTTGAAGGAACGGGTACCGCCCTTCCCTGTCAAGGCGCACTCTACCAGAGCGGTGCGTGCGTCATGGGCCTTCCCACATCAGGCTTCGGTGGCCCAGGTGTGTAAGGCTGCGACCTGGTCGTCAGTGCACACCTTTTCAAAATTCTACAAAATTGATGTTCTGGCATCAGCTGATGCCTCCTTTGGCCGCAAAGTTTTCTGTGCGGCAGTACCGTAAGGGGACCCTGGTTTTATTGCGGGTCCCTGGCTGTTGGGGTTGTTTATCCCCTTGGTTATTTGCTTTCCTGGGTTGTTGCTCCTGTTGAGCTTTTTTGTTACCCAGAGGGTCACCTTTCTGTTTTCATGTAAGGTTCCTTTCTCCGTTGTGGGTACTGCGTTGCCTTTGTGACGGTTGCGCTTCCCACCCCTCATGTCTACACTGCTTTGGGACATCCCATTGGTGAAGACTGTATGAGTGGGCGGCGACTGTCGGAGGACGTAAGAGAAAACTGAATTTTTGTAAAATCTTACCGTAAAATTCCTTTCTCTGAGTCCTCCGACAGTCGCCGCCCCCGCCCCTCTCTTGGGGTTCTTATGGACTTAACTGCTTGCTACCAAACTGAGTTGGGATGGCTGATCGCAGGGGGGTATTGGACCAGTGGAACAGCCCCCATAGGTGTGTCTATGTAAATGCTTTGTTTTTTAACAAGTCTTATGTCTAGTTACTCCTGTGGAGATTAAGTCAATACCCATTGGTGAAGACTGTATGAGTGGGCGGCGACTGTCGGAGGACTCGGAGAAAGGAATTTTACGGTAAGATTTTACAAAATGTTTTTTTTTTCTCCTGTGTGGTGGGTGCCCATGATCAAAAAAGTCCCACTACCTGTGCTACCTGTCTGTCATCTCTAAACACTTACTCCTGTCACTTCTCCAATGTTGCCTCTAGCTCCATCGTTGTTCCCTTTCACTCCCTGCTTTCGAAGGAGAAACTGAGGCTAGCTAAGCCATAGGTTCCTGCTGCTGTCAGTCAAACTCTTGTGAAGAGGGAGCAGGGGCATGGCTTACCGACGCAGTGGGGTTGATTTATTAAAACTGAAGAGTTCAAATCTGGTGCAGCTGTGCGTGGTAGTCAATCAGCTTCTAACCTCAGCTTGTTCAATTAAGCTTTCATTAAAAAAAAAAAAAAAACTTGGAATCTGATTGGTTTCTTTACAGAGCGGCACCAGATTTTGCACTCCAGTTTTAGTAAATCAACCCTTGTGTGTCTATGGACACTCACAGCCCAGCTTGGGACCAATGGAAACATGCATGCATGCCCCCTTAGCACCAGGCTTGCTACAGGAAGCACCCAAAGGGGAGAGGAGCCTTTAATATATGTTTAAAGGGCAAATTGTCTTTGGCCTTAAAAAAAATTAGTTAGGCCGGGTTCACATACGTCCAGCTGCCGTTTGTAGTCCGGGGTCTGGTGCATTCCTGTTCACCGGTTCAGGTGCATTTCAGGAGCAAATCCTTGCCTGAATTTGCACCTGAACTGGACACAAAAACACACACAACCCTTTTTGAAACCGCACCGTGGCCGCCCTCTACATGTGTGAGCTGGTCACATTCGCATGTCATGCAAAATAGATGGGATTTAAAACTCATCCAGTTTGCATATATGTCAACCCGGCCTTATATGGTACCACTCTATTAATCTAGGGGTAATTATTTTGAGGTTGCACAACTCACTAATCATCTAGACTTGCCGATATCTTTTGTAGCCCAAATTTCCAAATCCCATGTCCTCCAAGGAACTCCAATCATGCAGTGATGTGTGCAAAGTCGCATCTGCTCTAAACTTTTGCAACTCTGTCATCCCAATTCCCCGCTTGCTGTAGTACACCCAGGCCGCAGTTACATTAGGCATTGTGTCTTATTTCACAGGGGAAGCGACTGCAAAAAGAATGTCTGATTACATTACTGTTATCTGCACACTGTTTGCTGAGCTGTATCAGTCAGTGATATGAAATGCACAGGTTAACTTAAAGTGAGTGAAAGGTCAGCTAGTACTGTGAAGAAGAAGGGAATACCCTATTCTCAGATCCTATGCTGCCTAATATAACAATCTAAACTGAATAAACAAAGTACAATACACACATGTATTTAAAATAAATGTCTCGGCGTGATTAGACATTGGATTTGACAGGTCGCCGACCTGTTCCTGCACTACTTTTGGTGACTTTGGGGGTGATTTCCATAGACATCTGTGCATGAAGCTGCAAAATAGAAAATCGTAAGTAAAATTTCGTCCAACGAACAAACTGCCAATTCTCAGGTCGTTAGTATTGTGCTTTCAACAGCCAAATAGGAATTTTCGGACGACAAAAACTGGATGTGCAGGCTGTACAATTTTTATCGTATGTGAACACAATGTTTGATTTTTGTTTAATTAGTACAGTTTTCGCCCGACAAAAATCGTGAGAGCAAGACTACGCATGCTCGGAAACGAACAAATACATACAAAACAATTCAACACTTGACATCCCTTCTGAAGTTGAATTCTGTCATATGAAAATTTTCGTATGAAAGTAACCTCTTCACTTTCGATATGAGATTAGCATGCAACAAAAAACTAACAATAATTCGTCCGATAATCTGATCATGTGTACGAAGCTTAAGGCTTCTTGACTCTTCCTCTTAATCCTGGATGGTGTTTGCATCTGGTAAGGTCATCAACCCACCTTTTATACCATGAGAAGGCACTTCATATTATTTGAACTTGTCCATTGAACTTGGTTGCACTGTGCTGTACATTGTTACATTGCAGATCTGAGAGATAAATAATTAACTGTGTTTATTGTCTTTCAGTGTTCCGACTTGGCAACTTTATACATGCCATTGAAGCTTCGAAAGCTGCTATCCAGCTCTCAGATCCTACCTTGTGTTACTGCTTGACAGCTGCTAATTTAAACCGAGTTCTTTACTTCATCTGTGACAGCGTGCTATGGGCAGTAAGCGTTGGGCTTGTGTCTGACATCAACAAAGACAAGTGGAGGCTTCGAGCAACCCGCTGCTATTTCTATTCTCTCCTGTTTCACCTGGCCAGGAATGTATATGTAATTAAAAGGAGCATGGAGAAGGAGGGCAAAGGGAGGAAGCAAAATGAAAATGGTAGTGTTTGTGGGAAAAGACCAGATCTCAACCACAGCAATTCCATCGTAAAAGTCCTTCGGAATTTTTTAACCATCTTCTACCTGAGCCTCAGACACAACCCACCTGTATTACTGGACACAATCAAAAATATCTGTGATCTTCTTAGTCCTCTTGACCGGCTAGGAGTCTACCAAACCAATCAGGGTGTTATTGGTATAAGTGGCCTGGTGTCTTCCATCATAGGCATTGTTACAGTAGCACAACCTGTATTAAAATTAAAATAGCCAGGAAAGAGGAAAATGATCAGTGCACAATGAGATTCCCAATGCTGCTAATTACTAAAGGTGAAAATGAGATTAGGAAAAAATGCATAATATATAAATGGTTAATGAAGAATATTGGACTATAGAGGACAGCATACTATTGCCATAGACCAATCTTAGTTTGCCCATGAGCCGCAGTTAGCCTACATTCAGGTATATGTAGCGGTGAGCTCCATCATGTATAGGAATAGCTTAGAGAAAACCTCCACTGATAATGGAATGAGAGGACTTAGACTCTATGGCAGGGGTACTGAATTAAAATTCACGGGGGTCTGGTCAGTAAAATGTTCTTCCAGCAGAGGTCCGAGTGTCATATTGGTAATATGACCCTGATCCTTCACATCACAATTGTTTTCTATTGCCCTTGCAGAGACCTGTGTTTTTCTGGTGCAGAAAAATGCAGATCTTTGCACAAGTGTGAACAATTCCCTACATCAGTGTCCTCAGTCCCCCCCCCCCCCTCTATATCACAGACCACCCCATCACAGACTCCCATCAGAGACCCCCACCCCCATTACAGATCGTCCCATCACAGCCTGACTCATCCTGAACCCCCCTCCCCCAATCGCAGCCTGACCCATTACAGACCCCCATCATAGACAATATCATCAAACCGCCCCATCATAGAACCCCCCCCCCCCCCCGTCACAGACCCCCCTCCATTACAGATCCCTCACTACAGACCCCCTCCACCACAGAATCCCCTCCATCGCAGATCCCCTTCAACCACAAACTCCCCCTTCAATCACAGACTCCCAAATCACAGACCCCCCTATCACAGTCCCCCCTCAATATTACATACTGCGGGGAGAGGACACTCGGCAACTATTTAGCGAGGCTGTAGTATGGATCGGACTGTTACTGGGTCTGGATCTGGACCGCGGTCCGCCATTTAGTGATGCCTGCTCTATGGCATCCGGAATGACACATGCTCAAAAAAAAAAAATTGGATCTGGCCAAAAACATTGACATAGCAGATTATAACATTAAACCAGCACAGCTCCTCGACCTGAAATCTGCAATAGGCGGAACGCAAAACAAATGCAATTTATCATTTGCGCCATTACTTTAATGTTAATGTAGGAACAAGAGCATAAACATTTGGGTATCTGACCTTTCTGTGGGAATTATGTTGCAGGTAATTTAACACAGGAAGGTAATTCATGCACACAAACAGAAAAAAACAGGGTTTGGTCACATTCCCAACCCGACCGTCCCCGCTCCCAACTGTCTAACCACAGGTTTTGATCTTTATTGGGAGGTGGGTAGAGCTGTACACATGCAGGGGTTTGTGTTGCCAAGTGGCAAGGCACAAATTACACAAGTGTCGAAGCTTTGAAACAGCCTCCGTTGGCTTTTATTGCAGCGTGCCTTAAAGTGATTGTAAAGTCTCTTTTTATTTTTAAATAACAAACATGTTATATTTACCACCTCTGTGCAGTTGGTTTTGCACAGAGCAGCCTGGATCCTCCTCTTCTGGTGTCCCTTGTTGCTGCTCCTGGCCCCTCCCTCCTATCGATGGCCATCACAGCAATCAGCTTGCTTTGGGGGCATCCAAGCTGAGTTGCAGCTCTGTGTGTCCATTCAGACACAGAGCTTCCTATCGGCCCCGCCCCCCTCTCTCTCTTGATTGGCTAACTTTTGACAGCCGTGGGAGCCAGTGGTGCCACAGCTGTGTCTTAGCCAATCAGGAGGGAGAGTCCCGGATGACCAAGGGACTCGTAGACATTGCTGGACAGATATGGGGCATAGGTAAGTATTAGGGGGTGCTGGGGAGGCTGCAGCACACAGACGGCTTTTTATCCTAATGTATAGAATGCATTAAGATAAAAAACCTTTTCCCTTTACACCTCCTTTAAATGCTTAGTGAACGCACGTATAGCATTTATGGCATGCTTAAAGTGGTTATAAAGCCAAAACCGTTTTAACCTTAATACATTCCTTGCATTAAAGCAAAAAATGTTTAGGCATCGGTTTTGGCCCCTCACCTCCCCCCCCCCCCCCATCTTACTTACCCGATCCCTTCATTCAAGCCAGCACCATGCAAGTCTTCAGCTCTTCTGTGTCTCACTGGCTTTGCTGGGGCACTGGGAACCATCGGCTCCCAATGCTGTCAATCAAAACAATGACGAAGGAGTGTGAAGGCAGGGGCTGAGTCCCACTGTCTGTGTCAATGGACGCAGCAGCAGGGCTTGGGAGCAAGCAAGCACGAGTGGGAGTTAGGGCACTGGACAGGGAGGAGAAGCCAAGAGCGCCGGCGGGGGACCCGAGAAGAGGAGGTTCGGAGCAGATCTGTGCAATTTCATTTCATTGCACAGAGCAGGTAAGTATAGAGATGTTTATTTGAAGGAAAAAAAAATCTTCCTTTGCAAAGCTTTAAGAGAAAAAAGAGGGCTTTTTTGAGGAGCGTTGCTTGATGTGATGTGTGCAATGCATATTTGCATTATAGACACAGTGCACATTAAAGGCAGCGTTAAAATTGACAGCGACCGGGGGTATACACATGCTGTGGCAGAAATTATACCCTCTGTTGTTTTTGGTGGACCTAGTGCCTGTCGAGCTCAAACCATTCTAGTGAATAGGGTCACTCTGCAAGCTCCTTGCAACCACATGCAATGCACACAATTGTAACACACTAGTGCGGGGTTCAAGGGGTTTAAACAGGCAGTGAGGACAGTACAGTGCCTCCTCACTGCTTGTTAAATTCTCTTTCAAGAGAAATCTGAAAGCAGATAGCTCTTCCGAGAGAGAAGCTAGTGTGAACGAGCCCTAAAAGAGGGCCAGGCAGAAATGAACTATTGCAAGAATCGAATTATTCACCCTTATGTTTTATATTAGTGCAGCTTTACCTCTGGTATGTGTGATTTTATTTAGTTGTAAGATCCCTATGTCAGCTTGGGCTGACCGATTTCCGGCCTGGTAGCTGACATGCTCTCCAAGCTGCTTGTTGAGTAAATCTGAGAATTGAAGTACAGTCAACGCTTTTTTGGCCCTACTTCTATTGATCACAGGAGTGCACTTCATTCTGTGCATGCCTGTGAACTGTTTTCAGCTGACAGTAAAAGGCTGACGTCATTCAGTCTGGATCCACCCAGATGCCTGGACCTACAGCTGGCTTTACCTCTCAGCGTGCTGCTGTGAGCCTGAACCAGCCGCTGCCACCCCCTCCACAGCCCAGCGTTACAGTGAGCTCCGGAGAGGTAGAGTAGAGAGTCGGTGACTTAAAGTCACTGCTCTCTGCTTAACCACCACCTTCCCAAACCTATTCGGACACTTTTCTCCTACATGTAACAATCTACTTTTTTTTGATAGAAAATTAGACCCCCAAATCTCTCCTCTGGCCCCCCATGCAGCCGATCGGACCGAGATCAGTCCAAGTTACAGAGAGAGGGTCCACAATGGGACTGGAGAGGAGGGGGAGGGGACCCCCTTCCGTCACCCACAGAAGTGATTGAATGGCTAATTAGCCATATAGACCACTTCTGGTTTGCAGAGAATCGCCGACTGCAAATAACGGTACCGGGATGATGCCTGTAGGTGCGGGCATCACCCCGGTATAACAAACGGGCCCGTCCTTGCTTGGGAAGTGGTTAAAGCATAAGGGAGAACTAAGAGATCAGCGCTGTTTGATTGCTTAGTTGTCAGTGCAGAGACGGCAGGGGACAGATGCAGGCTCGGATCAATGCTGCATCCACCTTGGTGATGAATTTTTTTTTTTTTTTTTTTTGAGAAACCCCATACCTCTCTTTTTAACACTGTTGTTTAGACCAATAATACAGCCTGACACATTTAGCTTGTACTTTGACAGGAAGAATATACAAGTAAATAATCAAAATTCAAGTTATCTCTGAGTGTTAAGGTTGAAATATAACAGAGAGTAGACGTTGCAAATATTTCTAATCACTACTTTCCTTCAGATCCTGTTCACACTAGGAATCGCACAGGAACGCGCAGTAGCTGATAGGCTCTCCAAGCTGCTTGTTGAGAAAATCTGGGAATTGAAGAAGTACGTCCAAAGCTTTTTTGGCACAAATTCTCCTATGGATCACAGGAGTGCACTTAGTTCTGCATACCTGTGAACTGTTTTCAGCCGACAGCGGGCTAAAGTCTATTGCCGGCTGACGTCACTCAGCCGGTCCAGGTGCTGAATCAATCCCGACTTTACAATCAGGATCCACCCGGATGCCTGGACTGGCAGCTAGCTCAGCCTCATTCCTGTGCGAATTACATGCAGTTCAGTGTGCTGTGATTTGAGCCCATTTATTTTGAATGGGCTCAGATCGCACTGGACCGCACCAAAAATACTGCAAGCGCTACTTTTGGAAAATCACTGAAACCGAATCGCATGGTACTTTTGGGGTGTTGATAACCTAACATTGACAGCTGCTGCAGATTTCAACTGCAGATGCAGTGCGGGAAACGCTCCCGGGACGCAGGTTTGCCGCACCTCCTTTTAGTGTGAACTAACTACTACTAACGAAGGTTACATACAGGATTTTACTGTTTGGGACCAGCTATTAAAGTGTTTGGTCCAATTTAGTAAGGCAATGCAAAAAGCAGCGAACATTAGCCTGGTGCTCTTATTCTAATTAGAGTTTACCAAGTTAGAGCTGTCAGGATATTCACAATAGTCATTACCTGTTTTGGCTTTTGAATGTTGCATACTGTCTTATAAACTAAGGGCTCTGTTTATCAGGAAGAATTTTTCCTAGAATGGTGCTGCATACATTGTAAGATATAATATAATATAGCAATGAAATAGGCGTGTTTTCTATAAACCATGCAAAACAGAGTGTTGAAAGTAACCAGTCACAATGCACCTTATTGTGTTCTCCCTGCACTGGGAAATCTGATTGGTAGGGGTGGGTTACCAAATTAACACTTTCTCATTGCATTGTTTATTGAATAAGACCTCGTTTTTTTTTTTGTTTTTTTTTTTTAATTTTGGCTACATGCACGTGAGTGGTTTGATCCCTGTGCGTAAAATTCTGGTGTTTTTGGGCACCAAGGAGGCAAAGGTGTAATGTCCAGCCCCACTGCCAGCAGCCTGTCAAAGTCAAATGCCTAGAACCCATGATCAGAAAATCGGATGAAAATTACTGCTTTTGAAGTGATCGTACAATAATCTGATTGTTAGTACTCGGCTTTCGAGAGCCAATAATGACCATTCATGTGAAATTATCCGAAGGGTCAAACACGACAATATTTATCGTACAGTACCAGAATGAATGATTTTTGTTTAATCCGTACATCATTCGTTCGAACAAATTGGAAGACCAAGATCACGTATGCTCGGAAACTAAAGAATAAATTACAATACGATACAACACATTACATCACTTCCGAAGTTGTATCCTGTCATACGAGAATTTTTGTAACTTTAGTAGCCTCTTCATTTTTGATATGAGATTAGCATGCAAGAAAAAAATGGTACGATGATTCGTCCGATAATCTCATCATGGGTACCAGGCTTAAAAGATAAATCCACCTTTTGCAGGTAAAAAAAATGTGCATTTATTATTTTTTTTCTTTTGGAGCCTGTAAAGATCGCTGGTGCCATGCAAGTCTCCTGCAGACCTGTCAGTGTATCTGTATAGCCATACATCCAGGCAGATACACTGACAGGATCTAAGTGCCGTAGTAGTTCATTGAGAATTACAAGCCGACAACCACAAAGGATGTCTGGGCTTGTAGTTCATTCACACTTAGAGCTGCTGCTGCCCACATGTCCGCACTGATTTTAAAGTGGTAATAAACTCTGTACTATCACTTGTACCTACAGGTAAGCCTATGATCAGGCTTACCTGTAGGCACTGTGAATATCTCATTTGCACCGTTTAGGAGATATTTAGAATGCATGCAGCCAAAGACCTCATTGGCGCATGCGCTCTGAAGGTCCGGCTTACAGTGCTGGACCTTCAGAGCCTTTGCCAGAAACATCATCGCAGCTCCGGCCAATCACATAACTGGAGCTTGCAAACCCGACCGGGGGAACATGTCAGCCCTCTCAACTGTGACTTTACAGCACTGAAGGGCTTTGTTCCAAGGTAAGTATTTCATAATGTGCTAGTATGCATACTAGCACATTATGCCATTGCCTTGCAGGGTTTTTTTTGTTCTTGTTTTTTTTAAATCAGCGGTATACAACCACTTTAAAAAGTGACAGCTAGTATGGGAAAAATACTGTACTGCTCCCCCAAGGGGGGGGGGGGTAGGGGGCAGCAGCTGCAGCTGCAGCATTAGGAACATGTTACCTGTTCCCAAAGGTGAACTTGTCCTTTAAGGCCCCTTTCACACACGGACCATTTAGACCCACCTGTCAGTTTTTTTTTTTTTTGGCGGATCTGAACGGTCACCCCATGCATCTCTATGGGGCATCAGATGTCAGCGGAGACATGTCCGCTGACATCTAATCCGATCCGTACAGATGGAAACCCTATTTTCTATCCGTCCAGCGGATTGGATGGGATCGGATGAGAACGGACAGATGGTCCGTTCCCATCCGATTCCCCCATAGAGATGCATTGGGACCTGACAGCTCTGTCCCCGCACACAGCGCGGAGAACAGCTGTCATCCTGCTCAGCGCTGAGAAAAACGGAGTCCGCCTGGCGGACTCCATGTGTGAAAGAGCCCTAGGGGTGAATTTCCCACTCTGCACAGCATTCAGCTGCTTCGTATTTTAGCCTGTCATTTGACAGGCTGCTTGCAGGGGGCTGGATGCTGCTCCTGTGCCTCCCCAGTGGCAGGATTTGTACACACAGGGGCCAAACTCCCCATGTGCATGAGGCATTGAAGCGTACCTTCCTAATTGCTGCAAATGACAGGAAGCCAATCACATTGCTCAAGCACCTAAACAGGAGCATGTGTTTCCACAGGCGCATCCTGATGTCCAGTGATTAGGAATTGCCGCATTGACCACTAACAGAAGCTAGTGCTGCAGTACATCACCGCAAGTACAGGAGCACGCCTATGTGCGCACTCTTCTGTGTGATCTCTAATCTGAGTTCTTTGTAAGCCAAATGACACTTTTTGTAAGCAGACCTCTGTAGAAGCAGATAAGGTAATGCTGCTGTTTACAAAGGGGCTGTGGGGCAGTGGAATAAACTCTGATTTGAGAAGTCCCACTTCCAACAGACTCCAGTATTAATAATGAAATATCAACAAAAACCTATTCAATAGCAGTAGGTTTGTGCAATGAAATTCAGGAATAAACATGCATTGTTTTTAAACTATGCGGAACATTACTTAGCTGCAGATTGCTGCCTTATTGAGAGATTGGTTTTTGTGGTTTTGTAGAGAATGTGAGTATTTTTCTGAATGAATGCTGTATTTAATATAGTGATGATTTTTGGTAATTATTATTTGTATTATTTATAGACCCTAGAGAGCTGCTTTGTACCAGTATGGGCTCTTTATCTGGTTTCTAAACAATGTTTTTATTGTTTTATTAATTTTATTGTAGATCTTTTTAAAATGCATATGGAGATTGGATAGAAACTAATAAACTATTTCTGTGACAATTACCTATTTGTTTGTTCTTTTTTTTTCTTCAATATATTGTAGATCAGTCATTAATAGCTGATAAGATATCCCCTATTTCATATAGAATTGGCATTCTATTGTTCAGGAGGATCTAAAGCCTGTCATAGATGGAGCGAATTTCTGTCCTGCAACCACAAGTTGCAGGAAAGAAATTGCTTGGTTCCCCATCAACACAGTGTTAATTGGAGAATCCCTCCCTCTGAGCCATTGTGTTCTTTTGGGAGGGGGAATTCGTCCCCGCCAGGAAAACACTGTGATTATTGCTAGCAGCTATAACTGCTGCTAGCAATCTCATGAAAATCCGGCAAGCTGGTTGTAGCCAAGTTAATTGATCGATCAACGTGGGTACATTCAGCCTGCCCATACATGGTTCGATTCTCAGACGATCCCTGCTGAACCGGCCGAGATTTGAACCGGTCGGATTTAGACATGGTTGTCCATTTCAAGACAAATTTCTCTTATGTCCTCTGACAGATGCAGCCACTTCATAGTTTCCTCACAAATGGATAATGCTCCCTTTACAGGAGTAGACTAGGCAGTGAAGCTATTTAGAAAAACTTTTCACTAGACACACCCTTAGGGGCTGTCCCCTCAGACATTACCCCAGACACATCCAGCTTACTAATCAGTTTCTTGCTGCCTAGTGTTAGGAGTAGGACCTAGGTTTCCCTGCTGGGACTCCGGTTTCAGTTTTTTATTTTCTTTGTGAAATGTTTCTGTTTATTTTTCTTTACTCACTATCGCAAAACAGTGTCAGGGGGATCCTCCTGGTGAACTACAAGTGACAGCAGGGCTGAGGTTTTGCACTGGATAATCTAGATCCTTATGGTCTCCCAGCCTGGCCAAGGAGCGTGAACAGGTTATGGTCCGCCCAGGCCTCACCACGACAGTGCCCCGATGGATTTAAAGGGCCAGTGTACCTTTTTTTGTCACTTTACCAAAATGGAGTCCCAGAGTGAAAATTTCCCCATTGATCTTGTGTGTGTATCTGGATCTCCTTCCCTAGCATCCCTGTCTGCAGCCATTGAAGCTCTGGCGTCCAAAGTTGATCTTGTCATGACACAAGTGTCTATTAAGAAACAGCCGATGCCCTCTCAATCTTCTGATTCTGAGCCTGAAGTGGTTGCTGTGGACATTGCTATCCCTGAGGGATCCCTGTCCTCACATTCGGACGGCAAGGAGGACAGTGCGGGACCGTCCTTTGGTAGAGGCACTGGTTTGCTCCATCAGGGAGACTTTGCATATTGATGAATCCATGATATCCATGGAAGTCTGCCGTGCTGTTCTCTTGTTGACAATCAGCATTGATGGTTTGCAACCTTGTGCTCAATTAACGGCATTTTAATGGATTGGATCTTCAATAAATGGATTTTATTGCTTCATACCTTCAAACTGGAGTGCGGTTGCCTATTTATATTTATGTACAGATGTCAGGACTGCAGACCTAACCAGCTCTCTGCTTGATCGTTAGGACATCCATTCACCTGAGCAGTTTTTCCTCTTTCCCTGTGTTCCACATTCTACTAGAGCCATGAGTGCCTCTTGGGCTTTTCGATATCAAGCTTCTGTGGCTCAGGTGTGTAAGGCGGCGACCTGGTCGTCTGTACACACTTTTTTACTAAATTCTACTAGATTGATTTAATGGCATCCTCGAATGCTTCCTTTGGCCGCAAGGTTTTTCAGGCTGCTGTTTGCTGAAGAGACTTGGTTTTCTCTTCCTGGGATTAATTTTTGTTTTAGGGTTAGCTCCTGTTGGTAGATCTTATGTTGCCTGTTGGCTACATTTTTTTCTGGCCTTGATAGATTGTTACCGTTTTAGTTGGTTGCATTTTTCTTCCCACCCCCTCATGCCTACACTGCTTTGGGACATCCCATTTGTGAGGAAACTATGAAGTGGCTGCATCTGTCAGAGGACGTAAGAGAAAATATAATTTTTGTAAGAACTTACCGTAAAATTATTTTCTCCCAGTCCTCTGATAGACACAACCCCCACCCCCTCTATTTTTGGGGTTGGTTGTCTTTTTCCTTCACTGCTTGCTACAAAACTGATTAGTAAGCTGGATGTGTCTGGGGTAATGTCTGAGGGGACAGCCCCTAAGGGTGTGTCTAGTAAAAAGTTTTTTTCTAAATAGTTTCACTGCCTAGTCTACTCCTGTAGGTGGCGCATTACCCATTTGTGAGGAAACTATGAAGTGGCTGCGTCTGTCAGAGGACTCAGAGAAAAGAATTTTACGGTAAGTTCTTACAAAAATTCTATTTTTATTTTGATGACCCCTGATGACGTTGGCTACGTGCTAACGAAACACGTTTCGGGACGTGCGATCGTGACGCAATTTCCGATCTCCGCGGAACACGGAAGTGGCATCCCCTGCTGGAACTGGTTGTCTGATATACTTCATATTGTAGTAAGTGCAACCTTTATTGTCCAATAAATTTGCTGCCTAAAATATTACACTATGAGAGGCTCCTTTTGTCATTTCTCCTTTATGCATTATGCCTAATCTGAGTGTGGTCCTGGGTTGATTTTACCACAATACCAAGGAACTGGGATCTCTAAAGCTGGGATTCCCAAACTACGACCCTCCAGCTGTTGCGGAAATACACATCCCATGAGGCATTGTAAAACTCTGACATTCGCAGACATGACTAGGCATGAGGGGAATTGTAGTTCCTTAACAGCTGGAGGGCCATCGTTTAAAGACCCCTGCTCTAAAGTGATAAATCCATCCTGAAACATTTAGTGTTTTTGCTGAGCCCTGGAAGTGGCCTAATACCTGTCTGGGAATCATCACTTGGTCTGACCCCCTGTAATTAAGGGGTCCGACCCATCTGGTAAGCACATTTTGTGTACACGTGGTGGAAGCCCCAGGTGCTTGTGCACCTACCTGCATGTACAGCAAATGCTCCATATATAAGAATTTATCCTTTCTATTGAGATTTATGTAATAAATGCCGCTGGAGATATCACAAAGACTCACATTTATTCCATTCATTTATATTTTTCACACTATATATGGTACTATTGTATTCTCCCAATTTGCGTGTTTGTTTGTTTATGATCTAAGATTCACCTCTATCACTACCCAAATTCACATATGATTCTTGGTCACTATTGTGGTTTTTTTTTTTTTTTTTAAATATTTGTGTGATTTATGTTTGAGTGCGGTATACCATATTCAATTTACTCTGTTCTGGGCGGTTATCACGCTTTTTTACGTTGCTGCTCACAAATTGAATAATGCACCTAATTTATTAATTAGTTTCACTACCCTAGGGTAGAAATTGAAATCCTTGTGTAGGATAAAGGGACATCACACAGCACTTTCAAATTAGCACTTATCCTATGCACAGGTGGTTTAGTGATTAACAGTAAATCTTCATTTCTATTATTTTGAAAATGTCTTTCTTTTGATATCAATCTTCAAGATTTTCCTGGCAGAAGACTTCAGCACTCTATCATTATGTGAACATCCTGTTTGATACAGCTTATAACTACATTTAAGATGGCTCTGGTCACATCAGCTCTTTCAGAGGGATGGATCCAAACGTTCAGACAGAAATGTGCACTCTGCATCTAGGTGGTGGCCAGGAGGCCATTGCATTTTATTATATGTTAACAACCATGTTATTACTGTACTGCTAAAGCATTTTTTCTGTTTAGGGCAGTGAATGACCTCAAAAATTCTTACTGAACCATGCAATGCCCTGCACACAGGATTTTATATAATAACTACCATATATAATAACTTTGTTCACAAACACTCTTTTAAAATGCAGAAAAGACAAATACATTTAAAGGGTTAGTTTGAGTTGCTGAGTCTGTAATCTACTAGGACCCCCAGATCTTCCTCCATCCTGGATTCCCTCAGAGGTTTTCCCTCTAGCATTCACATTTTTAGCCCTGCATTACTTTGCATTTTTTAACATTAAACCTCATTTGCCATGTAGTTGCCCATCCCATTTTTTATTGAGGTCCTCTTGTAAGGTTACTATATCTAGCTGTGTACTTAATGCCCTTATTAGCTTCGTATCGTCCGCAAACAATGAGATTAAAACTATTTATACTGACATCTCTATCATTTATGAAAAAAGGGACATGCTATTTATCACCTCTCTTTGAACCTGCCCCTTTAATCAGATTTCTATCAATTTACAAACTTTATGATCCATGCCTACAGACCTCAGATTGTAAATGAAAGGTCTATGGGGGACTGTATTGAATGCTTTTGCAAAATCCAGATACTGTACACCACATCCACCAGCCTTCCCTTATGTAGATGGCAGCTCACTTCCTCATAGAATGTTAACAGAATATTTTGGCAAGAATGACACTTCAGATCGATGCTGATTACTATTAATGATACTGTTTTCATCAGCAAATTCTTGGATTTAGTCCCTTATCATCACCTCCAATTGTTTACATACTATCGATGTTAGACTGCTCTGTAGTTCCTAGGTATATGTTTTGGCCCTTTTTTGAATATTGGTACCATGTTGGCCCATCGCCAATCAGCTAAGACCATTCCTGTCAGTATGCTGTCCAATTAGGAATAGTGGTTCTTTGAGGACTCTCAGGTCCTGGTGCTTTGTTTGTGTTTAAGCTTTTCCAATCTTTTTTTTGGTGGCTAACAGAAGCTGGAATCCAAAAAAGACTAGAAAGGTTTAACCCAAATAAATAATTGGATCACTACTTTCCCCACCGATACCCACGATGGGGCACTGATGCCGGGCATTATATACCCTCACTTATGCTGGGCCATTCTTCTTCACTGACCACTAATGTTCGGATATTTACTCTCACTGACCATCAATGCCAGAGCAATTTTATTTTTAGAACACTGATGCCAGGACATGCCTCTGAGGCTAGGAAATATTTACTTTTACTGACGCCGGAGCATTTGTTTGAAAAAAACTGGACCTTATTTTAAAAAGTTTGATAACCCCAGGACTAAAAGCTGAAAAATACAGAGGGAAGATAAGACCAGTCACCCCACACCAGGAAAGAGCAGTGAATGGTCTTTATACATACATACATATACATTGCCCCCCAATATCATTTTTGTTTCATATATAGTCCTGACCAGACTTATGGGCGGAGCACCCCACTCTCCCAGACCAAAACCTCATTAGCATGGTCCACCTGTGAGTAGTTCCAGGAGGTGTCCCTTCATTGCAGTTTCAGCAGAGGAGTCTGCAGCCTGCAAACTTTTCCCCTGACAGGAGTGAGTAATGCCCTATGGTTTTGAGAAGTGGGATTATCTTCTCTATGAATAGTGTAGGACCCACTGAAAATGGGGTACTTTGACGTAGTGGTGGGCTTAAGCACAGTATGGCCATATGGTGGGACCAAATCCCCATATTTACTGTATAAGAGCAGGTGTTTTTAAATAGCCTTGCAAAATTTGAAAACCAATTTTTTTCTGTGTATGTGTGCGCTATGATATTGTTCAATTGGTCTTTATACATAACCTCCTGCATAGAAGGGCATGAGCTCTTTCATGTTGGAATAATGCACAGATCCTAAAGAAGAAATACACAAAAGACACCAGGAATGGAGTAAGAAAACACACGGCTCTTATATTTAAGCTGTATTTGTTTAGTCCGGATTTAAGTTTTAGATCACCTTAATGTTCCCACCTACTATATGGATAGAATTGTTCTTGAACCCTGCACTATGAATTTGAAAAATCTTCCACCAGTGGTCTGAGACGCCTTCAAAAATTGAGTATATGGAACATTTTGCATTAAATATAACTGGTTGTTAAGGGGAAATACAATGCATCTGAGCATCACAAACCATTTTAATATTCAAAGCAAACTCACCCATCCATCTATGTCTCAATGCTTTTTTTTCCTGAGAAATGACTTTAAAAAAAACCCTGCTAGCCCTTATAGCAATGGCCATCTTGAGTAAGGGCAGATAATTTGTGTAGCATTTACTTCTTGGAATCAAACTACCCTTAACTCAGGCAAGCAGGCAAGATAGTGTGCTTAAACCTTTTTTTTTTTTAGCTTTTGAAAAATAATGGAAAAATT
This sequence comes from Pelophylax lessonae, assembly GCF_965119305.1. Classification (NCBI taxonomy): domain Eukaryota; kingdom Metazoa; phylum Chordata; class Amphibia; order Anura; family Ranidae; genus Pelophylax; species Pelophylax lessonae. Next base: position 54,356,701 of record NC_138771.1, on the reverse strand, counting down.
AAAACCCCTGTCAAGTTTTACTGCTTTGTTTCCACTGGGAAGATTCACCCTTTTGGTGTCCTGTTGATCATTGTTCATTGAACAGAAAGTTTTCATGTGTTACAGGAGTTGTCTCTTTACTTTGCATAGCAGGTAGTAAAGAGAAGTAAATTCTGACATTCCCTCCCTTAGTCAAAGTAAGAAACCATTTTGGTCAGAGATACAATTTAGAGATAGGAAAAACAACACAGCAAAGGATCTTCTTACCATACTTCTTTCTGAGCAAACTACTTAGTAACTTTATTCAACCCATTTATTTAAGTTCTGCATAGATCTTACCTTGGGTAACTGTAAGTAATATATTAATCTATCCCATCAACATGCTTCAAGGATCAAAATCAGATAGGACTGTTCTATCATAGCTGGTTTATTACCCTCTAATACAGTGGTCTGAATGTAGCCCTCTTCCTCCCATTGACACCAACCATGGAGGACATTTTCTCCCAATGATACCAATGATGGGGCACTATTCTTCCCACTGATACCAATGATGGGGCACTATTCCTCCCACTGATACCAATGATGGGGCACTATTCCTCCCAATGATACCAATGATGGGGCACTATTCCTCCCAATGATACCAATGACGGGGCACTATTTCACCCACTGAATACCAATGATGGGGCACTATTCCTCCCACTGATACCAATGATGGGGCACTATTCCTCCCAATGATACCAATGATGGGGCACTATTCCTCCCAATGATACCAATGACGGGGCACTATTTTACCCACTGAATACCAATGATGGGGCACTATTCCTTTGATTGACATCAACCATGGGGTACTATTTCTCCCACTGACATCAACAATGGGGTGGTAATCCTTCCACTGATACCAATGATGGTGCACTATTCTTCCCAATGATACCAATGATGGAGCACTATTCCTTCCAATGACACCACTGATTGGACACTATTCCTCCCACTGATACCAAAATGGGGTACTATTTCTCCTGCTAATACCAATGATGGGGCTTTATTCCCCTCACTAATACCAAAGGATGGAGAACTTTTCCTCCCACTGATACCGAAATGGGGTACTATACCTCCCACTGATATTAATGATGGGGCTTTATTCCTCCCACTGATACCAATGCTGATCCCAATGATGGGGCATTATCCCTGCCACTGCCACCAACAATAAAGCAGTTATTCCTCAAAACTGATACCAATGATGGGGCACTATTTTTCCTGCTAATACCAATGATGGGGCTTTATTCCCCTCACTAATACCAAAGGATAGAGAACTTTTCCTCCCACTGATACCAAGATGGGACACTATACCTCCCACTGATATTAATGATGGGACACTATTCCTCCCAATGATACCAATGCTGATCCAATGATGGGGCATTATTCCTGCCACTGCCACCAACAATAAGGCAGTTATTCCTCAAAACTGATACCAATGATGGGGCTTTATTCCTGCCACTGACACCAACACTGACACCAACACTGAGTCGGTTATTCCTCTTACTGCTACCAGTGATGGGGCACCATTCCCCATCCTACTGACCATAGGCGTTATTTCATTTCTTTACTCCCACTTACCACCAAGCCTGAGGCATTGTTTACTCCCACCAATGCCAGGAAATGTTATACCCCTTATCACCACAATCTGGTCCCCCTAAAATCTTTATTTAGACAGTTTGGAGACCCCCTGCTCTAGTACTACCTCTAGTAGTCTGAAATAATGCAAAAATTTCCCCAGACACCAAAAAGCCATATTTTTCAGCCTGGACATAAAAACAAATTAAGAACTCATCCCACCAGTCAATACAGTATACGGTATATCCATCTGTGCCAAGATTCATATTGCAGTAAAGTTAAAATACTATTCTGTGTTCAGGCAAGACCTCATTGAGTGTTCATTATACTTCTGGCCACAAGAGAGCGATATGCAATCAAAGAAACAATGTAAAACCTTAGGTGCAGCTGGAGTAGTTAAATGGAAAATTCCCAGATAAAGACAAGAATGTTCTTGTTAATAGGCACCAAAAGGCAGTTTCCATGCTGCCAAGACTATACAATGTACAAGCTGATTGTACAATCAGTTTTAAATTAACCAGAAATGTGTAATATGAGGGCAAACTTACAATCCATTGAATTACCATCAAATAAGGAAGACCCGTGTCCTACATAGTTAATAGTAAATATAAAGGAGATTGTAAAATCAGAATTTATTGTGAAAGATCAGCTTATAGTATAATTAAGTTAAAAAAAAATGTATGCAAGGAAAATATTTCATAAAAATATAATTAAAAATTTAAACTTACCTAGCTTTTTAAATAATAAAACGCATGGCTCAGGCGCAGTGCTGCATCTTTATGGGCCAACTTTCTGGAAAGATCCCCAAGTCAATTAACCACTTTAAGACCGAAAGGATTTGCCCCCTTAATGACCAGGCCCTATTTTGCGATTTGGCACTGCGTTAATTTAATGGACAATTGTGCGGTCATGCGACGCTGTACCTAAACAAAATTTACATCCTTTTTTTCCCACAAATAGAGCTTTCTTTTGGTGGTATTTGATCACCTCTGCACTTTTTATTTTTTGCGCTATAAACAAAAAAACAGCGACAATTTTGAAAAAAAAAGCTATTTTCACATTCTGCTAGATGACATTCTCAAAAAAAAAAAAATTTAAATCAAAAATGTTTAACATTTTAGGCCAATTTGTTTTCTGCTACATATATTTGGTAAGAAAAATCACAATAAGCGATTATTGATTGGTTTGCACAAAAGTTGCTTCTCGTATGGTTGTCCTGACAACTTTTCAATGTTCTAATTACTACATTGGCATCATTCATGACTATTATTGCTGCCATCAGTAATCATCATCAGTGGGTTCATAGAGCGCTTATATGTGGGTAACCCTTGTGTGACTGATACTTTTGAACATTCCTCCTGGTGCGTTTTGTTCCAAAACAGCTGCTACTTGAGGTGTTATGCCAATTATCATGGAGAGGGCGCTGGTCCTGTCATACTAGCGCCGGATTTATTTGTGTTTTTTAGTGCTCCCTAATCAGGCTAAGTCCGCGGCCATATTGAGCAAGGGATATATAGCTGGCGGGGGTGGGCGGTGGGTATTAACAATAGTGTTTTCACAAGTAACAGGAAAAATCGGGCCAGGATGGACCATCATTTTGAGTATAAGTCATTCAAAATAGTAGCATATATAGGAGGATGTATAAAATGAATAGTAAAAGAACTAATATGGCATACGTGCAGTCCCGCAGCATTGAAAGATCCAGAGATCCCAGGGGTCCTGAGCAGCGCTCGGAGATTCAAAGAGGCCACAACAATTGATTTTTCCAAATTACCTGTGGGGCCATATTAAAGCGGCCCACGGGCCAGACTTTGGGCATGCCTGCTCTACAGTCACAAAGTGGAAGAGGGATAAGACCTGCAAGTGATACTGAAAATGTATGTATGCTTGTATTTTCAAAGTTTGAGACTGCATTGCATTATCCTCAGAGTCAGCATACTAGTTCCTTTTATTAGATGACGTTGAAACTTCACTAAATACCTTTTGATCTGGCCAGTGCCTTGCCTTTCAGTATGATGATTTTCCTGACCACACTAAGCCCAGAAGCAGATCTGTGCTTGTCTGGTAAGTTTAAGTCCTTGCTTTCCCTGATGGGACCTACTGAATGCCATGCTGAAACACAGCATGCCTTTAGTATTAGAAGGTGAACATGTTGACCCTGACCTAAAGTTGATGTGTTGAGCGCAGTAAAAAAAAGGGGCAAGCGTAAGGATTTAAGGCAACTTTGACAAGGGCCTGATTGTAATGACTGGACGACTGGATCAGAACAACTCCAAAACTGCAGCTCTTGTGGGAGGTTCTCAGTCTGCAGTGGTCAGCTGCTACCAATAGAGCAGCTCTTGTGGGATGTTCCCAGTCTGCAGTGGTCAGCACCTACCAATAGAGCAGCTCTTGTGGGAGGTTCTCAGTCTGCAGTGGTCAGCACCTACCAATAGAGCAGCTCTTGTGGGATGTTCCCAGTCTGCAGTGGTCAGCACCTACCAATAGAGCAGCTCTTGTGGGATATTCCCAGTCTGCAGTGGTCAGCACCTACCAATAGAGCAGCTCTTGTGGGATGTTCCCAGTCTGCAGTGGTCAGCACCTACCAATAGAGCAGCTCTTGTGGGATGTTCCCAGTCTGCAGTGGTCAGAACCTACCAATAGAGCAGCTCTTGTGGGATGTTCCCAGTCCGCAGTGGTCAGCACCTACCAATAGAGCAGCTCGTGTGGGATATTCCCAGTCTGCAGTGGTCAGCACCTACCAATAGAGCAGCTCTTGTGGGATGTTCCCAGTCTGCAGTGGTCAGCACCTACTAATAGAGCAGCTCTTGGGTTCCCAGTCTGCAGTGGTCAGCACCTACCAATAGAGCAGCTCTTGTGGGATGTTCCCAGTCTGCAGTGGTCAGCACCTACCAATAGAGCAGCTCTTGTGGGATGTTCCCAGTCTGCAGTGGTCAGCACCTACCAATAGAGCAGCTCTTGTGGGATATTCCCAGTCTGCAGTGGTCAGCACCTACCAATAGAGCAGCTCTTGTGGGATGTTCCCAGTCTGCAGTGGTCAGAACCTACCAATAGAGCAGCTCTTATGGGATGTTCCCAGTCCGCAGTGGTCAGCACCTACCAATAGAGCAGCTCGTGTGGGATATTCCCAGTCTGCAGTGGTCAGCACCTACCAATAGAGCAGCTCTTGTGGGACGTTCCCAGTCTGCAGTGGTCAGCACCTACCAATAGTGGTCCAAACAAGGAGAACCAGCAACACAGTCATGGGCCGCCACCGCTCACTGATGCATGTGGGGAAAAAAGGCTGGTCTGTGTAGTCCAATCCAATAGAAGAGCTACTGAAGCTCAAATTGCTGAAAAAGTTAATGCTGGTTCCAGTTGAAAGGTGTCAGATCACACAGTGCATCGCAGTTTGTTGTATATGTGGCTACATAGCCGCCAAATTATCAGAGTGCCCATGCTGCACCTTCAACAGGTGCATGAGCATCAGAACTGGACCATGAAGCAATGGAAGAAGGTGGCCTGATCTGATAAATCTTGTTTTCTTTTACATCATGCAGATGGTCGGGTGTGTGCGTCTTATCTAGGGGAAGAGATGGCACTAGTCAGGGCTGCTGTTAGAAATCGTGGGGCCCTGTACAGGCTACCTGACAGGTCCCCCCCCCCCCCACCCAAGAAATTATTAAATCTATATTTTGCTAAAAATACAATAAAATTATTAGCAGACACAAATACAACATAACTCATAGAATTCCTGCTAAATCTAAAAGATAAAACATCAATAAAAATGAAGATGCGATGAAAAAATATACAGGCTGGGCAGTCTCTCTGTCAGAGAGACAGAGGGAGGATACTGTAACAAATTTAGGAGTGCAGCTAACGATAGAGCCAGCCTGTGGGGATTGGGGGGGGGGCGCACTGGGAGGGGGATTAGTGAGAGACAACATATACAGAACTGTCTCTTTCTCAGCAGATAAAAGCTGGTAGCAAGGAGAGGGGGAGAGACCAGCTTTTAGCTGCTGGAGGAAGAGAGACACAATTGTTATCTATCACTAATTCCCATTCCTGTGTGGGGCCCCTCTGTGTGTTCGGGCCCCCTACACAAGGACCAGTGGTCCCCCCTATCAGCGGCCATGGCACTAGTATGTATGATGGGAAGAAGGCAAGCCGGCGGAGGCAGTAATCCGATGGTTTGGTGCCAGACACCACAGCATACCTTCACAGGTCTAGCACAGTCCATGCCTTGATGGGTTAGGACTGTTTTGGCAAAAAGGGAGGACCTACCTAATAGTGGCGGCCCGTCCATTAGGGGCGCCGTCCCCCATCCATGAATCCGGCCCCCTAATCTACATGTAGAGCGCCAGATGCATGGATTCCAATAGGGTTTTTTGAAGCACGTGATTAGAGCCAGAGGCTCTAATAGGCATCACTGCACTGCGCCCTGAGCCCACCCAGTTGTATGACAATAGTGAATGAATATTCGCTATTATCACACTGATTCTCCTCCCAGCCAGTCAGGAAGCGGGTCCTGAGACCCCTTTCCCGATTTGCTAAAAAGAGAAGCAATTTTACTGGCCATTGGCCAGGAAGAGGGAGGAGACACACGGCCGGTGGAGAATCACAGCCACTCAGCCATCCGGGAAGGAGGATGTAAGAATGGCTGGCTGTCCGGCCGTCCGTCCCGCGGGAGGGGGGAAGGTGGATTTGCCTGCCGGCTAACAGGGGGAGGTGGATTTGCGTGCCAGCTGACTGGCCGGCCGGCCAGCCCGGTGGGGGGGGTTTGGGGGGGTGGATGTTTTTGATTTGCCTGCCGGCCGTCCCATGTGGGGGGGGGGTGGGTTTTGCCGCCCCCCCCCCAAATCATCATGCACCAGCCGCCACTGCCTAATATTAGGGGGAATGTCATGTTCTGGTGGGTGGTCATAATGTTATCGCTGATTGGTGTATATTATCTGCTGTTTGCCTGAAATTTAGCTTTATAAATAGACTAAAGCCACTTATATATCCAGACCCTTGATATTCTTTCAAAACACAGCAGAAAAGTTGTGCAGAAACGGCCATTGCTAAATCTGTACAATTTACATAATTATATAAGACATCTATTGTAAATTGCATGCGTATTTACTACTTGTAAATCCCCCTTGCCTATGTATTCATCATGAAGGATAATTGAGAGAAATACAGCAGGGTGGCATAGACTGCCAGTGCAAAACGCATGCAATTTGCTCTAACTACTTTTTTTGTATGGTAAATTGCCAACGAAAATGTTTTGAATATCATTAACACAATCGCAGTTGTCCTATGCAGTGCATGTAGATAAAGTGCCCATTTTTATTATTGCTAGTATTAGCAATGGTCAACAGCTACCACTGAAAACTAAGAAATAAATGAAATATAAAGGTTTTGCTGCCGTATTTCAAAGCCTCTGGAGACCAGTAGAGAGCTTGTACCTCTGCCCTAAATTTATACCACCCTGTAACGTTTGCGGAGGCTGAAATGGATTGTTGTTTAAAATAACTTGAATGAGACAGGTCCCTGGAACTCTACTCTATCAGCGTCTCTTGTTCTTCCTCCTCCTTGAGGCCTGTAACTGGACCCCATGCAATCTCCTGGAGAGATCGTAACTAAACAAAAGTGAAGCTGTTCCAAGACGCCATCGCACTTTTATCTGTATCTAAATTTAAACTGTGATTAATGGTATGAAATAAAAAAAAAATATTGCCGAGGAATGTAGGATCCTGAATATGTACAAAGGGCTGAAAGAAAAATATCCAGAGGAAATACCTAAATGAAAGAAAACTGATTTCCAGTTTATACAAAACCTACTGCTACATTTTTCAGAAATATTACAGAGGGAATGATTAAATATTTAAGTTTCGGAGATTGGCAGCAGGGTACAAAGCGTTCCATAGACTTTCGTCTGGTTTATTGAAAATCGTAGAATTGAAAGTTTTAGAATGTTGTGCCTTGTTAGCCATTGACAGAAATATGTGGAATTAAAGTGATAGCTTCTACTGGCTAATTTATTGCCACACTCAAGCTCTGAGATATTTAAATTCCTATTGTACTAGCTACACTAGTAGGTAATAGTGTTTTTTCTAAAAATAGTTGTGTATATCTGCATCATTCTTTTGCACCACCACAAAATGGCTTCTATGCCACGGTCAAAGTGGGAGATTATCCTGTAGATTATCCTATGTCAGGATGGGGATCGGAACCCACAACCTCTGCTGTGTCTGGCAGTGGCACTTTTTGCTGAGCCACCTGAGATGCTGGACACCTTAGATAATCTTGCCTTGTACATTGTTTCTGGTGAACCTTGAACCCATTAAATTCCTATTTAAGCCATGCCTTTGCTCTTCTTGTTTGCCAGATTATTGTGCTCTCTCCAGTTGATATCTTGCTAATTTGCATACCTGCAGCTGTACTTATCTCCACTACCATTCCTTACCGACCTTTGGCTCTTTCCTCAACTACACTTCTGCTTATACCCAACTTGCTACCACTTGTTACTGACTTTGGCTTGTTTACTGACTACACTTCTGCTTGATTCCTACCTGCTATATCTGCTACTGGACCTCAGCCCTTCCTGGTGGAGCGATCCTGTCAACTGTGACTTGGTACTAACATGCAGCAAAACCCATCTCCACTATCAGGAGCTCTGGTGAATACTGGTTAGTGCTTAGACCCTGAACCATGAGTGACCACACGTCATCTGCCAGGACGTGTACCTGCTTATGTAGTTATCCAGCTGGTCGAAGGAATTCTCTCTACCACTATAGCTACTGGTCTCTGAGCCTGACCCCTGCCTGTGACATTTTACCTTATGCTAAATAAAGGTCACCAACATTCTGTTCTGTCCTGTTATTTTCTCAAGAACTAAGGGCTTAGTGTATACAATGTGCGCTCAAGCAGGAATTCACCATCTTATCCTCAGACATTTTAGCCCATTCCTTGCTGAGAATTATTTCTAGAAGTAATAATTATCACCAATGGTTGAAGTTCTACCCTTTCCCAATATATTGTAGAGCTGGAATCTGTTGTGAGTTAGAATTGATGTGGTACTAATAAGTTTCTGTGCAAACTATAAATCTGGACTACAGAGTAGTCTTAGATAATGGAAGACCTTGTTGAAATTTTAAGGTAATTTCCAATCTCTTGGTGTGCAGAGCTGCATAGGTATCATGATCAGGGGTCAGGGTCGGAGACCAGTAGCTTTAGCAGTAGAGAGTATACAAGCAGGTCACCCAGGTGGATGACGCAGGCTCACCCAAGGTGCGAGTTCTATGCACTAACTGGTATTTATCAGAGCTTCTGTTTGTGGAAATGGGTTTTGGTGCATGCTAGCATCAGGTCACCTTCCTCAGAATTATCCCACCAGGAGGTGAACAAGCTGGGGTCCAGTAGCAGATACAGCAGGCAGGGATTAAGCAGAAGCGTAGTCGAGGAACAAGTCAAAGGTTGGTAATGAGTTGTAGCAAACATATGGACAGGAGCAGGCGTAACAAAAGTGAGATATTAGCTGGAGAGAGCATAATATTCTGGCAAACAGGAAGTGCAAAAACATGGCTTAAAGTGATTGTAAAGGCAGAAGGCTTTTTATCTTAATACATTCTATGCATTAAGATAAAAAAAAACTTCTGTGTTCAGCAGCCCACCTCAGTCCCCCTAATGCTGCAGGAGTTTTTCAGCTGCCTGGGACTCCCCTCCACATTGGCTCAGACCTCACAAGTACACAAAAAAAAAAAAGAAAATGGTTAAAAAAATTGGCTCTTTAAACCGGTTGCTAGGCAACGACGTTTGACTTCGCTCCGGTCCTCCAAGACCATAGAGTCGAGTGAGGGCCATCTTGCCCTCACTCGACTTCCTGTCTAAGAGGATCCGGGACCGGATCGTTTTCCCCGCTGTCGGCGGGTCCGCTAAGCGGGGAAAAGGACCGGGACGAGGCGGGAGGGGGGGAGACACCGCTTCCCCAGCACCATAAGCGTGATCCCGCAGCAAATCCACTGCTGGGACCACCCTTACCTGAAATCTGATCGCCCACCGTTTTCAAAAATACCAGGGTTATGGCAGCTATCTGCTGCTATAACCCCGGTATTTAGTGTCAAAAGACCGACGTAAATTGACGCCGGGCAGTCGACAAGTGGTTAAATAGGAAGTTCATGGGAGCAGCAAAGAGTTAAAGGTTCATCAGAACCAGGATTCAAAGCAAGATTGTTGCTCAGGTGGCTCAGCAAGAAGAGATACTGCCAGACACCGCAGAGGTTGCAGGTTCGGATCTGGGTCCTGACAATAGGAATACAGAGAAAAACATGATTCTACAACTACTACAGCAGAGACTTTCTTTTTATTTTGGATAAACTGTGCTTGTTTCACCTAACCATCGGAGAGGAAGTGATGCTGAAGTTTGGCAAGCCTCTAAATGTAGCTAGAGTCTACCAAAATATTTCAAGGTATGGAAAGGGTAGGCACATCCCCTCTGCCACTACCTAAGCCAGGGTTAAGGGTTGTTAAGGGTTGTCAAAGCTTGTCTAAGCTTTAAATACTGATATCCAAAAATGTGTCATATACAGTAAATACTATTTGGCAGGGACTCCAGTGGCACCTTACGGACATTTGTTGTAATTCTTCAGTTTATTTTAATGCTGGCACCACCCGCAGCTTATGGTCACCTTCCCTTTGCTCTACTAATACCCAATTCTGTTTCCAGGAGCAAAGAAAATACCTGGCACTCCCAAATAGGAGGGAGCATGTAATTCACTCCACTTTCTCTCATGTGAGATTGCTAGTGATTAACTTTGCAGGCACTGACATCTTATCATCTCTCTACACCCTAAAGCTGCTACTGAGTCCCCAACACACACAAAACTATCACCTTGATGGCAAAAGATCTGTCAGTTTTCCATCCAGAAGAATGAACATCGAAATGACTTTAAGAATGAAAAGAACAAATGACAACTAGCTGCAGTCATTGAGCCTACATAGGAGCCATGGCCATACTGTATTGGTACATTAGAGCCTGTGTTGGACTTTTCTTTGCCTCAGAACTACTAATGCACGGTAATGCGCGTCATAACATGTGTATGTGAGCTGGAACCACTATGGACACTTAAAGGTAAAAGTGCACCATAAAGGCAGCAAAATCTGCGACGTTCTCCTCTGTCCCAGGGGCCATTAACTACAGTAAGGGGAAACCCTGACTCCCCCAGGCGATTCAAGCTCTTTTCTGCGCCATAAGTGGTCCTATGATTATGTACGAGCACACCAATTTTTCTCAACTGAACCTCTCACTCGTATGAGAACCTATTGTCTATGTCTCTCACTAGCTCCTTCCCATTTTGGACATACAGCTACGGCACTTTCTCTCAACCCAGGCCTCAACGTCAACCTGGACAAGGCAACTTCAATCTTTACGCACAAGAGCTACCCCACAAAGACACCTAATCTCTTACATACTGTGTATCCTTTACTCTATGAGGATTCTCCCACCACACCGGACTCCGTGCACACAGCCTAGGAAAAAGATCTTCAGATTTTCCGCTCAGATGATGAGTGGGATACTATTCATGAATATCAGAGATGTATAGTAACTAAGTAGAATTACTTCACTACTGTACTTAAGTACCGAAAGGCGGTATCTGTACTTTCCTAGAGTAGAATTTTTTTCTCCTACTTCCACTTTTACTTCACTACATTTTTTAGATGATTTCAATACTTCTACTCCGATATTTTTTTTTGTGCTGCATAGTTACTGGTTACAATTATAAAAATTACCACTGCCAGAACAGTAGATGGCAGGTTTCATGAAGCTCAAAAAAAATGTGTATAATGTCATGTGTAAATCAGCGCATACGGAAATAAATGCTACTGTATGTATAAATAAAAGCTGCTATGCCAAATCTTTCCACTAAAAAGAAAATATGAAACGAAACAAATTGTGATTGTTCTTTAGGTTAATCATTTGAAATAATAAAAAACAATATGATGTTCAAACTTTTGACTTCTTTCTTTAATAACTATATAACACAGTACTTGTACTTTTACTTTCAGTACTTGAGTAGCAATTTTTTTTCAAAACTACTGGTACTTTTACTTTCAGTACTTGAGTAGCAAAATTAAAAAAAAAAAAACTACTTGCAATACTTAAGTACAAAAAATGTTGAATACTTTAGTACTTCTACTCAAGTCACTTTTTGACCGAGCACTTGTACTTTTACTCAAGTATGGGTTTCGAGTACTTTATACCACTCTGATGAATATACACATAAGGATTCCCTCAATGTAGCTATATAGGCAAATTTCTATAAAATTGAAACCCGTTGGTACAGAACTCCATCCCGCTTGCACAAAATCTCCCCATCCATTTCAAATACATGCTGGAGATGTGGGAAAGCAGAAGGTACTATGCTTCACATCTGGTGGGATTGTTAGTCTCTCCAACCTTTTTGGAAGGAAGTCCATGATATAAATTACTTGTGTTCCTACATTTGCTCTGGATTACTCGCCAGCACAGTATCTTCTGCATCATACACATCTAACCAAGAAGGAGTACCACAAATCACTGGCCATGCATATGGTGAATGCAGCTAGACTATGCGTTCCGGTACACTGGTGATCTACACGCATTCCAGCGATCAGAGAGTTCACCAGGCTCACTAAAATGGAGGAGATGGAAGAGCTTATCTACATCTGCCAAGACCGATTAACGAATCACGAAAACATAGGCATGTTGGAACCACTTTAAAACTACTGAATGCTTTCAATCCTTTGATCATTAAACAAACTATTGATACATATTCTCTTAGTAAATAAAGAAATAGATAGCCTAAGTGTCGGTTCACACTATGGCGATCCAACTTCGGGGGTGACCAGTGAAGTCGCTTGCACCGCGACTTTGGCGTGACTTGCACGGACTTCACATAATGGAAGTCGCTCCGATGTCGCCCCAAAGTAGTACAGGAACTATTTTCTAAGTTGGAGTGACTTGAGTCGCTTCTATTAGAACGGTTCCCATAGCACAGAATGGACCGTGACTTTTCAGGCTGATTCTGCCTGATCCCGCCATAGTCACACCCTCTATGCACCTCACCCCCTACTCTGTCCCCCCTCCCCCTTTACCTCTCCTAAACCCCCCCGCCCTTTTTTTTCTCTTTCTTTTTCTTTTCCTCTTTCTCTCGCCTCTCTTTTCCATCTTTTCCCCTCCATTCCTAAGGTCCCGCCCATTCAGCTCTTTCATAAGGGTCTTAAGGACCCCTTTCTGGTTATGTACAGTGGAGTTGAAGTGAAAATATTCTGAATTATAATGATGTTCTATGTTACCTTGTTTGTTTGCTCAAATCCTTGGATTTAGTGCACTATTATGTTTTTATGAAGTGGCTTGCTAGCCATCGGCTACCTGTTCTATATTTATACGTCACGGAATCTGTACAAAAACTGTTCTGAAGCTCTTGATGTATGCACGATTCTTTATGCTTTCAATAAAAATGTTTATAGGGAAAAAAAAAAAATGCACCATAAGTGCCTTCTCTTACTTGATGTTATTACATACTACCCTGATTTCAGGGTTCGCCCCTGCCCCTCTATCATCTCTCGGTTCAGCAATGCTAAAGTGGCCTTTATGGGCACTGATACTGGACACGGTATAGTTACCATGTTATAATTTGGGATATGACATAAAATTATACAGTTTAGTATTCATATTATTTTGGTATATGAGGCAGGGTGAGCTATATATTGCTATTATTGCTAGTTTAGGTTTGTTGTTGTGGCATTGTTATGTGTTATAACCCAGTTCTTATGCAAAGCCATTTGGTTTTAGTTATAATGCTGACAGGGGTTTTTATGATGGTCAGCCTTTATTTATGTGGTTTAAACCTCCCCCCCCCCCCCCCCCCAAAAAAAAAAAAAAAATTATTACTGTAACTGCTTGAAAAGTATTAGCTGGAGTTGGGCTTTTTTTGCTTACTTTGCTTACTTAAAGTGTCACTAAACCCAGGAGTCTGCATTCACTATATCTGGTCTCCCACAGTACACAGAACATGGAAATGCAATAGTTTTAATAAATATAAACTGCTAAATACCTTTTCTCATCAGCAGTATATAGCAGTCTTGAGACTTCTATCAGTGTCTAGTTAAAGCTTGTAGGAGGCGTTTTCATTCTCCTCTGACTGTCCTTAGAGGCTGCATTACCCCTGATCCTCTGTCTGGACAGTGCTGATTGGCCCTGTGTTGATTACATGCACTCTCCTAAGAAAAAAAAAAAACTCTAGCAATACACACCAAACTGAGTATGTGCAGCTTGTCCTCAAGGTTCTGTTCTATCAGGAGATGGTTTGGGGACAGTGGAGGATCAGAGAAAACAGGATAAAACAGTCTTTTTACACAATGTGGAGGATTAACCCCTTAGGTTCCACAGTGAGTATAACAAGCATTCTTTACTGCATATACAGACTGATTTTACTGCTGTGGGTTTAGTAACACTTGAAAGCCCAACTCCAGGTTTAAAGTTGGGTTGTGGCTCACTGACCTTCCATTTGCTGATGTTTGCATAGTTCCGGGGCCAACACCACTTGGCAGAGCCAGCTGCATGACACCAATGATCCTTTGATATTTTCAACCAACTGCAAGAGTAGCATTCTGACTGCTACTGTAAGGGGGGGCAATTTTGGCCTAAAGACCTGGGTTTAGCAGGGGTTCCCTGACATCTGAAAATTATTACAACGGTTTCACTGCTTTAAAAAAGGTTGGTCTACCAGTAGTTCCATTTTAAAGAAAGACCAGAACATGGGTAACTTCGGGGAAACACTGTGGTGACCTTTAGTCCCGGTTCACACTATCGCGGTCCATTCAGTGCAATTGGAACCGTTCTAATAGGAGCGACTCAAGTCGCTTCGACTTAGAAAATAGTTCCTGCACTACTTTTGACCGAAGTCGGAGCGACTTGCATTGACTTCCATTATGTGAAGTCCGTGCAAATCGCGGTGCACGGTGGCTTTACTAGTCGCCCCCGAAGTCGTGTCACCATAGTGCGAACCGACTATAAAAGGCTAAATTTGCAAATATTTCCAAACAATGTACAGTAAAACCTAAGATTGCGAGCATAATTCGTCCCGGAGACATGCTTGTAATCCAAAGCACTTGTATATTAAAGCATATTTACCAGAAGAAATAATGGAAACTTAGATGGTTTGTTCCACAACCATTTATTCATAAATCCTTCAGTTTATAGTCCATATAAAAATATTATAACAATTTGATCGATTGTGTAACCATAAAATGTCCATCCACAAATGGCAGCCTTCACAAGGGGATTAGAAGCAAAATGCAGCAGGAGCTACAGAGTATAAAAGAGAAGAGAGGCGCCTCTAAGTGTAGCAATATGGTTACGTTTAATGAAGGTTCAAGATTTAGCAACTCACATGGTTGATGATTAACCACTTTTCCACCGGAGGATTTTGCTGTCTTACGTCCAGGCCACTTTTTGCGATTCGGCGCTGTGCGACTTTAACTGACAATTCCGCGGTCGTGCGACGCCGTACCCAAACGAAATTTACGTCCTTTTTTTCCCACAAACAGAGCTTTCTTTTGGTGGTATTTGATCACCTGTGCGATTTTTACTTTTTGCGCTATAAACAAAAAAAGAGCGTTTATTTTGAAAAAATAACAATATTTTTCACATTTTTTTATATGAAATTCCCCCCCAAAAAAATGTAAAAATCAAATTTTTTTAAATTTTTGGCCAATTTGTTTTATGCTACCTATGTTTAGTAAAAAAAATCGCAATAAGCGTATTTTGATTGGTTTGCGCAAAAGTTATTGCGTTTACTAACTAAGGGAAAGATTTCTGTCATTTTTGGTGTTTTTTTTTTTAACGCGTAATGGCGGTGATCTGCGATTTTTTTTGTGGGACTGCAACATTGCGGCGGACAGATCGGACCCTTGACTGACATTTTTGACACTTTTGGGGGTACCAGTGACATTTCTACAGTAATCAGTGCTATATATATGCACTGTTACTGTAAAAATGACACTGGCAGGGAAGGGGTTAATTTTATTGGAGAGGGAGGGGTTAATGTATGCCTGGTGCTTACTGACGTGTGGGGGGGGAGGTGACTGAGTGACAGAAGGACAGATCGGATGTCCAGCTATGCTGAACACTCCGATCTGTCACTCCCTGTCACTATGGAGATCAGCCCGCTGTGTTTACACACAGCGGGCGGATCTCCAGACTCGATCCCCGACGATCGGGGCAGAGCAGCGGCAATCGCCGCTGCTCCTCCGCTGGCCCGACTCCCACTGTGAATGAACACAGCGGGAGCGAGCCTCCGGCGGCGCGTGAGCGTCGCCCACAAGGGGCGGAGTCCAGCGACGTAGGTCTACGTCGCTGGACGGAATCGCGGCACTTTCCCGTAGTAGCCTCCATGTTATCGGAGGTAAAGTGGTTAAGGGAGGCACATCTAAGTATGCAGGCATCCAGGGTAAAACTGGGTAAAGCTGACCACATAGACCATCCGGCTCTCCCCTCTGTCAGTCTGCAATGGTGACCGGGAAGACTACCCTACAGTGGAACGATCTGAAAGCGAGGCTTGAAGCTCTCGTGGAGCGCAGCGCGGAAGGGATGACGTCTATGGCGGTGCGGAGGATGGTCTATGTGGACAGCATGTGCCTGTGTTAATCATCCACCATGTGAGTTGCTAAATGTTGTACCTTCATTAAATGTAACCATATTGCTACACTTAGAGGCGCCTCTCTTCTATTTTATACTCAGTTGTGACGTGACGCTACTTGTATATCAAGACATCGCTCGTTTATTTATTTATTTTATTTCAGGTACTTCTATAGCGCTGTCAATTTACGCAGCGCTTTACATATACATTGTACATTCACATCAGGTCCAAATTTATAAACAATTTTTGCTCGTCTTGCAAAATGCTCTCAAACAAGTTACTCTCATTTCAATGTTTTACTGTATGGTCTTCATGCTTAACAATGTGAACTCTCCAAAGAAAACAAGTTCAGGAAAGATCTGTGCAGAAGAAGAAGATCACAAAGCCCTTTGACTGGGATCACAGGATCAGTACTCCTACATAGGGCCACATCATTATCTCCAGCAGAGAACATTCAGGTATTTTTATTGAAAAGTATTTCTCAACTCTTCTTACTTTGTATACACATTATTTGGAGGGTGCTTTTTTTTTCTTTTTTCTTAACAAAAATAGTAACATGTAGGCATTCAATGTTGAAAATGAGTTTTGATCCCGCTTTGCAATGCTCTCCATGCAGCGAGCTCTAGCCTGGCACTCTCTTGGCAGCCAAGTAGGTAATTTATGGTGCGGCATTAAACGACCATACAGTATTTCTCCTGCCTGACACTGAAGACAAGGAAAACCTTTTCTCTAACTTATGGATGTATTCAAGGCCCATAATTAAACAGGAAAAAGTATATTTTATTTTTCCCCAGAGAAGCTCCAAAATGCTAAATAAAGGCTGAGATTTTATTATAAGAACATTTCTATGTTTACACTCCAATATTATCTTGTCACTGTAACTACTGATTTAGTATAGCTGTTCCTTTTACTGCGCTACAATTTTGGAAGGAAAATGTTACAAAACAGAGGTAGTACATTATGTATATTTTCATAAGGAAACAAATCTGTTTTGTTAGGATTTACAGTCAGGTCCATAAATATTGGGACATGGCCACAATTCTTATCTTTTTGGCTCTATACACCACCACAATGGATTTGAAATGAAACAAACAAGATGTGCTTTAACTGCAGACTTTCAGCTTTAATTGGAGGGTATTTACATCCAAATCAGGTGAAAGGTGTAGGAATTACAACAGTTTGTATATGTGCCTCACACTTTTTAAGGGACCAAAAGTAATGGGACAATTGGCTGCTCAGCTGTTCCATAGCCAGGTGTGTGTTATTCCCTCATTACCCCATTTACAAGGAGCAGATAAAAGGTCCAGAGTTTATTTCAAGTGTGTCATTTTCAGTTGGAATCTGCAAGCCATCATTAGGCTGAAATAACAAAACAAACCCATCAGAGAGATAGCAAAAATATTAGGTGTGGCCAAATCAACTGTTTGGAACATCCTTAAAAAGAAAGAACGCACCGGTGAGCTCAGCAACACCAAAAGACCCGGAAGACCATGGAAAGCAACTGTGGTGGATGACCGAAGAATTCTTTCCCTGGTAAAGAAAACACCCTTCACAACAGTTGGCCAGATCAAGATTACTCTCCAGGAGGTAGGTGTATGTGTGTCAAGGTCAACAATCAAGAGAAGACTTCACCAAATTCTTGCTAAATCTAAAAGATAAAACTGTATTGAGTTAATAAATAAAGTTGTGTGTAAATGAGGTCTTGGAGCTCATTCACATAGGTGCTGTGGCCTGTACAGTGTGAATCAGTGTCTTTTATTAAATGTGGCTGGAGCTGTGTGCAGACAGCCTATGTTACGCTATGGGAACGCAGCACCTGTAGGAACACAGCCACAGGTCCTAATTTGACAGGCATGTTGTAGATGCGGGTGTACGGTCCAGAATAAAGACAGTATGCATTCAGGTACACTCAACTAGACATGTGCAATTTGGTTCGTTACGAATTCATTTTCGGGCGAAAATCGGCATATTCGTTCATTCATTTGGTTCATTCATTAACCAAAGACTCTTGACGAATGCGTACGAAAATGAATTGTCAGAAAGAACGAAAATCCAAAAAAAAAATCCAAAGAGAACGAAAAACAATTCAACCTACGAGTTTAACTAATCGATTACATTCGGATAATTACATTTTTTGTATTTTCGTTCTTTCTGACTAATAATTATCGCTGAATGTAAAGAAATAATTGATGAGTGCATTCATATTTCTTTTGGATATTAGTTGGTGTTAGTGTGTTATCTCTGGCCAATGAGCTTGTCCCTTATCCCCTTGTGTGTTTTTCTGTGTCAGACTGCATTCCATCCAGAGTCCAGACAGGGTGTGGTGGGCCGGTGACATTGTTTTGTTGGATTGGTGAGTCTCTTGTGACACAGAGAGTGAGAAATAAATTATTTAATAATTTCTAAATAAGTACAAAAATATAGTACCGTGATGTACATGCCATCATCCCCAATAGTAGAAAAACAAAAAAGAAACCAAGGACCAAGAGAGGTCCAGGAAAGCGGGACTATATTGGCATGTGTATGGTTGGAGGGATGCAATCACAACACCACTATGTAAAAAACATGTACAACTTTATTGCCATATGGTTAACCATAAAACCATATGGCAATAAAGTTGTACATGTTTTTTACATAGTGGTGTTGTGATTGCATCCCTCCAACCATACACATGCCGATATAGTCCCGCTTTCCTGGACCTCTCTTGGTCCTTGGTTTCTTTTTTGAATTTCTAAATAAGCTTACTCTATATCCAGGCCCGAAGTAACGAATGCTGTATCTAAACAAATGGAACGCATCGAATATGAATGCATCCAAAGTTATGAATGATCTGAAGTAACGAATGCCGATCATAACAAATGATATGATAAAAAAAAAAAAAATCAATGAAACTAAAACTAAACAAATTTTTTGGTAGTGCACACATGTCTACACTCAACCAACAGCTGCACACCTGTCAAATTAGGACCTGAAGCTGTGTTCATACAGCTGCTGCATCCTCATAGAGTAACAGGCAGGTCCAGCCACACAAACAAACGTCTCATTCACACGGTATGGGCCAGAGAACCCCATGTACATAAGCCCTTCATTTTTTTAAATATTTTTTTTCAAATTTTTTAAAATAAATGTTTTCAATTTTTTTTTTTATTATTTTTTTTAATTTTTTATTTACTTTACATATACTGCATATTGTACATTCACATCGATCAGGAGCTCACAACCTAAAGTCCCTGGCTCACATTCATACTAGGACCAATTTAGACAGGAGCTATTTAAACTACCGGCCTGTCTTTGGCATCTGGGAGGAAACCCACACAAGCACAGAGAGGACATGTAATCTCCAGGCAGGTAGTGCAATAGTGGGGATTAAAACCAACAGCCCTAGTTTTTAGTTGCTAGGTAGAAGAAGTGCTAACCACTTAGCCCTTGTGTTGCCTGTACTATATATTGGTCTTTGCCTCACTAAATATATGTAATTATATTTCTAGATTTGCAACAGAAAAGGCCTGTGCAATTTTCTTGAAATGGTATCGTTCAGGGCTTTTTTCTCAGAAAATAGGTGCAAGAACTCCCCCCTCCAAGTCACCCCTTGTCTCCTCCCCCTACCCACCTTCAATCACTGTCATTTGGTTCCACCTCCTACCCACCTTCCAGGACTGTCCCTTTTGGAATACAGAACTGTAACGGAATTGCGACCCCACAATGTGCTTGTGTGCTTCCATCAGAATACTGCTTCCTTCAGTCTTTAACATAGATATCAGATATTACAGCGCCCCATACAAAACTAACTGGAACTTAGCATGTATAGATCTGGAACCTTTATTGAACAAACTCACACACAATATATACCACACAGACGGACACCCCCCCCCCCCCTCCTGATCAGATTACTCCACCAGGTCAGGTGCCTGATTGCATTATCCTATGCAGATGGAAATGTGTACAGAAATATAATTAACCTGAACTAATTATCTAGCCATCTGGACAGAAATAATAGGTGAATGGCAATCCACATCTTGACAATGTTATAATTAACATGTTAATTAACTCCTATGTATTGACACAGAACACGTTATTAAACAGACACTAGCAGGGGGCCGTCTCCTCCATTGAAGAACATGGAATCCACATCCAAGCAACACCCCAACCATTCAGAAGTCTCAGACTTCATGGCAATGGTCTAAAACAGTCTATGAGGCAAAGCTCATACAATGTTCTATCATTCTGATGCAGTGGAATTATTGTATCCTAGATTTCTTGAGGGATATTGTGGACAAATATCACGGTCCCATTTGAAGCAATCAAAACCAAATTCTCAGTGTCCACCAAGTAGGTGTTCATCATTTTCTTGGTCACCCTGTGTCCCTAATAGACACAGTGACTTACACATACAGTAAGAGGGGCCTAGGGAGCTGAGAGAGGGATTTCACAACCTCTCGAATGTAAGCTGGGTTCTACGGGCCCCCCAAACAAAGTGACTCACAAGAACCAAGTATCATTTTGTTGGGGGAAGTAATTTTATGGAGTATGATAATGATGACAGGAAACGTTTTAAAATAGATCCCTGCAGCCAGCAACAATAGATGCCCCCTCAGCAACCACAGACCCCCCAGCAGCAATAGACCCCCTCCCCACAACAAAATAGTCCTAATAACAATAGACTCCCCAGCCACAATGCTCCCCCCACCCTACAATAAAATACTGCCCCAGCAACAATAGATCCACCCAGAAACAATAGACTCCCAGCAGTGACAACGGATCTCCAAGCAGCCAGTATCTAGACCTCTTCTTTAACAGTAGATCCCTCCCAGCAACAACTGACCACCCAGCAACATAAGACCCCCCCCCCCCAGCAACAAAGGACTCCCCCTGGCAACAATAGACCTCCCTAGAAACAATATATCCCCTCCAGCAACAGTAGATCCCCCTAGTAGCCAGCATCAATAGACTCTCCAACCCCTTGCCGTTACATACATTCAGTGCTGGAGGTTCCGGAACTGCGCTCCCCCACGTTCCTGCTGAAAAAAGCCCTGGTATTGTCTAAGTTTTTTAAATTAGAAAAACACCCTACTATATAGTTTATTGCTGGCTAGCTTAAGCCTGGGTTCACACTATTGCGAACACAGACATCGCATGTGATTTGCATACAGTTTTTAACTTGCATTGCATTCGCAAGAAAATGCTGCAGGAACCTTTTTTTTCCCCACACTGGAATCGGATCGCATGGGTGTTCACATCCATGTGATCCGATTCCTGTCCAAATTCACAGTTTGCACTGCGATCTGATCTGGGGTGTCATTACGTTTGTATTGTTCGCAGAGTGCAGTGTGAACTGCCTGCGGGGGGAGATGCGATGCGGAACTGCACTAGAATCACGCTGGTTCTACCAATAAAAAAAAAAACAGTGTGGCGCTCCAGGATTGGTGCTCCAGCGCTGGGTACTCCACATGCACACCAGCAGCTGTGCAATCAGTGCAGCTGCAGGTATAAATCCGACCAATATGTTTTTTTTTTTTTTTATCTTGTTATTATTGTTCTGATGTATTCTGATGTATTCTGGCATCTACTAAAGGGTTTATTTGTGAATTGGTTTCTCTCTCTGTCATCCCCTCCTGTTTATTGCTAGTTTATTCACTCCTAGCTAGACCCTCAATATTTCTTCCATGTTTGCTTAGGCAGTGTAAGGTCTTCACAGAGGCAGAGGTAAAGTGGGGTTAAACTCCCATGCATGAATTTTACCTATAGGTAAGCCTATAATAAGGCCTACCTATAGGTACTATAAATATCTGCTAAACATGCACCGTTTTTGAAGATATTTACCGTACATGCAGCCTGTGACCTCACCGATGCATGCGATCTGAAAGAACGGCCACCTGGGCCATTCCTTCAGAGTCCTGTGCCGTACATGGCAGCTCCCACGCGCGAATGCGTGGAAGTGACGTCATTGCGACTCCGGCCACTCACACAGCGGAAGTTCTTGAACGCGGAAGGAATGGCCCAGGTGGCCGTTCCTACAGAGTCCTGTGCTGTGCATGGCAGCTCCCGTGTGCATGCACGGGAGTGACGTCATCGCGGCTCCGGCCACTCACACAGCGGAAGTTCGCGAACCTGGAAGTAATGGCCCAGGTGGCCGTTCCTTCAGACTCCTGTGCTGTGCACGGCAGCTCCCGTTTGCATGCGCGGGAGTGACGTCATCGCGGCCGGTGTAACGTTAGAAAACCATACCCCGTGAGAAATCCATACCCACATCACTTCCTGCCAGGAACAGCTGAGCAGCATAGCAGTGCGCATGCTCACAGCCCCGGATACGTCATTTAACAGCTGAGGAGCTGACAAGTGCGCATGCACGGAGGGTATGGATTTTTCATGGTAGTGTGTGTAACGTTACACTTGCCGCATTAAAACAGCTGGGCTGCAACATGAGTCATCTTCGCTCCTATCCCTGTCACTTCCCTGATCTCGGCTAGTAAATGTAAAAGCGGTGGCGGGTGTATGAAATCTAAGTGACGGAGATCTCGGCTCCGTGATCCGCTTTTATATTTATTAGCCGAGATCAGGGAAGTGACAGGGATAGGAGCGGAGATGACTCATGTTGCAGAGGAGCTGTTTTAATGTAAGCGCCGCAAGTGTAATGTTGCACACACTACCGTGATAAATCCATACCCTCCGAGCATGCGCACTCGTCAGGCCCTCAGCTGTTCAATGACGTAGGTGCTGACGTAGGTGCACCGGAAGTGACGAGGGTATGGATTTTTTACGGTATGGTTTTTTCACGGAACACCAGCCACTCACACAGCGGACCTGGAAGTAATGGCCCAGGTGGCTATTCCTTCAGACTCCTGTGCTGTGCAAGGCAGCTCCTGCGTGCATGCGTGGGAGTGACGTCATCGCAGCTCCGGCCACTCACACAGCGCAAGTTCGCGAACCTGGAAGGAATGGCCCAGATGGCTGTTCCTTCAGACTCCTGTGCTGTTCACAGGAGCTCCCACGTGCATGCGCGGGAGTGACGTCATCGCGACTCTGGCCACTCACACAGCGGAAGTTCACGAACCTGGAAGGAAGACCGGTTGAAGATGGAAGCCCTGTCAGCGGTGAGGGCTTCGTTCTAAGGTAAGTTTCACAATATATGATAGTATGCGATGCATACTAGCACAATATAACTTTGCTTTGCCGGTGGTTTACTACTGTTTTAAGGAATGTTGTCTTTTTAGGCCTCATTCACATGGGGCGTACTAAAGCTTGCACCTGTGGATGACCGTGTTTACCCGCATGGGGATGCACAGGTGTTCTGTGCACGTGCAGGCAGTCCCATTCATGTCATTTGAGACACATTGGCTGCATAGGCCAATGAACATATTTGCCAGCACATCACGGATCATCAAATGTCACCCAAGAAGTTTTATTGAAGAATGATCTTTTCGCAAAAGATAGAGTGCAATGTTTCGGAGCAGGACCCCTTCGTCAGGCATGTGATTACATGTGCTGCTCAGAAACCTTTGCACTCCATTCTTTTGTGATCTGATCATTCTTCAATAAAACTTCTCAGGCGACATTTGATGATCCATGGGGTGCTGAAAAATATGTACATTGACCTGTGATGCTTATAGTCTCCAGCTGGTTGTTGCTGCAGCATCAACCACTCCTCAGCCTTTTCCAGGAATATGTGAGATGGGAATAATAACATTACATTGGCTGCACAGACACAGCCACTGCTCCCAATATGACATCCATGTAGGTGTGGTTGCATGCCACTGAAGCACACTGTGTAAGTTTGGGGACACGCACCCGCATTCACAATTGGAAGCAGCGGCTGTGTCCATGCAGCCACTGCATCCCTATTGACATCAATGGGACTGCCTGCTCAGGGATGCACAGAATATGTAAAATAAAGAGTAGGATGTATAAATATGGAACTATAAACCCACTCACCCGGCGCACAAAGATTAAAACCACCTTAATGGTTAAAATTAAAATTTTAACCATTAAGGTGGTTTTAATCTTTGTGCGCCGGGTGAGTGGGTTTATAGTTCCATATTTATACATCCTACTCTTTATTTTACTGTTTCCAATTTTAACCTGGCAGCCATGGATGCAATTTCCTTTTTAAAAAGTAGAACTCTGAAAATAGATGATATTTTTTCAGAGGAGGTTGTTGATGAACCAGAATTGGATCTCAACACTAATCTCACCTTGCTGGGGAACCTTTTAGAAAAACAGGTCCGCACATGGTGGGATATTTGCACCTTTGACCAGTACTTGAAGGATAAGATCACCATGAGAAGTCTGAGGTGGGATGTCACCCCTCAAGATGCCTTGGGGGATGATGCATCGACCTCTGAATGGTTGGATTTCTTTAATGGAGTGAGTTTGAAACTCCAGGAACTGGTTTTGAGGCGCAAAAGGCGCAAAATGGCCATTTTGGAAAAAAGGATAGCTGATTTACAGCTTATATTAGAGCCAAAGAAAGATATGGTACAAGTTAAGAAATTTAACACGGATATAAAAAAGAAACTAGAGAAGGTGGATAAAGATACACATAAGAAAAAGATTAAAAAATACAGGAGAGATACTTTGGATTTTAAAAATGGGTTGATATACGCCTCGCAATACCCGGTGTCATCAGCTAACAATGGGGTTTCGGTGACGTTCACCCCACCTACACCTCAACCCACAGGGTCCAATGGGGGAAGTAGACCTCTGAATTCCCAACCTAGTGGGAATCACCCAGGGGTTGTGAAGAAAAATAGGAAGCCAAAGAAGCAAACTTTAAACAATATTGCTGGAGATGCACAGTGGCAACATGTCCCGGTTAGAAATCAGTGAGCTCAGGGAACCCCTTATAGGGGACCTCCTCCTGGTACTCCGAGACATTTCCCAGTGCATAATAGATTTGAGTATCTAGACGGGTATGAGGACCCATCCACTCCACCCCCCCCCCCCCACCTCGTCCTTTTTTATGGAGGGGAGGAAGGGGCAGGGGTGGGAGGAGAGGGAGCAGGCCCTGGAGGGGGAGACCCTCGGACAGGGGCTTTCCCCAGTCAGATTACATGAACCACCAAATCCCAGGGAGAGGTGGTCCTTATGTGCATCCAGCCCCCAGATTAGATCCCACACAAGAGGCTGTCGGGCAGGACGAAAACTCCAAAAAAAGAAGGAGGGTGGTGGATTAACCGGCATTTACAATCTCGCGGATGTATCTCTGTCACAAAAAGAGGTAAACATTCTTAATGCAGGCCTCAAATGTGCGAAACATAGACCACTTAATAAATTTAATGTCTATGTAGACGTTCACAAATACATCCGCAAGATCAATTTGAAGCGATACTTCTTAAACCCAACTAGAACTATGAATAGAAATTCAGCGAGTAACATAGGACATACTATAGGTGTGGATAGCGGCTTAAAAAACCGGTCTCTCTTTAATCCACTCCAGCCATCAAACCAATGTATAGAGGTGTTCAAAAATTTAGTTTTGAGGGATGTGAATACATTACAACCCAAGAAAATGGTAAATCCTCGCTATATACAGGATGGCTTAGAGGCATTAGAGAAGAGAAAGGATGTTGTTATCCGTCCAGCGGATAAGGGAGGCGGTGTTGTGATCTTAAAAAAAGAATTTTATCACACACAGTTGTGCGGTCTTTTGGCAGACACGGATACATATGTGCAGTTAAAAAGTGACCCAACACTTGAATACCGCAGGGTACTGAATGATCTTGTCACATATGGATATGACAAGAGAGTTCTTTCGGAAAAAGAAAAAAGGTATCTCATACCTAGTTTTAATCGTTTGCCCACGATTTACACACTTCCGAAGATTCACAAGGATGTGGTAAATCCTCCCGCTAGACCTACTGTATAGTAAACGGAATTAATTCAGTTACAGCAAGACTAGGAGAATATCTTGACTTCTTTTTACAAAAGAGTGTAAACAAGTTTGAAATCTTATCTGAGGGAGACCAAAGATTTCCTGAGGGCAGTTAAAGAAGTACAGATAACTCCGGACAAAGAAATCTACTTAGTAACAGCAGACGTATCATCGTTATACACGGTGATACAGCACGAAGATGCTCTGCTTGCCCTGAATTGGGCTCTAAGTAGGAGATCTGACCTCCCGGATGCCCAGAAGAGATTCTTGAAACATGCACTGGAATTTTGCTTAACGCATAATTACTTTTGGTACAACGGCATGTTCTATAACCAGAAACGTGGCGTGGCTATGGGCGCCAAATTCGCCCCTAGCCTCGCCAATCTGTTTATGGGGGAGTGGGAGGACAGATTTGTGTATGCTCCCCACAAGGACGAGTTAAAGATGTACAGACGGTACATCGATGATTTGTTTTTTGTGTGGGAGGGTCCGGAATGTTCTTTAAGAGATTTTGCTGACTCCTTGAATGCCAACCGTAACAATATTAAGTTGGAATTCAACTGGGACCGTCATTCAATACATTTTCTAGATGTGGAAATTATGTTGCGGAATGAAAGGTTGGAGACAAAAGTCTTTTTCAAACCCACTGATCGTACCTCCCAATACAAAGTGGCCACCACCATCAGTGGCTCAAAAATATACCTAAGGGGCAACTCTTGAGAGTCAGGAGAAATTGTACCACAGATTGCGATTTCCGTACCCAATCCCAGGTAATTAAGCAGAGGTTTCTCGAGAAAGGGTATGATGGAGACCTACTTGAGAATAACATATCTGAAGTGGCTGCACTTTCACAAGATGAATGTCTGGTTGATCGGGTACGAAATCATGACAACAAACATGAGTGGAGCTTTTTGACCCAATACAATACCCAATATAGGGAAATTGAAAATATTTTTAAAAAACCTTGGGGGGTCCTGTGTTTAGACAAGATTTTAGGCAAGCAAATTCCATCTTCACCTACTTTTATTTATAAAAAAGCTCCCACCTTTGGAGATCAAATTGTACAAAAAGTCCTAGATCCCCCCACAAAACCTACCAAGTTCTGGGACAACCGTTCCGGTTTCTTCGCATGCCGTCGTTGTAAAACCTGCAAACAGGTGCAAACCCATTTGCGGGGCTTTACAACATTCTATTCCTCGGCAAATGGGAAGCACTTTGAGATCAAAGATTTGATCACTTGCCACACCACACACGTGGTGTATGGCATGGAATGTCCATGCGGTCTCATTTATATAGGCAGGACAAAGAGAACAATGGCAGTGAGAATTTCGGAGCATATAGCAAACATCAGAAAAGGTTATAAGGATCACAACGTGTCCCTCCATTTTAAGCGTTACCATAATTGCCATCCCACCATGTTAAAGTTCTGGGGGATTGAACGTGTAGACCCAGTTTGGAGGGGATCCAATAGAGTGAGGGAGCTGTCAAAACGAGAAACTCATTGGATCTTTTCGACCAATGCGTTGCATCCCAATGGGTTGAACGTAGAACTCGATATAAACTGCTTCATTAGAAATTATTGAGCTGGCAATTATTCTTTACTTACACATATGAATTTAAAATGCATATGTATAATTTTATTCCTATCAGGAGTTTTTTTATATATATATTTATATGTGTGTAGGTGATCGCTTATCTTAATCTTATTTATTAGATATGATGTGGGGTGATATTTATTTATTTTACCCCCCTTTTTTATCTTTTTTACTTTTTTTATACATATATATCTCTTTATCTTTAGACCTTCTCTGGGGAGTCCCTAATTGGACTTATTAGTGAATTTGAGTATGGATGTGTCTATATACATTTTGAACCATATATTTTAAGGTTTTTAATGTTTTTAAAGTTTTAACATGAATTTTTACATGTGTATTATGTATTATTTATGGATGTATTATGATTTTTATGATTGTAATTTCCATCTTACTGTATGCTATGCCCAACATTGTAATTATATTGTTGGTATGGTCGTACGGGGCATAAAAATAATAAATAATATTTATGCATGTGACACCTCTCATGACCCCTCGGTCCGGGGTACCTATTTAGCCTGAGTGATCAGGCATTTTGGGGTTAAACCTGGGAACGGAGATGGAGGAGGAGAAGGTATGTTGGCGGAAGAGCATCTCTCCTTTTAGGGAGATGGGCAGTGTGATGACGTCGATCCCGGAAGGATTGCGTCTTTCTGTAGTAATATGACCGCCCGTACTTCTCATAATATTCGATGCACAAGTATTGTTATTATTATCCAAACATATAGTACCTCCGATGACCTGTTAGTACATGGGACCCACCTATCCTGGTTAATCAGTGATTGTGGAGTTACTGTGGAAAGGAGATGGAGGAGGAGAGGTGAGTGTGGGCGGAAGTACATCTCGGGATACCGAGACAGGAAGCGCGATGACGTTGACGCCGGAAGCGTCACGCCGTCCCTGTAATGTTCCGGTACCTTTGGTACCCTAAATTACACTTTCCACAAGTATATGCGCCCTACCATTTACTTTTGGAAAGGTGCGCATACACCTTTAAGACTGGAGCTGTCATCACTCAGCGCCGGACTAGATGGCTATTTAAGGCGTCGGCTCTCACTCACATGTGTTCGTTCAAACACCCTTATCTGGATGCTAACCTCGCTTGAAGCTTCCATGCTTGCAAGCTTACTTCGCTGACGGAACCTTCGCTGCGCTGATCCCTGTATCCCGCTACTGGATAATCCGCCTCTCCTGAACCACCCTTCGGCTGTATCGCTAATAGTGCTAAGTACCCCGCAGGGGAATTCTCTATAAACTTATACTAAGCTTACACTATCTAGCTCTGCATAGTAGAGACTGTTTATCACATCTGCATAAACTAGATTGCTAGCTCTTGAGACTACTGCTACTTTTCTGCACTGGGTTGATCTCTTTTGTATGTCCACCTGCTATTCTATCATCTGCTATCATACAACATTGCTAAACCTTCCTGCATCCATCTGCTACTGTCTCACCTTCAAGTGTCTATCACCTACCACCTCCACTCAACCTATCCCTCAAACCTTCATCATTGTGTTACCACATATATAAAGTCACTCTAAGAACCAGCTTGCTAATTGTGTGTATTTACTGGCTGAAATAAGACCTTCCACACATGATGAGTCATTGAAGTTTGGAATGGTATCTCAGCATATCTTTTACATGACAACTGACGTGGAACTATTTCTGCAGCTGAAAATCCACACCATATAAGAAACGCAGGAGCGTTACAGATTGAACGAACCTAAAAAATGGATTCAGCAGAAATAGCCACTCAGGTGACACAATTAAAACAGCAAGTATCTGCGTTAATACACGCACTTGCTGAATTAAAAGAAGACAATCAGGCTCTGTCGCAGCAGGTAATTAGACTGACACAACTTACCTCTGCTCAGTCCCCTGAACCCAAGATAAATCCCCCTTTGGTATTTACAGGCGATCGCAAAAAATTTCGCGAATTTAAAAACGCATGTGAGTTACTTTTTTTGCTAAAACCTCGTACCTACCTTACTGATCACATTTAGGTTTGTACTATTATTTCTTACCTATCAAGCGATCCTCGAGCCTGGGCAGATTCTCTTTTTGAGAAAAACGACCAGCTTCTCAACTCCTATGCCTTGTTCCTGGCAGAGCTCACTAGCCTATATGATGACCCCAATAGGCAGAGTACTGCTGATCTTCAGTTAAGATCCTTGAAACAAGGAAGGAGGCCTGTGGAAGACTTTGTCGCAGAGTTCAAGAGATGGACCCTTGATTCAGAATGGAATGATGCATCTCTGAAAACCCAATTTAGGCTTGGCCTATCAGAAGCCGTTAAGGACGAGCTCGCCCGAGCGGATCTGCCAAAAACCCTGGATGCATTAATACAACTCAGTATTACCATAGATAGAAGACTATGAGAAAGAACGGCTGAAAAGATGGGAATGCCATTATCCGTTTCCTCTCGGAGTCTGGCCGTTGACCCCGTTCCTATGGAGATAGGAACCATACGCCCACCGCTATCAACTATGGAAAAAGCCAAAAGACGTAATGAAAATCTCTGCTTGTACTGTGCATCCCCGGATCACAAGATAAACGTCTGTCCCCTAGTCAACAAAAAGAAGGGTGAGTGTTCACATGTCTCTCTAGGAGGATTGACAACTTCATTCACTAACCCCTACATTTCTGTTTTTTTGACATTACAGTGGGACCAGAACAGGATTACTACTAAGGCCATGATTGACACAGGATCTTGTGGAAATTATATGGATATATGTTTTGCTGCTTTAAATAAAATTCCTATTATTTCTAAACTCAAACCTGTCTCAGTAAGTCTTATTACCGGTGTTCCGTTATCCTCTGGTCCGATCACCGATCAGACACAAGCACTTCTAGTCACTATTAACGAGTCTCATAGGGAGACTTCTACCTTCGATTTAATACCATCACCCCACTTTCCCATTGTGTTGGGACTTCCCTGGTTGCACACACACCAACCAACCATAGATTGGAAGAAACGGTCCTTGACCTTCCCTTCTTGTTATTGCGAGGAAACGTGTAACCTCCCGTTTTCCGGGAAGATTCTGTCTGTGGTGACAGATAAGATTGCACCACTATGTTATCAGGATCTTTCTGAGGTTTTTCTTGAGAAAAATGCTCAAGCATTACCTCCTCATCGAGACTACTGATTGTAGCATTGATCTACTCCCAAATAGCAAATTGCCGTTCGGTCATGTTTATCCTCTTTCACAGGATGAACTTTCCCATCTCAAAACCTATTTGGATGAGAACTTGGAAAAAGGTTTTATTAGACCTTCCACTTCTTCCACAGCAGCAGGACTCTTTTTTGTTCGCAATAAAGATTCAAGTCTCAGACCTATCATCGACTACAGGAAATTGAATGCTATCACAATAAAAGATCGCTATCCTCTACCACTTATCCCTGAGCTCATTGAGCAGGTGTGTGGGGCTACCTATTTTTCAAAATTAGACCTGAAAGGAGCATACAATCTCATTCGAATCCGTGATGGACACGAGTGGAAGACTGCGTTCAGAACTAGATACGGATTGTTCGAGTATCTTGTGATGCCATTCGGCCTATGCAATGCCCCTGCAGTTTTCCAACGATTTATAAACGATATTTTTAAAGACTTACTAGATGTCTGTGTTGTGGTATATCTGGACGATATACTTATATATTCACGGACCCTGTCTGAACACATAAGACATGTAAGACTTGTATTATCGAGATTGCTTGCACATAATCTTTATGTGAAGCTGAAGAAATGCTTGTTCCATAAAGATGAGGTACTCTTTCTAGGCTACATCATATCCAAAACAGGAATCGAGATGGACATGAGTAAAATATCCTGCATTCAGGATTGGCCTACACCAACTACACGCAAGGCGCTACAGCGATTCCTGGGATTTTCAAATTTCTACAGGAAGTTCATAAAAAACTTTTCTGCTATTGTGAGACCCCTCACACAGCTCACTAGCATAAAAATACCATTTAAATGGTCAGAAGAAGCAAATAAGGCTTTCCACTTGTTAAAGACAAGGTTTACTTCCGCTCCCATATTACGCCATCCAGACCCATCCCTCCAATACATTCTGGAGGTAGATGCGTCAAACCTGGCAGTAGGAGCAATACTCTCCCAACGACCTACCCCCACTTCACCACTTCATCCAGTCGCCTTTTTTTCTAAATCCCTGAGCAGTCCCGAGATAAATCACCCCGTGGGTGAGAAGGAACTGCTTGCTATAAAATTGGCTCTGGAGAATTGGCGACATTTACTCGAAGGCACCCAATTACCAATAATTATATACACGGACCATAAAAACCTCCAATATCTTCAGACTAGCAAAACTCTCTCGCATCGACAGGTACGATGGTCACTATTCTTTCTAAGGTTTAACTTCCTAGTGACCTACACACCTGCAGATAAGAACAAAAAGGCGGATGCACTATCACGACTAACTGAAGAAAATTACTTTGAAATTCCTTCCGTTCCTATAATACCTCACAAACGCATTATTGGAGTTGTCCGTTCCTTGAAGGAAGAGGTTCTGCATGGTATAAGGTTGGATTCACCCCCACCACCACTAAATACCGATGCAGAAGGCTTCCTCTACTACAACGACAAACTTTACATACCACCTACCCTACGCACCAAGATCTTGGAATTATCGCATGATGTGCCTATGGCAGGACATATGGGTATGACAAAGACTTTCAATTTGATTTCTCGGCAATTCTGGTGGCCTGACATGAAAACATCTATACAAAAATTCGTCTCTTCATGCAATGTCTGTGCCAGGTCCAAAATTGACACTACGAGACCATCCGGCCTACTATGCAGTCTACCAATACCCCAAACTCCATGGGAGGTTCTGTCGTTGGACTTCATCGTAGAATTGCCTCCTTCCAAAGGATTTAATACCATCTTGGTGTCAGTGGACCATCTGACAAAGATGGCACATTTCATTGCTATTCGCAGACTACCTTCGTCCAAAC
This sequence comes from Pelophylax lessonae, assembly GCF_965119305.1. Classification (NCBI taxonomy): domain Eukaryota; kingdom Metazoa; phylum Chordata; class Amphibia; order Anura; family Ranidae; genus Pelophylax; species Pelophylax lessonae. The sequence continues at coordinate 54,324,031 of NC_138771.1, read as the reverse complement.
AAACGGCAGAACTCCTGATGAAACATGTCTTCAGATTACATGGTATCCCAAAAACTCTTTTGTCTGACCGTGGATCCCAATTTATTTCTAAATTCTGGCAAGAACTATGTCACATACTACGGATTGAGCGGAAGCTCACTTCTCCTTACCATCCGCAGACCAACGGACAGACTGAAAGAGTCAACCAATGCATCGAGCAGTATTTACGTTGTTACACTTCTTACCAACAGGATGATTGGTTGGATCTTCTCCCCCTGGCAGAATTTGCCTACAACAACGCAACTCACAGTACAACCAAGCAGAGTCCGTTCTACTTGAACTATGGGTTCCATCCCTCTATTCTCCCTCCACGCATCCTTCCTTCAAATAACCCAGTAGCCTCAGACTATCTTTCCCAAATAAAGGATTCTCTGGGTTTACTAAATACTACCATTGCACACGCTCACAGTCAACAAAAGAAGTACTATGATCTTCGTAGAAGACCTTCTCCACAGTATACTATCGGGGACCTCGTTTGGCTCTCAAACTTTTGGTTTGGCTCTCAACAAAAAACTTGAGACTGAAGATCCCTAGCAAAAAGCTTGGACCTCTGTTCTTGGGACCTTTCCCAATCAAGAAACTTATTGGAAAAGCTGCAGTGCAGCTTACATTGCCAATGGACCTAAAAATCCATCCCATTTTCCATGTGTCGCTACTAAAACCCCATGTTCCGGACCAAGGAATAAGGCCTAATATTCCACCTCCCCCTCCTGTACAAGTTGAAGGTGGAGAAGAATACGAGATAAAAGAGATTCTGGATTCTCGTATCTACAGAAGAAGACTTCAGTACTTGGTTAGATGGAAGAACTATGGGCCCCAAGACAACACCTGGCTAAACACCTCTGACATACATGCCCCTAGATTAATCCGCAATTTTCATGCGAGATACCCAGACAAACCAGCTCCAGAGGCCTTCAGGAGCAGGCCTTAAAGGGGGGGTATTGTAATGTTCCGGTACCTTTGGTACCCTAAATTACACTTTCCACAAGTATATGCGCCCTACCATTTACTTTTGGAAAGGTGCGCATACACCTTTAAGACTGGAGCTGTCATCACTCAGCGCCGGACTAGATGGCTATTTAAGGCGTCGGCTCTCACTCACATGTGTTCGTTCAAACACCCTTATCTGGATGCTAACCTCGCTTGAAGCTTCCATGCTTGCAAGCTTACTTCGCTGACGGAACCTCGCTGCGCTGATCCCTGTATCCCGCTACTGGATAATCCGCCTCTCCTGAACCACCCTTCGGCTCTATCGCTAATAGTGCTAAGTACCCCGCAGGGGAATTCTCTATAAACTTATACTAAGCTTACACTATCTAGCTCTGCATAGTAGAGACTGTTTATCACATCTGCATAAACTAGATTGCTAGCTCTTGAGACTACTGCTACTTTTCTGCACTGGGTTGATCTCTTTTGTATGTCCACCTGCTATTCTATCATCTGCTATCATACAACATTGCTAAACCTTCCTGCATCCATCTGCTACTGTCTCACCTTCAAGTGTCTATCACCTACCACCTCCACTCAACCTATCCCTCAAACCTTCATCATTGTGTTACCACATATATAAAGTCACTCTAGGAACCAGCTTGCTAATTGTGTGTATTTACTGGCTGAAATAAGACCTTCCACACATGATGAGTCATTGAAGTTGGGAATGGTATCTCAGCATATCTCTTACATGACAACTGACGTGGAACTATTTCTGCAGCTGAAAATCCACACCATATAAGAAACGCAGGAGCGTTACAGTCCCGCAATGAGAGGGCCGCCCATCTCTCCTACTATATGTATCAGTGACCGTACTGCGGAACCATGCCCTCGGAAGAAGTCATAGGTTGACGAAACCGGTCAGGGTGTGGTTGCCGCGGTCACGAGGTTGCCTGCGTTTGGTGTCATGCCCGGAGGTCTGTCTGCTTAGGTACCGAGCGGGGACCGTTGAACATCAATCTATGCTGACCTGACGCAAGTTTACCTCTTTACATGCTATTACTATACTGAACGTTTGTGAGTGCAACTTTTGTAGAGTTTTATCTTTGTGTGAAATAAACGTGTGGTTTATCAGTATTACACTATGTGATATCATTCCATCCACTTACATGTGAATACGCAATGCCATGGTTGTATGAATAAGGAGAGGGGTCCATCATCATCCCACCCGGAGTCGTGGTTTGGAACTTTGGAATCAAAGATATCCATTTGGCCTTGATTCAGGGGGCTCTGTGAGTCTTTTACCATAGGGCTTGCACGGTGGTGTGGTGAAGGCAGCTCATATCATACCTGCACGGTGGTGGAATTTAAGCATTTGGACTCTGCATTTGTTTCCAATATATGGATGGACATTGCACACGTTCACTTTATCTATAGGGACTGAAGCTCTATATTAAGCGCTGCTAGTGTGTCTTGTAGCTATTTTAGCCATTTAGGTGCACCTTGTTATTGATGCACAGAATATATCCTCCATAGGCATGTGCTGTAGTACGCCCCATGTGAATGAGACCTTACAAAGTTTTTAACTGCTTCCCGCCTGGCTTGTTGTAAAATGACAGCCAAGCAGGAGCCCTTTTATCCTGGGTGGACATCATATGACATCCTTCCAGGATTGCGTCTCGCAAACACGCCCCACTGGCCAATCTCTGGCACAATCTGTCATCCGCTGTGCCCAGTGGATGTCAGATCAGTGTACCAGCCCGCTGCCGGTACCAAGTGATTGATGTGAACAATCACAGTAGAACACATAGAAAAAAGCTGCGCTAATGAGAAACAGTTCCTTTTTAGCTTTTAGCCCGGTTATTACATTTTTTCTACAGTAGAACACATGACAACTGAACACAAAGGGGTTTATTTACTAAAGCTAAAAAGACAGGAACGGCTAGTGAATGAAGGAGATGATGGATAAGATCAACATCCCTTAACAAGAAGACAAAAGAGAGGAATCCCCCTAGTGGGAATTTAACGGTCTTTATCCTAATGGTAAATAATGCCCAAAAATGAAGGTTATGTAAGGAGCAATACAAAAAAGTAAAATATTAAATTTATTAATTACAAAAAAAACAAGAAAAACATGGAAAAAAGTACAAACATGCAAACATGTAGTAAGCATACAAATCAGGATGGCTAGCCCTAAAAAGACTCCATCATAAACTGTCACTGTAGAGACAACCAATTTGCATAGAAATGGTTTTGACCATGATAGAACATGACTGTATACCCGACGCGTTTCTGGATACTAATTCCTTCTTCAGGGATGTGTGAATACTATAGTAACAAACAGCATTTAAGATGTGAAGAGTCAGCAAATTAGCCAGCATGACATAAAATCAACATATAGAGTATGTCCAGCCCATACAGTCGGGGGGGGGGGGGCAGTGGCCAGCAGAGCACATATGGACGTCACCAACGTGGAGCCCAGCAAGACCCAACAGGATACAGCAGTGGCAACAACGCAAAAAGAGTAAGGGTGCTCAATCATAAAAGAAAGCTTGGCAAGCAGAGTAGCAGGCCGACAAAACCACGGCCAGGGATCCCAGGGATAAAGCTAGAGAGGGCAAAACTAGTCACAATTCTGCAGAGAAACCAATCCGCTTCCAGGTTTTATTGCTAAAGCTTAATTAAACAAGCTGAGGTTATACGGGGATTGCTTTCTCTGCAGAATTGTCGCTAATTTTGCCCTCTCTAGCTTTAGTAAATAATCCCCAATGCGTAGTATTGTGTTGATCTCTGTGATTGGTCACAGTGATAACATGATACAGACAGTTCCAGTCACAGCCCATCTGTATCAAGTGATTAGTGGCCAATCACAGCTGGTCACAATAGTAAACACTGATTTAATAGCTTTCATTTAGAAAAAAATGTTGCCTATTAGAGTGACATAGTCACTGTTATAAGCAATCATAGTGTATAAAAAAAAAAAAACTGATCACCTCCCCAGAGTAGTACAGTGCTACTATGGTAACACTGTATTGCTCTGGGCACAGTATGAAAAAAAAAACTAATTGTAAAAAATGAAAAGAAAAATGTAATAAAAAAGAAATATATTTTAAAAATTGAAAAAAAAATTCATCATTTTTTTTACATACTGTAATCAGTCAGTGTCCCTGATCACCACCACACCAATTATATGATGATGCCGTACTGCACTGGTGACAGCATGTAAAAAATGTAAAAACAGTTGTGAATTTTTTTTTATTCATTTTCCAAAAAATTGTGACAAAAAATTACATAGTTACATAGTTACATAGTTACATAGTTACATAGTAGGTGAGGTTGAATAAAGACAATAGTCCATCCAGTTCAACCTGTGTAGGCATGTGTGGCTGTAATCATCTCCCATACCCCTGAATGTTCTGATCCTTGAGATGTAAGTCTAAGAGTCTTTTGAAAGCCACCATACTTCCCGCAGAAACCACCTCTTGTGGTAGAGAATTCCACAATCTTGTTGCCCTAACAGTAAAGAACCCCCCGCGTTGCCTGAGGTTAAAACGCTTCTCCTCTAATCGCATTGTATGCCCTCGAGTCCTCATGCAATCCCTTCGAATGAACAGCTTTTTTTCTAAGCTGGGATCCCCATTAAGATATTTATAAATTGCTATCATGTCCCCCCTCAGACGTCTCTTCTCCAGGGAGAATAAATCGAGCGATTGTAGACGCTCTTCATAGTCAAGGTCCTCCAATCCCCTAATTAGTTTAGTTGCCCTTCTCTGGACTCTCTCCAGCTCCAACACATCCCTCCTGAGGACTGGCGACCAGAACTGGACGGAATACTCCAGATGCGGTCGGACCAGAGTTTTATAAAGTGGAAGGATTATAGTCTTATCTCTGGAATGCATCCCTTTCTTTATGCATGCTAATATTCTGTTGGCTTTGGAAGCTGCTGCTTGACATTGCATGCTGTTTCCTAATCTATCATCAACCAATACTCCCAGATCCTTCTCCATTTTTGATTCCCCCAAGGGCTCCCCTCCTAACGTGTATTGTGATTTTATGTTTTTAGTCCCCAAGTGCAAAACCTTACACTTCTCCACGTTAAACCTCATTTGCCATGTCGTTGCCCACTCTGTTATTTTGTCCAGGTCATTCTGCAGGATATCTGCTTCATGTTGTGAAGTTATTGCCCTGCCCAATTTTGTGTCATCTGCAAAAACTGATATCGAACTACTGATCCCGACCTCAATGTTGTTTATGAATAAATTGAACAAGGTTGGTCCCAGGACTGAGCCTTGGGGGACCCCGCTTACCACCTCAGACCAGTCTGAGTATGCGCTGTTTATTACTACCCTTTGGACCCGCCTTTTTAGCCAGTTCCGTATCCAAGAGCAAACCCTGCTATCGATACCTGCAGACCTTATTTTATAAATTAAGCGCTTGTGGGGAACTGTATCAAACGCCTTAGCGAAATCCAAGTACACCACATCCACTGGTCTCCCCCTATCTAGCTCACAGCTCACCTCCTCGTAGAATGTAAGGAGATTGGTTTGACAAGAACGCCCATTTGTAAACCCGTGCTGATTACTGCTGATGATGTTGTTGTCCTTAGCAAACTCTACAATATAGTCCCTTATCATCCCCTCCAGAAGTTTACATACTACTGATGTCAAACTGACAGGCCTATAATTTCCCGGGATATGCCTCTGGCCCTTTTTGAATATTGGAATCACGTTAGCTTTCTTCCAATCCCCTGGTACATCTCCTGTCCTAATACTGTCAGCAAAGATCAGGAACAGTGGTCTCGATATAACTTTACTGAGTTCCTTGAGTACTCTCGGATGTATGCCATCCGGTCCTGGTGATTTGTTTGTGTTAAGTTTATCCAGCCTTTCCCTGATTTCCCCCTCTGTTAGCCATGGTGGCAAGTCCTGTTTATTACTACTAACCATACAGTCATGGTCAGTGTACCCCTCCTTTTCCTGTGTAAAGACTGACGAGAAAAAAGCATTTAGCACGGTTGCTTTTTCAGTGTCCTCTGTAACCATCCTCCCATCATTGTTAATTATGTGTGCAATATGCTCTGCCTTAGTTTTTTTGCTGTTGATATATTTAAAGAATTTCTTTGGGTTTTTTTTACTATCCTCCGCTATTTGTCTCTCAAAGTTGATTTTAGCCATCTTGATTTCTTGTTTACTTTTCTTATTTGCCTCCTTGTATTGCTCGAAAGCCGATACTGTGCCCTCTGATTTATACTTCTTGAAGGCCAATTTTTTCCCCCTAATAAGTTTTATGACGCTACAGTTTAGCCAGCCAGGTTTGGCTTTGTCTCTTCTAAATTTATTTCCCATAGGAATGCACTGCAAGATGCCTTTGCCTAATATGTTCCTAAAGCATTCCCATTTTTCCTCTGTGGTCAGGGATCCCAGGGTTTGGTCCCAGTTTACCTTTTCCATCATTGAGTACAATTTTGGAAAGTCTGCCCTTCTGAAGTTTAGGGTTCTTATGTTCCCCACTTGTCTTGTTATGTTGTTATTTACACTAAATGTGATCATCCTGTGATCGCTAGAGCCCAGGTTGTCCTGGACTCCTACCTCCGAGATTATGTCTGGGTCATTAGTGAGCAATAGATCCAGGACTGCGTTTTCTCTGGTGGGGGAATCCACCAACTGTGACATGTAATTATCCTGTAAGGTTTCCGTGAATAGGCGGGCCTTCTGTGAGTGTGCAGTCCCCTCTTCCCAGTCAATGTCGGGGTAATTGAAGTCCCCCAATACGATGACTGATCCCAATTTTGCCACTTTACCCATTAGTGCTAAAAATTCCAGCTCTACCTCCTCCCCTTGGTTAGGTGGCCTATAGCAAACCCCCACAATTACTTTCCCCTTTTCTCCTTCCCTATGGAGTTCAACCCACACAGATTCTAAATCCATGCTCATCCCATCCGTAATGTCACTCCTTTCTGTCACCTTTATATTGTTCTTGACATAGAGACATACCCCTCCCCCTCTTTTTCCTACCCTGTCCTTCCGGTACACCGAATACCCTTGGATATTGGCCAGCCAGTCATGTGAGGGGTCGAACCAAGTCTCTGTTATTCCCACAAGGTCTATGTCCTCCTCATGTACTAACATTTCCAACTCATCCATTTTATTAGCTAGGCTCCTGGCATTAGCATATACACCTCTTAGTTTTAAGGAAGTTAAGCGCAATTGGCGGTTATGTTTATTCCTGTTTGGTCTGAGGTTCTCCCGCACAGACCTGCCAATTGACCTTGTGGACCTACTGTCGCTGCTGACACTACAGCTGCCTTCAGTCCTCTGCTTCCTCCTGACTGACTCTACTTCTGAGCCCTCCCCCCCGCCTCCTAGTTTAAAAGCCCCTCCAACTTGGTGGCCATCTTTCTCCCCAAAAGAGCTGTACCGTCCCCATTAAGGTGCAGCCCATCCTTACTAAAGAGCCGGTAGCCGACTGAGAAGTCAGCCCAGTTCTCCAGGAACCCAAACCCCTCCTTCCTACACCAATTCCTCAGCCACTTGTTAAGTTCCCTAATCTCCTTCTGCCTCTCCTGTGTGGCTCGAGGTACAGGCAGTATTTCAGAGAAAACCACCTTGGAGGTCCTTTTCCTCAATCTATTACCTAAGTCCCTGAAATCGTTCTTAAGGATCCTCCACCTACCTTTAACTTTGTCATTAGTGCCCACGTGCACCATGACCGCTGGGTCATCCCCAGCCCCGCACAACAATCTGTCTGCCAGATCTGCGATGTGCCGAACTCGGGCGCCCGGTAAACAGCAAACTGTTCGGTTCACGAGATCTTTTTTACAGATTTCCCTCTCTGTCCTCTTGATAATTGAGTCCCCCACTACCACAACCTTTCTAACCTTTCCTGAGTTACGGCCCCCCTTCTTCCTGGAGCCGTCCCTCCCCTGGCAGCTGGGGGAGGGTGCATGCTCCAGCTCTGCCACCCCTGAGCTGATATCCCCCTCAACCTGCAACTCGACAGATTTGTTAGGGTGTACCAACTCAGGATTGGCCTCCCTGGCCAATTACAACTTCAAAAAACTCACCATGCCTCTTTCTAAATACCTTGGACTGTCTACTTTACAAAAATAGGTCATTTTGGAAATATTTTTACTGTCCTGGCATTTTCTGGTCTTAAGATTGATACATTTTCAGATATCATATACTGTATCCATATACTGTATAACAGGGGTATTGAATTAAAATTCAAGAAGGTCCAGTCTCCAAAATTTTCTTTGGGCTGAGGTCTGAATCTCAAGTCTGTGCTATGACTCAGAAAGATTGTAGTCGTGCCCATCAGTTTGCCCCTTAACATAAAATATGCCCATCAGCGTGCCCCTTAACATAAAATATGCCCATCAACATGTCCCTTAACATAAAACAAGGAGAATGCTGATTTTATGATAAGAGTAACTCTGATGGGCACAATAAAATGTGCCCATTACAGTGCTCCTTTACATCAGGTGTCCCTATCACCGTGCTCCTTTACATCAATTGTCCCAATCACTGTGCTCCCTTACATCAGGTGCCCACATCACAGTACTCCTTTACATCAGATGTCCCCATCCATCACAGTGCTCCTTTACATCAGGCGTCCCCTTCACAGTGCTCCTTCACAGTGCTACTTTACATTAGGTGTCCCCTTCACAGTGCTTCTTTACATCAGATGTCCCCTTCACAGTGCTCCTTTACATCAGTTGTCCTCTTCACAGTCCCTTTTTACATCACTTGTCCCCATCACTGTGCTCCTTTACATCAGGTGTCCCCATCACTGTGCTCCTTTACATCAGATTTCCCCATCACTGTGCTCCTTTACATCAGGTGTCCCCATCACTGTGCTCCTTTACATCAGATTTCACAGTGCTCCTTTACATCAGGTGTCCCCATCACAGTATTCATTTACATCCAGGGTCCCCATCACAGTGCTACCTTACATCAGGCATTTCCTTCAGACTGCTCTCTCACATCAGATGTTCCCATCAGTGTACCCCCTTAACAATTGTGCCCATCAGTGTGCCCCTTAACATATAATGTGCTCATCAGTGTGCCCCCTTAGCATAAAATCTTCCCATCAGAGTGCGCCTTAACTTAAAATATGCCCATCAGCATACCCATCGACATAAAATTAGGGGCATGCTGATATTCCCATTTTGTGTTAGGGGACACTCTGATGGGCACAACAAAATGTTCCCGCCACTGCGTTTCTTTACATCAAGTGTCAACATCAAAGTACCCCTTTAACAAAAAATGTGCCCATCAGCATGTCCCTTATTTTATGTTAGGGTCATTCTGATGGGGATATATCTACACTATATTATATAGAGAAAGGGGGGGGGAGAATTAGGCATTTTTAGGCCAAACATATCTAGCAACACAACTGTTTTACACATAGTCAAGGTCTCCTTGGCAACAGAAACAAAAGTGAACAAGGCCACAAGTTCATTACTAATTTGGACAAACCAATTGGCGGCATTCACCCGTCTATCCACATGGAAATATCTTTCCAGTCTACTTTGCTCAGCATGATTGTTCCCTCTGCTATTAATAATGGCCACCTCCATGCGTCATGCTTCTTTGTGCTTTAGATTTTATCCAGAGGCTACTTTGGGTCACTATGTATAAAGGTACAATAGTCTATGATTTAAGGTCCGTTTATTACTGGAGCTATTTTTAATTCTGCTGAAACCCATTATCTTGCCCTTTTAATGTTCCTTCCCCACTGCCCATTAATGATCTAGTAAGGAAGATTTATTACAATTTTGTTTTCAAAAACAGAAGGGGAATTCTTTAGAAAAAAAATACTAAATGTCTGCTGTAGTTATCTTCAGAATTCAGATTTACTTTCTGGGACTGGCAATCTTTTACAGACTTAATAGATATCAGATGCTTTATAAAGGGCTCATAATGGAATTTCTTTTTTTTTTGGCTGAAGCCAAGTGGCAAAGTAACTAATAAAGGAATAATGACCTGTCCTGATGAGAGGTCAATGAGTACTCTACTTAGAATTATGTGCCGCTAACTCCTTCGTGACCAGAATAAGCACAGACCCATTACAAAAACAAGTTGCACAATAGCCTTGTAATCCTAAAGTTACATTAAAGATGTCCTTTTTTTTTCCAAAAATAATACATACACATCCATTACTGAAAGTTCTTGTAAAGGCAGAAGGTTTTTTTTATCTTAAAGTAGAACTATAGGCAATTTTTTTTTACATTTTGGATAGAGCAAGAGCGGGTTATAACCCATCAGATTTTTTTTCACCATCTTTGTTCCATTGAGGAGATTTCCCTTCACTTCCTGTCCCATAGCAAAAGAGGAAGTGAGAGGAAATCCCTGCAAATTAAAGAAATCCCTTGGGGACCCCCAGCTCACTAGAACTAGTGCCCCCATTGGAAGATTTCCCCTCTATTACTTTTCTGTGGACAACCCAAAATTGGGATTTTTTTTACTTTCACTTTTAATGATAATATTGATGGGGAAAAGGGAACAGCCATTTTATTTATGAAACATTTATTTATGATTATCTAACATATATTTATGATTATGCAGATATATTGGATGTATATGTTGAGAGAAGTCATATTGTATAACAGCTATTGTGTTCAAAAGCCATTTACACCTCTAGCTATTAGATTGCTATCTAGACCTTTGAAGACCTGTACAGCAAACAAGCCTTGGAAGTGATGTCAATTTTCATGCGCATATCAAAGAATGTCACCAAAGATTCAAATGAACTTCAAAATAATTTAGTTAGCTAGGTGCCACCCACTTCAGAATGTATACATTGTAATACAAGTCCTTAGGAAGATAGAGCAATGTTTTTCAAACCAACAGAATGTAATGTGACTGAATTGCTCTCCAAACATGTCTGTCTACCTACATGTTTGTCTAATAAATCATTTTCAATCTGGCTTCAACAGTCAAAATGTTACTGAAACCCATGAGTTCTGGGATTTCCCCTACAATTGTAAACAGGACAAATAGAGAGAGTAAATCTCCCTAATGGGGACACAGACAGCAATAAAAACTGAGAGGTGTTCCAATCCCTCTCCACGGTATCCAAAACTAAAAAAAAAAAACATTTTGCTTTTAGTTATATTTTAATGCATTAAGATAAAAAACCTTCTGTGTGCAGCAGTCCCCCTCAGCCCCCCTAATACTTACCTAAGCCCCCTCTTGATCCAATGATGTCCACAAATGCCTCAGTCTTCCAGGACTCTCCCTCCTGAATGACTGAGACACAGCAACGGCGCCATTGGCTCCCACTGCTATCAATTAAACTCAGTTAGGCAGTGAGGAGAGGGGGGTGGGGCCGAACCGCGGCTCTGTGTCTGAATGGACACACAGAGCTGCAGCTGGGCTCAGGTGCCCCCATAGCAAGCTGCTTGCTGTGGGGGCATGCAACAGGACGTAGGGGCCAGGAGCTCCAGCCAAGGACCCAAGAAGAGGAGGATCTGGGCTGCTCTGTGTAAAACCAACTGCACAGAGGAGGTAAGTATAACATGTTTGGTATTTTTATAGAAAACAAAATGAGACTTTACAATCACTTTATTGGTCCTCTAACCTATCTTTCATGAAATTGTCTTTTTTTTTCTCTCCTTGTAACATCCTCCATGAGCTCTCAAACCTCTCTTTTTCTCTCACTTTCTTTTTTTTGGAACAAGCAGTGCAACAGTTGCAGTCATGCGCACTGATCTATGCACACTACAAATCTCATAGTCCATAGCCTATCCCAGGTGCAAGCAAGAGAGAACAGCTTTGCTCCTGCATACAGAATGAACCAAGCTACCCTCTACAGATCACAGCAGCAAGAAAAATAATTTGGAGATTTGGACAAGGCTGAGACCAATAGAAGGTGTTTTTTAAGTTAAAAATGTATACCTAAATATACACTCACTGGTCACTTTATTAGGTACACCTGTTCAATTGCTTGGTAACACAAAGCGGCTAATCAGCCAATCACATGGCAGAAATTCAATGCATTTAGGCATCTAGATGTGGTGAAGATGACTTGCTAAAGTTCAAACTGAGCATCAGAATGGGGAGAAAGGGGATTTAAAGCGGAGTTCCAGCCATTCACTCACCTGTCCAACGGTCCAGCGATGCGGCCGCCCGAAGCCTCCATCCTCTCCCTCGGCGCCGGCATCACTGCTGTGGGCACCCGGCTGTGACAGTTTGCGGCTTCACAGCCGGGTACCCACTGCGCATGCGCGAGTCGCGCTGCGCGTCTTGATTGGCCCGGCAATCTTCTGGGACCTCTGACGTGTCCCAGAAGATTGCAGGGAGGGAGGGGGAGAGGAGAACTTCCGTTCAGGGCGCCGCGGCGCTCCGAGCGGAAGAGGGAGCGGGTACCTGTCAAAACTAGGTACCCACTCCCCCCCCCCAAAAAAAATTACATGCCAAATGTGGCATGTCAGGGGGTCAGGACTCCCTAAAGCGGAAGTTCCAATTTTGGGTGGAACTCCGCTTTAAGTGACTTTGAACGTGGCATGGTTGTTGATGCCAGACAGGCTGGTCTGAGTATTTCAAAAACTGCTGATCTACTGGGATTTTCACACACAGCCATGTCTAGTGTTTACAGAGAATGGTCCAAAAAAGAGAAAATATCCAGTGAGCGGCAGCTGTGTGGAAGAAAATGCATTGTTGATGTCAGAGGAGAATGGGCAGACTGGTTTGAGATGATAGAAAGGCAAGAGTAACTCAAATAACCACTCCTGACAACCAAAGTATGCAGAATACCATTTCTAAATGCACAACACATCAAACATTGAAGCATATGGGCTACAGCAGCAAAAGACCACACTGGGCGCCACTCCTGTCAGCTAAGAACCGGAAACTGAGGCTACAATTCGCATAGGCTCACCAAGATTGGACTATAGAAGATTGGAAAAATGTTACCTTGTCTGATGAGTCTCGATTTCAGCTGTGACATTCAGATAGTAGGGTCAGAATTTGGTGTCAACAACATGAAAGCATGGAACTATCATTCCTTGTATCAGCGGTTCAGGCTGGTGGTGGTGTAAAGGTGTGGGGGGTATTTTCTTGGCACGCTTTGGGTTCCTTAGTACAATCTTATTTTTCTTCCAGATAGAACCCAAAAAAAATTGTTAAGAAAAAATCCAAGCAGTTTTAATCTAGACCTGAACTGCTATTGGTTTCCAACTGCCATTAGCCTGTTGTGTTCCAGTGGTTTGCTCACTCTAGTTGATTGTGTCAAGCGATTAGCACCAGCACTGCAAGACTTGATGGAGGAGGTATACATGGATTTCCCATTGCTCCCACCCTCATGGCCTGTACACACGATCTGAAAATCGGACGACAGATTGTCCGTTTTTTTTTTTGCAGGCTAGTCACATATCGAAAATGGAGAAGTTACTAAAGTTCCGAAAATTTTCGTACGACAGGATAAAAATTCGGAAGTGATATAATGTGTTGTAGTGTATTTGTATTGTATTTTCGGACGACAACTGTACTGATTAGCCCGCATTCACACTACTGTGGCACGACTCTGTACTACTTCGGGGGCAACTTGTGAAGTCCCCTGTACCGCGACTTCGGAGTGACTTGCATGGACTTCATATAATGAATGTCAATGCAAGTCGCTCCAAGGTCGCCCCGAAGTAGTACAGGACCCTTTTTCTAAGTCGGAGCGACTTGTGCCGCTCTTATTAGAACGGGTCCTGTAGCAGTCAATGGACCGCGAGGGACCGCGACTTGTCAGGCTGACCAAGTCGCCTGACAAGTCGCCTTAGTGTGAATGGTGCCTTAAACAAAAATTGTATGATCTGGTATCGTAAAAGAAACATTTTCATGCTTGTTCGAATGGATATCGAATAAACTGTCGTGATCGGCTCTCGAAAGCTCTTTACTGACGATCCAATTATCGTACGATCGCTTCAAAAGCGGTATTTTTCGTCTGATTTTCGGATTGTGTGTACGGGTCATTAGTGTTCTGGAAGACAACCCCTCCATTTAACCTGTGCAGATTATGTTGTAAATCCACCTCACTCCTTTCTCGTCGATTGTAAGTTACCCATAGAAATACTCATAGGCTCCCATAGTTATGGTTCCAGAACTGCAAGAAAGTGGCGAAGCCGGACCACCGTGTGGAGAAGTACAGTGGGTACGGAAAGTATTCAGACCCCCTTAAATTTTTCACTCTTTGTTATATTGCAGCCATTTGCTAAAATAATTTAAGTTCATTCTTCTTCTCATGAATGTACACATAGCACCCCATACTGACAGAAAAACACAGAATTGTTGACATTGTTGCAGATTTATTAAAAAAGAAAAACTGAAATATCACATGGTCCTAAGTATTCAGACCCTTTGCTGTGACACTCATATATTTAACTCAGGTGCTTTCCATTTCTTCTGATCATCCTTGAGATGGTTCTACACCTTCATTTGAGTCCAGCTGTGTTTGATTATACTGATTGGACTTGATTAGGAAAGCCACACACCTGTCTATATAAGACCTTCCAGATCACAATGCATGTCAGAGCAAATGAGAATCATGAGGTCAAAGGAACTGCCTGAAGAGCTCAGAGACAGAATTGTGGCAAGGCACAGATCTGGCCACAAATGGCTGCAATATAACAAAGAGTGAAAAATTTAAGGGGGTCTGAATACTTTCCGTACCCACTGTATATGTAAGGAGAGCAAAGTAACTTCGTAAAGTAGCAGTTGGCTGTGCAGGCATTTCTGGGTACAATCGCTGTTACGATCCCTGTTTGTGTGTAATTCATCTGTATATATTGTACAGATGTGACCCATAGTGCTGAATACAGAATGCTGTATTCTATATAAACATGCCTAATTGGGAGCATGATGGAAAATTGTTCTCAAAGAGATGAAATTCTAAATGTAAATGTGGTTTTCGCAGGGGAAAATATCACAAATATTGTAATGAAACCTATCTAATTCGTCTGGGATTCTATTCAAATAGCAGGTCTGGATGAAATTTTTAAAGCTTTCAAATGAAATTAATTGACTCAATGGTGGCAAGAAAGAATATACTAAGGAATGATTTTTTTTAGAAATTCCGTACAAAGAAAAATGTAATTGTGTATGACCAGCTTTAGTAAACTTTGGTCATATATACAAATATTCCGGTCCAGCCTCTTCACTATAGGGACTGGAATAAAATAGGTTGGATCGCCGTTCATCAATTTTATCTGACAAGAAAACTGATTCTCTTGTATCCCGGTCTTATTATCATACTTTAAGAAATTAGATTCAAGTATATTTTACGAAGGTGCAATGTCAACAACATCTGCTGTTTACCAGAACATAATAGATGACCCTGGCTAAGCTTGATGGAGATATTGTAGAGATGGACCCAGCAGACCCCAGAGAGGAAAGACATCTACTTAAAGCTTGAGACATGCTTATGGAGAGAAACATTAATCACTGTGCCTCTCCACCCAGAGACAACAAACCAGGAATGAAAACACTAGAGACGGGAATGTTACACTCAAGTGCAAATTGAGCTAGTTCACAACTAATGACACATTTAGCTGCATCCTCTTGTATATATTTACAACAGTTTAAAATGCTCCTAGCTGATGAGGAACAAAACCTTGTTCTAGAAAAATCCAGCAAGAAACATTCGCTTTGTGTGTTTTTTAAAGCCTGGTGCTTCACAAAGTCTTGTTATAATATATCCAATGGATCAGCTGCCCAGCAACAGGACAAAACATATCCACTTCTTTATATTAGAATGGTTTTGCTCCATAGAATTGCTCCATTTTATAATACGTATTACTGTCTTTATTAACCACTTCAGCCCCGCCCACAGTACATTATTGCGGCACTCTGCTGCTTACAGGCAAAGCAATGTAGCCCTACGTCACTTGCCCACGAGACTGTAGGGGGCGAGAGTGCGCCGCCGGCGGCGCGCTCCCACCCCTGCTTGTTCTCTGGGGAGCCAGTGCGTGTGACCGGCGGCTCCGATGGCCGCCGGGCCACTCACAATCTCCTGCAGCAGAGGGAGGAAGACAGATGGCTGATGTAAACACAGCCGTCTGTCATTCTCCCTGAAGTAAGCACAGAGGCTATGCGATCCAGCTATATAGGATCGCATGTCTCTGTGGTTACTTCACTAGCCACGCCCCCTGACAGTTAGAATCACACCCCTAGGGACACACTTGACCCCTTGATCACCAGTAAAGTTAGCCCCTTCCCTGCCAGTGTCATTTTTACAGTAACAGTGCATATTTTTAGCACTGATTACTGTAGAAATGTCACTGGTACCCCGAAAAGTGTCAAAAATGTCAGTCATGGGTCCGATCTGTCCGCCACAATGTCGC
Organism: Pelophylax lessonae; assembly: GCF_965119305.1. Taxonomy (NCBI): domain Eukaryota; kingdom Metazoa; phylum Chordata; class Amphibia; order Anura; family Ranidae; genus Pelophylax; species Pelophylax lessonae. The sequence continues at coordinate 54,307,734 of NC_138771.1, read as the reverse complement.
AGTCCCGCAAAAAAAATTGCAGATCGCTGCCATTACTAGTTTAAAAGAAAACAAAAAATAAAAATGACATAAATCTTTCCTGTAGTTAGTAAACGCAATAACTTTTGCGCAAACCAATCAAAATACGCTTATTGCGATTTTATTTTACCAAAAATATGTAGCAGAAAACAAATCGGCCTAAAGGGTTAAACATTTTGATTTTTACATTTTTTTGAGAATTTCAATTTAAAAAAAAAAATGTGAAAAATATTGTTGTTTTTCCAAAATTGGCGCTATTTTTTTTGTTTATAGCGCAAACAATAAAAATTGCACAGGTGATCAAATACCACCAAAAGAAAGCTCTGTTTGTGGGGAAAAAAGGACGTCAATTTCATTTGGGTACAGCGTCGCACGACCGCACAATTGTCCGTTAAAGTAACGCAGTGCCGAATCACAAAATAGGGCCTGGTCATTGAGCAGCCAAATCCTCCGGGGCTAAAGTGGTTAAAATATACACAAATCAAAGCTCTCTTTGACTTTCTCTTCTTTGGCATACATATTTTTGGGTGGTACTTGGGTTTTCAGAGCAGTGAATTCTAGGTTCACAGTTTTTGGTTGGACCAGTTTACCTGGTCCATTTCCTGGACACTGATTTATTTATTTTTTTAAACCATAGTTTTTTATTGAGTATTTGAATAACAAACAAAAATGATTGGGATCTGCTTTAGCCTCTGTTGTAGTTGGCTATCACCAGCGCTTGCCTCAATGTAATGTGTCAGGGGCGTAACTACAGGGGTTGCAGGGGTTGCGATTGCTACCGGGCCCCATGCTCCAGGGGGCCCAGTAGCAAACCAGTGGGTGAACTTCCAGGATTGCAAAAGTCACACTTGCGACCGGGCCCTGGCATTGCACCACTGTGGGGAGGCCCAAAGATTGCAGGAAGGGAGCCCACTGCAGAACTTGTGAAAGGATCCTGCTGCGGGACCGTAATAAAAGGCCATGCAACGAGAGTAAAGAGCCCCAGGATTAGTGGGAAGAGCCCTGGGCTTGAAGGGAAGGGCCACGGCCAGGGATCTGGGGGGGCCCTTCATGGTTTCTTGCATCGGGGCCCTGAAGGCTCTAGTTACGCCTCTGTAATGTGTAATATATTGCAAACCAAAAAGTGCTATGTGCATGTACCATATATTCTCAATCAATTGCAATTAATAAATACGTGCTTAAATACATAAATAATGAATTAAATAAATAATGTTTCTATAATCAATACTGTGCAGTGTAGAAAAAAAAAAACCTTATAGCTGTGTAAAAACCAACAACCTCTTTTGTAACAAGCGATATATCACATATTATGCGACCTATAATCGTCCATTAAGGGTCCTTTCACACGGTCCGCCTCCGTTGGTGGAGTCCGTGCTGCTCAGCAGGGGATTGATCCGCTGATCCCCCGATGAGCAGGCGGATGACAGCTCCCTCTCCGCTCTGTGTGCGGAGAGGGAGGTGTCAGAGTCCCACTGCTCTCTATGGGGAATCGGATGAGAATGGGCCGCCTGTCCGTTCTCATCCGATTCCATCCGATCCAATCCCCTGGACGGATGAAAAATAGGCTTCCATCCGTCCAGATGTCACGGACAGATTCGGAATCGGATAGCAGCGGGTGTCAGGGGACATGTCTCCGCTGACATCCGCTGCCTCATAGGGATGCATGGAGGATCCGATCAGAAACTAAAAAACATCTAAAAAACTGACAGGCGGATCTGATCGGATCGTTCGTGTGGAAGGGGCCTAACAGCTCAGTGCAAAAATAAACAAGGTGATCCTGTGCGATAACAATAAAATTAAACAAAGTGTTCCGTGCTTATTCAAAGCGCAGGTGCTATTTTTGTCTTCCCCCGCCAGCAATGTTGTAGCTAGACTTCACCGAAAACGAATCCAAAAGTAAATATGAATGGGCCACTCACCAAAAGGTGTTGGTCTTGGCTGCAGTATAGCATCAAGACCGAATGCGCTTTTGATGGTCACCCCGACCAGGAACGATATGCAATGTATCCCTAGTGGTCACCTCGACCAGGAACAGTAAGCTGTGTATCGCCTCTCCAGCACTCCACGTGTTCGGCAGGGATGAGAAGCAAAAAAAAACTCCAGATAGTGTAATTCCAAATAAACTTTTTATTGCCTGTCCATGGGCTAAAAACATCCACAATCGTAGTTTAAAAACAAATAAAAACAATGCTGTGACTAGTCACACATCGGAGTTAGAGTGGACGGCGGTGTGTCTTCCGGCATGCGTTCCACTCACTCCTTGTGACGTCGCCACGTGCGTTCCAACTTACGCGTTTCATCATACAAACTGACGTCTTCAGAGATGGGTAGGCACGCCATCTGTCACTAACTTTATTTCATTTACCCCGCCCTCCACTCCGCCCCCATTATTACACAGGAAGATTTACAGATGTCATTACATCTTTATACCTCCTCCTCTCTCCTGCATGTACTGGACCATGTCATACCCTTTGCCCTGTTCTTGTGCACATACTGCCCCGTTATACCCCATAAACTCCTCTCCTACACCTACTGCCTGATGTCATGCTATACACACTCCTCTCCAACACCTACTGCCTGATGTCATACTCTACACACCCCTCTCCCACACCCACTGCCTGATGTCATACTCTACATACCCCTCTCCCACACCTACTGCCTGATGTCATATTCTACACTCTACTCTCCAACACTTACTGTGTCACGATTACTGGGTCAGGCTCAGAGTCCAGTCGCAGGAAGCAGCAGCACAACCGTGGTCAACAAGCAGGGTCTGGTACACAAGAGATCAGCCGGAGTGAGGGAGCAAGCAGAAGAGTAGTCGTAGTCTTTAGCCGAAGGTCGGTACACAAGCAGTGAAGGGCAAAATGGCAGCAGGCAGAGGCGTAGTCCTGGAACGTAGCTGGAGGTCGGTACACAAGTGGAAGATTCAGGAGGATGAAGCACACAAAGCTAGATCTTGGCAAAGCACAATAATCTGGCATCAGGAAGTTTCCAGATCAGGCTTAAATAGGAAGTACAAAGGAGTGGCCAAAGGTTCAGAGTTCACAGGAGGCTGGGCAAGGAACTAGGCAGGAAACTGGACAAGGTCTAGGTCACCACATAGATCTAGTATGCATAGATATCAGCTGCTGGATAGCTCAGCAAGAAGAAGCACTGTCAGAAGCAACTGAGGACCTGGGTTCGAATCTGGGCCCTGACAGTATGCCCCTCCTTCTAGGATGACCACAGGGCATCTCAGGACCAGGCTTAAGTGGAAACCTTTGATGGAACTCCCGAACCAGTCTAGGAGCATGGACATGCTCAGCAGGTTCCCAAGAATTTTCTTCAGGTCCGTATCCTTCCCATTTCACCAGGTACTGCAACTTGTTCCTGTGGATCCTGGAGTCAATTATTCCTTCTACAATAAATTCCTCTTCACCCTCAACAACCACAGGCAGGGGAGGAGGAAGGACTCTCCCAGGGAAGGAATTTTCATGGAAAGGTTTAAGTAAAGAAACATGAAAAACAGGATGGACTCTCATACTGTCAGGAAGTTTCAAGCGGAAAGTAACTGCATTAACTTGTGCCAAGATTTGAAAAGGTCCTATATACTTTGGCCCCAACTTAACAGATGGTACCTGAGTCCTGAGATTCTTTGTGGATAACCAGACCTTGTCTCCAACACGGAAGGACGGTATTTCTCTTCGACGTCTATCAGATGCTTTCTTGTAAGCCTCCTGTGCCACCTTCAATGTTTCAAGCAATTTTCTTCGAGTTTCCTGTAAAAGAGATAACCTCTCATTAACAGCAGGAATTGGTGTAGCAATAGGGAGGTCAGGAATGCAAACTGGATGGTACCCTGTATTCACATAAAAAGGACTAAGAGATGTGGAGCTGTGCTTAGAATTATTGTAGGAAAATTCTGCTGTTGGCAGATAATCTACCCAATCATCCTGCAAATAGCTAACAAAACAGCGAAGATATTGTTCCAAAGTCTGATTTGTTCTTTCTGTTTGGCCATTGGATTGAGGATGAAATGCAGAGGAAAGATTGACTGTGACACCCAGGGACATGCAGAAACTTCTCCAGAATTTGGAAGTAAATTGAACCCCCCTATCTGAGACCACATCATCCGGGATTCCATGTAGTTTAAATACTTCCCGGATCATTAATTCAGCAGTTAGTTCCGCATTGGGTACCCCCTTAGTTGGGATGAAGTGAGCCATCTTGGTGAAGCGGTCGACCACTACCAAGATGGTGGTCATTTCCTTCGAAGGAGGGAGTTCAACCACAAAATCCATAGAGATTGATCCCCAAGGCCGTGATGGAATTGGAAGAGGTTGAAGCAGTCCGACAGGGGAAGATCGGGGTGTCTTATGACGTGCACAAGTTGGACAAGAAGCGACATAGTTCTTAACATCTTTCTTGTAACTAGGCCACCAGAATGAACGAGACAACAGTTCAGCAGTTTTAAAGGCCCCAAAATGTCCTGCAAGCTTAGAGTCATGAACCAGTCTGAGGACTTCTAGCCGCGCACTTTGAGGGACATAGAGGCAATGGTTCTGAATCCAAAAGCCATTCCTGAAGGTGAGACTCAGGTCCTTGGGTGGATGTTTAAGGAGGGGATCAGAAGAGTAGCCATCTTTAAGCAAGGTCAAAAATTCTTTGGGATTAGTGGCTCCTAAAAAGTTCTTTTGAGAAAGAATGGTGCAGTCAGAGTTGCTTTCTTGAGGGGATTCAGACAAACTCCGTGACAGGGCATCAGCCTTGCCATTTCTTGAGCCAGGTCTATAAGAAACAATGAAATTAAACCTGGAGAAGAATAAAGACCAGCGTGCTTGTCGGGAGGACAGTCTCTTTACAGAACGGATGAACTCTAAGTTCCGATGATCGGTAAGAACAGTCACTAAATGCTCAGCCCCTTCCAACAGATGCCTCCATTCAGAGAAAGCTTCCTTTATCGCCAGCAGTTCTTTATTACCAATGTCATAGTTCCTTTCAGCAGAGGACATCAACCGGGAAAAGTAAGCACAGGGATGAAGCTGCATCTTTTCACCTGTACGCTGAGAAAGGATAGCTCCAACAGCAGAATCTGAGGCATCAACTTCTACAACAAAGGGCAGTTCAGGGACAGGATGTACTAGAATTGGTGCAGAGGTAAAGAGTGTCTTTAGTTTACAGAAAGCAGCTTGTGCCTCTGGTCCCCATGTGAAGGGACATCCCTTCTTGGTTAACTGGGTAATTGGTGCAACCACCTTGGAAAAGTCCCTTATAAACTTTCTGTAAAAGTTGGCAAATCCCAGAAATCGTTGAATTTCTTTAACATTCCTAGGGGCAGGCCACTCCACCACTGCTTTAATCTTATCAGGGTCCATGCTCAACCCTTCAGGGGAGATTATGTACCCCAGGAACTGAATCTTGGTCTGTTCAAATTCGCATTTCTCCAATTTGATGTACAGCTGATTCTTCCTCAGGCGGTCGAAAATAATGGATACGTGTTTGCGATGTTCCTGTAGAGAATCTGAAAAGATAAGAATATCATCTAAATAAGCAATCACAAATTGATCCAATAGATCTCGCAGCACATCATTTATAAAGTGTTGAAAGGTTGCTGGAGCATTGCAAAGACCGAAAGGCATGACCAAAAACTCAAAATGTCCATATCTGGTTCTGAACGCAGTCTTCCATTCATCACCCTTACGAATGCGAATGAGGTTATATGCACCCCGTAAATCCAATTTAGTAAAGATCTTTGCAGAACAAAGTCTTTCCAAAAGCTCGGGGATTAGTGGGAGGGGATAGCGATTTTTGATTGTGATTTTATTTAATTCCCTATAATCAACACATGGTCTCAATGTCTTATCCTTCTTTTCAACAAAGAAGAGACCTGCCCCAGCAGGAGAGGTTGAGTGTCTTATGAACCCCTTTGCCAGGTTTTCATCCAACCACTCCCTTAATACCTTTAATTCAGGTTCAGACATAGAATAGAGGCGGCCAAAAGGAATCTCTGCCCCAGGTAAAAGTTCAATAGGACAGTCATAAGGGCGATGTGGGGGTAGCTGATCAGCATTCTTCTTATCACACACATCATGAAATTCCCTGAATTGAGGTGGCAGGCCTTCATATCCAGGAACCATGTGTTCCTCTACCCAGAGATTCTCGATATGGGAGGAATCAGGTTGACAATGTCCTTTACAGTACTCTGAGGCAAAAGTTAAAACACGTGTTTCCCAATTGACAGAGGGGTTATGAATCGAGAACCAGGGGATACCTAAAATGATAGGAAACTTTGGTGATGAAATCAACTGAAAACATATGGTCTCCTGGTGATCAGGCTCAAAAAACAGACTAAGAGGAGCAGTCTCATGGGTAACTGGCCCGGAGGATAGAGGGGAACCATCAACAGTCTCCATATCTACAGGTAAGGATTTATTCCTTAATTCAATATGATGGTCTTGAGCAAATCCAATATCCATAAAATTTCCCCCCGCTCCAGAGTCCAACATGGCAGAGCAGGAGATGTCATTAGCCCCATCAGAGAGTCGAATGGGAATTATAAAGTGAGTGGGCGGAGCTTGTATAGGATTGCTTTCTTCAAGTATTGGAGAAACTGACTGAGCGATGGAACTAATTTGTTCAATGTCTTTCACATCAGTTGCAGCAACTGTTCTCCTTAGCTTATTTGGACAGTTAATAGCATAATGTCCAGAGTCCCCACAATAAAGGCATAAATTTTCACTCCAACGTCTTTCCTTTTCCTGAATAGTGATACCCCTTCTAACGGAATCAATCTGCATAGGTTCAGGGTTACTGGAATCATGAAAAACCTGAGAACTCTTCCGAGGAGGTTGACTAAAAGAAAAACGCATACCCTCAGTATTTCCCAGTATTCCCAGTCTTTCTTTTCTCCTTTCAGAGAGTCTCTGGTCAATACGGATGCACAATTGGATAAAGTTCTCCAGATCATCAGGGGTATCACCTCTAGCCAGTTCATCCTTTATTTGCTCAGAAAGCCCCTGACGAAATTGGCTTCTTTGTGCTGCTGGATTCCAGGTTGTATCTGCGATCCAGCGCCTGAATTCAGTAGTGTATTCAGCCACGGAGCGTCGTCCTTGACGCAAATTATGCAGTTTGGCCTCAGCAGTAGCACATCGATTTGGATCGTCAAAAACTTGGTCCATAGCTTTAGTAAAGGTGTGGAGGTTATTTAAAATTATGTCATCCTTTTCCACATAGGGAGAGGCCCAAGATAAAGCTTCCTCTGTCAGGAGATTGATAATAAACAGTACCTTCTTTTTTTCAGGAAAAAATGCAGCAGGCTGCATTTGAAAATAAATGCGACACTGATTAAGGAATCCTCTGTAAAGCCTTCGGTCTCCATTGAATTTTTGTGGAAGAGGCATTCGAACACTGGGCTCAGGACTTGCGCCATTTAGGGAACTAAGATCCAACACCTGTTTCTCTAAGTCCTGAATTGCCTCTTGTTGATCTTTCACCACATTTTGCAGTTCTTTAAATTTTGCCTGATAAGTGACACCAAACTCTTGTAATTCAGAAATTTGCTGAGTGATATTGGCAAGGGTAGCTGCTACTGCGGACTCCATTGTGGCCAGATTATTCTGTCACGATTACTGGGTCAGGCTCAGAGTCCAGTCGCAGGAAGCAGCAGCACAACCGTGGTCAACAAGCAGGGTCTGGTACACAAGAGATTAGCCGGAGTGAGGGAGCAAGCAGAAGAGTAGTCGTAGTCTTTAGCCGAAGGTCGGTACACAAGCAGTGAAGGGCAAAATGGCAGCAGGCAGAGGCGTAGTCCTGGAACGTAGCTGGAGGTCGGTACACAAGTGGAAGATTCAGGAGGATGAAGCACACAAAGCTAGATCTTGGCAAAGCACAATAATCTGGCATCAGGAAGTTTCCAGATCAGGCTTAAATAGGAAGTACAAAGGAGTGGCCAAAGGTTCAGAGTTCACAGGAGGCTGGGCAAGGAACTAGGCAGGAAAATGGACAAGGTCTAGGTCACCACATAGATCTAGTATGCATAGATATCAGCTGCTGGATAGCTCAGCAAGAAGAAGCACTGTCAGAAGCAACTGAGGACCTGGGTTCGAATCTGGGCCCTGACATACTGCCTGATGTCATACTCTACACACCCCTCTCCCACACCCACTGCCTGATGTCATACTCTACATACCCCTCTCCCACACCTACTGCCTGATGTCATACTCTACACTTTCCTCTCCCACACCTACTGCCTGATGTCATACTCTACACACCCCTCTCCCACACCCACTGCCTGATGTCATACTCTACACTCTCCTCTCCAACACCCACTGCCTGATGTCATACTCTACACTCTCCTCTCCCACACCTACTGCCTGATGTCATACTCTACACTCTCCTCTCCCACACCTACTGCCTGATGTCATACTCTACACACCCCTCTCCCACACCTACTGCCTGATGTCATACTCTACACTCTCCTCTCCAACACCTACTGCCTGATGTCATACTCTACACTCTCCTCTCCCACACCCACTGCCTGATGTCATACTCTACACACTCCTCTCCCACACCTACTGCCTGATGTCATACTCTACACACCCCTCTCCCACACCTACTGCCTGATGTCATACTCTACACACCCCTCTCCCACACCTACTGCCTGATGTCATACTCTACACACCCCTCTCCCACACCCACTGCCTGATGTCATACTCTACACACCCCTCTCCCACACCCACTGCCTGATGTCATACTCTACACACCCCTCTTCCACACCCACTGCCTGATGTCATACTCTACACACTCCTCTCCAACACCTACTGCCTGATGTCATACTCTACACTCTCCTCTCCAACACCTACTGCCTGATGTCATACTCTACACTCTCCTCTCCCACACCCACTGCCTGATGTCATACGCTACACTCTCCTCTCCCACACCTACTGCCTGATGTCATACTCCACACACTCCTCTCTTGAACATATTGCCTGTTGTCATACTCTGCATACTCCTCTTCTGTACATACTACCCCATATTCTACCCCATGGACTCACAGTAGGGAAAATAATTAGTTGATCCCCTGCAGGTTTTGTACATTTGCCCACTTACAAAGAAATGAAAGGTCTATCATTTTTATCATAGATGTATTTTTTTGTGGAAAATTATTTTTATTAAACTTTTTCTGACATAGAAAACAACACAAACAATAAATACACTGTACTACCTTATAAGAAGCCTACAAGGTAGTAGCCTAAACTAACAAGAAAACTAGCTAGGCAAAAAGACAAAACAACCCCCCCTACCCCCTTCCCAGTAGTGCAATATTTCATAAAGTTCATAAGAAAACATACCAGGATATAGTGCCCCCACAGCTAACCATAGCTCTATAACAGAGTAGTATCCTATATAAAAAGAATAAGAATTCCTTATCTAAAGCTATTCATTCCAGTCCACATGAGAAAACCATACATTTAGTTTGTTACTATGGTCTCCAAGAGAAGAGGTAATCCAGGGTGTCAGTGGCTGACAGACAGCATTGCCATACCGTTTCGAACTTTTGGGGGTAACCCCTGCTTAAATATGTGGCTTTATATAGAGGCAGATCTTTATTAATAATACCCTTCCAGTAAGACAAAGAAGAGGCCTCTGGCTTTTTGCAGCATAACAGAATGGCCTGGCGTGCATAAAAGAGGGAGAGTGATAGGATGTGTCATTTGCGCCCTGCGCAGTGATACCTCCTCTACCAGGCCTTATATCCAACTGAGACTGTCAGGGGGACTGAGAGAGAAATCAGGTCATGAAGAGTACGAGTGACCCCCGTCAAGAACTCACGTATCGGCTGACAGTGCCAGAATATGTGATCAAATTCTTCAGGTATTACAGCGCCAACAATCCGCCGAGCTCGTGCCATATATAGTGGCTTATTCTTCCTGGAGTATAATAGGCTCTATGGAGCAATTTAAACTGAATATATCAGTCCCTAGCCAACACCAGAGTCCTGAACGGGTGGTCGCACATATCATCCTCCTGAAAATTTGCTATAATTGCATCCAATTGTCCCTACATTTAACTAGTGTTTCAGACTTTCAACAAGTAGCTCTTTATATACCTCCGACAGAGGTTTCCGCAGCGATTCATCGCACAATAATCGCTCCAGAGAAGACCTAATCTCTAGAGTTTCAGAGCCAAATTATGGCAAGAATGCATGCCACAACTGCATGAAACGAAAGATATACAAATTTGGAAGGTGGTATTTAGATTTTAGGACCGTGAAATCCTTCAGTTATTTGATACCCACTCGGGCTCACAATACAGGGTCTGGAATGGCACCAAATTGGGAAAATTTAGGACTGAACCATAATGAAGCTGCTGGTGAACAAACCAGAGCATCAGGTTGCATAAATACCTGCACCTTGTCCCAGGCACGTAAGGTGGTGCGCATCGATCCAGTCAAGGGGGACACTACTTGGGGACCTTTATAGACCAGGTAGTAAAGACTCTTGTATGATCCCAGGAGAGTGGCCTTGAGCACTGTTGCCGCATCACTGTCAACCAGTGCCTTGCAACAACCATCAGGCCTCCAAGAAGTATTTGAAGAGGTGCCAGGCTTCCTTGCCCAAGAGGCTCCTGGAGAGTACAAAGCCCTATCCTGGGATGGGATGATGGCCATAAAAAGAAACTAAACAGGCTATTTGCTTGTCTAAAATACAAACAAGGAACCCAAATTGGAGAGTTACGCAAAAGATACAGAAATACCGGCAAGGTTTTCATCTTGATAAGGTTCACTCAGCCTATCAATGAAAGGGGTAAGCGTTGCCATGCCTCCAGCTGTGTCCTGACTTTAGAGAGTAAAGGGAGTAAACTTAGTGACATATAGTCTCCTACTCTGGGTGAAATATGGACACCAAGGTACCTGAACTCAGAGACCCAGGTCATAGGAACAGTCTGAGTCACCTGAGCCTGAGCTCCTGCATCTATGGGTATCACGTTAAATTTCTCCCAGTTAACTCTTAAGCCAGAGAAATGCTCAAAGGTTTTTAAAATCTCAAAGACCGCCTCAGGAGACTGACCAGGATTCTTTAAAAAAAAAAGTAGCAGGTCATCCGCATAAAGGGTAGTGCATTCACGTATGCTTCCAGCCTCAAGAGCTCTTACCGCTAAAGACATCCACAGGGCAATGCTATTGGTTCTATTGTGAGTGCAATTAGAGAGGGGGAAAGCAGACAACCTGGACGTGTACCCCTTCCCACTGAGAGCTGAGGAGAAACTGCCGTGCCTATCCGAATGGCCACCTTAGGACTGCTGTAAAGCAAAGATATCCAGGTAAAAAAATGGTTTCCAAACCCCATATGACGTAAAACCTTGAACATATAAGTCCAGTCCACAGAATCGAAGGCCCTTGCCATATGAAATGACACCACTACCCTCGCTCCAGGGTTGACAGGATCAATTTGTAGGTTTGCAAATAGCCTGCGGTCTGTGGATTTCTGAGGACGGAAACCTGTCTGGTCTATACCTACCAAGGTGGTAATGACCTGTGATAACCTAGTAGCCAATATATTGGTTAAAATCTTAAGGTCCTGATTTAAAAGAGCAATGGGTCTGTAGGATGAACACTCTAAAGGATCTTTACCCGGTTTAGGTAACAAAATGACCTGAGCCTCCATAAGGGAGTCAGGGAGAACTTTGTGCTCCAAGCAGAAATGAAATAGTGACTGAAGTCTCGGGACAAGATCCTTCATGTGCAATCTATACCATTCCCCACAAAAGCCATCTGGGCCGGGGAATTTGTGAGGAGGAAAGGCCTGAATCGCTGACTCTATTTCTTTTACTGTAATGTCTGCCTCTAAACTGTCCCTATCCGCATCTGAAAGAACCAGAATTTTTAGGAACGAGAGTAAAGACTCCAATTCCTGTTGATTATAAGGTGGGATAGGTGCGTATAGTGCTTTATAATATTCCACAAAAGTGTCTAATATGTCTGCCGGGTCTGTAAGCAGGGATCCCTACATATTTCTAATGCAGGGTACATTCGTCTGAACCCTCTGTTCTGCCACCAATATAGTCAGCAGCTTGCCATTTTTATCACCTTTTTCAAATAGGGATTTTGCCCTTCTGGTCTAGGCGGTATGCGTTAGTTCAGTGAGATGTAGTGCCAAAAGATGACGGGCTTCTAGCAGGGCTACATAGGTGGCAGCCGAGGGCCCAGAGGCATGAGCCAGCTCGTAGACCCTTTTTGTTTATCATGTAGTTCCTGTAGATTCTAAGATAGCGTTCAATATACAGTAGCATTAAAATCACACACCATATCATAGATGTATTTTAAATGATAGAGACAGAATATGAATCAAAAATCCAGGAAAAAAAACATGATACAAATGTTATAAATTGAGTTGCAGTTCAGTGAGTAAAATAAGTATTCGATCCCCCACTAACCAAAAATTATTCTGGCTCCCACAGATTGGCTATAGTATGTTTTCATGTGGTACACAGATTAGTCCTGTCAATTTAACCACTTAAGCCCCGGAAGATTTTACCCCCTTCCTGACCAGGGCCTATTTTTCGATTCGGCGCTGCGTGATTTTAACGGACAATTGCGCGGTCGTGCGACGCTTTACCCAAACGAATTTGACGTCCTTTTTTTCCCACAAACAGAGCTTTCTTTTGGCGGTATTTGATCACCTGTGCGATTTTTTGATCATGCGCTATAAACAAAAAAAGAGCGACAATTTTGAAAAAATAACAATATTTTTCACATTTTTTTTTTTTTTTCCATAAAAATTTTTATTGAAAACCAAAGTATACAGAGTATAAACAAGTTAGACAATAATATGTCAAGAAAATGTAATAATATGAACTTCAAGGGTATATAAAACGAAAAAGGCAGGGCTAAGTGCTTCATGAGCCATACTCAAAAACATATATCCGTGGTTTCCGGAGAGACTATTGTGGGCTCAACTCTAAGTGGTTTAACCTGAGCAGAAATATTATTACTGGTTAGTACAACTCGATACCGTTGGAAATTCTAATACATTAAAGGCATGTAGATATCATTGAGTCTTTCAAGTTATAAGTATAATCGTAATATCGATGAGGTTTAGCCAGGTTGGTGCCTATCAACTAGGAGCTTCTTGAGGAGCCTATGTATTAAGGTATCCTTATTGTGGAGCGTAAGGGTGTATGATCAAGTAGTAATTGGATTGAGGATGTGGAAAGGCTTCATTTCAAACTTTTTTCCTTTCTCGCTGAGAAGTGGTCCTTCGCTTCCCATACTAGCCTTTTCACATTTTTTTATATGAAATTCCCCAAAAAAAATGTAAAAATCAAAATTTTTTAACATTTTAGGCCAATTTGTTTTCTGCTACATATGTTTGGTAAAAAAAATTGCAAAAAGCATATTTTGATTGGTTTGCGCAAAAGTTATTGCGTTTACTAACTAAGGGAAAGATTTTTGTCATTTTTGTTGTTTTTTTTTAATGAGTAATGGCGGTGATCTGCGATTTTTTTTTGTGGGACTGCGACATTGCGGCGGACAGATCGGACCCTTGACTGACATTTTTGACACTTTTGGGGTTACCAGTGACATTACTACAGTAATCAGTGCTATATATATGCACTGTTACTGTAAAATTACACTGGCAGTGAAGGGGTTAACTTTTTTTTAGAGGGAGGGATTAAGTGTGTCCCTAGGGGCATGATTCTAACTGTGATTGGATGTGGCTTGTTGTGTAAGAACAGAGGTCAACGGTCCTACATAGCAGAACCGTGTGATCTCCATTCTTACACGGGGAAGAATGACAGGTGGCTTTGTTTACATTAGCCGCCTGCCTTTCTCCCGGTGTAACGGACGATCGCGAGTGCCCGGCGGACATCGAGTCTGCCGGGCACACGCACGGGGTGTCCGTGACCGAGCGGGAGCTCGCCTTCGGCGGCGCGTGCTCCCTCCCTAGAGCCTCACAGGCTAGCCACAGTAAATAGTCGTGCGGCGGTCGGCAAGTGGTTAAGAAGGTGTTCATAACAACTCATTATGTGTAAAAAAAGACACCTGTCCACAGAATCTTTCTACCATTCAAACCTACCATCATGAGCAAGACCAAAGAGCTGCCAAAGGAGGTCAGAGACAAGACTGTAGACCTGTACAAGGCTGGAATGGGCTACAAGACCATCAACACAAAGCTTGGTGAGAAGGAGATAAATGATGGAAGAAATACAAAATAACTATCAATTGCCCTCAGTCTGGAGCTTCATGCAAGATTTCGCCTCATGGGTTAAGGATGATTCTGAGAAAAGTGAGGGATTAGCCCAGAACTACACGAGAGGAGCTTGTGAATGATATGAAGGGTGTTGGGACCACAGCCACCAAACAAACCATTGGTAACACAATATGCTACCATGGATTGAAATCCTGCAGCGCCCACAAGGTCCCCCTCCTCAAGAAGGCACATGTACAGGTCCATCTGAAGTTTGCCAATGAACATCTAAATGATTCAGAGAAGGATTGGGAGAAAGTGCTGTGGTCAGATGAGACCAAAATTAAGCTCTTTGGCATTAACTGTTTAGAGGAAGAAAAATGCTGACTACGATCCTAAAAACACAATCGCTACAGTCAATCATGGAGGTGGAAACATTATGCTTTGGGGTTGTTTCTCTGCTAAAGGTACAGGCCGATTTTGCCACACTGAGGGGCCATGTATTGTAAAATCTTGGATGAGAACCTTTTTCCCTCAGCCAGAACACTGCAGATGGGTCGTTGTTGGGTCTTCCAGCATGGCAATGACCCAAAACATACCGCCAAGGCAACAAAGGAGTGATTCAAGAAGAAGCACATTAAGGTCATGGAGCTGCCTAGTCAGTCTCCAGACCTTATTCCTATAGAAAATGTATGGAGGGAGCTATAACTTCAAGTTGCCAAGCAACAGTCAAGAATCCTTAAGGATTTAGAGAAGATCTGTAAAAAAGAGTGGACCAAAATCCCTCCTGAGATGTGTGCAAACCTGGTAACCAACTACAAGAAACATCTTACCTCTGTGCTTGCTAACAAGGGTTTCTCCATCAAGTACTAAGTCATGTTTTGCTTGGGGATCAAATACTTATTTTACTCACTGGACTGTCACCTAATTTATAACATTTGTATCATGTGTTTTTTCTGGGATTTTGGTTGATATTCTGTCTTCATTTCTTTGTAAGTGGATAAACGTACAAAATCTGCAGGGGATCAAATAATTTCCCCCCCACTTTATCTCCTGCATTTACTGTACTGCCACTTCTTTAGCATTGTTGGTTGAATTCCTAATATTTTCATTCCAGAACAGGCACACTTTCGCTAGTTCATCTAAACTGCTAAAGGAGTTGTGATTTTGCCCCGTCAACTTATTGCTTACAGTTAATTTAATTGTCACAAATAAGTCTGCAGCAATCTCCCCCAATGCCGTAATAGCTACACATATTGGAGAATATATCTTTATTAGTTTTATGTTTGTATTGTCCTCACTGGCATCCACTGTGCCGGGAAGGACGCCCCCACCCAATTATATTTTTACCGTTTTTCATGTGTTGTTATGAAGATGGCACCAAACCTTTGGAGTGTTTATCTATCCATTATCAGCATTGTAAAGAAACTCCCACATCGGTGTCTGAAGCTGAAGGAGACCCAAAGCACTACATTTTTCTGAAGAGGCTTTCAATTGCCAAGGATACACTCACCACCCTGGGAGAAACAATGCCTAATATCAACAGAGATGAGCTAAACCATTCATTCCAGGGCTTCTTTCTTGAAGTCGTAGGTGCCTCTGAGCTGGTGTTAAGCTTCTTAGAATATAAAGAGCATTTCCAGGCAGCAAGAGCCGCCAGTCAGTACGCTACTTATGCTATCCAGCAAACAATAGGGGGTAGCTAAAATCACAAACTTCAGTCAGTTATAATTAAACACAATGTGCAAAGTAGCTAAAATCTCATGCATATTTTTTATCAACTATTTAATTTTAAAACTAATTTCTAATATTTGGAAATCTGAAGAAAACATCTCACTGGGTCACTTCGGGAGGCCGATGTGTAGGTTCCTATCACCCTGCCACCCTGACTCCTTAATGTTTCAAACCCAAGCTCATCCCTATTCTGCACATATAAATACCTTAATGTGCAAAGTCTTGGCACAAATTCACTTTCCAATTTTGACCTGCAGGCTTTAAGATGTACCTACCTTAACATTGAGGCTACGTTCACATGTGGGCGCAGCGGATCAGGGCAGAATCACCGTGATTCTGCCCGCGATCCGGAAATCATTTGAAATCGCGGGACGCCTGTGCGATGCCCGTGATTTGCAATGGCACCCCAAACGCTATGCGATGTTGCTGCAATTTCCCCCTGCCGAATCGCGGTAACATCGCGCAAACAGAATCGCGGGACGCATGACACCCAAAAAAGGTACAAGAGCTTCTTTTGTGCGTCATGCATCCCGCGATTCTGTTTGCGCGATGTTACCGCGATTGGGCAGGCGGAAATCGCAGAAACATCGCATAGCGTTTGGGGTGCCATTGCAAATCACGGTGTCAGGGAAATGGCCATAGGAAAACTGGCAACATTGCCAGTAATAGCAATGGACGCTCCTGACTCAACTGACACAGCCCTCTGCTGGCCTGTCAGGGAAATGGCCTATAAAAGGTGGCTGTAACGTGAGAATTACCTACCCCGTGAGAAAAACCTACCCTCGTCACTTCCGGGCAGGAACAGCTGAGCAGCGCAGCAGTGCGCATGCTCAGAGGGCCGGAGACCTAATGAAAAAGATAAGGAGCTGACTACTGGGCATGCGCAGTAGTATGAAAGTATTAGGGTGTCCGTGAAAAAAACCTACCCACGCGGCGGTGACATTAAAACAGCTGTACAATATGAGTCATCGCCGCTTCTTCCCCTGTGACTACCCTGATCTTGGCTAGTAAATATAAAAGCGGCTGGCGGCTCCGTTATTTATCTTTTCATGCACCCGCCGGCGCTTTTATATTTAGTAGCCGACATCAGTGAAGTTTCAGGGGAAGGAGCGGAGATGATTCATATTGTAGTACAGCTGTTTTAATGTAACCGCCGCTTTACAGACACTGAGGGTGCACCGGAAGTGACGAGGGTAGGTTTTTCTCACGGGTAGGTAATTTTCACGGAACAGTGGCCATAGGATTAGACTCATTGCTGGATTATCTCTCAGCTTCCTGTTTGGATTTCCTGTTGTGACTTGGCTTGTTCCTGATTCAGTTTGATCTCCTGCTCCTGATTTGACCCTTGGCTTCTCCCACTGACCTTGCTGCCGTTACCTACCGTGTATGACCCCGGCTTGCTTCAAGACCTCGGCTATTTTGGTTGTCTCCTGTGCATGACCTCGACTTGTACCACGGTTCCCGCTGCCTGCTCCAGTCCCAGACCTCGGCTATTTTGGTTGTCTCCTGTGCATGACCTCGGCTTGTACCACGGTTCCCGCTGCTTGCTCCAGTCCCAGACCTCGGCCAGTTCCTGTCTCTGCTACTAGAGACTATTTCTCGGCACAAGGTAGCCCGGCTGCTTCAGAGCCTTTGAAGACTCATACCCTGCTGTGATTCCAGCCTGTTCCAGTTCACTCTCGGATTGCTCCTGGTTCTACCTACCTGCCTGCAGCTGGTAACCCGTGCCACTTGGGGCACCACACCCTCTGTACCATCTCCAGGGGTGTGCTGCACTGAGCCGAAAGGGGAGCCCTCTCAGTACCTCGGCCTCAGCTCAGGTAACCCTGACACACGGGCATCGCACAGGCGTCCCGGGATTTGCAATGATTTCCGGAGGATTCGCGGTGATTCTGCCTGTGATCCGCTGTGCCCACATGTGAACGTAGCCTTAGGGCCAGATTAAGAGCATGATGAGCCTGGTGCTGAGGTTTTTGGTGGGCCTTTATGAAAATAAATAAAATGAAAGCGCAAACACTTTTTGTTAAAACAAATTAAATTAAAGAGAGAGGGGTTGAGAGGGGGGTTAAAAGAGAGGGGGATGAGAGAGGGGGGGAAGTGGGAGAGAAGTGGGAGAGAAAAAGGGGGACAGAGAGAGGGTAAGAGGGAGAGGGTGGGCGGTAGGAGAGAGGGGGGTGTAGGGGGTGAGAGAGAAACGAAATGGGGGGTGAAGGAAGTGAGAGAGAGAAAAGGGAGTGAAAGAGATAGGGTGAGGGAGAGGGGTGAAAGAGAGAGAGAGGGGGTGTGAAAGAGAGTAAGGGAGAGGGGTGAAAGAGAGAGAGAAAGAGAGAGGGGGTGAGAGAGAGTAGTGAGAGAAGGAGGTAGGAGAGAGGGGGTAAAGGGGGTAAGAGAGAGAGGTGGGTAAAAAGAGAGAGAGAGGGTGAGTCTGTGGGGGGCACAGTATAGTACATAACATGGGGAGTAATAGCACAGTAAATTAAATGGTTGGCACAGCAGATTGTGTTACATGGGGGGGGGGGGGCAAAGCAAAGTACATTACATGGTGAGCACAACACAGCAAATAGCAAATTAAATGGTGGATGGATGGATACAGCACAACACATGATATGGTGGGCACTGCACAGCACATTCAATAGTGAGCATGACAGAGCACATTACAATGTGGGCACAGCACATTACATGGTTGGCACTGCATAATACAGCACCTTATATGGTGGGTACAGAACATTATATGGTGGGCGCAGCACATAACATGGTTGGCACAACACAGTACATGCAAATCGTGGGCACAGCACATGACATGGCAGGCACAGCTGAGCACATTACGTGGTGGGCATTGTACATTACAAGTGGGCACTGCACAGCCCATTATATGGTGGGCACTGCACATGACATGGTGGGCACTGCACAGCACATTACATGGTGAGCACTGAACAGCAATATACATGGTGGGCACTGCACATGGCATGGTGGGAACGGCACAGCATGGCACAGCACATTACATGTACATGGTGAGTACAGGACATTACATGGTGGGCACTGCATGGCACAGCACATTACATGGTGGGCACAAAACGTGACATGGTGGGCACTGCACATGACATGGTGGGCACTGCATGGTACAGCAAATTACATTTTCGGCACAAGAGAGCACATTGCATAGGGGTTGAGAGCAGCAGTCTGCTCCCAGTCCCCAGCACAATCATTACACCCCCCCAGTTCAGTTTTTGCACAATCCTCCCTCCCTAATAAATTTACTAATCTCATCTCAGTAGCATGGAATATTTCCTTCCTCCTGGGCTCCTGCTGGTTAGGATGACATCAGTGCCTCTCCCCCAGGCAGCTCCCGGACACTGAGAATTTGTGTGAGTGTAATAAATCCTGTGATAGGAGCCGGGCATTGGCAGAGACAGGGACTCGGCTGCAGTGCCTGAGACTTGTCTCCTCCATGTGTGCAGTACACAATAGGCTCCTCCTTCTTCAAGATGGCACACATAGATATTGATAAGCCACTGGCATGGGCCTATATTGATGGAGGGGCCTGTAACTGCAGCTCCAATAGCCCCTATGGTAATCTTGGCCTGTAAAGCGTTTGTTACCCCCAACACTTCAGATTGCTGATATGTGCCTGCTGTAGCATGTACTTTTATGAGAAACTGTTCTGTTCTCTTTGTATGAAATCCCTAGTGTTCCTGCCAGCCCCTTCGCTTTCCTAATAAAAACTGACCACACTAAGCAGGAGAGCACAGCTTGGTCCGTTCTCTAGCTATGCTGGGAACTCAATATGTTCTCCTCCAATGATCAAACTTTTCCTAATGTCCTCCACTGCACAACTATTTACAGGGAAGCTCAATGTACTGCTGCTTCTCCTCCCCCAGCTCTCAGCAGCTGAGAACAGAGGGAATGTGATCACTTATAAAAGAGGGAAAAAAGGTATTTATAATGCTTTTTTTATATCTATACAAAAATGTTTTACCTTTCATTTCTATTTTAGGGTCCATTCACACTAGTGCGACTTGTCAGGCGACCAAGTCACCTGACAAGTCGCGGTCGGTCGCTCGCCATTGATTAGCACAGGACCCGTTCTAATAGGAGCGACACAAGTCGCTCCGACTTAGAAAAAGGGTCCTGTACTACTTCGGGGCGACCTGGAGGCGACTTGCATTGACTTCAATTATATGAAGTCCGTGCAAGTCGCGCCGAAGTCGCGGTGCACGCTGTGCACTGCGTCTTCACAGGTCGCCCCTGGAAGTCGGATCGCGCCAGTCTGAATGGGCTCTTAAACTGAATGGGTTGTATTACAAGGTGATACAACTTTAAAGTGATTGTAAACTCTCGTGTTTTTATTTTTTTTTTTAATTACAAACATGTTATACTGACCTCCTCTGTGCAGTTGGTTTTGCACAGAGCAACCCAAATCCTCCTCTTCTTGGGTCCCTCTTCTGTGCTCCTGGCCACTCCCTCCTGTTGAGTGTCCCCTCAGCAAACAGCTTGCTATGGGGGCACTCAAGCCGAGCTGTAGCTCCGTGTGTCTATTCAGACACTGAGCTGCTGTTCGCCCCTGCCCCCTCTCCTGATTGGCCAACTGACTTTGATTGACAGCAGCAGGAGCCAATGGCGTCACTGCTGTGCCTCAGCCTATCTGGAGGGACAACCCCCGGACGGCCGAGGAACTCGTAGACATCGCTGGATAGATATGGGGCTCAAGTAGGTATTAGGGGGTGCTGAGGAGGCTGCTGCACACAGAACTTTACAACCTTTAAGCTGTATCTAGCCACTTGTTACCGATGCTTCCCCAAATAACTGCCAAATAGGTTTGGGAGTATAATAAGATATAAAAACCACGAGCAATGTGTCCGTAGCTGCTACAGAGAATAATCCTTGGAAAACAGGATTCCAGGAACAGCAACACAAAAAAAGTTTCTCGAGCGCTTAGGACTTGTAATGATAGTTCAGTGAAGATTCTGGAGATGATACAACTTCCATAAGGGTGTTTTTATTAATCATAAGAGGGGACCATAAAAAGTTTGTTCACACCATGACATTGGGACATTGCCTTAATTTTCACACTCTACTGACCGTGAGATGAGATGAAGCAAAAACACCTGCTGTAGGTTGTGAGGCCAAGGTAGAGGCAATGCCGCGGCTGTCAGTCTCAACGGCCAATGTGGCCTGGTGGGTATAGCATGCTTCATTTCTTACATATTGGAATACCCGGTGAACAGCCAATATACAGGGGCCACTTATTGTCCGAAGCGCTAAGTATTAACTATCGAGGCTCAGATTGGCAGATTTGCTGGTTGCCGTTTGGATGTAAATAGGCATGTACTGTATGTCCTTTATCCTGTGTAAGGCCTCTGGCTCTGGTATGTGTCTGTGTGTATATACAGGTGCATCTCAAAAAAATTATAATATCTTCAAAAAGTAAATTTTTTTCCAGTAATGCAAATCAAAAAGTGAAACTCATATTTTATATAGATGTATTACACACTGAGTGATATGTTTCAGGCATTTCTTTATTTTAATTTTGCTGATTATGGCTTACAGCTTGTGAAAACCCAAAAGTCAGTATCTCAGAAAATTAGAATATTGTGAAAAATGTGAATATTGTACACTCATGGTGTCACGCTTTAATCAGCTAATTAACTCAAAACACCTGTAAAGGTTTCCTGAGCCTTTAAATTGTCTCTCAGTGTGGTTCAGTAGGTTACACAATCATGGGGAAAACTGCTGACTTGACAGTTGTCCAGAAGACAGTCATTGAAACTCTCCACAAGGAGGGTCAAGTCACAAAAGCTCATTGCTAAAGAAGCTGGCTGCCCACAGAGTGCTGTATCCAAGCAAATTAATGGAAAGTTGAGTAGAAGGAAAAAGTGTGGTAGAAAAGGGTGCACAAGCAACAGGGATAACCGTAACCTTGAGAGGATTGTAAAGCAAAGGCCATTGAAGAATTTGGAGGAGATTCACAAGGAGTGGACTACAGCTGGTGTCAGTGCTTCAAGAGCCAGCACACAAAGATGTATCCAGGACATGAGCTACAACTGTCGTATTCCTTGTGTCAAGCCACTCCTGAACCAGAGACAATGTCAGAAGCGTTTTACCTGGGCTAAGGAGAAAAAGGACTGGACTGTTGCTCAGTGGTCCAAAGTCCTCTTTTCAGATGAAGGTAAATGTTGAATTTAATTTGGAAATCAAGGTCCCACAGTCTGGAGGTAGAGTGGAGAGACACAGAATCCAAGTTGCAGTGTGAAGTTTCCACACTCTGTGATGATTTGGGGAGCCATGTTACCTGCTGGTGTTGGTCCACTGCATTTTACCAAGTCTAAAGTCAACTCAGCACTCTACCAGGAAATTCTAGAACACTTCATGCTTCCCTCTGCTGACCAGCTTTATGAGGATGCTGTTTCATTTTCCAGAAGGACTTGGCACCTGCCCACACTGCCAAAACTACCAATACCAATAACTAATGATCATGGTATAACTGTGTTTGATTGGCCAACAAACTCGCCTGACCTAAACCCCATAGAGAATCTGTGGGTTATTATCAAGAGGATTATCTATCAAAGCAAGCTGGGCTTCCATAACACCTCAGCAGTGCCACAGGCTGATCGCCTTCATGCCATGCCGCATTGATGCAGTAATTCTTGCAAAAGGAGCCCCAACCAAGTATTGAGTGCAAACGATGCTGTACATAAACATACTTTTCAGTAAGCCAACATTTCTGTATTAAAAATCCTTTTTGTTTTTGGTCTTATGTAATATTCTGATTTTCTGAGATACTGAAATTTTGGTTTTCACTAGCTGTAAGCCATAAACAGCAAAATGAAAAGAAAGAAATGCTTGAAATATATCAAATGCAATAGGCAGCGCACACCTATGGCGCCTATAAAGGAAGCAGATACTTATCATATTAGCTGCCTAAAAATATGTCATGATATAACCCGGGAAGGTGTTTTTCTAGGTCTAGTTGAAAATTTGTTTATAAGAATCAGGGATGAATGAAATGATGCTATAGTTGAGTTGATATGGAAACCAAAGGATTTATAATGCTCATTCAAAAAGCTGCTACAGATAACCGCAGGGAGGTTAAGCATTCAACCATTCAGGATGTCATTTCTCTTAGTTTCCTGATCTGCACAGCAGTAAGTACATTATACTATAGAAAAAATGCACAGTTACCTCTATAGGATCTTTCCAACAACCCCCGCCACTATTCAATATCCAACATAAATGTGACATTACGATTAAGATATTTCAGAAAGTTGTCACTTTACTTTGCAGTAAAAATGTTTAAAAATAATTATTCACACACATATATACATGCTGTCCCCCAGTACCCGGGTATGAATGCTTGTTAGGGTGCCAGGAAACCAGACCACACGAAGATGCAAGTAAAATAAAGCAGTTTATTAATGCAACAATAATAAATGCACAGCAAGAGAGAGGAGCCAAATCAGGAACAGCTGGGGTCAATTTCGGAAGCGGGTAGTCATTCAAGCCGGGATCGAGTCCAGGAGCTGGTAGTCATCCAGGCCGGGATCGAGTCCAGGAGCGGGGTGTCATCGAAGCCGGGATCAAGCCCAGGAGCGGGTAGTCATCCAAGCCGGGATCAAGTCCAGGATCGGGTAGTCATCCAAGCCGGGATCAAGTCCAGGAGCGGGTAGTCATCCAAGCCGGGATCAAGCCCAGGAGCGGGTAGTCATCCAAGCCAGGGTCGAGTCCAGGAGCGAGTAGTCTGCTGAAGCTGGGTCGTCTGCTGGTGCGGAATCAAGAGCCAGGAAGGTCGTCAGCCAAGCCAGGTCATGCTCGGAGGAACACAGAGAACAGAGGACTGCTAGCAGTGATGCACCTTGGAGCACAAATGAAAGGGCTAGGTCTGCAAGCCATCAGGTGATATATATAGTCAGGTGTGCAACATCATCACTGAGCGATGCCCAGACAGCAGACTAGTGATGATGCAAACAGAGTTTATAAGAGACAGCAGTCTGCACATGTTCAAGATGACTGCCAACAGGAAGGCAAGGTAAGACCTTGACAATGCCTAATCCTATGCGGCTGCCGGTTCCACCAGCTAGCTCAGTGCGAGCGCAGTCCATGTGCGGGATGACGTCGCTGATGGTAGCTCCGTCCCATTGGAGCATTTAAAAATAAAACAGTTTTTTTATGCTATGGTGCCCCTTTTTTTGTTTTTTCCCTTTGGTATATAAACAGTGAGAGATGTACAGAGAAACAGCGGCGGTGTGGTGGAAACCCCTTGTGTGAATAAAGCGCACCCTGCCCCATACCCATGAGGAAGTCCCGTGACTGTAACGACATGCGTTGGGTGAAGTCGGGTAATGCTGCGGAGATCGGAAGTGACGCGGGAGACTCTGAGCCCCTCTGTCACTTTGCAGTCGTGTTTTTTTAAACCTTTTTAGTAAGTGCCTATATTTTAAATAAATACCTATTTCAATATACGACACTATGAGGATGCCCTTTCTTGCATGAGCTGATATAGAGTGGAGGAACTTCAAATTTAAAGGGCCACACACGTAATTACGGAAACAGACCTGGGAATACCAGAAGGTGCATAAAAAGAAAAAACAAACAGAGCGCCTCTAAGAGCAGTAAGTTTAATCCCAGGAGAATATATAAACTCACATGGGGTTCATGGTATCAGGCTCAAAATGGTTCCGGGATATGGTAATAAGGTCCACACTTGAAAAAAGAGCATGCATGCCCGCTGAGAGCTTGGCGCATGCTCTGAAACGCGTCGTGTTATCCATCTGGTCCCGGTGACGTCACACGGCGAGACGCTGCGTTCCAGTTTGACACGCGGAAACGAGACAATCCTGGAAGACCACAGCCGGCTTGTTTGTCTTCCGATTCCACCTTACCGGCTTCAGTCATCTCGTCATTCCCGGACACTGGACATTGGACCTTATTACCATCTCCCGGCACCATTTTGAGCCTGATACCATGAACCCCATGTGAGTTTACATATTCTGTGTGCTCCTTGGATTAAACTTACTGCACTTAGAGGCGCTCTGTTTGTTTTTTCTTTTCTTTTCATCCTCTCCACAGAGCCAGACTTCACTGTGTTATGGAGCCAGCCCTTTGTTACAGACTGTTTATTCTAAGTTGGACTCTCATATCTCTTATGGTATGTCTTGCACATAGACGCACTGTTGTTACCTCATTTACTGTAGGTATTAGTGCTTGGCCCTTTATACACTGGTCATACCGACCCCACTGTGTTAGCCCAGAGCGCCAGCTTGTTTATTGTTTTACCAGAAGGTGCATTGGAGGAGGAGGAGTGCAGAGGAGCCAAGTTTTTGTGCCCCATGGTAAGGGAGAGCGCAACTTGACCTGGTATGAGAGGTCAAAGGTGAGGGCATACTTTAAATGGTGGTGGGAGTCTCTGAAGGAATGACACAACACTGTGGAGAATATTTGATTCACTTTGAACTCTATCACAATTTGGAGCATGTTTAAAGGACATTTTAAAGTTGCAATTGATTGTATTTCACCATATTCCTGTATTCGTTATATAATAATTATTCTTCGAGTATCTATGGCCTTAAAAGTAGACCAAATACAGCGCTTGCTCAAACCAGTGATTACCAATAACTATATAATTCTCGCTGTGGTAAGTATAATACCAGTATAAATATCTCAAATTAATACAACATGTGATCAAAAAATTCCATCTGATAAATCATGTGCAAATTGCATGGTGAATAAAACATATAAATGTATATAAAAAAATATCCAAATATATGTAGAAAATTGTAAAATTCTAAAAATTAATATATCCGTAGATAGTCAAGGAAAAATAGTCCCAAAGAATATATAAAAGGGACTTCAGTGCTCAAATCGTGATGAGTGTCCTTGATGACAAAAAATAAATAAATCTTCAATTCAAAAGTGCATGTGCTCTAGCATAGTTTGCTGTGACATCAATTCCTTTGTGAATAAATAAACTGGATCACTTACCAAGATTGAGTGGGTTCTATATGCCGTATGGCATTAGAACCGTTCACGCTTGAAAAGCCCCCTGGGCTTAATATGTATCCCCTTGGAGTAGTCCCACAACTGCAGATGGTTCCTCTAGGCTCCGGGGTATCAATGATAATATATAGGAGAAAAGAAGGCTCCAAATAGTGTGCGGTCCAAGCTGACGCGTTTCGTCACTTCCGGTGACGTCCTCAGAAGCTCTGAGGACGTCACCGGAAGTGACGAAACGCGTCAGCTTGGACCGCACAGCGTCATTGCGTCAGATCGAGGTGGAGCGCAAGCCGGAAGTAAGCCTGTCGCTCTGCGAAGAGGAAGAGCAGCCCGCACCGCTAGACCACCAGTGATGTTTTATAACTTTTAAAGCTATTACACCCGATTTATGGGGAATAAAGGATTCTCTTAAAACCTTATCACACTATTTGGAGCCTTCTTTTCTCCTATATATTATCATTGATACCCCGGAGCCTAGAGGAACCATCTGCATATATTGATGTCACAGCAAACTATGCTAGAGCACATGCACTTTTGAATTGAAGATTTATTTATTTTTTGTCATCAAGGACACTCATCACGTTTTGAGCACTGAAGTCCCTTTTATATATTCTTTGGGACTATTTTTCCTTGACTATCTACAGATATATACATTTTTAGAATTTTACAATTTTCTACATATATTTGGATATTTTTTTATATATATGTATATGTTTTATTCACCATGCAATTTATACATGATTTATCAGATGGAATTTTTTGATCACATGTTGTATTAATTTGAGATATTTATACTGGTATTATACTTACCACAGCGAGAATTATATAGTTATTGGTAATCACTGGTTTGAGCAAGCGCTGTATTTGGTCTATTTTTAAGGCCATAGATACTCTATAAACCTTTTATTTGTACAGCAGCTGCTATTTTACTGTTTTTAGGCTTTAATTTTAATGATAAGATCCACCAATATTTTAAATTCCTGATTTAAATATTAATACTCTCCCATTGGCGCGAGGAATATACCCTGTATATTTTTTAAATAATTATTCTTCGCTGGTATTCATACACGATTGGAAGTATCATAAAGATTGTCATAGACAATATACACTCATTGGGATAAGGAGATGAACTCAATTGTTTATGTTCATGTTTGTTGCGCATTTATTTTGAAATGTTTTTGATATTTTCATTTTGATTCATTTTACACACTTATAAGGGGAAAGGCACAGCAACATTTATTTGTTTATTTTAGGGCAATTTGACCCATATTATATGAATGATTAAAACTGGCTTTATGTGAGTGGGGAGGTGGATTAACAGATTGATGATTTGATGGTGCAATTTGAAGAGGATCACTGAAGGTTGCAAAACACAATTTTTAGGGCCCCTTTCACACGGGCGGTTGTTCTGTCGCTGGTAAAAGCATGTTTTGTTATTTTGAAATTCCAACACTCCTGGTACAGAGATTACTCACATTTGTACATTACGTTTATATGTGAATACTTGTGTTCACATGCGGCTGCATTTAGCTGCAGTAGTAAACTCTTGCCTTTTGTATAGCAACTGTTTACTTATTTTTTCTTTGTACTGCGATTAACTGAGTTTATTTACAGAAAGCTGCGGTACATGGCTCCTGGATTCTGTCAAGAGCAAGTCTAAAAGGTTTGTATATTGCCCATACACACTTGGTGACAGTGGCGGCCCGTCCATTGGGGGCACAGGGGCCATCCATGCGTCCGGTCTCCTAATCTACATGCAGGGCACCGGACGCATGGATTCCAATGGGGTTTTTTTTGAGGCACGTGATTAGAGCCAGAGGCTCTAATAGGCTTCAAAAAAGGGTGAGCTCAAGGCGCAGAGTACTGCGCCCTGAGCCCACCCAGTTGTGTGACAATAGGGAATGAATATTCGCTATTGCCACACTAATTCTCCTCCTGGTCAAGCAGGAAGCGGGTCCTGAGACCCGTTTCCCAATTGGCCGAAAAGAGAAGCCATGCTATCGGCCAAGGAGGAGGAGGGAGGAGGAGGAGATGCAAGGAAAGCCCACAAAGGAGACTGAGGGGGAAGCTGCCGCCTCTGCTGTTTGCCCAGGATGAGTGAGCCGGCGACTGGGGGGGGGGTTAGGTGTGCGGGCTGGAGCTGGTATGGTCCGGGGGGGTATAGTGTGGTCCGCCTGCTGCCCCCCGACCCACGGAGCACCAGCTGCCACTGCTTGGCAGTATACTAAACCAGAGCAGTTTATTGTGTAGACATCAGTTCGTTTTGGGCTGCAGTGATGTGCAACAGGGGGCAGTGAGCTGAGCATGCGCAGCTCAGTGTACAGGATGTACAGGCAGGTGAGGAACTTTAATGAAGAAAACTAGTGCACACAGAATCTGATGCAGCTGTGCATAGAAACCAATCAGCTTCTAGGTTTATTGACAAAATTTAATTGAACAAGCGGTAGTTAGAAGCTGATTGGTTACTAGGGATGTAACGATATCAAAATCTCACGGTACGATACAATTTCGATATTGACCTCACGGTACGATATTTATTGCGATATTGTGGAAAAGCTCACGGTATTGTTAAATAGCTCATGATAGTGTTTGTGATGATAATAGCGAAAAAATGCCGACATTTATTCTGCTTTTGCCAGTCAACAGGCAATTTATTGTTGTATTTATGGATCCATGACAACATAAAACACTGATCACATAGTGCTTTTAAAGTGCAAGTTGTAGTCAGGAACATCAATATTCTGTATAGTAATATTTGGTTGCATAACTGATTCTTCTGTGCAATGTTCAAGTTAAGAAGCAGCTAGAACAATTGTAAACAAACAATAGGCAATTCCCTTTAAGTGCAAACAAAGATCAAGTTAAGTCAGGTTTAAATGTGCAAGGCAAATAA
Source organism: Pelophylax lessonae (assembly GCF_965119305.1). Classification (NCBI taxonomy): domain Eukaryota; kingdom Metazoa; phylum Chordata; class Amphibia; order Anura; family Ranidae; genus Pelophylax; species Pelophylax lessonae. Next base: position 54,278,928 of record NC_138771.1, on the reverse strand, counting down.
AGGCAGCCTTTTAAAACTGGTATTTAGGAACATAACTTAAACTTAAAAAAATAGTCAGTCAAAAAGCCTTTTAAAAAAAACACTGACCTATCATTTAGCTTATGTTCACGTTTTTCATCAGAAAGATCAAAATATCTACATTGCAAGAAAAAAAAAAAACAGTAAAAAAAATCCTTAAACTCTGGTCTATGTAGTTAACAATGATTTCTTCCGCGGGACTGTGTCTATTCCTCTTGCTTTTTGACGGACACCTGTCCTTTTAATATTGTAACCCAACCACGACGATATCGAGACACGACCACAACGATATCGAGACGACCACGACGATACGATATCGCGATATCTTCGATATCATTACATCCCTATTGGTTACTCTTCGATATCATTACATCCCTATTGGTTACTATGCACAGCTGCACCAGATTCCGTGTGGACCAGTTGTACTAAATCTCCCCCATGTATCTTCTGCATTAGAAGTCTTGCCTTTTTTCTATCTTTTTTTTAAGTTGTTAAAGAGGTTGTAAACCCATGAACGTTTTTTTTTTTTTTTCTGTAACCTGAAAGAGAAACGCATAATGAGCTAGTATACTAGCTCATTATGAAATACTTACCTAAGAACGAGCCCCCGCCGTGCCGCTCACTCACCTGTATGACGGGCGACATGTCCAGTCGCCCGTCTTCCGGGATCGCGGCATCCGGCCATCTGATTGGCCGGAGCCCCAGTGACGTCACTCCCGCGCACGCGCGCGGGAGCCGACGGTCACGGCACGGGGCTCTGAAGAAACGGCACCAGCGGCTGTTCCTTCAGAGCGCATGCGCCAGTGACGTCACTGGCTGCATGTAAGGTAAATATCTCCTAAACAGTACATGTTTAGGAGATATTTACAGTACCTATAGGTAAGCCTTAATATAGGCTTACCTATAGGTAAAAGTGTCAGAGGAGGGTTTACTTCCTCTTTAAAGTTCCACTTTAGGGCACTTCTGAGATTTGTGTTTTCTTTGTCTTGTCACTGATACATCTGCAACCTGTTCATTTCAAAATATATTTTTTAACAGACTGTAATATGTTAAAAGGATTGAAGTAACCACTGACGAACCACATAACTTAGTTATATGGCAGCAGAGTGGCTCTCCTGCGCCGGTTCATATATTGTTTACGTGATCTAGCACCTCAAGGTAGAGGGCCTGCGTGCTTGCCACTGGTGCACTGCTTCTGCTGTGATTAGTCACAGCAGAAGCTGGTCAGTGGGTGCCAGCCAATGGCTGTCTGCCGGCACCCGCTGATCGTCGAGGAGAGACACAGAACGGGGCAGAGCTCTGTCCTGTCAGTAGGGATGTGGTGGATTTTCTTTCTCTGCAAAACGCAGGTTTGGCACACATTTAACCCTTTGATCACCCTAGATGTTTAACCCCTTCCCAGCCAGTGTCGTTAGTACAATGATGCAATTTGAAGAGAATCACTGAAGGTTGCAAAACACAATTTTTTTTTTAGCACCGATCACTGTATCAGGGTCACTGGTTCCCACAAAGTGTCAGATTGTCCGCCGCAATATCGCAGTCTCACTAAAAGTTGCTGATCGCTGCCATTAATAGATTAAAAAAATATAAATAAATATAAATTCAATTATGTATACCATAGTTTGTATATGCTATAACCTTTGCGCAAACCAATTAATATACGCTTTTTGGGATTTTTTTAACCAAAAATATGTAGCAGAATACATATTGGCCTTATTGTATGAAAAAAAAATAGATTTTTTTAAAAAAATTTTAATTGGATTTGTTTTATAGCAGAAAGTAAAAAATATAGTTTTTTTTTTTTTTCTAAATTGTCTGTCTTTTTTTTCTTTTTAGCACAAAAAGTACAAAACTTCCCTTGAGACTGCATTGATCTGGCACTGGGGGAGCTGCATTTATCTGGCACTGGTGAGGCTGCGCTGATGGGCACTGGTGAGTATAAAACACTCTTCAAATGTGCTTAAAAATGCATGGTTTCCCTTTTATGAACAAGAGAATAATGACGGTATGCTCTTGGGCTGGTATAATAATGCTATTGGGCTGGTATGAAATGTAACTGTATATTTCTTGCTACTACCATAACCTACCACCAAAGAACAACCCATAATATAATCTCCTGCTCCTAATAATCACAGCAATACCATATATGTGTATGTTAGTTGTTGTTTGTACCTGTAGTACAGTTTAGAAACAATTGTGCGCATTTTACTTTGACATGTGTGGATCGTTTCTTTCCCAATAAATATCCGAATGAATTTTTCATTATTCGGAGATTTGGATATATCCAAATACCCAAATTGCAGTATAAACAAAGTTTACCAAATGCTCTGAATAATGAAACGAACTTCGTCCAAATTTCAGAAATTCTAATTGAAATTCAAATCGAATTTTACATCGAATTCCAGTCGATGTCTAACTGTAAACATATTTCTAAACCCAAGGACTGTGTGTTATTAGAGTACAATTTCCAAATAATGCTGTTTTTGTTAAGCTAAAGATGATTTAGTGCCGGTTCACACTTGTGCGATGCGGGAAGGCTGCGAATATGCAGTGTGTTCCCACATTGCATCCGCACATCTGGCAGTTCACACTGCCATATGCGATACGCAGGGGGTGTCAATTAAAGGTTAAAGAAACCCCCAGTTGCGATCGCATATCGCAGTGCGATCTGCAAGTTCGCACATAATCGGATAGCACAAGTGTGAACCACTGTGCGATCTGATTCGGATGCGCCTCAAAAAAAGCCTCATGTGCGAGTTTGCTGCGGATGCGCCGCGAATTCAGCCATACAAAGCGTATGGCTGAACTCACATCCGCACATGAGATTGCATGTAATGAAGGAGGAGTGAGCTCCTAATTACATGCGATCTCGCAGACCGCACAAGTGTGAACCGGCACTTAAAGAGTCACTGTAATCATTTGTTTGTTCACTTTGCCACATTTGAATTCGAAAAAAGAAAACAAAATCAAATATTTTCGTTTTGACCCATTTAAAATGTATCAATTCGAACAATTTAAATCGAAAAAATTGGTAAATTCGAAGAAAATTCGAACAAGACACAAAACGAATTCCAAATACGAATTCCGAATACGAATTGAATGAATCAACCCGAGTTTAACTAAACAAAATAACTAGAATAACAAATCTAAACTAAACAAAGCACATTTTATCATCATACACATGTCTAGTATTTACCACTTCAGCTTGGTATAGTTTTTACAGTTTTTATTTCTATACTGTTCCAGAATAAAGAATCATTGGGAAGTGGCAAATGACTTTAGAGGGTTCCCAAGAATACATATGACTGTCATTGTGCTACCGGAATTTAAAACTGATATCTCTACAGTTATGTGATGCTAAATCTCAGATATTAGCAGCTGGCTCCTCTCATGCTGGAGTTTATGATTTATCCAGCACATGTGCAGCATTGGCGTCACTAGGGTTGGTGTCATCTGGTGCAGTAAAACATGGTGTCATCTCCTGAACATTTTTTTTCTATATAACACTGCATGTAATGGTAATAGTGGTGTCACTAACAAGTATCAAGCAACTAGCAAATTTGGATAATAATATCCTATGAACTCAAAGTTTAAACTTTGACGCTGTGTTCACACTGTGTGCGGAGCGGCTCGCAGCAGGGGTTCAGGGTGTGCCTGTTCATAATTTCAGGTCCAAATTCGGTCTGATTTTTGGCTGAATTCGGACCTGAAACGGACCAGAAGACGCACAGGACCCTTCTGCAAACCGTCCCAGAGCTGTGTGAATCGGCTCCATTGAGAACTGCTCACAATCTCCTGACATGCGAATTTGATGCGCAGAAACCCGCATCCAATTGGCACCTGTGTGAACCCAGTCTTATGCTGGCCATACACTATACGAAAAATCATTCAAACTTATTTTTGAAAAACGAACACTCGGCCGTGAGAGCAGACGATCGTGCCATCATGTAATGACGGAATTTTGACAGATAAATCGATCAATGGACATAAATTAATCAGTTTTTCGTTCATTTTGTCACATATGCCTACTGAAAACAGTTTGGGTGAGAAACACATTAAGCTTTTCATTTATCATTTGTTTGGCAGAATTTTCCAAACTGCAGAGGTGGGGGACTCGAGTCACATGACTTGACTTAAGTCAGACTTAAGTCACCAGTTTGAGGACTTGAGACTTGCTTGACTAAAATTAATAAAAGACTCAACTTGACTTTGACTTGGTATTCGTGACTTGAGACTTGACTTTGACTTGAGACATATGACTCGAAATGACTTTACTTTTTTAAGTAATTAAATATTTGCATTTTCTCAAGATGTGTTAAAGCAAAATTATGTTTCTGACACCACAGTCACTTAAAACACCTCAGTGTGTTCTGATTTTTAGGACACTGGCTGTTTAACAATGGAAATACTTAACATGTTTTTAGTGACTGTGGTGTGGAAACATGACCGGACGAAGGATTTTGAGCTGTTTGGGCATTCAAAGTGTTTCTTTAATATGCCAAGAAAAAACCACTAAAAATGAAACCAAAACCTTTCTTGACCACTGAAATTTAACTGATTTCAAGGTGAAAATTGGGGTAGATCAGTATTTTGACTTGATTTGTGACTTGACCAAAATAAATGACTAGACTTGACTTGCTTGACTTCTAGCAGGGACTCGACTTGACTTGCTTGCTTTTCGCCACAGTAACTTGGGACTTGCTTGAGACTTGAAGGTTAAGACTTGAGACTTGCTTGTAACTTGCACATGTGTGACTTACTCCCATGTCTGCCAAACTGTTCCTTTGATTTTTTAGCTCTGAAAAGTTAAAACCGATCTTCTATTTGTGCCCATTAACTGAACAAAAACGAACAAACGGACCAAATAACAGATTTTAGAACGATTTTTCAGCTAGTGTATGGCCAGCATTAGAGAACTATGTTTATTTTAACGTTGAACTTTACTGAAATAATAAATAATTAAATAAAACAAAAATAAACATCAACAAATACACAAGAGTTAAGTTAAAGTGTAACTCCACTTTTGTTAAGAAAAAAGCATTCCCCTCCTGCAAGGATTTTAACAAACTTTGTTGCAGATTCCTACCTTTTGTTGTTCTGAAGAAATCTCTGTTTGTTCCTCTGTGCCTCTGTGCTGAGTGGGTCAAATGGGAGTGGTTTCATAATTATCTATCAGCTGTGGCAGCTGCAGGGCTCTAATGAGGAAAGCTGCTGGGCCTGCATCCCTTTAGACGTGTTCCTATTGGGAGTATCTCACCAAAAATGACATTTTTGTTGCAGGGGATGCCAAAAATCTGGCTTATATCTTAGGCAGACTTCTGGGAAAATTGGCGAGCCAATCACACAAGCAGGAAATGATGTTTCTGGGGTGTGGTCAGTATACATTCTGTGTACAGAACACCTCCAGGTAGCCATATTGCATTTTCAGAAAATTACAACAGCTGCAGATTGAAAAGGAAAGTGAATTTTTAATAACATTCAATTACAATATGACTTGTGTTGCACTTATATATGCTATATTGTTTTTTCTTTATTTGCTATTTTTTTTCCCCCACGAAAGTAGAATTTCACGAAATGAAAACGTTCCTTTCTGGCTTTCACAGCTGCAAAATTGTGAATAACGTAATTGAAATCAATGCATTTCATGAACTCACTTTCAGCTGATAATATTGCAAGATCAGAAAGCCTTGACTGTCCCATTGTAGAATGCAAATAGTTCTTTATAAATTTCACTTACTGTGCACTTACTGTTCCTCGAAGGGCAATGAAGAGTTAGCAGGTCAACAGGAGTGCAGCGGGACAACAAGAGCAGGGAGGGGGGCAGATTCTAGCTAAACACATTGTGTATACTGCGCAATATGCGTAGTTCAGATTTTGTTTCTTCCACCTCCCTCCAGGTTCCTCCTCAGTCTACTATCTAGCCTACCCCAGAGCCCTGCAATGAAGATGGAGAACAGAAGAAGGGCTCTGAACAGGCTAGTAATTTATTTTAAGTGTTTTCTTCTCTCTTCTAGCTAGCCAGCCACAGTGGTCTGTTTGGAGTGACAGCAGGACAGATCAGAAGATACTGGGCAGGCTGGCGCATTGGGTTCCACCTGTTCAGCCTGCCGCAGTGCCCTGCAGGGTGCTGGACAGGCTAGTTTAGGTCCTGCAGCACACATTCATGGTGTGCATCCTAAACCAGCCCCTGTAAGTGATGTGGTCAGTGCTGGCATGTCGATCTGGGCGCTGTCCCAAATGGTGGTGACATCACTGTGGTCAGATATCACTTCTTTATTGATGGTGTCACCCCTCTGGCAGGTGTCATCCAAGTGCAGTCCGTACAACCCGCACCCCCACAGCGACACCACTGATATTCAGAGCTCACCTTAAAGCGGAGTTCCACCCCCCTTAAAAAAATTAAAAGTCAGCAGCTACAAACACTGTAGCTGCTGACTTTTAACCACTTTACCACTAGAGCATTTTGCTGTCTTACGTCTGGGCCACTTTTTGCGATTCGGCGCTGTGCGAATTTAACTGACAATTGCGCGGTCATGCGACGCCATACCCAAACGAAATTTACGTCCTTTTTTTCCCACAAACAGAGCTTTCTTTTGGTGGTATTTGATCACCTGTGCGATTTTTACTTTTTGCGCTATAAACAAAAAAAGAGCGTAAATTTTGAAAAAACAACAATATTTTTCACATTTTTTTTATATGAAATTCCCCCCCAAAAAAATGTAAAAATCAAAATTTTTTTACATTTTTGGCCAATTTGTTTTCTGCTACCCATGTTTGGTAAACAAATTCACAATAAGCGTATTTTGATTGGTTTGCGCAAAATTTATTGCGTTTACTAACAAAGGGAAAGATTTCTGTCATTTTTGGTGTTTTTTTTTTTAACGCGTAATGGCGGCGATCTGCGATTTCTTTTGCGGGACTGCGACATTGCGGCGGACAGATCGGACCCTTGACTGACATTTTTGACACTTTTGGGGTTACCAGTGACATTACTGCAGTAATCAGTGCTATATATATGCACTGTTACTGTAAAAATGACACTGGCAGGGAAGGGGTTAATTTTATTGGAGAGGGAGGGGTTAATGTATGCCTGGTGCTTACTGACGTGTGGGGGGGGAGGTGACTGAGTGACACAAGGACTATGCTGAACCCTGCAATCTGACCCTGCCTGTCAGTTCAGAGATCCGCCCGCTGTGTTTACACACAGCGGGCGGATCTCCACACTAGATCCCCGACGATCGGGGAAGAGCAGAGGCGATCGCCGCTGCTCCTCCCCTGGCCCGACTCCCGCTGTGACTGAAAACAGCGGGAGTGAGCCTCTGGCGGCGCGCGAGCGCCGCCCACAAGGGGAGTGTCTGACGACGTAGTACTACGTCGTCAGACGATAACGAGCCACTTTGCTGCAGTAGTACTACGGTACTCAGCGGTAAAGTGGTTAAATAGTAGAACTTACCTGTCCACGGAGCCCGCATTGTCGGCACCCGAAGCCGATTTACGTATCGACTCTTGGGTGCCGCCGCCGCCGCCATCCAGGGTAAGGGAACCTACTGTGCATGCGCATAGCGCAGGTCCCTTTGTAATTGGCCCAGCAGCGGAGGCGGGAGAAGGGGGCCAAACTTCCGAGGGACAGCGCCGCGGTCTCGCAAGAAGTGAGGAAACGTACCTGTGAAAACAGGTACCCAGTCCCCCCTCTCCCTTGAAAGGTGCCAAATGGGGCACCGGAGGAGGGGGGAAGCAGATCAGTGGAGTTCCACTTTTGAGTGGAACTCCGCTTTAAGCTCAACGAAAATTTCCCACTCATTGAAACTGGATCGCTTATAAGCCTACTTCTGAGTGCAGTATACTTTCCGACCGTTCTGCTATATATGCAGGTCCTTGCTTCAGTTCCTTTATGGCAGTGATGGCGAACCTATGGCACATGTGCCACAGCTGGCACGCAGAGCCCTCTCTGTGGGCACGCCAGAGCCGCCGCCACTGCCCGCACTGTGACAAGGGGAGAATCGAGCGTGGGCTGTCAGTTTTTTTTAACCTGCTCGCCCCCCTTCTTCTGTCAAGCAGTGCAGGACAGGGATCACCGCCCACTCTGATTTCTCTGGTATCCCCATTGGCTAAAGCCAGGGACCAATGAGGAGCCAGGACAAGTGCACCATGGGACTTGTAGTCCCGGAAGACAATGGCTCCTTTTTAATCAATTAAAGAAAAACTACAGCCCCAGCATGCCCTGAGAAAATAAGAGGAGAGACAGCCTGGAGCCCGGGGGGAAAAAAAGGACTGAAAGAGAAGGGAGAGCAAGGGTGAGAGGAGTGTGGACACAAGAGTAAGAGGAAGCTCATGTGGTTCAGGAGGGAGAGAGAGCCCAAGCCACAACAGCCCCTGGAGTTAAACCAACCAGAGAGGAGCAAGAGGACGGTGCTGAGAGGACACCATCAAGAGTGAGGAGGGTGATCAAAGGCACCAACAAAAGGAGAAGCTGCTGCCAGGCACATCGACACCAGACCATATGGGTATGTCATTTCGTGGGACAAAGCCGACCTGCCATCTGGCGGCTGGTCGGCAAGTGGTTAAGATAAAAAATCTTTTGCCTTTAGAACCACTTTAATTCAATGCAGGCCAGTAACTATTAAGCCATAGTACTGTCCAGTGCCATCTTAAGAGCATTAAAGGGCCCCGGGCAATGCAGTGCACTGGGGCCCTGCCTACACAATCACCCGCAAGAAAAATGCAAATTTTTTGATAAGGCGATATTTATTGGTACAGCAGTGCCAGGCTAATGACAGCTTCCAAGTTTGGCGGCTGGGTCCGGGGGAAGACACACACAGGCGGGTGTCAGACTCGACTGTCCTGTGTGTACCTGTTCCCGTGGAGGCGGACAGGGATTCCTGCAGTTGTGGGCTCCCCCTCCACGGCCCAAGTGGCCTGACAGCAGCGCAGGGCCAACAGGCTCTTGCCACCTGCTAAGTTCAGCGGCGGAATGCACAAGGGAATCGGGACTAATGCTTGGCTCGGGCTGGGTCACTGTGCAGGTGGGGCCGCCCAGGCAAGTGGGGCCCTTGGACAACTGCTCAGCATGCCCATTCAGTAAGATGGCCCCGGTACTTTTAGCCCCATATATGGCCAAGTCTGGTTTCATACCATTGCATCCATTTTGGCACGCTGCTATTGGCCCCTCAACTTGCCCCACAGTAATCTGATGATCACCGAAATTGGAAAGTTTGCAGGTATGACCGTGTAACAATCTCAATATGTTTGTCCCATATACAGTTGCATCTGAAGACTGGCGTCTACATTTCAAGAGGTTGACTGCTAGGAGAAATACCAGCGGATTGTCAACCTCTGCAGATAAGGAAGGGATGAACAGAGATAAGTACCTGCCCTGCGCTACTTCCCTAATCAGTAAAAGGGAGAAGGCTAAACATGAGCTGAATAATGAATGTGCGTCACATGAAAGGGGATTGTTATGGGATCACTTGCTTTGATATAATCAGACCCCCCCCCCCATATTGACCAGCATATAGAGAATTCAATGGTTTAAGATAAACAGTTTATGTTAGCATTATCAGTTTCATGAAAATAATCTTATCTGTGTTTGAAAAGCCTTTCTCTTAATAGTTTGTAAATGATCTGTGCTCATAGAGGGACCGTTATTGTGTTGTTTGTATGCATAAATGATGTTGCAAAAATTTGGTACTCTATTAACCACATGACCTCCAGAAGATTTACCCCCCCCCCCCCCCCTTCATGACCAGGCCATTTAAACATGCATTACTGCGTAACCTACAATTGTGTGGTCATGAAACGCTTTACATAAATTAAATTTATGTCCATTTTCCCCGCAACAAATATAACTTTCTTTTGGTGGTATTTGATCACCTATGCGGTTTTTATTTTTTTGCGCTATAAACAAAAAAAGATTAACAATTTAAAAAAATATATATATATATATATTTTTACTTCCTGCTATAAAACATATCCAATAAAAAAAATTAAAAAAATCAAATTTCTTCATAAATTTAGGCCAATATGTATTTTGCTACATATTTTTGGTAAAAAAAAAAATCCCAATAGGTTTACAGTAAACCCCCCTCCATTGCGGAGGTTACGCTCCGGACCCAGCCGCGAAAAGTGAAATTCCACGAAATAGAAAAACCCTATTAAAATGCATTGTAGGCATGTTTTTTTTTACTGTCACTGTACGTGTAAAAGCATTTTAAGGTCTTTAAACACACTTTTAAAACAATAGAAACGAATTTAACCACTTTTGTTTTCATTCACAGCGGGAGTCGGGCCAGGGGAGGAGCGGCAGCGATCGCCGCCGCTCTTCCCCGATCGTTGTGGAATCTAGTTTGCAGATCCGCCCGCCTGTGTAAACAGAGCGGGCGGATCTCCTAAGTGACAGGGAGTGACAGATCGGAGTGTTCAGCATAGCTGAACATCCGATCTGTCCCTGTGTCACTCAGTCACCTCCCCCCCCCCACACGTCAGTAAGCACCAGGCATACATTAACCCCTCCCTCTCCAATAAAATTAACCCCTTCCCTGCCAATGTCATTTTTACAGTAACAGTGCATATATATAGCACTGATTACTGCAGTAATGTCACTGGTACCCCCAAAAGTGTCAAAAATGTCAGTCAAGGGTCTGATCTGTCCACCGCAATGTCGCAGTCCCGCAAAAAAAATTGCAGATCGCCGCCATTACTCGTTAAAAAAAAAACACCAAAAATGACAGAAATCTTTCCCTTAGTTAGTAAACGCAATAACTTTTGCGCAAACCAATCAAAATACGCTTATTGTGATTTTTTTTTTACCAAACATAGGTAGCAGAAAACAAATTGGCCAAAAATGTAAAAAAAATTTGATTTTTACATATTTTTTGGGAGGAATTTCATATAAAAAAATGTTAAAAATATTGTTATTTTTTCAAAATAAACGCTCTTTTTTTGTTTATAGCGCAAAAAGTAAAAATCGCACAGGTGATCAAATACCACCAAAAGAAAGCTCTATTTGTGGCAAAAAAAAGGACGAAAATTTTGTTTGGGTACGGCGTCGCACGACCGCGCAATTGTCAGTTAAAGTCACACAGCGCTGAATCGCAAAAAGTGGCCTGGACGTAAGACAGCAAAATCCTCCGGTGGTAAAGTGGTTAAACACATAAAAGATACTAAGAGACAGAGCAAGAGCTATGGAAAACACAAAAATATTTCATTTTTAATGATTTATATAGTAAAATAACATTACAAAAAAAAAACGCGAATTACCGGGACCGCAAAAACTGAACCGCGATGGAGCGGGGGATTACTGTATATTGATTGGTTTATTTATTTATTGCTTTATTGAATGGTGTAGATATACTGGAATTTTTATTTATTTCTTTTTTACTAATAATGGAGGCGATCAGCGACATATAGCAGGACTGCAATATTGCGGTGGACAATCTGACACTAACTGGCACTTTTTGGGAACTAGTGACACTAATATAGTGATCAGTACTAAAAATATGCACTGTCACTGTACTAAACACTGGCTTGGGAGTGGAGTTAAACATCTAGGGGGATCAATGGGTTAAATGTGTGCCTATCCAGTGTTTTTGTGTACTGTATGTGGTGCTTCTACTAAGGGAAGCAATGGATCTTATTCCTTGCTTTGCGGGGAAAGAAATCCATCACTTCCCCTCTGACAGGACAGAACTCTGCCTTATTTACATTGTTCTTATTTACATACATTCTAGGAATGGATGGAAAAATACACCGCATCATACAATTCATTACCTGTGGGACCTCTTTTGTAATATATGGCATTCTATGCCCATGTGGTTTACTGTACATGGGCCGGACATCACGTCCACTCAGGGTTCATATTGGCAAACATAAAATGCAGTATTATTAACCACTTCTGGACCGGAAGGATTTGCCCCCTTAATGACCAGGCCATACTTTGCGATTCGGCACTGCGTTACTTTAACGGACAACTGCGCGGGCGTGCGTTGCTGTACCCAAATAAAATTGATGTCATTTTTTTCAAATAGAGCTTTCTTTTGGTGGTATTTGAACACCTGTGCCATTTTTATTTTTTGCGCTATAAACAAAAAAAGAGCGACAATTCTGAACAAAAAAAAACAATAATTCTCACTTTCTGCTATATAATATTCCCCCCCAAAAAAATTTAAAATCTAAATTTTTTAACATTTTAGGCCAATTTGTTTTCTGCTACATATTTTTGGTAAAAAAAAAAATCGCATTAAGCGTATTTTTGATTGGTTTGCGCAAAAGTTATCACTATATCTACTATATTTTTTTTATCTCATTAGCCTGCCCATTGTGGGAGGGGCTTGCACTAGAGGTCACATGTTTTTTGTGAGCATATAAAGACCAGCTACCTGCACTCCAAATCCAGCACTGAAGAAGAGGGGATACTCCTTGAAATGCGTCAGCTCTATTTGGACGTATCATTCCACAACTGTGATTAATCAGCAGACCATGCTGAGTGGAGCATCTGGTGGACTTTTTACACATATTTCGCTTGACATTTTATCCTGTTTGTGAGTATGATGTGTATATATTGCTTTTTACAATAAATTGTCGCAAAGGTAATGCGCAGACCCCCCCGCGCGTGTGACCGGCGGATTCGATGTCCGCCCGGTCACTCGCGATCGTCCGTTAGAGCAGGAGAAAGGCAGGCGGCTAATGTAAACAAGCCGCCTGTCATTCTCCCCTGTGTAAGAATAGTGATCATACGGTTCTACTATGTAGGACCGTTGATCACTGTTCCTACACCTCAAGCCACAGCCAATCACAGTTAGAATCACGCCCCTAGCGACACACATAACCCCTCCCTCTCAAAAAAAAATTAACCCCTTCACTGCCAGTGTCATTTTACAGTAACAGTGCATATGTATAGCACTGATTACTGTAGTAATGTCACTGGTAACCCCAAAAGTGTCAAAAATGTCAGTCAAAGGTCCGATCTGTCCACCACAATGTCGCAGTACCACAAAAAAAATCGCAGATCGCCGCCATTACGCGTTAAAAAACACAACAAAAATGACAAAAATCTTTCCCTTTGTTAGTAAACGCGATAACTTTTGCGCAAACTAATCAAAATACGCTTTTTGCGATTTTTTTTACCAAACATATGTAGCATAAAACAAATTGGCTGAAAATGTTAAAAAATTTAGATTTTTACATTTTTTGGGGGGGGGATTTCATATGAAAAAATGTGAAAAATATTGTTATTTTTGCAAAATTGACGCTCTTTTTTTGTTTATAGCGCATGATCATAAAAAAAATCACACAGGTGATCAAATACCACCAAAAGAAAGCTCTGTTTGTGGGAAAAAAAGGACGTCAAATTTGTTTAGGTACAGCGTCGCACGACCGCGCAATTATCCGTTAAAGTCCCGCAGTGCCAAATCGCAAAATAGGCCCTGGTCAGGAAGGGGGTAAAATCTTCCGGGGCTTAAGTGGTTAAGTAAAATACTTGTTACTTTGCTACAATCTGGTGTCTGTATAGTTGTACTATCACTTTGAAATTTGTCCGAACCCAGGGTGTCAGAGGTGTCGGGAGGCTTGCAAGGTCAAGGCAACCTTTGGGGGTCAGTCATCTTCCAGCGGGGTGTCTTCTACTCACCTGGGTGGCGCTACAGATACATAGGGCTCTTAGAGGGTCACTTACTGGTAACAAGTATGTGTATTTCAGGTGCCCCAACATAAGTCAGCACAGGCTTGTTTTAGGTCGGTGACTCACAAAGTAGTAAAGGAAAGATGATGACAGCCCAGAGCTTGCAAGTTTAACACACAAGTCTGCAATAGCAGTTCCTATATTTCTATTGTAAGCTAATTTTAAAGTAGCAGCATTAATGGTAACTATGTTGTGTATGTACAGTATGGGCCATTGTCCATAAATATTAAATTGACAGTGATGTATCCTACCCAGTATGTCACTACATGCCATGGTCCATGTGCTACTTTTCCTTTGTTTAGCTAAAGTAGTGCTTGGAATGGAGGTTGTTAAGGGAACACTGACAGTCCATCAGTTAAAGAGCAAGTGGAAGTTACTGTTTGACAATATGTCATAATCTGTGTATTACTAAGCCAAATCACATATATGAAATAACTGGAATGTTTAGACTAACCTAGTTCTTTTCCTTCATATGAACAGTAAATCTGTATTTAGAGCTGCCATGTTCACCAAGACGATATAACAAATAAAATCAACCTTAAACTGGTAATTTGGCATTTCTACAACACTGTATTATATCTGTTATTTTAAATGATTAAAATACACAAATAAAGAAAAAAAAAAAAATAAATTGAGGTCTCATAAAATGTTTTCTTGATGACTGTCTCATGTCTTAAGCTGACCATACATGCTACAATCTGATTCTACAATCTCCTGGCAGGTCCTCTTATCATATAGTAGAGCTGCAAGATTCTGAATAAAATGAGAATCACCATTTTTTTTGCTTAAAATAAAGATCACGATTTTCGGCGTAACATCATCTTTCACATTCTACAAAAAAATGGGGCTAACGTTACTGTTTTTTTTTTATTAATTGAAGTGTATTTTTTACCAAAAAAAGTGTGTTTGAAAGACCGCTGCTCAAATAGAGTGTGACATAAAATATTACAACAACCATTTTATTCGCTAGGGTCTCTGCTAAAAAATATATATAATGTTTGGGGGTTCTAAGTAATTTTATAAGAAAAAATACAGATTTTAACTTGTAAGCAACAATGTCAGAAAAAGGCTTAGTCTTTAACCACTTAAGCCCCAGCCCTATTTCGGACACTTTTTGTTCACACGTTAAAACCAGTATTTTTTCCTAGAAAACTACTTAGAACCCCCAAACATTATATATATTATTTTAGCAAAGACTCTGTAGAATAAAATATCGGTCATTGCAATAATTTTTGTCACGCGGTATTTGCGCAGCGGTCTTTAAAGCGCCATTTTTTTGGAAAAATTTTGAAAAATCACATTTCACTGCATTTAAAAAATACTAAACAGTAAAGTTAGCCCCTTTTTTTGTATATTGTGAAAGAACATGTCACGCCGAGTAAATAGATACCCAACATGTTACGGTTTAAAATTGCGCCCCCCCCCCCCTTGGGATGGCGACAAACTACGGTCAATAGAGATCTCAATCTGCGACGCTTTAAATTTATTTAAAGGTTACCAGTTTAGAGTTAGAGTGTAGCTCTTTTTTTTTAATTATTGCTCACGCTCTGGCGATCGCGGCGATACCTCACATGTGTGGTTTGAACAGCGATTTCATTTGCGGCTCGACTTGCGTATATGTTTTTTTTTTGTGCGCGAGCTAACGGTGACGGGGGCAGCTAATTTTTTTTTTTTTTCTTTTTCCCATTTATTTTATTTATTTTTTTAACTTTATTACAGTTTTAAAAAAAAAATCTGATCACTTTTATTGCTGTCACAAGCAATGTAAACATCCCTTGTGAAAGCAATATGTGTGACAGGTACACTTTATGGAGGGATCGAGGGTCTAAAAGACCCTAGACCCCTCCACTACACTTCCCTGTATGCAAAACGCCAAAAACGGCGTTTTTGCATACAGCCGATTTTCAAATTTGCCGCCTTTTGCAGCACAGTAACCCGGAAGTAACGTCATGGACGCCGCCTCCGGGTTACGTCAACGGAGACCCGATCGATGCCGTTTCCGGCATTCATCGGGACTCCATCCAGCCGGCGGACGTCCCCTCCCACCCCCCGGGTACCGATCGAGCGGTAAAGCGGAAAGCCAACCGTCGGCTTCAAACCACGGTACCGGGATGGTGTCTCTAGCTAGAGGCATCATCCCGGTACACTACCGCAAAGTTTACCGATGTAGACCTACGTTAGTATGCGGTAAGTGGTTAAAGAGTCGTTTTTTGAAAAGTTGATGGCTGCGCTGGACTGACCTACTCGATAGAGGGCCTGTGGGTGGGTGGTAGGTGAGAGAGGGCCACTTGGGGGGAGTTAACTCCAAGTCAATCTGGCCCGACTGGATGAAAAAAGGCAGTGGACCCTTGTTAAGGGGTCTGGGTTGCTCCCTTAAGATACGGCCTAGTGGTAATTTCCAAAGTTTCTAATGGTAGTCAGTTGACGGAACGCCCAAAATGAGCAATAAGAATCCCACTTAGATCAAAAGAGCCTTGTCACATGGCTGGAGGGAGGAAGAAGATGCTTCCCGGTGTGATATCATTCTCAGCCCTGTCCAGTTTGGGAACCTCCAAAATATTGATAACCCAATGATTGGGGCACCGATGTAGATGAGATCCTTATTCCAAAAACAGACCATTATTATCCCTGAAGAGGGGGGGGAGTCTCTGTTCCCCTGAAACACGTTGACTTTAACATGTTCTGCTACCAATAAAACGACGATCTTTTGATCTAAGTGGGATTCTTATTGCTGATTTTGGGCGCTCCTTTAACCGACTACCATTAATCTTTAAAGAGGAAGTAAACGTCCTTTCCTGACTTTTACCTATAGGTAAGCCTATAATAAGGCTTACCTATAGGTAGTGTATATACCTCCTAAACTTGCACCGTTTAGGAGATATCTACATTGCATGTAGCCAGTGACATCACTGGCACATGTAGCACCCTCCTAGGTAGGTGCTAGTGAGAGAGAATAGTTTTTGGCTATGTCTGCCTATCAGAGGAGCAGCAGGCAAATCTATATTGCTTTCTGCCTAACCGAGAGCAGGATCTGTTAGTGAGGTCTGCTCAGTGTGCTCAGTATGCGATCCATTATGTCTAGAGAGTGTTTAACACTGGTCCAATAGGGAGGCATGTTGGGCAGTGGGAGGAAACCTGACAAATGGATGCATAGGCTTTGGTACAGTCATGGTGCTGAGGGGTCTTTGGCTGTAGAGCAGAGTCCCGAAGGGAGGGTGGCAGCTGCCTCCTCTGTAGCAGTGGCACGTGGCCTCAGGAGGTCATCCTGAGGGCCAGAGGAGTGGAGCTGAACCCAGAGGTCCAGGAGAGCTGACTGAGGGGGAGACACTGGAGACCCTGGAAAAATAGTATCGTGAGTACAGAGGATCGTGTCAAGGGGTCTGACCTGAGGGGGGCCACCCCAGGAGTAGGATAGCCAGTGGACGGGGGTCAGCAAGCAAGAAGAAGGATACTAAGGAGAGTGTCCTGAAGATAAAAACAGTTCATCAAGTCATCTGGGAAAGAGACTTAAAACGAAATTCACCTCAGTGGTAAGGTGGATCAACAGCCTGGCTGTACCAAGCGATAGAAGTCCTCAAATCATGTGCATAGTTAATTCGGAGTATCCCACTATTCCCTTCTCCCATCCCTAATTTATCAATAAAACACAAAAACAACTACATACCCCTGGATTGTTTATTGAATGAGCCAAGAAGAAAAGTGGGAGACTGTTAATGTTAAGGTTGCTAAT
Source organism: Pelophylax lessonae (assembly GCF_965119305.1). Taxonomy (NCBI): domain Eukaryota; kingdom Metazoa; phylum Chordata; class Amphibia; order Anura; family Ranidae; genus Pelophylax; species Pelophylax lessonae. Next base: position 54,261,505 of record NC_138771.1, on the reverse strand, counting down.
GGTAACCCAGGGGGACCATAAGTGTGAAATCCAGCAGTCCTCAAGGGGGCAGTGCTACACACATGTGCTCTGAAGGAACTGCCATCCATGCTGTTCCTTTTGAGCCCTATGCCGTGAATGGAATGCAGCTCCCGCAGCCAGTCATAGACCTGGAACCTGCAAACCAGGAAGCAAGACAGGGGGTTCACACATCCGGCGGGGGGGGGGGTTTAGAACTCAGAGCTAGGAAGATGTGCTGCTTGTCGCCGCTGCCGGAGTCTGGATCGCCAGTGTCTTGCTGGCATATGAGTTTCCGCCACTAGACTTGCAGTTCAACTTGAAGAACCCTCTGATGGACTCTACCAAACATGGACCCGATCCTACCCAGGTAAGCTGAGGCATCCACAAGCTGGAAGTTAGGGACTGGGGGTGTAGGAATAGACTGCATTTTATGTTTCACTGTTAACTTATGAATGTCATCATGCCAAAATATTTAGGTAAAGCTTTTAAACTTTGCCTGATCTGAAGCTACTCATGGAATGGAATGCAAGTAGCCAGCACATATAGTCTACAGCTCTTGTAGCGGCCCCTTTGGCATCGAGTGAATAACGAGAGGAGAGCTTCTGACAGGTGCAGTACTTTTATTCTTTTGCATCCAAGGTGTGCAGGAGGGTTGAATGTTATTCTTTTTAACACCATGAACACCATAAACACCGTAGCACCATAGCACCGTTAAAACTGTAAACAACATACAATACATTTGTTTACAGTGATCACCAAAAAGGGGGTTACAAGGTTAATTACAAATGTGAAGTTACAAGGTGGATAACAGTTGTCTGCACACATATCTAAATAACATTTAACATCTAAGGAAACATGGACACATGCAAGATGCTTTGGATTATCTATAGCATATTTTAAACTAACAGCATGGACTCAATTTATGTCTAACAACATATACTTCTTTATATATAATGCACTCTTACTGCATACCTCGCTCCGCTTGCCAAGGGGTGCAAAACTTTTAAGCCTTATGACTTCTCTTTAGCAATCGCCTTTCCATTAAATGCTGCTGACATGCTCTAAATGTGATATCTGAGTTACAGGAAAAGACCGTCCTTTTAAAACAGGAAGAAGGTCTACCGACTGGCACAAATGTTTTGCGATGACCCACTCGCTGTCTCCTGCTACCCAAGTTCAGGAGAAGGGGTTCAAACTCTTGAGCAGATGGTACAGGTGCCCTTCCTCGATCGCCTACATTGACCCACTCCAGTCGGACCAATGTTGGCGGTGCACGTCCTCTAGGGGAACGCTTATTCACATCTGGTGGGAATGTCCTCAGATCCATGAATTGTGGACTGGAATTATAGCTTTGTATTGCAGGCTCCAGGCAACAAATGTTCCTGCGACACCGGAACTGGCCCTGTTGTCTTTGTTACCCGGCTCCTTCCGGTCGATCAAGAGAGACGTTTTGAGGTTTTTCTTGGCGGCTGTTCGGACGGTGATACCCAGACACTGGAGGTCCAAGCAGGTACCCTCTAAACTTGAGTGGGCTCTGGAACTGGACCGGCTTAGAGACATGGAAAACCTGTTGGCGCGAGAGGGGGGCAGGGAGGACCAATTCTCTGCTGCTTGGAGGTCCTGGGACATGTTTCGATGTTCGGACGCCTTTCAGTCCTGGCTCGAGACGTCTGTGCTACCTGGTGATGGGGGGCAGTAGTGGGACGTGGGCGGCCCATCCTGATTTCCTCCACCTTCTTTACCCCCTTGACATCCCTCTTTACATTCTCCTGCTTTATCCCATCCTCTTACCTTTATTCCCCTCTCTGGCTGTACCGTTGACACCATAAGGCAACCCTCCTTTACTTATTTGTTGTTTTTAGGCGCTCCTCAATGGAAAGCCGGGATATTTATCAATGCCTAATTTATCAATGCCTACCACACTTCCCACAATCTCCTCAAGTGACGCCAGCCATGAAAGTGTTTATACTGGTGTTGGCCTTTCCTTGACTTTTCTCTTAAATTATGTTACCACCTGACACCCCAAGTTACTGTTTTTTTTTTTTACCTTGTGCTGCTGCCAGGATCTGATGGACCTGGCGGTTTGAGTTCCTTATTTGCACTTATCGATATTGATTGTTGTATGCATTTTCTCACAGTTTACCATATGTCATACCTGAACAATTTATTTGTTTCATACCCCCTTGCTTCTCCCCTAACTCTGTAAAACCCTTCTCTTTCAATAAAATAAGATTGAACTAAAACAGGAAGAAGGAGTGGTCTCATGATCCTGCTGATTAAACATTCCCCAGGGAACCAAGAGGAAGGCAGAAACGTTCCACCTAGCAGTAAGTGCTGAACAAAGATTTACAGTGATAAGCGGAAAGTTAAAGCTCTGGTGGTCACTACATTCATTGAGGTATGAAAACAATACTAGAGGAATACAGTGTGAAGTATAAGCATCAGGTGAGATAGCCTCGGTTCAGGGAGCTCAGGGAGTTGTTGTCAGCCTTCTTTCTGCGACGATCCATCTCTCATTGAAACTGGAGCAAATCTGCACCACTGAGGTCCTCATCCTGTACACAGGTGGGGAAGAAAAATAGTTAAGTGAAGTGCACGCATGGACTCCGAGCTAGGTTCACAGTGGGACCCCATACTGTTACTGGAGGAGAGGTAGCAGTGATACTCTGGCTAGGTGGACAGGGAAAGAGCTCTGTGTGTCCCTCCTAATTTCACGAGTAATCATGGTGATGTGCAATAACATCGACAGAGATTATTAGAGTTATTTGTCTGCTCCAATAGAGGTACCCCATGTGTAAAACAGTGACACTGTACAAAGTAGGTAGCAGGTCTTTCATGTGACCTTTACTTGGCACTCAATGAGGAGGGAAGCATGGAGGTTGTTATGACCACTCTATCACCATACCTCTGCCTATAGGCAGACCGTCCATCTTTCACATTGGAATCTGGGTGGCTGAGTCACCCTGGCTATTTATTTATCTAGAATACTCCAGGAGTGTGATCTCCCTTTGGTAATTTCCTGTTCCTGTCCACATGGAATGTGTTCCCACCCACCTTTGCTGTCCTCTTGTCATGGTTACTGCTAGTTAGTTTAGACTAAGCTAGACTCTCCCTGTTTCTTCTATGTTCCCTCAGTCATTTTAGTTCTTCACAGAAACAGGGTCTTCTTACACCAAAAATGCTGGAAAAACATCCTCTGTACTGGGTAAGTTTAAAGAGCTCTAAAAACATTCCCATCAGTAGTCCAATCAGTAGAGGCACCTAGTTTCAAGTGTCTAAGGATAGGTTGAAGCCATCTGGTTTTTGAACACGACAATAGTATATTTCACTCACTTTACCAAGGTCAACCATCCATCTGAGAACCCTGTAAGAGGATCCTGGATTAGGACCCCTGTAGCATTGAGTTCGACCACATTCATGCTATTTGGAGACAGGTGTTTTCCACCTGTGCACATGGAAGGTTGCTTGTTCCAACCCTTTAGGGTGACTGCAGTCTGACAAATTTAATTTATTCTTTCTTTTTTCTTACTGATCCAAACTTTTGAGCTAATTGTCTTTTTTTGGGCCAATCTACTACACTATAAGGGCTCTCCTGCCTCCCTCTATTCTTTTATGGTGGAAACCCAGAGCTAGCTCAGAGACTGCTGTTCAGGCTTTTTGGGACCGGACCCTTGGACCTCCTTGAGACCACCACATCCTCTGTCCTCTTCTTCTCTGAAGTAAAATTGTGAATGATATAGCTTCTGTGCCTTATGAAAGAGATAACCTGTCTATGCAAGGTGCCAAGTCAGCAGGTGACCATAATGTCTGGACAGACTGGGTCTATAGAGATACGTCAGGTGTTTGAAACAAAATAAAGGGACTTGCAATGTAGCACCCTCCTAGGTAGGCGCTAGGATTAGGTACATTTACTTCTGGCTCACTGTATCCAGTGGAGCGGAATTTCGTTGTTCGACAAATTTAGTTTTGGCTCACTGTAAATCAGTGTGGCTTTGTTGATTGTTCTGGCCTCTTCTATGTTTTAACAGCTGCAGAATTGACTGCTTTCCCCTGGTTGGTCCAGAAATGTTCTTGAAGTTAGTGGACTGTTAGATTCTAATCAGCAGCTGAATATTCATGCAGCTGCGGCAAATCCCTGGGGAGAGATGCCCAGATGGTGACCAGGAGTCTGTAAAGCAGCCTGGCCTTTTTTCCTAAGGAGGAGATCACGGCTTAGGAGCGCTGCTAGCCCCCTAGGCCCTTCTGCCATGTAACTGAAGGTTGTTGGGGTCTCAGTTGGGCCGCCTGGAGCCACATTGGAACAAATTTTTGCTACAAAACAAAAAACTGAGACATAAGCTTTTGGTAAACTGGCTCCTTAGTTAAAAATATTGATATCCTTTTCTGGCATATCCTCGTCAAGTGAACACTTAAGCCTCCATCATTTTCCTTGACAGAAAACAAACTGCAAACTATTTAGCTCAGCGTGTTATAAAGATAATTTATTACATTCCAGTATGAGTCAGGAAATAACACATTCAGATGACGAATTGTCTTTTTATAAACAAAAAACTTTAAAAGTTCCAAGAACTACATATTTTGGGAAAAGAAAACTCTGTTCCCCATGTTCAGAGTACAGGAAGCCTTGTTAACTCCTACAAGTGACAGGATACTAACTGACAGGAATATGTGTATCCCTAGATTGGGCCCTAGATACTCCCAGGCCTGTGAGGATTCCGTAGGTTCCCATAGGAATTCTGCTGTTTAACATTCGGCATGAGAAAACAACATCACTAACAAGCTAAATAAACTGAAAAAAAGTTTCCACTAACCAATATTTTAAAGTGAAGCAGCCGACTGTTTTCTATGAAGGAAAATTACACTGAAGAAGAATTCCAGGTATTAATTTTTTATCTTATCCAGAACCTTGCGCTAGTGCTAGCACTGTGTCTGAAAATAGTTTGTGCAGAGAGGCGACGCAACCATGTTGCATACCTATAGAAAGTATGAATACAAAAAACAAAGCCGCACTTGTGCAATATATGAATAACTAAAATAAACATACAATAAAATATGACACTATAATGATGAATAAAGTCCACGTAAATAAGTGAGTGATGAAAATCTTCTTAAACACTAATTGAAAGGGATCCAACACCAACAGTGATATGAACTCCTTCAGTGACAAACCTGCGTGCTGACGTCATCACGTTCATATAGATTCCGGAAGCGCCAGTGAATTGTTTGCCGGCAAAGACTTACAGTTTAGCGTATTTATCATTTACATATGTAAGTGCCATTTTATCAATTTTTTAAAATAAATGATTGAACGATTTTACACTATTGGATCATTTTTTTCCTCCCATACCCTGATTCATGGTATCTGCCATGGCTGGTGGAGAGACAAGCAGTGGTGGCCTTTATCTGCAATATCCCATAGATGGGTATGGTTACTGATTGGTTGACCTCTCTAGAGAAAGAGGGTTAAAAGGCTCTGCTAAGCGCCCCTATTTTCGAAGGTGGAGGTTTTTCACTGAAGGGGATCATATCACTGTTGGTGGTGGATCCCTTGCAATGAGTTTTTAAGGAGATTTTCTTCAATCACTTATTCATGTGGACTTTATTCATCATTATAGTGTCATATTTTATTGTATGTTTATTTCATTTATTAATATATTGCACAAATGTGGCTGTGTTTTTTTAATTATTTTTTTATACATATTGTAGCTACACTGGTCCACCTTGACGTAACTTTGTATATACCACCCTATTGGTTTGTAAGCTCTTCTAAACAGGGCCTTCTTAACCCTCATGTATTTTATTGTATTGTATCTGTTGTCTCCTCTTTTATATTGTAAAGCGCTGCGTAAACTCTTTGCGCTATATAAATCCTGAATAATATTTAATATAAATATACCATACCTGGCCCATGTCTCTGGAAGCTGGAAATAACTGAAGTAGACACCGCTAATCCAGTGATCTCCATTTGCTTTCGGGTCCTGCGTTGAGTGGCTGCCCTGCTGCATTATGAACACAGAAGGTCGGCTGGTTGGCACAGACGCCATTCAGAGAATGCTTTGCATTCTCTGTATGAGTGCAAAGCATTCCCTGATTGAATGCGTCCTTCTTCCGTCCTCTTCGGTCCCACGATGCACTGCGCCGGCCCCGCCGTCACTTCCGGGTCTGCAGCGTCATCCCTGCACAGCTTCTGGGCATGCCCAGAAGCTGTTTAGCAAGGTATGACGCGCTTACACCGGAACTGACGTCGGGGCCAGTGCAGGCGCATTGATTCCTGAGAGCGATGACGTTCAGCTCCCAGGAATCATTGCAAAGCGGAAGTGACGGTGCGGGCAGCGGCCGCCGAGGGAGGAAGTGGAAGAAAGGTGAGTATACTTTTCTGCAATTACAAGGTAAGTAAAAAAAAAAAAAAAAAAAATCGTAACTACCCATTTCTTTTTCAGGTGAGCTATAGCAAGCGGATGGCCCAAAATCAACTATGTTGATTTTGTGGCCGGAACTCCGCATTAATTATTGTTAGGATCTCTTCACCCCTTTGTAACATACCATCACTTCAAGGGAATGGCTCCTTTGTCAACACATTGGGGGGATACTAATAATAGAGCTTGCTAAATATGGTGCAGCTCTGCATAGAAACCAACCAGCTTCCAGGTTTTATTGTCAAAGCCTAATTAGACAAGCTGAGGTTAGAAACTGATTGGCTGCAATTAACAACTGTGCCAGATTCTGAGTGCTCTAGTTTTAGTAAATCTCCCCTTTAGGGTCATTCTTTCCAGTTGCTTATCTGGAGATCCCAAATGTAGCTCCTATAGCCAATTCCTTGGGCTACTACTATGTGATAACTTGCCACATGGTGGTAGAGAGATTTTTTTTTTGTATGGTGGTTATGTTTTTGTTTATCTTAGATTTACATAGATACCAGTAATTTATATTTCAGAAGCTATGTGCTGTTTTGGTTGTGAAGAATTTGGGATGGGAGACTATTATCACCTAAAAATGTTATCAGCATTTATCTTTAGCTGTAGTACATGTGGGAATCTACAAGAGCTGAGCAGATGTTTTGTGTTATTAGATTGTAAAATAGTACAGAATATCCTGAGATGTTGAAACTACCCATATACTAGAGCAGGGTTCAATTGCAGGCTTCTAAAAAAGAGCAAAAATGTTTCTATGGTTCCTGATTCCTAATGACAGATATATCATAAATAATATAATACATAATAAATAAATAACATCTAAGTCCACCTTTTACACGAAAAAAAAAATAGTAAGTGCACATATATTTGGGGGAAAAAAATGTGCATTTATAATTTTTTGGCATAGGAGCCTGCAAAGCATTTTAACTGAGATCAGAGAATCACGGGTGCAATGCCAGGATTCTCCAGCTCCCAGTCTATACCTTTGTAAGGGCTTTCGGTTCAAAAGCTGGAGGAAGTGTCAATGGACTATGAGTGTGGTGACAAAGTAAAAATATGAATCAAAAGTGCGCTAACTCAAAAAAACATATCACAGTGTAACACAAAGTGGAATAGCTGCTGACACTCCAACCGACAGTGATGGTATCAAAATGTTATATATATATATATATATATATATACATATATATATATATATATATATATAGTGCAGCACTAATATAAGTAAATAGTGCACAAATGATTATACACATATATATGCATGAATATACAAAAATGATCATTCAAGAAAGGAAAGTCCAATAAGTCCATATAAGTGAAAAATGTGACTTAAAAGAAAAGAAGCCCCACACAGGAAAAATATTGGCTTGAAAGGGTGATAGATCCCACACCACGAAGATGCAAATGTACTCACCAGATGGTATGGACCCAAAATACAGTACAGCAAATGGGTCATACAAGCTGAATGTATAGATGTCCTCGGTACCGAATGATAGGAACCTCCACAGCGTCTCTGGATCACAAATGTTGGTAAATTTCCTCAGACTGCTCTACACTGGAATGCCTAGGAATCCCCACTCATGGAAGTGTATAATGGGATAAACCAGAAAAACACCATAGCGTAATACCGTATGGGCAATTTATTGAAAAGTTGTGAATGTAAACAGCTGGACTTATTCACAAAAGACATAGATAGAAACCAGTGTCTACACACTATGTTCCTTATATTTTTTGTACATCTTAATGAATTGTAAGTGGGTTATTTAAAATATAGAGACCGCCCTAGGGAACAAGTATAAAAGTAGGCAAAAATATACTCTAATTAAGAATGCAATAGAAATATGTAAAACCGGGCCGGGAACAAAAAATATTAATAAAAAATATTAAAAATATTGAAAAAATTAAAAATATGCAAAATTTGTAATAAACCAATTTGAATCTAATAACATCTGAAAAAACACATTGACTACGGGTAGAGAACAATGAATATATATTGGCAATATTCATAAAACTAGTACAGAGTGTCACATATAGGAGACAAAAAATGGAACCCTATACTCTATAAAAAAGTGTCTGCTAAAAACGTGAAATTATATAAAAACAAAAAAAATTTTTATAAGAAAATAATGTATTCAATAGGCAAATAAAAGGGGCAAAAAACATGAAGGAAAGGGGGAGGAAAAAATGGAGAGGACATCAATGGACCTCATGAGGCGCTAACGAAGGCATTGATGTCCCACTCGACATTTAAACCATACGGGACATAAGTCTGTAAAGTATAAATCCAGTAGGTCTCCAAACGGGAAACTCCACGTTTGCCAGACTCTCCTCTTCGCGGAACTATGAATTTGTCAATAACGTGAAACGTAGTGCCCCTAGGGTATTTATTGTGATGACACAAATAGTTTTTAGGGACACTATGATTGGTCTTGCCTGCAATTATATTGGAAACATGTTCATTCACACGAACGGTGAATGTTCTGATGGTCCGACCAATATATTGTTTTTTGCACGGGCATGTGATTACATATACCACATGTGTGGTGGTACATGTGGCAAAAAACTTAATGTGATAAATTGTATTGGTGGTGGTGGACTGGAAGGTCAAAAATTTCCTCCTCCAGTCTGTATTACATTTACAGACTCTGCACCTTCTACACGGAAAAAACCCAATAAAATTGTGAAAAAATGTAGGTTTGACAAGTGGATTGATAACATTATGGGCCAATTGGCCTCTCAGGGATGGAGCTCCCCTGAACGTGACCATAGCCCGCTCAGGAAGGACAGAGTTCAAAACTCTATAATTTCTGAGTATATCCCAATATTTGCTAATGATGTTCTTTATGGATTTGTGTTGCAAAGAATTCTCGGTAAAGAAGGTCCACTTGGCATAATCAGAATTGCCCCGTTTTTGTGAATCTGATAGTAAGGAAGTCCTTTCAATCTGAGAAACCTTTAAGATATCTGCCTCTAAATCAGTGGATTTATATCCCTTGGCTATAAACCTTTTCTTAAGGATCTCAGATTGTTTAAGGAAGTCTTCATTACGGGTGCTATTCTGCTTAAGCCGAGTGAATTGGCTTTTAGGTATTGAACTCAGCCAAGTCTTATGGTGGCAACTGTCTGTGGGGAGATACGAGTTGCGGTCCGTAGCTTTAAAGTAAGTATTGGTGATTATTTGATTATTTATTAGGAAAATCTCTAAATCAAGAAAATGAATGACTTTATCACTCGCCTCATAGGACAATTGAATGCCCCTGTCACTCTGGTTGAGAAAACCCATAAATGAGTCTAGAGATGTCCTATCACCTTTCCATAGGAGGATGTCGTCTATGTAGCGAACCCACAAGGTAAGTTCAGACCAAGCTTGCGGATAGACGACATACTCCTCCCACTTAGCCATGAATTAATTGGCTAAGCTTGGAGCTAACTTTGCTCCCATCGCAACACCTCGCTGTTGCAAATAAAAAATGCCATCAAACCAAAAATAATTGTGACTAGTGGTAAATAATAATAAATCCAAAATAAAATCACATTGGGAAGAAGAGATAGAGGTGTCCATTCTGAGAAAATGATTCACCGCTTCAAAACCCTGGGTATGTGGGATACAAGAGGGAGAGGGAGGCAACATCCGCTGTTACTAGCAGATGCTCTCCCTGTAACACTAGATCTTGTAGAATATTGATCACATTTTTTGTATCCCGCAAGTACGAAGGTGTTAATTGTACGAGCGGTTGCAAAAAGAAATCAATATATCTCCCTATTCTCGAGGTGATGGAATCGATTCCGCTCACTATGGGACGACCCGGTGGGTGAGTGGAATCTTAGTGGCGAAAATCGATTGTATGCATGGACCCCCTGATTAGAATGGTAAGGTTCAGGAGTATAACTATTATGCTGTTGTTGTCCTCTATAAGGAGGCGGGGAACCACCTCTTCTAGAGTTATCCACCTTGAGGCGAATTTGCATAATGAAAATTTGGATTGTTAACCGGTGGACCCTTACGGTTCCACTGCTGACTCTGATTGGACCCTTGTCCATTTTTTACTCCTTTTTTGTTATTAGGATGACCCTACGGGTTAGGTTTGCTGGGTGCTCTTACTGGAGTGTGGGAAGGACCCTCCCCAGCATCCTCAACCCCAGTGGTCTCCATAGAGGACGCTTCTTCAGAGTTAGTATTCACAAGATGTTTTTGCCACTGAAATACAACATTATTTTTGTAGCCAGTGACATCCCTTGAATACATTTTTTGTTTTTTAATTTTTTGTTCCCGTTCTTCCTTCTCTAAATATTTCTGTAGATTAAGGGATACATTTTTACTTTCGGATGTAGTGTTATGTAAAGACACTTTATTTTTGAGATCTTTAATTTCTCTATCTATTGAGACCAACTTTTTACGTTTAATCTCAATAAGGTGTTTTACAAGTTTCACCCCAGCTTCATTAAAATAGGTGAACCAAGCTTCAAAGGCAGTATCACCATTCTGAGGGGAAACTTCCCACATTAAGCTCCTTGGCACCATTGACTCTGAAACATAATGTTCCAGAAACGCTAGGTCCCACTCTAAATGCAATTCAGTAACCATCACCAGACACTTTTATATAGAGTATAGGGTTCCATTTTTTGTCTCCTATATGTGACTCTATACTAGTTTTATGAATATTGCCAATATATATTCATTGTTCTCTACCCATAGTCAATGTGTTTTTTCAGATGTTATTAGAGTCAAATTGGTTTATTACTAATTTTGCATATTTTTAATTTTTTCAATATTTTTAATATTTTTTATTAATATTTTTTGTTTCTGGCCCGGTTTTACATATTTCTATTGCATTCTTATTTAGAGTATATTTTTGCCTAAATTTATAAGAGACCATCTTGTTCCCTAGGGTGGTCTCTATATTTTAAATAACCCACTTACAATCTATCAAGATGTACAAAACATATAAGGAACATAGTGTGTAGAACCTGGTTTCTATCTATGTCTTTTGTGAATAAGTCCGGCTGTTTACATCCGCAACTTCCGGGTTTGAAAATGAGGCTTGAATGTATCGTCGTGGCCATCTTGGATGACGCGATAACGTCACTTCCGGCGCGTTTGGAGATGACGTGCGGGGAGATCATTCATTCCTCATAGGGAGAGCGGATGCGCAATGTAGTTAGCGCCACCCACGGTGACGCAGCGGCCCCTGATTGGAGTACTATAGAGAGGCCTGATCTGCAGGTCGGTGCCATATTGGAATGGCGCGGTGTGCCATCAATTTTGAACCTCATCAGCTGTTTCCGGATCTTTAACATTATAAATACAAGGTATGTTAATTCAGGCACCAGGCTAATTCCTTTGAGGATGTTATTTTTAAGGAAACGCGTTAGAAGTATCATGAGTGCCTAATTTTACTGAATGCTTCTTACCATCTGACTAATTGTAAGTGCAATTCTTTTACTTTTCAATAAATTGCCCATACGGTATTACGCTATGGTGTCTTTCTGGTTTATCCCATTATACACTTCCATGAGTGGGGATTCCTACGCATTCCGGTGTGGAGCAGTCTGAGGATATTTACCAACATTTGTGATCCAGAGACGCTGTGGAGGTTCCTATCATTCGGTACCGAGGACATCTATACATTCAGCTTGTATGACCCATTTGCTGTACAGTATTTTGGGTCCATACCATCTGGTGAGCACATTTGCATCTTTGTGGTGTGGGATCTATCACTCTTTCAAACCAATATTTTTCCTGTGTGGGACTTCTTTTCTTTTAAGACACATTTTTCACTTTGGATGGATGGACTTTTTGGAGTTTCCTTTCTTGAATGATCATTTTTGTATATTCATGCATATATATGTGTATAATCATATGTGCACTATTTACTTATATTAGCGCTGCACTATATATATATATATACAGTATATATATATATATATATATATATATATAACATTATGAGTGTGGTCATCACCCCACTTGTGTTCCATTGAGAACTACAAGTCCATCTTCCATGGTGGCAGACAGGGGAATTTTAGTTCATTTATTCACAGATAGCTGTGAATGAATGAATGATGTGACTGTGCAGGGTGTAACATTGTGACCATAAATACCCTTCAGATGTTTCTCAGGAAGTGGCGTTATGGCTGAATGAAAGGTTTGGGTGATATTTTAACCACTTGACCCCTGGAAAGTGTTCAGAAATCATAACCAGGGCAATTATTGCTATTCAGAACTGCGCTACTTTAACTGGTAACTGCGCTGTCGTACAACACTGTACGCAAATTACATTTTTATTATTTTTTATAACTTTTTTCACACAAATAGAGATTTCTTTTGGTAGTATTTAGTTACCACTGGGTTTTTTATTTGTTTGCAATATAAATGAAAAAATACTAATAAGTTTGAAAAAACAAGTTTTTCTTGGTTTTCTGTTGCAAACAAATAATCTTTCTACAAAACTTTAGGCCAAATTGTATTCTGCTACATTTTTTGTTAAATATAACCCAAATCAGTGTATATTATTTAGTCTGTGTGAAAGAGTCTACAAACTATAGTATATATATACATACAGTATATTTAAAAATTGATCAATCCTGATGAAAGGATGGCCTATCTCATTTCTTGAGAACCAAAAATGCCAGGACAGAAAAAAAAAAAAAAAAAAAAACAAACGACCCTTTTTTGTAAAGTAGATGGTCTAAGGTGCAGTATTTAGTAAGAGGCATGGTGAGATTTTAGAAGTTGTAATTTTTTGTCACAATATTTTGGAAAATGAAGAATTTAAATACAATTTGTTTTTTTTTGTTTTTTTGTTTTTTTTACAGCATCATCATATGACTGTCGTGGCGGTGATCTGGTATACTGACTGGTGACAGTATGTATACACTTTTCTTTTTTTTAAATTTTTTTCTTTTTTTTTACAATTTTTCCCTTCACATTATTGTTATTGCTTATAACAGTGATGATTACTGTTATAAGCAATTGGTAACTGTCATTATTGGCTTTCCATTCATGACAGCTTGCTTACTGTTGACATGCTGTGATTGGCTACAGCTAATCACATAGTACAGAGTGCTATGATTGGTCCAGGTACCATGTGATAGCTGTGGGCCAATCACAGCATCACAATACAGTCATGAATGGAAGCCATTCATGACTGTTTTGTTGACATTGTAATTCTATGACCAATCGGCCAAACGCTGTGTCCGCCGGACACAGTGGTCATGGAATGTGCCGCATGCCCACAGTAAATGCATTGTAGGTGGGCGGCAAGCAGTTAGGATGAGGCTGGTGATGTAGCTTGGGGCAGAGTTATAAAAAGTCTTTGTGTGTGTTGGTATTTTGGGATGGTGGACACTGAATAGTTAGTAAGATGGATGAGTCTGGCTGCAGGATTCATGACTGAAGAATGAAGAGGGAACATTGGAGTGAATAAGTAGCTTTGTGGTGGTAGCACCCTAGCATGAGGGAAGGGACTGGTACTATATAACTCTATATAACTATAACTAATTTTGAGGGACTGTCCCTCTTTTGGACCCAAATACCTCTGTTCTTTTTTTTCCATCTCAGTCATTCCTCATTTTGGGCAGATATTTAGGCCTCTATAATAAATGCAATACTTCACAATCAAAAGTGTGACACTACACTATATCTTTCGCACAGACCTTTTTAGTATCACATTGTTTTACAAAACTATTATAAAGGAAACATAGTGATGAAAAAAACACTTTCGTGTTTAGTCAATAATTTTTGCTTATTAATTCTTTGTTTCCCACATAACTGGGAGGGTAGCAGGGGGTGAGTCCTTTAATTAAACACTTTGTGCAAAAGGGCATCCCTCTTTCCTATCTCAGAAATTTGGGAGGTATGTATAACTTACAGTATACACAAGATACCTGCCTACAGCAGGGGTGCTCAACCTGTGACCTCAAACCAAGGAAGCACATGCCCATGCTCTGGGATGGTGGGTCGGCAGGCCCAGATTGATATCACCAGGTTGTCGCCCTGCCATCCTAGAGTAACATGTAGCCGGAGCTGGCAGCAGAGGAAGCAGGAGGCTGCGGAGGGAGCAGAAGCCGACTTCTTATGTAGCACCGGCTCCTGTCCCAGGCGGAGTGATACCAAGTGCACTTCACCTGGGACCTTTCTAGAAACCTGGAGAGCCATGCCAGCAGAAGCTGGAAGAGGAAAAGGTCAGTGTAATAAACATCAAATAAGCAGCACTTTTGCAATGGGTATATTAGCACTTATAAAAAAGGGTTATTAGGCTGCTTTCACACTGATCCACAGGAGCAGCACAGTGCACCTACGGCTTTCCTGCAGGTTAGCTGCACTGAGCCATAGATTCTAATACATCCTGAGGCTTTGGTGCGCTGAATGAATGGGTTTTGGTTCACTTTCAGAAAGTAAGCGCACTACACCCTCAAGATGTAATAGAAGTCTATGGCTCAGTGAAGCTAACTCACAGGAAAGCCACAGGTGCACTGCACTGAGCCTGCAGTGCCGGTAAACAGCAGCGCATCAGTGTGAAAGCAGTCATGTAGGGGGCCCAGGACAGTAAGGGTTTGTTTACATTTGCAGTTTGGGGGCAGTAAAACCTCATAGGTCATTGTGGCCCACGCCCGGTTACCAAATCATTTAAGTGACCCTCACTCTTCAAAAGTTTGAGCACCCCTGACCTACAGTAAAAGCTTGTTTACATTTGCTTTGGTCTCTGAAGAGTGATCCATGTTCAGATCGCTCTTTAGATAGCATTTGAGAGGCTTGCGAAGTAGTGCTCCAAGCCGGCATTACATGCTATTGTACAAGAGTTTTCTTGGGAGTGTTACATTTGTTTTTAAAAAATATTTTAATAAAAAAATGGAATTACGCTATGGATGTCTCCGTATTCTCCTTACATGCCATCATAAGTGAGAGATCTATTATCCTGCCAGGACGCATGGAGGAATTGAGACCTGTCATAGGAATCTGAGGATTGCTTTTATACTTGTAGCAGGATTCCCAGCCATTTTGCTGGATATGGGTCCCCCTGGGTCACCGGGTGCAACAAAGTTGCTGCATCATGTGTTCCCCTCAGACTTATACCCTATCCCAGGATGCTTTGCGGCAGATTTTGCGCTCTAGGATGGATATAAGCCCTGGTGTGCTATTGGTCAGGTTTCCTCCACTGTCCAATAAGAGCCCTCATTGGACACAGTGGGGAGACTCTCCAGACTCAACAGACACCCTGGAAACACATGACAGCCTAACTGAACAATGATCAGACCCCCCTGATAAGCAGACAGGGCCCCCATATGGTTTTCCCAGCACCTACCTAGGGGGGTGCTACATCCACCCCCCCCCCCCCCCCCACCAAAAGTGAGCCATGTCCCCACTGGCTCTGAGGCAGCCGCCTCCTAGAAAATCTGCCAAAAAATCAGGAGTTTCCCACAAACTTGGAAAGGTGGAAAAGGGAAGAAACGAAAGTACAAATAATTTACGTGAAAAATATATAGACATCTGTATGCTGTACAAATATACAAACAGTTTAAGGTGCATGGATGGATGCAACCCCACCAAACAAATCCGCTTGGTGGGGATTTTAGCAAGCATAAACTCCCTGACTATCTATCTCTACCGTGAGCCCACCTGTAGAGGAAATTAAAGGTTAGTCACACTGCATACATACAATAATCACAGCACTCACTATCTGAACAGTTGAGTGAGTAGACCCTCCCCGCCGGGGCGACCTTATCACTCCACTCCCTGACTCCTCTGCCATTCAGTGCTTGACACGCTGGATCCAAATCTCCCCCTCCTCCTGGGGGAATCTGTGCCCAATCAATGACTACCTATGCAGAGTCTTTGGAGAAGTTAGATACTGCATCTTCCTGCTGTCACTCTGAGCACCTCTCCTCCTGGAAACAGGGAAAACCACTGGAGTGGCCTGCAATCCTGCTGAGTCAGGGAAATGTAAGGGGTCTTCCAGAGCACCCCCCACCAGACTTCCTGGATGCACCGCCCAATGCTGTGACCGTCACCCTTTTTTCTTTCTTGTTGAAACTTTGTGGTCTTTCAAATAATATTTGTAATCCAATAGATTGGCCTGTTGGGCCAAGGGATCTGTAAGGTTTAAAGTATTTCTTTAGGACCCTGGCCCGATGGCCCAAGGAGTTTGTAAAACAAACAACAATTATAACTGAATAGTAACTGTGTAACTCAGCATTATATTTTTCTTTCTTTGCTATGGCCAGCTAGCCTTAGATATACAGTTTTGCAGATGAAGAAGATCCATTTAGATATAATACTCTGGGTGGGGGACCCTGACAATGGTTCCCTGAAATGGACCAAGCCTTGCCCGATCCGTCTGGACGACGGACCTCCACTCTGGCAATATAAATGGATCGTCCAAACAGCCATTGTGTCTTGACTGCGTTAAATTTATCTTTGAGGTCAGGTCTGGTGAGTCCCCGTGAGGCTTAGGGACAAAGAAAAAATACCATATTGCTTCATCACACAGAAGTCCTTTCTCTCTTCATTGTTCACCATGACCTCCATAGGAGCATATGGATAGTCATATCCGTACTCCAATGCCACTTTGCGTTGCATCCACCTTTGCATTCGAGACAACCTGGGGAGGGTCTTCCTATTACCTCTCCCAGGTAAAGAAAAGGGGGTCTCCTCTCTTTTAATGAGGAAGCTGTAGGCCTCATTCTGATCCCGAGCCCAGGCATAGTTTGTGGGTGGGGCTAAGTCTGGGACCCTTTTGGCATAGGCCTCACAAAACCCCAATTTTTGGGCCAGCTCCCCTCTCTCTATGGACTCTTGAGTCTCCTTATCTGGTATACTGACGGTTTCAGGGTCTGGTGAGCTGCTCCCAGCTTCCGAACTCCAATCCCACTCTGTCTCATCAGCGGATCCCCAATCTTCGATCCCCTCTTCAATGGATCCATACTTGTATTGAAATGAGGGAGACCCCACATTAGCGAGCCCAGCCTCTTCCTCACTACTATGGTTAGTCGGTGAGGCCCTGATGGCCGCGGGCCATTTTTGGCTTGAAATAGGAACAGGGCAGATTTTGCTTCTACTGCGGTGGACACTGGTGCATCCTCCCGCCACTTCCCAGCCTGCTGGACTGGCATGCACCCTCTCCCTATGGATCTTAGTGACTGAGTCCCTCGTACTGATAAAACTGAACCACTGTCAGACTGCATGGTCTCCAGCTTCATCAATACTCGTACCATGCCCCTCCCGCCTCCGCGGAGGAACCTGGACTCCGTGCCTGTTACCTCCCGAGTGAGCCCGAACTCCCAAAACACACACATCTGTTTGGGTCGTCCCTCACTTCTTTCCGCCCGCAGCAGCAGATAGCCGCATTGCCAACATTGACACCACGCTTGTACTTTCATAGTGATACAGGTACACTGAGGACATACCGTGCCAAGATACTCCAGGCCTCCTCTCGTGCACAGCGCGAGTCCTCCTTCAGGCACCATCCGGATGCCCGTATCCCAGACAAAGGTTTGGCTTGGCTTTCTGATCTGCCCCTGTGTCTGCCCAGCAGGTTCTCCGCCAACAGGTGAAGCGATCACGATAGCGCACTACTGCTCTCCAGCAAGCTCCATGTTGCTTCCTCTCATACGTGTCTCCCTCTCAGCCACACAAGAAGGGGGGGGGTATTATATGGACTCCCCTAGTCCCTCCTGATTGGCTGGGCATGACCGATGTCTCCACCCATTCTCCTTGTTTGGCGTTGGCTCCTCCTGCTAGGCAGTGCTTTGTGGATCGCGCTTTCCCGCGTGGTGCAATAACCCTTCCCATGCCTTGCTCTCTCTCTCTAGCCCGCAGGGAAGTTACTGCAAAGTGGACCATGTCCCTTGCCAGACATGCATCCACTCTTTTTACTTGCAAAAGGGCCCCAGCTGCGCCTCCCTCTCCCGGTGCCAGCTGTCCCTCTTTGCCAGGCAAGAGAATTGTCCCGCTGTCACATGCATGGTCAACAGTCCTCTCCCCCACACATGTGCAAGTAAGGCCCACCATACTGTCTCCGAAGATAGTCCCACTGCCCCTCCTGGCATGGCCGACTGCAATCTTCACAGTATCGCTGCAATCGCTGTATAGAACAAATGTCCCGCTGTCATAAGCATGGTCAACATCAGTCCATATAGCCTGCACACACACCTGGCCCCTGGCACTCTGCTTCACGTGCCCCTGGCCGCCATTTTCTTTGTCCCCCCAGGACCTTTCTCTATTAAGCAGCTGCAGCTTTTATTCACTGACATAGACTTCTTCCCTGCTCTCCAATACTTGATAGCAGAGTACATCTCATAACTGAAGTGGAAGGTTCCCGCCATTTTTCAGCATTGACTGGAACATTTCCGTTAACAGCACTGAAACAATAACCAGTCCAGTATCTTTGGGTTTTTATATTTATTGAGAACTTGGATAGGAGAAGAGATGAGTGGTATACTCCTTTGGCTCAACTACGCACAATTTACAGGGGACAACCGAAAAATGCCTCTTGGCGCTGACTTTGCGCTTTCTTGATGCCGATCAACGCCGGTTAACGCTGGTTAACACTGGCCTGCTGCCTGTTAACACTGAACTGACTTCTGATCACCTCCTTGTGACTCAAAGTCCTTTTGAAGCTCCCTTTGGCACTCCTTGCTGAGGTAGCTACTTTATCCTTGCTGCACTGCTGAACACTTGTACGCTTCAGGGCTCGCACCGGCACCCTCTTTCACACATTTATCTTCATGGCTTAGACTCTGGCACCCCCTTTCTAAGCCTTGTCTACTGGTTAGCTGGCTCCCGGATCCCTCTGACATTTTGGAGTGGTCCCCTATCCTAGGCAGAACCCTGGGCGATTTACAGTACTCATGACACTGCTTTCCTGGAAACCTCTGCCCAGCAGCTCCACTCGGTCCACAGCACACTGGATCCCTCTCTGCAGCTCAGCTCAACCTTTGTCCTCTAGGCCGACTGCCCAGGACCCTTCCTCACACTGACAGGAGGAGAGACAGCCATCACCCTCCTCCTAGGATTCTGTTTCCCACCAAAGATGCTGCATCATGTGTTCCCATCAGACTTATACCCTATCCCACCAGGATGCTTTGCGGCAGATTCTGCCCTCTGGAATGGATACAAGCCCTGGTGTGCTATTGGTCAGGTTTCCTCCACTGTCCAATAAGAGCCCTCATTGGACACAGTGGGGAGACTCCCCAGACTCAACAGACACCCTGGAAACACATGACAGCCTAACTGAACAATCAGGCCCCCCTGATAAGCAGACAGGGCCCCCATATTGTTTTCCTAGCACCTACCTAGGAGGGCGCTACATACTGAAAGGTGTAACACCCATTAGGTGTCGGTGAGTGAGAGTACATGAGGAGGGGAGCACGGCACCTTATTGCACTTACCTGCACTTTACTGTCATGATAATATTGGAGAATGGATTGCACTCTAGCCACTTGCCGACCGCCGCACGCCGATCTACGTCGGCGGTCAGCCCCTCACAGGCAAAGTGACGTAGGGCTACGTCACTAGCTTGTGAGGGTCTAGGGAGCGAGCGCGCGCCGCCGGAGGCGCGCTCCCGCTCCCGCGTGGTCACGGACCCCCCCGCGCGTGTGACCGGCGGACCCGATGTCCGCCGGCCACTCTGCGATCGGCGGGGGAGAGGGAGAAAGGCAGGCAGCTTGTGTAAACAAGCTGCCTGTCATTCTCCCCTCTGTATGAGAGCTGATCATATGGATCTACTATGTAGATCCGTTGATCACTCTGCATACAGCTGCAGCCACAGCCAATCACAGTTAGAATCACGCCCCTAGGGACACACACAGCCCCTCCCTCTCAAATAAAGTTAACCCCTTCACTACCAGTGTATTTTTACAGTAACAGTGCATATATATAGCACTGATTACTGTAGAAATGTCACTGGTAACCCCAAAAGTGTCAAAAATGTCAGTCAAGGGTCCGATCTGTCCGCCGCAATGTCGCAGTACCGCAAAAAAATCGCAGATCGCCGCCATTACGCGTTAAAAAAAAAACCAACAAAAATGACAAAAATCTTTCCCTTAGTCAGTAAACGCAATAACTTTTGCGCAAACCAATCAAAATACGCTTTTTGCGATTTTTTTTACCAAACATAGGTAGCATAAAACAAATTGGCCGAAAATGTTAAAAAATTTTGATTTTTACATTTTTTTTGGGGGAATTTCATATAAAAAAAAGGGAAAAATATTGCTATTTTTGCAAAATTGACGCTCTTTTTTTGTTTATAGCGCGTGATCAAAAAATCGCACAGGTGATCAAATACCGCCAAAAGAAAGCTCTATTTGTGGGAAAAAAAGGACGCCAAATTCGTTTAGGTACAGCGTCGCACGACCGCGCAATTGTCCGTTAAAGTCACGCAGTGCCGAATCGCAAAATAACCCCTGGTCGTTTAGCAGCCAAATCCTCCGGGGCTTAAGTGGTTAAAGAATAAATTCCACATTATTTCACTTTGAAGACAGCACAAATTTGCACTTTATTATATGATTTTGACTATCATTGCTTTGAATTTCAGTTTAATTTGTACAGAGTGACTTCGAGATTTTGTATAATTTGATCACCCTTGTATAGGGCACCATTTTTTTTTTTTAAGACAGCACTGGGTTTAACTCCACACCTTGTACCCCAGTAGCAGTCTATATTGTCACAAATAGAATTGATAGTCACACCGTAGCGCAGGAACACCAACACTACAGGAACACATACGGCACCTCCAATGAGAGCTTCACTTTTATCTCCCTCTCTTGCTCCGCGGTTCAGCCTGGCAAGAACACATAAGTCTCCAATGTGTAATACCATCAAATACTTACTAAATATCAGCCAAACAACGACTTACAAACCATCCTCTTGTTAGCGCATTAAACAGTCGGCTCCAGCAAAGCGTGGGTGACGCCAGCGCAAGTTCTGACCCTCCCCTCGTACAGATGCTAAAATCCTTTTTGAACCCAACATTTATTATAATGATTAGAAGATCGTGTAGGTGGTTATTTTTGCCCCTCTGTTGTGTATGTCTGCCATTATGTGCCATTTTTAATATCTTTGCAAAAAAGACATAATTTACAAGGGAGAACAATACCAAAAATATTGCTATCCATTAAAGAAAATACCATTCACTGTCTCACACTGTCTGCTTTCAGGAACACACACTTGCACCCACACTGATTTCAAATTGGGACTAATGGCTGTGTATATGTGGCCACTGCATCCCAGCTGACATGAATGGGACTGCCAGTATCCCATGCAGGCAAACATGTCCCTCACACGGGTAAATGCTTAAAGTGATTGTAAACAATCACCTTGTAAAACAACCCATTCAGAACTCATTTAAAAATTAAACAAAAGGCAAAACATTTGTGTATAGATATAAATAAACCATTATAAATAACTTTTTCCCCTTCTGGAGCTACTGGTGTACAAAACTCCCTATAGAGGCGGATAGTGCTTCACAGCATTACCAGTTGAATTGGCTAAAGAACTGACCTTGCTGTGTTCTCCTGCTTAGTGTGATCAGTTTTTATTACAAAAGCAGGAATACCAGGGATTTCAATGGAAATAGAACAGGATATTTTTTTCATACAAGTACATGGTACAGCAGGCACAGGAAAAGGAGCTGACAACCATCCTCCCAACTTAACAACTGACATGGGATTTGGGTAAAGTACATGTAACCCAATGGAAATCACATCCTTCTAAGGACTTCCCATAGGAAAGGCCATTTAACAGTGTTGAATGCATTCTCTATCGCTAAAGAGGCTGAGACATTAATATTTGGCATCTGATGTTTATGTGTTTGGATTCATTGAGCATTTATGATACTGTATATAACCTTTTAGCCTCATATGGAAGAAAACCCTGGTCAACCATCATAGGTCTAGGACAGTGGCCTGCAAAATGTGGGCTGGATGTAGCCCTTTGATTGCCTTTACCTGGCCCTTTGGGCACTACTCCGCCCACTAACACCAATGATGGGGCATTGTTTACTGCCACTGATGCCAGGGCATTTTTTGCTCACAGTCTGGCCCCACTGAAGCACAGTAAACTGGTCCTTTGTTTAGAGAGTTTGGGAACCCCTGGTCTAGGGTAAAAAAAACCTCCAGTAGTTCAAGAAAGTAAAAAACCATCTGTTTTATCTCTGTTTATTTGTCTGCTATTTTGGGACTGTATAAATAAAGTGTCCACGTTTTTCAAGGTGCATGTCTAATAAACAGGCTTAGTCAATGAGAATTATGTTGTACAACCTTCCAAGCTCCCCATAAGATGAATGGGACAAAAACACACTCAGACTTACTGGCTGTTTATTTTATTTTACTGTTGGCAGAAAAGCTCCAATGTGCCTGCCAGATAAGTAGAAGATCCTTTATGGGGCCTCCGGTTAAATTATTCCCACTGACAAGGTTGGAAGAAGGTAGTAGATGGTGCTTGTTTTCCAAATATAAGTTTCAATATGGGCTTCTGCTTGGCTAGTTAAATGCTATTAGCAGCCTGTCAATGTCAAAGCTTACAGTAATGAGAAAAGCAGGTTTAAAGTATGAACCTCAGGCATGGCTGGGTTTCAGACAAGGTTTGTCTTATGAAGGAGGTTCCTTCCTAAATAAATAGTCTGCTTTGCCTTAAGATCTATACAATGCACTCTTGACCTTCTTAATAGTCATTTCTACAGATTTCACGTTTTTCCTACTATCACAGGCAACTGATATGTTGATTCGTGGCTTAAAAAAACAGACATTGGTAATTATCAGGATGGGGTTTTCAACACCAAAAACAAGTGAAACAATACTTTCCCCACATTAACCTGCCCCTTACCGCAACCATCCCCTTACATGAAAGCTATAGATTATCCAAATCCTTAAAAGTGTATCCTTTAACTTTTAACCTTCTGTAGTACTGACTTCAATAAGATTCCAGCTTCAGATGACTAATGGCTTATATTACGAATGTCCCCAGCATAATTACATGACAATAGGGCCTCAGGCACATTCAGTATCATGTCTGGCTCTTCTTCAGGTTAGCTTGAAAAAAATGGTCTGTGGAAGGTTATAGTTCCAGCGATTGGCGAAATACAATCAAAAAAACAATCAACCACAGATAAAATAAAATGAAAATTGCATGCTGAACACTAAATGGGTACATCACTAAACCCAATAAAAACATAAAAAGAAAAACAGTGCAGCGCAATATACTAATTGCAAATATATCAAAGCAGGATGCAAGTAAGATATAATATAATAGAATAGTACTCCGGTTTCCTCCCACACTTCAAAGACATGCTGGTAGGTTAATTGGATCCTGTATAAAAATTGGCCCTACTATGTATGTATGAATGTGAGTTAGGGACCTTAGGTTGTAAGCTTCTTGAGGGCAGGGACTGATGTGAATGTGTAATGTATATGTAAAGCGCTGCGTAAATTGACCACGCTATATAAGAACCTGAAATAATAATAATAGAATAGGAGCGAATAGAATAGAAAAGAATTAAGAGTCCATACTAACGTCCACAGGTCCCTCAATAGTTCCATAGTCAGTGAGAGGAAGAATGGAAACAGTACTTCAGGTGATTGCTCAATTCCTGATTGATAAAAGTCACAGCTTAGATCTCTGGTTTCCTTACCTTGCTTTGTGATTGGCTGGCTTTCACAATACTGAATTTAGGACCAAGTTGGGAATTTCAGCTGCTCCCCCTCCAGGAACGATCGGTGCAATGTGATCGGTGCGATCCTCTTGCAGTGTATGCGGCGGATACAATGTATCTCTCTGGGTTCAGCGATCCCTCCAGCAGCGAGTGCGGCTCTGGCTCCCTCTAGTGGTGATCTGTAGGTGGTGCAGCTGCTCTGCGCTCCTGTCTGCTAGGTTCCAGTGTCCAGGGGAGGACTGGGAAGGGGGGCAGGGGGGCAATCGCCCCCCGGGCCGCTCTAAAGCTGGGTAAAAAGGCCGCACTCAAAGCTGGAATAATGTAGTGGCCAGACACTATATACAGCTACCAGTCGCCGCTACACAATATTATATTTGCAGAGCTGCAGTGGAGCAGTATGATCATGCTCCTGCACCCCGCCGGAACAATACTAACACAGTCACTTCCCTGTCAGGCAGAGTTATCTCTGCCCGACAGGAGCTTCCTAGGCTCCGCCAGGCGTGATGTCATGTTAAACCTCCTTTGTTGCTATTAACATTAAATCATGTTACCACATTGCATCGTGTTTCTCTTGCTTCATAACATCAATATCCATTATAAAACCAGATGGGCATGGGTGGTGAGCTGATTCGATGGATCAATGGGCCCACTGGACTGGACTTGCCCCCCAGGCCTAAGGCTGCCAGCCCTCCCCTGCCAGTGTCCACCAGTGGGTGTCTCCCAGCAGCCAGCAGTTTCTAGTAATCAGTCTCCACCTGATGCTGGATGCTGGGTTGGTATATAGGTCCTCCTCTGCCATTACACTTTTCATCAGTGTTTTGATTTGCTTGTATGCTACCCCGATGCTGGGTCATTTATCCTGCTCCTGTTCCTGATCTTGATTTTGCTTTGGCCCTGCATCCTGTACATTGCGCCCTGCTGCCTTACATCTGCTCCGCTTGTTCCTGTACCCAGTCTTGATTTCCCCCTTCCTTGCACCTCTGGCATTCCCTGTTACCCATCCTGTATATATACAACAATGCAAATAAGCTAAAGGCCACTATCGAAGAAACCTGGGCTTCCATAACACCTCAGCAATGCCACATGCTGATCACCTTAATGCCACATTAATGCAGTAATTCATGCAAAAGGAGCCCCGACCAAGTATTGAGTGCAAATTATACTGTACATGGACATACTTTTCACTAAGCCAACATTTCTGTCTTAACAATCCTTTTTTTTATTGGTCTTATGTAATATTCAAATTTTCGGAGATACTGAATTTTTGGTTTTCACTAGCTGTAAGCCATAATCATCAAAATTATGTAATTATGTGTTATTGTAACACATCTATATAAAAAATAGGAGTTTCACTTTTTGAATTTAAATACTGAAATAAATAACTTTTGGATGATATTCTAATTTTATGAGATGCACCTGTACTTCATTATATACTGTATAGTCTGGTCTCAGTTTCTATGTGTTGCCATAGCGATCTGGCCATCTTTGCTGCACATTCCTGACATACCTTTGATGTAAGCACTTCATTTTGCACTTCTGTGACCCATTTTCCGCAGAGAGCAGGCTGAAGTCCGCTCTCTGCTTATGCCACAGAAGTCAGTGCAGGCTCCATGTCATCATGACCACGGAGTCGGGATCCGCCGGATCCCTGGACTGACACCTGGCTCAGCCTCTCAGCGAGCTGCTGAGAGGCTGAGCCAGCTGCTCCACCCCCTCCACAGCCCAGCGCTCCAGTGAGCGAGGAGGCGGCAGAGCAGAGAGCTGTGACTTACAGTCAGAAACGAGCAATTGATGGTGTTCGATTGCTTGGTTCTCAGGGTAGAGGTGCTGGGGGACAGATGCATCTTTGGACCGATGCTGCATCCAACTAGGTAAGTATAAATCAACAAAAAAAACAGAAACGCATACTTCTCTGTTAAGTCCCTCCCAACAACCAGCATCAGATGGAGCCTGATTACTAGAACACTGGAACTACAACTTTCCACCCAGGGAACTACAGTGCCATCAGCAGGTGAACCAGGCTCTGGCAGCCGCATTGGTAAAACAAAGTTAAAGCGGAGTTCCACCCAAAAGTGGAACTTCCGCTGATCTAATTCTTCCCCCCATCCGGTGCCACATTTGGCACCTTTCAGAGGGAAGGGGGAACAGGTACCTGTCTTTGACAGGTAACCTTTCCCACTTCCGGTAAACAACGCCGCAGGGTCGTCCCTCAGGAAGTTCCGTCCCCTTTTTCCTTCCCCCGCCACCGAGCCAATGAGAAAGGCTTCATTGCCAGTTTTCCTTAGAGTAAATGATGGCCGGCAGCACCTGGCAGCCGATCCGAAAATTGGCTGGGGTGCTGACACCGAGGGCTCCCTGGACAGGTAAGTGTCTATATATTAAAAGTCAGCAGCTACAGTATTTGTAGCTGCTGACTTTTATTTATTTTTTTCCACAGCTGGAACACCACTTTAAATTGGTTTATTACCTTGCATTAAAAATATAGGAAGAAGGGTGAGAAATGAATCAGGATAGAACTAAAATGAGTAGTTGGTCTCAATCACAAGACTAAACTCTAAGGGCTCTTTCACACGGGCGTTCCGATCAGATCCGCCTGTCAGTTTTTTAGGCGGATCTGATCGGATGCCCATTCAGCCCTATGGAGCAGCGGATGTCAGCGGTGACATGTCCGCTGACACCCGCTGCCATCCGCATCCGATCCTGTCCGTGAAATCTGGACGGATGGAAACCCTATTTTCCATCCGTCCTGGGGATCGGATCGGATGAGAGCGGAGAGGCGGTCCGCTCTCATCCGATCCCCCATAGAGAGCAGCGGGAGCTGTGACACCTCCCTCTCCGCACTGCAAGTGGAGACGGAGCTGTCATCCGCCGGCTCAGCGGGGATCGGCGGATCGATCCCCGCTGATCAGCACGGATCCGCCTACGGAGGCGGACCGTGTGAAAGAGCCCTAATTCTTTCAAACACCTGCTTATCTTTCTCTTTCTAAAGCTGTCTGCTCTCCCAGATTCTGTTGACCAGTTACCTCCTGAAGCTGACTCAAGATCAAGCTTTTAGTTCTAGCTTCATCATAGACTTTTTTGGGGTATCTTATCCCCCAGCCAGTCATCCATCACATCCTTCCAATATGGAGACATAGGTGCTTCCTTAAGGTCAGTTAATTTACTTTAAGCAAGTCAGCATCTTTGGGCACCATAGGAGGGATGATTTCTCCAGCATCCATTATCCTACAGCTTAAGCCAGGAGGGCTCAAGGCAGCTCACTCTCCTAGTGTTTAATGGCAGGAGAGAAGAGGCAAAAATTGTAACAAATATTTAAAGCCTCTCCCAACTCACACCACCAAGCCCAGAATTAAGGTAGCTGGGTTGTTTAATTTTCATATCACAGGCGTTTATTCCTCAAGCCCAACCTGCTGGATCATGCTCAACAGCATCTTTTATAGAATCACATTGTTGTTAAAAAGAATAGCCAGTATAAAGGAAAAAAACACTTGTGGGTTTGGCCAATAATTTTTTGCTTACTAGTTCTTCATGGTCCACTTTACTTTGGGTATTGTAGGGGATGTGTCTTTTGCCTACACACTTTGTGCTAAAGGGTGTCCCTCATTCCCATTTCACAAAGTTGCCCAACTCTAAATTAACCCATGGAAATATTCACACAAATATTTGTGTTCCTCAAGGCAGTACTGGATGGTAAGCTTGAGCCTGATTATGTCTAAGGAACAACACAATAATCTGCTGGCTACTGGTCTGTGAATACCCACAATTCCGTAATTTATCAGGGACAGTGGCTTTTATAACTATAATCACTACCCGCCCCCCATATAGTAAAATGACAGCGGACGGGATGCATTCTCGTTCTGAGACAGCATCATATGACGGCGCCCCAGGAACTGCCGCTGCTGTGCACGGTGGCCCGGAGTGTGCCAATTATGGCCACATCATGTTCCTAGGAAATGGCGTGACCCAAATCTCCGTAAAGAGCTGATTATGCGGCTCTTTAACCATGTGATCAGCTGTGTCCAATCACAGTTGATCACATTTAAACAAGGAAGTGCTGTTTATTGGCTCTCCTCGGCTCTCACTGACATAGTGTGGCGAGGAGAGCCGATCAGTGGCATCTCCTCGCAAGGCAGACCTGTACAGGTAATCAGGGCACAGATCATCAGTGTCCTGATCACAGTACAGCCCCAGCAGTGCCCATTAGTGACACCAATCAGTACCTATTAGTGACACCAACCAGTGCCCAATAGTGACACCGATCAGTGCCCATCAGTGACACCAATCAATGCCCATTGGGGATTCCAGTCCATGATGCCTTTCAGTGCCCATCAGTGCAGCATATAAGTGCTTCCTCATCAGTGCCACCCGATCAGTGCCCTTCAGTGCTGCCTCATTAGTGCCCATCAGTGCAGCCTGTCAGTGCCCATCAATGCTGCCTCATTAGCGCACATCAGTGAAGGAGAAAAATTACTTATTTACAAAACTTACTGACAGAAAAGCTTTTTTTTTTTTCTTAGAAAATCCAGCAGTGATTAAATACCACCAAAAGAAAGCTCCAATTGTAAGAAAAAAATGATAAAAATGTAATTTGGGTACAGTGTAGCATGACCGCACATTTGTCATTCAAAGTGTGACAGCGCTGAAAGCTGAAAATTGGCCTGGGCAGGATAGGGGGTAAAAGTGCCCAGTAGGCAAGTGGTTAAAGGGTAACTCTACTTTCGTGGGGAAAAAAAAAAGCAAATAAAAAAAAAATATTATAGCATATACAATTGTGAGTCAAGTCATATTGTAATTCAATGTTATTAAAAATGACCTTTCCTTTTTTAATCTCTGTAATTTTCTGTAAAGTGCAATGCAATATGGCAACTTGGAGGCATTCTGTTCACAGAATTTGTACAAAACACCCCCCCCAGAAATATATTATCCTGCTTGTGTGATTGGCTCACTGATTTTTCCAGAAGTATGCACTAAGATACAAATCTGATTTTTGGCATCACCTGCAACAAATATGTCACTTTTAGTGGCGGCTGTTCCAGACACAGGATACATTGAGTATACAAAACAAGGAATTGGTTTAGTGTTAGGGGTCTTTGGATTTTTTTTTCAATACGTTTTATTGAGTAATACAGTTTAAAACAATCATATAGTTATAGGCGGTATAACAAGAACATATCAAAAACGACATAAGGTTTACACGGTATCGCATAATCGCGTCCAAGTAAGAATACAGGTACATCAATATCTCTGTATATGTCTTTGAACATAGTTAAGGAGTTTCTGGGGTAGTGTTCGGGTCAGAGATTAGGATTTTTTTTTTTTATTCTAGGTTTAACATCTGGGCTAGGTAGGTTTTCAGAGGGAAAAATTAAAACCCTTCTCTGATCACCCATTCAGTTTCCTGGATATTTTTGTTTTTTGTGCCCAAGCCTCTAAATAGGCTTTAACGTGGAACTCCACCCAAAAGGGGAATTTCCACTTTAAGGACTCGCCCCCTGCTCCTCTTGCACAATTGCCACTTTTGAGGAGCAGGGGGGAGGAGCAAGTACCCGATTTTGACAGGTACCTGCTCCAACTTCCGCTCCGAGCGCCGCGGTGCTCAGCAAAGGAAGCTCTCCTCCCTCCCTCCCCCTGCAGTCTTCTGGGACACTGACAGGTCCCAGAAGACTGCATCCACCATTCAGGATGAGCAGTGCAAATCGTGCATGCACAGTGGGCACCCAGCTGTGAAGCCGCAAGCTGTCACAGCCGGGTGCCCATAGTTAAGATGTCGGCGCCGCTGAGGGAGGACGGAGGATGAAGACAGCTGGGGTGAGCTCACCGCTGGATCCTGGGACAGGTGAGTGGCTGTTTTTTAAAAGTCAGCAGCTACACTTTTTGTAGCTGCTGACTTTTATTTATTTATTTATTTGTTTATTTATTTATTTTTTTCTAAAGAAAAAAAAATAAGCCCATTCACATTTTACCTCATGATCAATAAATTCATTCTTACTAAGCAATCCTTACATTAATACACATACCTTATCTAATCCATTGTCACCATACATCTTAGATTGTTTAGCCATGGATTCCATCTTAAGGCCCGTACACACGTACCGATTGTCGGCCGAAAATGTTTCGGCCGCCGAACGATCGGCCGATTTTCGGCTTGTTAGTATGATGCTTCCAACAGCCGACAGCGCACTTTCGGCCGAACAGAATCTGTTGTGCAAGCATAAAAATTTTTGTATGCCGACACCAGAACGGCCGGTCAGTACAGAATTCGGCCGAAAGACAGCAGATTTGCAAGACTGGGCATGCTCAGAAAAGAAAAAACACAGGGAAAGTTAACCATCACATGACATCACTTCTGCAGTCGGCTGTAGTCGGCGGACAAAATTCTTGTGCAGTCTTTTGCACTTTTCAACAGACACGACAGCCCGGGGACAAAAGACGGCCGATCGTTCGGCCGACGATCGGTACGTGTGTACGGGGCTTATATTTTCTTCGCTGAACTTATAGTAGCCATAATATTTTCCATCTCACATTGCTGATTAAGTAATGTAACAATATCAGATGGAGATGGTATCTCCTGAGATTTCCATCTTCTTGTGATTAAGAGTTTTGCCGCAAATAAAAGATGTAAAACCACTACTCGGTACTTTATAGGTATCTCATGGATATTTAGGTGCAAGATCGCCATCTCAGGACTTGGAATTATGTTTTTTTCCACAACTTCTGAGATCATAGAGAATATTTTGTTCCAAAATGCTCTAATCGATTTACACTCCCAAACTATATGGAATAGCGTCCCTTGTTCACCCCACTCTCTCCAACATAATGCTGGAGTTAAGGGGTAAAATTTGGAAAGTTTAGTGGGGGTCAAATACCAAAAATGTAAAGTCTTTTGATATAATTCCCAATGATTAGTACATTTTGAGGAAGCGTATGTGGCAGCAAAAGCTTTTAGCCAATTAGTTTCCGGGAAAGATTTCCCCAGTAATTTTTCCCATTTAAGAACGGTAGTGGCTTTAGAATAGGTGTTATGCTTGTTCAATATATCATAAATAACTGATATACCGTTGGCAGTAGCCAAGGGCGCTTGATACAACTTGTATATAGAAATGGGTAATTTAGGCTACGTTCACATGTTAGCGCAGCGGACCGCGGGCAGAATCACCGCGATTTACCCCCTTAATGACCAGACCATTTTTTTGCCATACAGCACTGCATTACTTTAACTACCAATTGCGCAGCCGTGCGACGCTGTACCCAAATAAAATTGATGTCCATTTTTTCCCACAAATAGAGCTTTCTTGGTGGTATTTGACCACATCTGTGGTTTTTATTTTTGCGATAGAAACAAAAAAAGAGCGACAATTCTGAAAAAAATAAATAAATAAATAAATATTTTTTTACTTTCTTCTAGAAAACAATCCCAATAAAAAAAAATTAAAAAATCTATTTTTTTTCATCAATTTAGGCCAATATGTATTCTGCCACAGATTTTTGGTAAAATCCCAATAAGTGTATATTAATTGGTTTGCGCAAAAGTTATTGCGTCTACAAACAAAGGAATAAGTTTATTTTGGTCATTTTTATTTTTTTACTAGTAATGGCGGTGATCAGCGATTTTTAGCGGGACTGCGACATTGCGGCAGACAGATCGGACACCTAACTGACAATTTTTACACTTTTGAGGGGACCAGTGACCCTAATAAAGTGATCAGTGCTAAAAATATGAACTGTTACTGTACTAATGACCCTGGCAGTGAAGGGGTTAACACCAGGGGCAATCAAAGGATTGAGTGTGCTCCTAGGGGGTGCTTTCTAACTGTATGGGGGTTGTACTCACTGGATGAACACAGAGACCTGTGTTCCTAAATAGGAGAAACACAGGATCCCTGTGTTCATCACTGACAGAACAGTGGTCTGCCTTGTTTACATCAGCAGACTGCAATTCTGTCTCCATGGGGAGCGATTGCGGGTGCCCAGTGGACATTGGGTCTGCCAGACCCACTGATTGGCTTCCCTCTGGCCAATCGGTGCATGTGCGAACCTCCGGTGGCGCGCACACGCCCCCACTATCTGTTGCACGAAGCAACGTTACAGGTACGTCGTTTCGCGTAACAGTGCTGACCTGCCACAGTAAAACTACGACGGCTGGTCGGCAAGTGGTTAATCATATGGATAAAATATAATATCATTAAATATATAAAGTATTTATGACACTAGTAGCAATGCCTACAAAGTATCACATCACACCTTCCAGTTCCAGCAAAAATAAACAAAGGGAGGAAGGCGTTGATTTACCAAAGACAAATATGCTGTTCACTTTTCAAGGGAATTTTTCACTTTTGCAAAGAATACCCAATCACATGCAAGGCAGATAAAAAAAAAAAAACAATATTTTTATTTGCATCTGATTAGAAGCTAGCATTACTTCACCTCATTCACTAAGCAAAGTTAAAATTCCTTTGGAGAATGAACAGCCTATTTTACTTTAAACTGACCTTTTTGTGTATTAAAGTGAACCTGTGCTGTGCCCATGCAAGGCCCAATCAGTTGTTAATCATCATCATTTATCACTGCCTGGGTCGGGCAGCAGAAACATCTGAAGACCAGTGAACAATGATTCTAAGTCAGGCTGAGCATAAAATAGGCAGTTTGGCGCCAGTGCTGATGCCAGGAACCAATTGCGTAGGGCATGATTGCAAACTTGTACACGCTTTTGCGCATGTGCCTGTTCAGCTACACCCCCCTAGTGCAAAGCCTGTAAGGGCAGATGTATTAGCTGGCCAGCTAACAGGAATTCCGGGTTCACATATGTGCAGCTGCAGTTTGCAGTCCAGGGTCCGGTGCCTTTCTGTTCACCGGTACAGGTGCAAATTTTTACATAAATTCGCGCCTGAAGCGGACTCAAAAATGCACAGAGCCTTTGTGAACTGGCTCCATTGAGAGCTGGTCACATTCACATGTCATGTGAATTGGATGCGGTGTAAAACACATCCAATTCGCATATATGTGAACACAGCCTAAATGTAATGGAACCTGGGATGACGTAAACATTGCTCCAGGCTTATGTAAGCTGTGCAGAAAAAAAAGCAGCAGTTCTGGCAGTGCCAACCCTAGTCATTGCTTATATTTGCATTGTCCTCCAAATAGCAATCCGCATTCGGATGGCTCTACAGAGGGCATTTGCAGGATGAGGGGACTCATTATAGTGCCTCCTCACCACCTGTTCTAAAACCTTAAGCCCGGTTCACATTAGTGCGATCACGGAGATCGCATGTAATTAGCGCACTGCTCCTAAATTACATGTGATCTCATTTGCGGTGCAAATTTCAGCCATACACTTTGCTGAATTCACACTTCATCCGCACTAAACTCGCACATGAGGCTTTTTTTTATCCGCAGCAGAATCGGATTGCATAGTGGTTCACTGTGCGAACTTGCAGAACGCACTGCAATATGCGATCGCAACTGGGGGTATCGTTAACTTTTAATTGACACCCCCTGCGTATCGCATATGGCAGTGTGAACTGCCAGAGGTGCGGATGCGATGCGGGATCACGCTGCATATTTACAGCGTTCCCGCATCGCACAAATGTGAACCGGCACTTAAGGAGAATATAACATAAAATCCTTACATTCAATGCCACTGCCGACCCGAAATCAGACAGCGGTGTGAGGTCAGCACTAGTATCTCCTCCCTAATGTGTTTCATGCAATAGGAAATACAACGTGGAAATATATATATATATATATATATATATATATATATATATTGTGAGGGATTAGCTCGGTGGCGGGTGTTGATGACCCCTTTGGGGGGGGGGGGTCGTTACACAGGGAGATAGCCGAGGAGTGGTTGAAAACAACAGTTTATGGTTTATTCTTCCAATTTCTTCAAACAAGTGCATGCAGCAAAAACATCAAAAAATCTAAATAAAACACAAAATAAATCCTGGCCGCTGTGGGCGTCTACCTTCTCACACACAGGAACCTACCTAAGGAGTCTTCCCAACCTACTGTTGGGCAGACACTGCTGATCCTACAGCAAACACTCAAATGTCCATTTGTGTTTTCTTTACACAGAAAAAGTTCAACACCTCACCTTTAGAAGTCTCTCATCTGACTGCTCTCCCCAGCTCACACAGCCTCAGGAGGCAGCAATCAATAGACTTCCTTTGGACAAATTATAGAGGCCTTAATTGCCTCATTCTGAACAGCTGAAAGTTTTTTCAACTTCCGTACACCTTCCTGCCTACCTCGGCAGCCGACACCTGATAGTAATTGGTGAATTGTCTAAACCAAGCAGAAATGTATCTCCCGTCTGTGACAACACCCATAGATTTACCTGACTTCCTGTCACATACCCCCCCCCCCCCCTCTTGTTTCAACCCTAGGGTTGGGACACAGGTTGCCAGGCACGCATGTGCTCGGAAAAACCATCTGCATTCCCCATTTGAACACCGGGGCGATGCGTTACCACAAAACTAAATTCCTGAAGGGCTAGGAACCACCTATTTATTCTCATATTGGTCTCCTTGTTCTGTGCCATCCACTTCAATGGGGCATGATCCGTCACCAGTTCAAACTGTCTACCCAGGAGGTAGTACCGGAGAGAATCCAAAGCCCATTTCACCGCCAAACACTCTTTCTCAATGGTGGCGTAATTCTCCTCATGGGCCTTCAACTTTTGGCTGAGGTACATAACAGGGTGTTCTT
This sequence comes from Pelophylax lessonae, assembly GCF_965119305.1. Classification (NCBI taxonomy): domain Eukaryota; kingdom Metazoa; phylum Chordata; class Amphibia; order Anura; family Ranidae; genus Pelophylax; species Pelophylax lessonae. The sequence continues at coordinate 54,226,737 of NC_138771.1, read as the reverse complement.
CCCTATTGATAATCTGGGACAGTACAGCTCCTAAACCCACATTTGATGCATCTGTCTGGACCACAAAGTCTCGTGAAAAATCAGGCGACTTTAAAACTGGCTGACTACATAAGGCCTGTTTTAAAGCCTGAAAAGCTGTTTCTGCCTCGGGAGTCCATTTGATCATGACAGACTCCTTCCCTTTGGTCAAATTGGTCAGGCAAGCAGCCTGTGAGGCAAAATGGGGAATAAAACGGCGATAATAACCTGCAATCCCCAAAAATGCACGAACCTGTTTCTTGTTGGTGGGATGTGGCCAATCCTTAATAGCCTCAAATGTGTTTATTTGGGGCTTGATTAGACCTCTACCAATGGTATACCCCAGGTACTTCGCCTCTTCTAGCCCAATGGTACATTTTTTTGGATTGGCTGTAAACCCAGCTTTCCAGATGGAATCCAACACTGCCTGAACTTTTGGTAAGTGTGAATCCCAATCCTCACTGTGAATGACCACGTCATTAAGGTATGCAGCAGCATAGGCTTGATGAGGCCGAAGGGTTTTATCCATGGTGCATTGGAATGTGGCAGGAGCATTCTGTAACCCAAAAGGCATCCTCCGATATTGGAAAGATCTGTCTGGAGTTACAAATGCTGTTTTTTCCCTGGCCGACCCCGAGAGAGGAATTTGCCAATAACCCTTGGTAAGGTCTAACGTGGTCATGTACCGGGCAGTGCCTAGGCGATCAATTAGTTCATCTATGCGGGGCATAGGATAGGTGTCAAACTTAGTGATTTTATTCAGGCGGCGAAAATCATTACAAAACCGCCAACTTCCATCTGGTTTGGGCACTAAGACAATGGGACTGGACCAATCACTATTTGACTCTTCTATCACCCCCAACTCAAGCATTTTTTTTTTATTTCCTGGCGAATGGCCTCTCGCGGGGCTTCTGGAATTCTATAAGGCTTTAACTTGACCTTATCCCCTGGTGTGGTGATGATGTCATGTTTAACTCCAGAGACCCGACCTGGCAGGTCTGAAAACTTCTCCCTATTACGGAGCACAAATTCTTTAACCTCCTGTTTCTGAATTTTGGACAGAGTCTCTGCTATCCCAACTTCAGGGACAGCCAGGTTAAATGGAGCAGAAAATTGGGTAGTCTCAGCGACCAAGGACTCTCTATCCTTCCATGGTTTTAACAAGTTCACGTGATAGAGCTGCTCAGGTTTTCGTCTTCCCGGTTGGCTAATTTTATAATTCACCACCCCTATTTTCTCCAACACTTCATAGGGATCCTGCCATTTGGCTAGGAATTTATTTTCGACCGTGGGGACCAACACCAACACCCTATCACCAGGTGCAAAAGAACGGACCTGGGCCCCACGATTGTAAATCCTTTGTTGAGCCAACTGGGCTTGGGCTAAATGTACCTTCACAATCGGCATCACTTGGGCAATTCTATCTTGCATTTGTGCCACATGCTCAATCACACTTCGATGAGGGGAACTCTCACTCTCCCATGTTTCCCTGGCAATGTCCAGTAGTACAGCAGCTCAAACGGAGAGAACCCTGTGGATGATTGGGGAACCTCTCTTATGGCAAACATCAGATAAGGGAGCAGATAATCCCAATTCTTTCCGTCTTTATCCACCATCTTCCTCAACATTTGTTTTAAAGTTTTATTAAACCTCTCCACTAACCCATCTGTTTGAGGGTGATATACTGAGGTACGTAATTGGGTCACTTTCAGGAGTTTACAAAGTTCTCTTGTCACCCTAGACATAAACGGGGTGCCCTGGTCAGTTAGGATTTCCTTAGGAAGACCCACCCGGCTGAAAACTTGAAATAACTCCTTGGCTATGGTTTTAGCAGAGGTATTTCGGAGAGGAATCGCTTCTGGGTAATGGGTGGCATAATCCATTATTACCAAGATTTGCTGGTGCCCTCTAGTGGACTTCAGTAAGGGCCCAACCAAATCCATGGCGATCCTCTCAAAAGGGACCTTGATAATGGGCAGGGGTACCAACGGACTGCGGAAATGGGGCGTGGGTGCATTCATCTGACACACTGGACAGGAAGAGCAGTACAATTCCACTTCCTTAGTGAGCCCAGGCCAATAAAACCTCTGGGTGATTCTCTCCCGGGTTTTTTCTGCTCCCAAATGTCCCCCAAGAATGTGCCCATGGGCCAGTTCCAAAACCATCTTGCGGTACGGTTTAGGCACTACCAGTTGCTCAACGGTGTCCTCTATCCTCTGTGACACTCGATATAAGAGGTCCCTTTCAATAATGAAGTAAGGGAGGGCAATCCTCTCGTCAGGGTTAACTAACTCCCCATCTATCTTCACTACATTCTCCCGGGCTCTTAGCAATGTGGGGTCCCTCAATTGCTCAGTGATAATATTTTCTCGGTGCACCTTAAGGTCATCCAACCCTAACGGCCGCTGTTCCTCTTCTGAGGTAGCAGGCTCCTCCCTAGGGACTGGTGTTTCCCCGGCTAAGACTGAGCACGGAAATTCAGGATAATCCTCACAGTTAGAGGATACTGGAGTAGATGTTTCAGGCTCAGAAGAACCACCTACTGGGGAATCTGGGCAATCCCAGAGTTCCCAGAACTTTGGTAAATCCCTTCCCACAATGGCGTCATGTGGCAGTTTGGGAACTAAACCCACTTGGTGACACAAGATACCGAGGGATGTTTCAAAAGTAACTGTAGTCACCGGATATACTCAAGTGTCCCCATGTACACAAACTACAGCCATTTTCCTAGGATGTAAGTTTTTTTTTCACCACTAGATCACTTCTCACTAAGGTGACCAGGCTACCTGAATCCAACAATACCACAACATCTTTACCATCTAAACACATTCTATATAAAGGTTTCTCATTCCCCTTTACTGCAGTGTATGTGGTTGCAAAAAGGGACTGTCGTCTCTCTGTCAGAAAGTCACAATGCATGGGTTCATCATCCGCTGGGCAAACCGCTGGGCAAACCGCTGGGCAAACCGCTGCTACATGTCCCTCTTCCCGGCAACGGTGACAAATCAACCTTCCGGTCCTCTCCTGTGGGATGGGTCTTCCAGGCCGCTCTCGCTTAACATTAGTAGTAGTCCTGCTAATACCTCTAGTTGCTCTTTGGATCCTCTCTCCACCCCCATCCCCTGACGCAGTCTTACTTATAGGTGGGGTCTGGTCTTGGGGTGAAAAGTCTGTGCATCTCTGGGAAAAGAGGTCAAATTCTCAGTTGTTAGGTACCTTTCGACCAGGTCTACTAATTTGTTTGCGGTTTCCGGACCACCATGGCTCACCCATTTCTGCAGGGTGTTAGGAAGAGACCTAAGAAATTTGTCCATGACTACTCGCTCCAAAATTTCTGGTCCGGACAGAATTTCTGGCTGCAGCCATTTCTTAGCCAAATGGATGAGGTCATACATCTGCGACCGGGGTGGCTTCTTCAGCTGATAACTCCAATTGTGGACCCGCTGAGCACGGACATCCAAGGTTACCCCAAAACGTGCCAATATTTCCTCTTTTAATCGATCATAGTTTTTTGCATCTGCAAGTTCCAAGTCAAAATATGCCTTTTGGGCTTCTCCAGATAATAGGGGGGCCACAAGTCCAGCCCACTGTTCTTTTGGCCAACTCTCTTTCTCTGCTGTTCTTTCAAATGTGGTCAGAAACATCTCAGGGTCCTCATCTGCAGTTATCTTTGGCAATAAGTGGTTTACCCGAAAAGTCGGTATGTTACTGGCCTGTCTCCCAGCCTCGGTCTGCTGTCTCTGAAGCTGTTTCACAATGGCCTCCATTTGCTGCTGTTGTCTCTGTTCCAAGCCTACAATGGCCTCTCTGTGAGCTGCCATGCTCTCTTGGTGAGCCTGTTGTTGAGCTGCAAAGCTCCGCTGAAAATCCGCATTTGCCTGCTGTTGAGCTGCATTCAATATAATCAGTTGTTTCAGTATCTCCTCCATTTTGGGTTTACTTTAACTGCCCGCGGCACTCCACCATATGTGAGGGATTAGCTCGGGTGTGGATAACCCCTTGGGGGGGTTCGTTACACAGGGAGATAGCCGAGGAGTGGTTGAAAACAACAGTTTATGGTTTATTCTTCCAATTTCTTCAAACAAATGCATGCAGCAAAAACATCAAAAAATCAAAATAAAACACAAAATAAATCCTGGCCGCTGTGGGCGTCTACCTTCTCACACACAGGAACCTACCTAAGGAGTCTTCCCAACCTACTGTTGGGCAGACACTGCTGATCCTACAGCAGACACTCAAATGTCCATTTGTGTTTTCTTTACACAGAAAAAGTTCAACACTTCACCTTTAGAAGTCTATCATCCGACTGCTCTCCCCAGCTCACACAGCCTCAGGAGGCAGCAATCAATAGACTTCCTTTGGACAAATTATAGAGGCCTTAGGGCTCTTTCACACGGGCTTTCCGTATGTCCGCAAATCATCCTATTTTTTTGCGGATGATTTGCGGACATAATGTAAGTCTATGGCATTGCGGATGTCAGCGGAATACCATCCGCTGACATCCGATTTCCTTCCTTTCAGTTCTGTTCCGTTTTTTCGAACGGAACAGAACCCTATTTTTGTTCCGTTCAAAAAACGGAAAGGAAGGAAAATCGGATGTCAGCGGTGTCATCCGCTGACATCCGCAATCCCCATAGACTTTCATTAGGTCCGCATATCATCCGCAAACGGATGGGATGATATGCGGACCTACGGAGCGGATGACAGAAATGTCATCCGCTCCGTGAAAAAAAAAAAAAAGTCCCGCAGCGGAGCTCTCACACGGAAAGCCAGTGTGAAAGAGCCCTTAATTGCCTCATTTTGAACAGCTGAAAGTTTTTTCAACTTCCGTACACCTTCCTGCCTACCTCTGCAGCCGACACCTGATAGTAATTGGTGAATTGTCTAAACCAAGCAGAAATGTATCTCCCATCTGTGACAACACCCATAGATTTACCTGACTTCCTGTCACAATATGTACACACACGATTTTACATTTTGACTATAGATACAAATTTACCCAAAAATAAATCAGCGCAATCCTAGTGCAATAATTGTACACCTAGTGGCTGCTAGGTGTACATAGATATTTATATGGTTAATCATTTTTAACCATTTTTTCATTCTTATCATTTTTGCACTGTTCACTTATTTATTTTATTGTATGTTATCACATATGGGTAGCGTAGCACTTCTGTTTTGATTATATGGTATTTGGATGCTTTCACAACATCCAAATACCATATAATCAAAACAGAAGCGCTGCGCTACCCAGTGTACCCTAACATAATATAATGTGATAACATACAATAAAATAAATAAGTGAACAGTGCAAAAATGATAAGAATGAAAAAATGGTTGAAAAAAAAATTAATATGTGCAGTCCATAAAAAAATCTGAAGGTGGATGAATAGCAAGTCCATAAAAACAGTTGCCTAAAAATGTGCAAAGTAGCAAAAAAGTTAAAGATGACAAAAAAAGTGCTTGTGCTCACCTCCACCAGTGAAAGATGGCCGCTGACCTCACATTTTGACCCCTGTTTCACCAGCGGGTCAAAACCAGCAGTTCCCCTCTGGGTATATAAGATGATCCTGGTGTATTATGGGCGTTAGAGATCCTCTATCCATCTTACTTCCTGCAAATGGCTCAGTAAACCCTCGATCACTCTCCACACACACGGGTATATAAAGTGGGTATATGTAAGAAAGAGGGCAGAATCTAGTGCTCTCCATATAAAAAAAAGTATTTATTTGCATAAAAATATATATAAAAACTCACAAAGGAGGCACTTGTAGCAGGACAAGGAAAGTTGCGTAGGAGCGAGATGGCCGCGATGTCAGGTCAGATCATGGGCTCCGCCCCTATATGTGTTACATCAAAGAGTAGATTTCTTCAGTAGGGGTGGAGCTAAGACGTCAATCTGCTATTATATAGACTGCCGTGGTCCCTTAGATTTTTTGTGAACGTCCAGATGAACTTGTTTGTTACAGAAGGTATATAGATGACATTTTGATCATTTGGAAAGGGGACAGAATATCCTTTGATAGGTTTATAGCTAAAATTAATAATAATTTGAAAAAATATTAAACTAACATGGACTGTTAGTGATGATCATATAGTCTTTCTTGACTTGGATATTTATAAATAATTATGCCAGTTGTTTACTAGAAATTATTTCAAAGCTCACAGATAGAAATGCTTACCTACCCTTAGATAGTTGCCACCATTCTACCTGGCTCTGTATTATTCCGAAGGGACAGTTCATCAGAGTACGTAGGAATTGCTCCAAAGAAACCGACTATCTCCAACAATCAAAGGTTTTAGTTAGCAGATTTAAGGAAAAGGATTATGATATTGCATCAATTTTAGAAGATCAGAGTAGAGTGTTAGAAATGGACAGAGATATGTTATTAGAGGGTGGTAATCCACGTGCAGCCAGGAATTTTGAATATAAAGTGGTATTAGATTATAATATCCACTATAAACAAGTAGAAAAGACTTTTAAAAAGCATTGGAATATCTTAATGAAGGACAAAGTATTGGGGCCAATTTTACCTGCATCTCCGAAGTTTATTTACAAAAAAAAAGCCCCCACATTAAAAGATAGGTTAGCCACAGGAGTCTATATATACTCTAAAAAATGCTGCGCTGTGTAAGATATATAAATATTATATAAATAAAAAAATGTATTAATATATCATATATATATAACAAAAATATCAAACTATGCAAAATCGTGCATCAAACTTTCCTTGTCCCTTCAGCCCGCACTGCTACAGGTGCCTCCTTTTTATATACGGAGAGCACTAGATTCTGCCTTTTCTTTCTTTTCTTTCTTTTCTTTCCATATACCTGCTTTATATACCTGTGTGGTTGATCGGGGGCTTACTGAGCCATTTGGAGGAAGTAAGAGGGATAGAGGATACACCAGGATCATCTTATATCCTCAGGGGGGAACTGCTGGTTTTGACCGCTGGTGAATCAGGGGTCAAAATGTGAGGTGAGCGGCCATTTTTCACTGGTCGAGGTGAGCACAAGCACTTTTTTTTTGCCATCTTGCAAATTTTTTGCTATTTTGCAAATTTTTTGGGAACTGTTTTTTATGGACTTGATATTTAGCCACTTAAAGATTTCTTTATGGACTGCACATAATAATTTTTAACTATTTTTTAATTCTTTGTATTTTTGCACTCTTCGCTTATTTATTTTATTGTATGTTATCACAATATAAACTATATTATGTTATGATACCCTGAGTAGCACAGCACTTCTGTTTTGATTTAAATTGACTATAGATATGCTTTAACAGTGACTTCCCCAATCAATGGTGAAAGGCAATGCACCACAGTTGGATTTATAACTAAAGTGGGGATTTACTAAAAGTGACACATTCAGAATCTGGTGCAGCTGTGCATGGCAGCCAATCGGCTTCTAACTTTAGCTTGTTTAATTATAGTGGTATTAAAGCCTTATTTTTACAGTAACTTGCACATACAGGTAAGCCTATAATAAGGCTTACCTGTAGGTACAGTGAATATCTCCTAAACTTGCACCATTTAGGAGGTATTCACACTGTATGCAGCCGATGACGTCACAGACACGTGCGATCTGAAGGGACGGCATACCCGTGCCGCCCCTTCAAGGCTCCGTGCTGCGGTCGTGACTCTTGCGCGCATGCACGTGAGTGACGTCATCGTGGCTCAGGCCAATCAGAAGGGCGGAGCACTTGAACCCTGAAGGAAGACTGGGTGAAGATGGAAGCCCTGTCAGAGGTGACAGTGTGCCCCGCCGAAGGGCTTCGTTCTAGGATATACGATGCATACTAGCACATTATGACATTGTCTTTAAAAAAGGTGCGGTTTACTACCACTTTAAAGAAGAAGTAAACTTCCTTCTCTTGCTTTTACCCAGGTGAGCCTATAGTAAGACTTACCTATAGGTAGTGTAAATATCTCTATAGATAGCTTACACACAACCCGGAACCAACACTAGTTTGCAAGCAACCAAGCGCTTAGAGAGGATACCTACCTCTAATATAGTGTGATAACAAATGCTGCTACTTGATAAAATAACATGAAATAAGAGAATATATGTAAATACAAGCAATATGTAGATACAAAAATTCTAGTAGCGCAAAAAAGAATGATAAGCTCACTCCCCAATCACATTCACTGAAAACTTGTAAAGACTGTAGACATAAATATAAAATATATATATATAAAAAAATAGTCCCAGCATGAATCAGGCCACCAAAGCAGCGTTGAAAAACATATGACAAATAGCGATAATCACACTGATGTATCCCTTGAAAGATCCTAATCGGTGCAGAAATAAAGGATCACCTTGACCACCACCACTGTGCTCTGAAGGGGGGGAAGGTAATGCACACTCACCGACTTCACTGGCCCAGTGATTCTCACCACTGAGCAAACAAGTCACAATATAGCCACTACCACTCGGGCTTCCGGATTGGGACCAATCAGACCAATGACAGGCTCTGCTGCATCCACTTGGGGTTCCGGGATGGGGCCAATAATGGGCTCAATCAAGTAAATGGACATGCAAGGGAAGGAAGGAATAGAGCTCCACTAGTGTGATAACGTATAATACTGGCTTTATTCCAAAATACACAATACATCACACTCACATGACATCAGTTGAATATTCGCATGACCGGAGGTGTATACCCATCGGGACCCGTATCCTGACTCCACGCCGCGGATCGCGCCTTCCGGGTGCTCACTCTCCTCGTACACTCTGACTTGGTTACGCCGCCTGGCCACGCCCCGACGCGTTTCGTACTTCCGACTTCCTCACGGGGGCGTGGCCACGGCGGTAAGGCAGCAAACTAAATACCTACGACTCTCCGCCCATCCGGGCGGGGCCGTGGTGTACGCAATTTGTCAATGGCTGAGCACTTCCTGTTCCGGACGGACACCAATAGACGCGGTTGCCTAGCAACCACGGCTCCCGTGAATCTTGGTCAAATCTTTCTCATGTCCGCTCCCAGTCCGCTCCCAGTACCATATTAAGAGACTACAATGTGCCTCGTAAAGCTATCAAGCTAAAAATCATGGTACCACGGGTAATGAGGCGTCTCACTATGAACAGGAGAAATGCATACCGCCATAGATTGTGCTGCATTCAATAATTCCTAATGGTGCCATATAGTGAATCATAATAAATGCACACATCATTAAGCAATAATATTAGCACCACTGTTGTCATTGTGCCTCAATCCAACAAGAAATACTAATAAAATTAAAACAAAGTAGAATAAAAATACACCTCAAAAGGTGCTCAATATAATATATACTAATACATCATATATCACGTGTAAAATATATACTACAGTGAATACAGTAGAACCGAGATCATCAAAAACAGTACAGAAATAACTCAGAAAACCTTTCAAAATTATTTAAAAATATTAAAAATATTATTAAAAATAATTTTAAAATATATATAAACCAAAAAATAACTACTTAATAAAATTAGTTAAGAATCACTAATAAAGCAATTTAAGTCCAATTCGATGTTTAGGCCAATCGGGCTGAGAGATTGAGTCATATATATCCATTTAGTTTCACACTTGGATAGCTCTCTCACCCAATTGGCCCCCCTCCAGGATGGCGTGACACGTTCTATGCCCCAGAACTGTAGGCAACTAGGGTCACGTTGGTGGTGTGACCGAAAATGAGCCGGCACACCGAGTTCATGAGTCATCTGAACAACAACCCCAATAACATCCAATTGGATTTCCATTGGAGACAATCTGAAATCCATTTCTTGGATGTGAATATTAAAAAAGTATTAGGGAAGCTAACTACAACTGTCTTTTTTAAAACTACTGACAGAAATAGCTATCTATCAATTCAGAGTGGCCACCACCCAAACTGGCTACGCAACATCCCACGCGGGCAATTCATGCGGGTGAGACGCAATTGCACGCGTGATGAGGACTTTGTATCTCAGGCAGGTGTACTGAAGGATAGATTTGTCCAAAAAGGTTATAAAGAAGAGACTTTGGATAGGGAGATAAAGAATATTCTAGAGATCCCCAGGTCCACATGCCTGCAGAATAGTACAGGGTCCCGGGGTGAGTCGGGTGACAGGCAATGGAGCTTCTTATCCGATTACTCCGAGGATTACAAAAAAGTAGAGGCCATATTTAAATCACATTGGCACATTCTGCGTATGGACACCACATTGGGCCCTGTTCTGCCGGAGGTCCCTAATTTTATATATCGGAAAGCCCCGAATTTCGGGGATAGGGTTGTAAAAAAGGTGCTTGATGCACCAAATACCTCCTTTTTCCCAGGTCGGCGAGGGTTCCATATGTGTGGGAGGTGCAGGACGTGTTCCTTCACTACCATGAACCTAAGAAGACGGGATTCCTTCTATGTGCAGGCCATTGATAAGGAGTTTGATGTTAAACATCTAATCACATGCGATACCACTCATGTGGTTTACGCATTAATGTGTCCTTGCAAACTAATATATATAGGCCGCACAAAACGCACCCTGAGTATAAGGGTTGGTGAGCATATTTCTAACATCATTAAAGGCAAAAAAGAACACAGTGTGCCGGCTCATTTTCGGTCACACCACCAACGTGACCCTAGTTGCCTACAGTTCTGGGGCATAGAACGTGTCACGCCATCCTGGAGGGGGGCCAATTGGGTGAGAGAGCTATCCAAGTGTGAAACTAAATGGATATATATGACTCAATCTCTCAGCCCGATTGGCCTAAACATCGAATTGGACTTAAATTGCTTTATTAGTGATTCTTAACTAATTTTATTAAGTAGTTATTTTTTGGTTTATATATATTTTAAAATTATTTTTAATAATATTTTTAATATTTTTAAATAATTTTGAAAGGTTTTCTGAGTTATTTCTGTACTGTTTTTGATGATCTCGGTTCTACTGTATTCACTGTAGTATATATTTTACACGTGATATATGATGTATTAGTATATATTATATTGAGCACCTTTTGAGGTGTATTTTTATTCTACTTTGTTTTAATTTTATTAGTATTTCTTGTTGGATTGAGGCACAATGACAACAGTGGTGCTAATATTATTGCTTAATGATGTGTGCATTTATTATGATTCACTATATGGCACCATTAGGAATTATTGAATGCAGCACAATCTATGGCGGTATGCATTTCTCCTGTTCATAGTGAGACGCCTCATTACCCGTGGTACCATGATTTTTAGCTTGATAGCTTTACGAGGCACATTGTAGTCTCTTAACCACTTAAGCCCCGGAAGATTTTACCCCCATTCCGACCAGGGGGTATTTTGCGATTCGGCACTGCGTGAATTTAACGCACAATTGCGTGGTCGTGTGACGCTGTACCTAAACGAATTTGACGTCCTTTTTTTCCCACAAACAGAGCTTTCTTTTGGTGGTATTTGATCACCTGTGCGATTTTTTGATCACGCGCTATAAACAAAAAAAGAGCGTCAATTTTGCAAAAATAGCAATATTTTTCACATTTTTTTATATAAAATTCCCCCAAAAAAAAATGTAAAAATCAACATTTTTAAAAATTTTCGGCCAATTTGTTTTATGCTACCTATGTTTGGTAAAAAAAATCGCAAAAAGCGTATTTTGATTGGTTTGCGCAAAAGTTATCGCGTTTACTATCAAAGGGAAAGATTTTTGTCATTTTTGTTGTTTTTTTTTTTAACGCGTAATGGCGGCGATCTGCGATTTTTTTTGCGGTACTGCGACATTGCGGCGGACAGATCGGACCCTTGACTGACATTTTTGACACTTTTGGGGTTACCAGTGACATTTCTACAGTAATCAGTGCTATACATATGCACTGTTACTGTAAAAATACACTGGTAGTGAAGGGGTTAACTTTATTTGGAAGGGAGGGGCTGTGTGTGTCCCTAGGGGCGTGCTTTCTACTGTGATTGGCTGTGGCTCTAGCTGTAAGGACACTGATCAACGGATCTACATACCAGATCCGTTTTATCAGTGTCTTTGCAGCGAGGAGAATGACAGGCAGTTTGTTTACACAAGCTGCCTGACATTCTCCCTCTCCCCCGCCGATCGCCGAGTGACCGGCGGACATCGGGTCCGCTGGTCACACGCGCGGGGGGGTCCGTGACCACGCGGGAGCGCGCCCCCGGGGGCGCGCGCTCGCTCCCTAGACCCTCACAAGCAAGCAACGTAGCCCTACGTTAGTTTGCCTGTGAGGGGCTGACCGCCGACGTAGATAGTCGTGCGGCGGTCGGCAAGTGGTTAATATGGTACTGGGAGCGGACTGGGAGCGGACATGAGAAAGATTTGACCAAGATTCACGGGAGCCGTGGTTGCTAGGCAACCGCGTCTATTGGTGTCCGTCCGGAACAGGAAGTGCTCAGCCATTGACAAATTGCGTACACCACGGCCCCGCCCGGATGGGCGGAGAGTCGTAGGTATTTAGTTTGCTGCCTTACCGCCGTGGCCACGCCCCCGTGAGGAAGTCGGAAGTACGAAACGCGTCGGGGCGTGGCCAGGCGGCGTAACCAAGTCAGAGTGTACGAGGAGAGTGAGCACCCGGAAGGCGCGATCCGCGGCGTGGAGTCAGGATACGGGTCCCGATGGGTATACACCTCCGGTCATGCGAATATTCAACTGATGTCATGTGAGTGTGATGTATTGTGTATTTTGGAATAAAGCCAGTATTATACGTTATCACACTAGTGGAGCTCTATTCCTTCCTTCCCTTGCATGTCCATTTACTTGATTGAGCCCATTATCGGCCCCATCCCGGAACCCCAAGTGGATGCAGCAGAGCCTGTCATTGGTCTGATTGGTCCCAATCCGGAAGCCCGAGTGGTAGTGGCTATATTGTGACTTGTTTGCTCAGTGGTGAGAATCACTGGGCCAGTGAAGTCGGTGAGTGTGCATTACCTTCCCCCCTTCAGAGCACAGTGGTGGTGGTCAAGGTGATCCTTTATTTCTGCACCGATTAGGATCTTTCAAGGGATACATCAGTGTGATTATCGCTATTTGTCATATGTTTTTCAACGCTGCTTTGGTGGACTGATTCATGCTGGGACTATTTTTTTATATATATATATTTTTTTATATATATATATTTTATATTTATGTCTACAGTCTTTACAAGTTTTCAGTGAATGTGATTGGGGAGTGAGCTTATCATTCTTTTTTGCGCTACTAGAATTTTTGTATCTACATATTGCTTGTATTTACATATATTCTCTTATTTCAGTGTAAATATCTCCTAAATGGCCACTGTTTTGGAGATATTTACATTACATGCAGTCAGTAACATCACTGGCGCATGAGCTCTGAAGGAACGGCCGCCCGTGCCATTCCTTTAGAGCCCAATGCTCCTGCATGCATGCCAGTCTCAGAGCCGGAGTCTGCAAACCCGGAAGCAAGATGGGTGAAGATAGAGGTGCCTGCGGCGCTGACCTCTCAGCGTGGGAGGGCTTAGTTTTCAGGTAGGTTTAACATAATGTGCTTGTATGCGATGCATACAAGCACATTATGGCTTTACCCCACAGGTTCCCTCCGCCACCCCCCCCCCTAAAAAAAAAAAAAATCCCTAGCAATATTAAGCTTTGGCAATAGAACCTGGAAGCTGATTGGTTACTATGCAGAGCTGCACCAGATTTTGCACACTCCAGTTTTAGTAAATCTCCCCCTAAATGTAAGCACTGATATCGCTTTTGCTACATTCTACAACGCCAATGCAGAGAAATGTTCTACAGAAGTAACAGACTTTCTGCAGTACTAAAAACTTTCCATATTTTTCCAGTATGTGTCTTTTTCTCACAGCATAATGTTTTTTGTTCTGCAATGTGTAATACTTCATATTCTTGGAATGCCAGTTTATTTTAGGGGGAGTTATGGAAAATTTAAAAAAAGTCACGTTTTGACATTAAACTAAGTAGTCAATAAGCTAAAATTACACTAAAATTACACTGACTGAGTTAATTACCCAACACAGCTTACTTGGTTTTGGCAAAACAAATGGCAGAAATAAATAACTAGAGAACAAGCTAAGCTTCTCAATAAAAAAAGAGTGACTTGGCTGAAGGTATTATAAAGATTTGGGAACATATGTCCTGTATCAGACCTAACCACTAGTATTCCACGTATTCTGTGTCATAAACACATACTGTTAATTTTGTTTCTGGTTATTAAACCTTTAATTGGACCACCCTGGATGTGAAACGTGAACTGTCTGAATTATTTACATACTTACATGTGGTTCTCTTAAATTTCTACTCATAAAACGGTACGACTTACCTATAGGCAGATGTTCCTCGCTCTATGGACAGTTACCGGCTGCAGGGTATCAGCTGTAAAATAGAACGGTTCATCTCTCAGGTGATATAACGACTTACTGTAACATCGTTACCATCAGAGGTGACCTCCTGAAGGCTGGATTCACATTTTCAAGGTTTCTTTATACGTTTTTTTATATGTTTCTCCAGTGAGTTACAAAGTGTAAACTTCTGAAAGTTAAAGTGATACTGTAGCATCCTCCTAGGTGGGTGCTAGAGAATGAGTATAGTTTTTGGCTCTGTCTGCCTATCAGAGGAGCAGCAGGCAAATCTATATTGCCTTCTGTCTAGCAGAGAGCAGGGTCTGTTAGTGAGGTCTGCTCAGTATGTGATTAATTGAGTCTAGAGGAGTGTTTCCAATAGCGAGGCACGTGGGACAGTTGGAGGAAACCTGACCATTGGATACACAGGCTATGATACAGTCCTGGTGATTGGTAGAGACAGGCTGTCTCTATGCATTCTGGGATACTGTATAAAAGCCAGGAGCACATGTGCTGTGGGGTCTTTGGCTGGTGAGTAGAGTCCCGGAGGGAGGGTGGCGGCTGCCTCCTCCTCTGTAGCAATGGCATGTGGCATCAGGAGGTCGTCCTGAGGGCCAGAGGAACAGAGCTGAACCCAGAGCTCCAGGAAAGCTGACTGAGGGAGAGACACTGAAGACCCTAGAAAAACATTTTCATGAGTACAGGGGGATAGTGTCGAGGTTCCTGACCTGAGGGGGGCCACCCCATAGTGAAATAGTCAGTGGACGGGTGTCAGTGGTCAAGAAAGAGGATACCAGGAGAGTGTCCTGAAGATAACATTAGTTCATTAAGTCACCTGGAAAGAGACTTAACTCTAAACCCACCTAAGTGGGAAGGTGGATCAACAGCCTGGCTGTATCTACAGATAGATGTCCTCCAAACTTTGTGCATAGTTAATCTGGAGTATACCACTCTTCCCTTCTCCCATCCCTATTTAAAATAAAACACCAAAAACTACAAACCACTGGACTGATCCTTGACTGAGCCAAGAAGTAAAGCATTACATTTTGAATGCCAGTGTTGCTAACGGTAACCCAGGGGGACCTGTAATATCCAGCAGTCCTCATGGGGGGCAGAGCTACAATTCTAAATGCACACTAACCGCTTGCCAACCGCTCGCCGCATATATACTGCGGCAGGCTAGTTCGGCTTCTCGAATCGCCGTACCTGTACAGTGATCCGCGGGAGCGATCCTGGGGGTGCGTGCGCCGCCAGAGGCTCACGCACGCCCCATTCGTCAGCGGGGAAGCTGATTCATGGGGCCAGCAGCCGCGATTACCGCCGGGCACCTGCAATCGCTCCCCGTGGAGAGAGAACGACGGTCTGCTGTTGTAAACATTTGCTATTTAGGATCACAGGTCTCTGTGTTGATTCCACAAGCACATCCCCCCCCCCACAGTTAGAAAACACCCCCTAGGCATACATTTAACCATTTGATCGTCCCTGGGTTAACCCCTTCCCCGCCAGTGCCAATATTACAGTAACAGTGCATATTTTTAGCACTGATTACTGTAGTAATGTCACTGGTCCCCCCCAAAATCCGATATGTCCGCGCAATGTCGCAGTCCCGCTAAAAATTGCTGTTCGCCGCCATCACTAGTAAACAAAAAAAATAAATAAAAATTACATAAATCTTTCCCTAGTTTGTAGACACGATAACTTTATCACAAACCAACCAAAATATGCTTATTGGGATGTAGCAGAATACAAATTGGCCTAAAATTCTGAAATAATTAGATTTTTACATTTTTTTTTTGGGAATGTAATATAACAGAAAGTGAAAAGTATTGATTTTTTTGTTTTTCAGAATTGTCGCTCTGTTTTTGTTTATAGCGCAAAAAATATAAATCGCAAAGGTGATCAAATACCTCCAAAAGAAAGCTCTATTTGTGGGGGAAAAGGACATCAATTTTATTCAGATACATCATCGCACGACCGCAAAATTGTCAGTTAAAGTAACGTAGTGCCGAATCGCAAAAAATAACCAGGTCATTAAGGGGGAAATCTTCCGGTCCAGAAGCAGCTCTCTGCTCTGCCCCCCAAATGCCCCCCCTCCCAACAGCGCACATGCTCACTGGAGCACTGTGCTGAAGAGAGGGCGGGAGCACCGGGCTCACACTGTCAGTGGCTCTGTGATGTCAGCCGACAGCAGGCTTCGGCCCACTGTCTGCTGAAAACAGCTTACAGGAGTGCAGAACGAACTTCACTCCTGTGATCCACAGGAGAAGTACAGCCAAACAAACTTTGGCTGTACTTCTTTTTATTTACATTCTCCATTTTATTTATGTATGTGGATGATGGCACTGTATTCATTTTATTTAATTTAAATATCGAATTACCTTTTTTTTCTAACCAATATACAGCTGTCACATGACCTAGCTCTTTCTCAGCCTGTCTGCAGTAAATAGTGGCAGGAGGAGCTTCTAGTCCTCTGCTGCTTTTCACATGTACAAGTTTAAGAAAAAAAAAAAACAGCCTTTGGAATACAGAGTAAAAATAAACAAATAATGAAACAAACTGTTTTAAATTGTCATATATATTTGAAATTAAATCTTTATTATTTTTTGGCAATAACATTGTGTGGTGGATTTCCGCTGTGTCACACCCCTCCAGCCTGTGTCTTAGAATAACAGGATGGTGAAGCCTCCATTAATCTACATGTAATACACCCTCCCCCCCCCCCCCATTGTGTTTAGCTGATTAGTGGGCATGGAGGAGGAGCAAGGGAGTGGGCTGTCATTTACCACTGTGTATACGCCCACATGTGTGACTCTATAGTCACATGGGCTGCTAAGATGTGATAGGGAGGAAATGCTCAGGGTAGAAAATACACTGAAAACTGAGCATGTGCAGAGCTGCCACCACTGCTCTGCAAAATCCCCAACTGCAGTGGGGGACATGGACAAGAAAAGGAGACAGTGAACAAGAGGATCAACCCGTTTATTTGCAGAATATAGGAATTGACGGAGTGTATATGAACAGCATGTTTCAAACTTTATCATACCCGAGATGTTATAAAGAAGAACGCACAGTAAAAAAAAAAAAAAAATCATATGTAAATAGTTGGTTTGGGCTGCTCATTCTTAAGAATTACATGCAAAATAATGGTACCGCTTTCAGCACCTAAAATCGGAAACAATCATACCGCCAGGGAGGGTAATGGCATCCCAGTCTTAGTCCGTAGGGTTCAATATTGAGTTGGCCACCCTTTGTAGCTATAACAGCTTCAACTCTTCTGGGAAGGCTGTCCACAAGGTTTAGGAGTGTCTATGGGAATGTTTGACTATTCTTTAAGAAGCGCATTTGTGAGGTCAGGCACTGATGTTGGAGAGAAGGCCTGGCTCTCAGTCTCGGCTCGAATTCATTCCAAAGGTGTTCTATGGGGTTAAGATCAGGACTGGTGTGCAGTCATGTTGGAACAGGAAGGGGCCATCCCCAAACTGCACTCTCCAGAGAGAGAGTTACATGACCCTATTTCTCAAGAAAAGTCATGATCACTCCAGAGCTGCCACTTTATTTCCCCAATGTTCTCTTATCACCTGGAATTCCACCACTGAACAAACCAACCAAGACTCCAAATAAGGGTAATCATGTAAAAAAACAAGAGAAGCGTCTCTTCATAGTGCAATAAAAACGAATGACGTATTTAATAAATAGGTAAATACACTCAGAATGGTTTAAAAAAACATGCGCATGTAAAAAGATATCACCGAGTCGGGAAAGGACCTCTGGTTCCGGGACATCGTCATGAGGCTCTGCCCGGTACATTTTGTCATCACTTGACGTCTTCCAAGATGCCCTCGGAAGACGTTCTTTGATGACCCCGACACATTTCGCCATTAAAGGACAGTATGTAATTTGACGGTATATGGTTTGATAAAGGGGTGCTCCTGTCTGCCCTGAAACATGTAGCCACACCCCCTCTACTTCCTGTCATCATCACCCAGCCGAGAGAGGTGCTGTTTGGAGCCACAGCCATCATGCTACTTCTGGAAGTTGCTGTTGCCTACATTCCAGCCTAAAGCCTGACAGCTGTACTTCCATCAAGAACTCAACAACTAGCAACATGCCTGCAGGGTTCTGCAGTCTCACAGTGATCCTATGGAGGTCTATATGCGTTTATGACAAGCCTTGATCTACTTTTAACTAGTGAGCGCATTTTTATTGTTTTTGTACTTTTTTTTAATAAATTTTTATACCTGAATGGAGGCAACCTCTTATCTTTGTTTTTTATATTGCCACTTGGCAGTGCCAATGCCATGACACCAGAGACCTTTTTAGCTGTCTGTAAGGATGGCAGTTGGACCACCACTGTAAGGAGAGCATTCTTCTATCTGACTGCCAATGAAAGGGGCATTTTCCCCCCTGACCACTAATGAATTGATTTTAGCAGGAGTTCACCCAGACCTGGAAATAATTTTAACCGATTGAATACCGGGCACTTTCACCCCCTTCCAATTTGTAGCTTTCAGCATTGTCGCACTTTGAATGACAATTGCGTGATCATGCAATGCTGTACCCATATTAAATTTTTATTATTTTTTTTTAGACCGATAGAGCTTTCTTTTGGTGGTATTTAATCACCACTGGGGGGGGGGTTTTCTAAAAAAAAAAAATGAAAAATTTTTTTTTTTTGTAAATAGGTAATTTCTCTCCTTCACTGATGTGTGCTGATTAGGCTGCCCTGATAGGCTGCACAGATGGGCACTGTTGAGGCGGCACAGATGGGCATTGATGAGATGGCACTGATGAGGAGGCACTAATATGCAGCACTGATAGGTGGCACTTATGGGCACTGATTGGCGGCATGGATAGGCGGCACTGATGGGCAATGATGGGCGGCACAGATGCTTACTAATGGGCGGCATTGATGAGCGGGCAAGGATTGGCATCACTGATAGGCACTGATAGGTGGCACTGATGGGTACTGATTCGCATCACTACTGGGCACTGACTGGCATCACTGATGGGCACTGTTGTGGCTGCACTGATAATCAGGGCACTGATGATCAGTGTCCTGATTATCTGTACATGTCTTCCCTGTGAGGAAATGCCACTGATCAGCTATTCTCGCACTCTGTCACTGTGAGGAGAGGAAAGCCGATAATCAGCATTTCCTTGTTTACATGTGATCAGCTATGACTGGACCCAGCTGATCACATAGGTAAAGAGCCGCGTCATTGGTTCTTTACCGATATCGGGGATGCACCGTGTCCCAGGGACACAGCATGCCCCTACAAGCACGGCGAGAGTTAGACGACATCATATTACGTTGTGCCAGAACAAGAGAGCCACCCGCCTGCCCTCATTTGTCTATATGGTGGGCGGTTAAAGGTTTATCTGTTGTAAAGTGGTTGAGAAAGGCTGCATTAGCGTAATTATTATTATTATGCAGGATTTATATAGCGCCAACACTTTGCTCAGTGCTTTACAAAATTAGAGACTGTACAGTTATAATACAGTTCAATACAGGAGGGTTAGTAAGGCCCTGCTCCTGAACGCTTATAATCGAACAGCCAATCATAATTACGATAGCTGATATGTTCCCAGTAGTGTCTAGGCAGCATTAGAGAATTGGACCGGATTTTCATTTGGTAGCAAGCACAACCATTTTAGAGTGACCTACCTGATCAATAGCAGTGCATTTGCCATCTTTGATAACCTGTAGAGCAAAATGCCAACCAGTGTAACTATCACCACCTACAGTACTTTACTTACAAAAATGAAATTGAATTTATAAATTGCTATCATGTCCCCTCTCAGGCATCTCTTTTCCAGGGAGAATAAATCAAGCGATTGCAGACGCTCCTTAATTATGAGGAGCGTCTGCAATCGCTTGATTTATTCTCCCTGGAGAAGAGACGCCTGAGAGGGGACATGATAGCAATTTATAAATACCTCAATGGTGATCTCAGCATAGAAAAAAAGCTATTCAGTCAAAAGGATTGCATGAGGACTCAAGGGCATACAATGTGATTAGAGGAGAAGCGTTTTAACCTCAGGCAACGCAGGGGATTCTTTACTGTTATGGCTACAGGATTGTGGAATTCTCTACCACAAGAGGTGGTTTCTGCGGGAAGTATGGCTACTTTCAAAAGACTCTTGGACGTACATCTCAATGATCAGAACATTAAGGGGTATGAGAGATGATTACGGCCACACACACCTATACAGGTTGAACTGGATGGACTATTGTCTTTATTCAATCTCAACTTCTATGTAACTATGTAACTACGAATAGACATTCATGAGGAACACCTGGCGTGTACAAACTTTTCCAAGCATCCTGTGTGATGTACAGTGTTTTAAAGAACAGATTTAGCAATAATAAATATTAATACCCAATACCTCCACTGGTCTGAATCCACAATGCTTATACACTTAGTTAATGCACAGACATAAAGGCCCGACCAATTTGTGCATTTCATAAAGGTCGGTAAATTAAGCTTTTAAGAGCCTACTGTCTACGAAAAGTGTTCAGCTTAAACATGAATGTTATGATTTACCTTTGAAAAGTTCAACATTATACAATATTTTACTGACACCATAAATCTTTAGGCATTCATTCATTGTATGGACTGCATATGTCTGTTTATATCTGCATGAATGTATGTTTTCCATGTAGACGGTCGAGATATGAAATATTCCAGAAGGAAGTGCTCCCATGGCATGCACTGACTGTAACCAGACTCTCTTAGCTAAATGCGTAAAGATGTATTTTATTTAACTAATATGTGCAATTCCATGCTATTCCTTGATTGAAGGAACATGCTGTATAATTGCACTGTGACATAAAAGTAGTATTATTTTTAATCTCAGGGAACCTGATAGTAGAGTCTTCTGAATGCCAGGTTTATTGGACTAGAATCACATTGCATAAAAAGTTTGATTTCTAAGTCTGGAAATGTAAATAAGAACCAAAAGTGGGGAGGAACATGGAAACATCTGTTCTCTCTGCCCAGACTTTTATATAACAAGATACACTTGCAAGTGATTTAGTATTTAGAACCGTAATGTCTGGAGACCTGAAGACGGTAGAGTTTTGCCTTTGTCAAAGCCAACAGGGACAGTGCAATCAATAGATAATGTGCATGGTACAACGATACTGCCTGTGTTGTATATAAATTATATTATGTATAATATTACAGAAAAGGATATATATATTTTTTTAACATTTTATTTTTTAAGTTTTAGAGATACCAGAAAATTTAGCAATGAACTTTGGGCAACAATGACTATATCCATTGGTCATGGTGAAAACAGTATGGAAAAGCAAATTACATGGTAACATACAGTATATAGGCAATTATGTGGTCTCCTGGCACAACCAGAGTAGTCTATATTAAAAGCATTGAGCATGTCCTTTGACCCCGTTTTTTTTCAAACCGCTTGGGAGAACCCCTGTTGGTATATGTAAACTGATATAGGGGAAGGGGAGAATTATATATACGTTGTTCCACTCAAAAAGAGATGGAGGAATGCATTTGTGACATACCTGGTAGAAGAGCCTGACACAATGAGGAAGGCCTCTCTAATGCCCCGTACACACGTACCGATCGTCGGCCAAACGATCGGCCGTCTTTTGTCCGAGGGCTGTCTTGTCTGTTGAAAACTGCAAAAGACTGCACACGAATTTTATCGGCCAACAACAGCCGACTGCAGAAGTGATGTCATGATGTGATGTTAACTTTCCTGGTCTTTTTTCTTTTCTGAGCATGCCCAGTCTTGCAAATCTGCTGTCTGTCGGCCGAATTCTGTACTGACTGGCGAACAATCGGCCGTTCTGGTGTTGGCCAACAAAAATTTTAACGCTTGCACGACAGATTCTTTTCGGCCGAAAGTGCGCTGTCGGCTGTCGGAAGCATCATACTAACAAGCCGAAAATCGGCCGATCGTTCGGCGGCTGAATATTTTCGGCCGACAATCGGTACGTGTGTACGGGCCTTTACACTTCTGATAGAGCAGACAGGTAGTGCAGGAGTACAGAGTGCCTATCGGTGGCTACAGGGCTGGATGGACTCTCAGAATCAAGCAGGGGAAGACTGTCAGTAGACTGCAGCAGAGCAGGAGTGCTAAAAAGGACCCAGCAGTGTTGCCAACCTACCAGATTGAAATTTACAGACACAACATGCAAAATTTACTGGCACAACCAATTTTTTACTGGCATTTGCAAAAGTTACAAAATTACAATTTTAAGTGCAGATTTCAGCATTTAGGCTGGGTTCACACTGGGGCGGCTTCAAAGTCACCCAACTCTAAAGCCGCCCCGTGCAGCACGACTTCAGTGTGGCTTGCAAACGACTTCTCTAATAGAAGTCAATGTAAGTCGCCCCCAAAGTAGTGCAGGGACCTTTTTCTAAGTCGGAGCGACTTGAGTTGCTCCGATTAGAACGGTTCTATTGCACTGAATGGAGCGCAACTTGTCAGGCGGCTTAGTCTGTGTGAACCGGGACTTAGGCTACAAACAAGTACAATATGCAATTAGCAATGGGATTTAAGGGAGATGTCATGGCAAAAAAACATATTTCTTGTTTTATTTTCGATATAGTAAGTAAGTAGCTCAGGGACAGGATTCAGGGGGGCAAGAAATTAGAATGGGCAGCAAACACACATGAAATAGACTCTCACAGTGACACACTGACAGCAGTGTGCAGCAGCACAGATGATTATGATGACACCTCACCGGCACGACACGTCCCCTCCTGAGTCATAGTGACAGTCTCTCTCTCCATGTCAGGCGGGTCCCTTTAGTCTACTCCAGTCCAAACAGCACTGACAGTCGCGGGACTTGCCTTGCTCCCATCCCGCAGACCCGCACACGAGGCTCTGGCCACTCCACTCGGCTCCTTTGCACCATGACATCACATGACACTCTCAGCCACCGCCTCCACCAGATGCCACGGTAGCAGGCACTCAAATGGACTTGGCGGGCTCTGGACCGGGAACTGCGCACGGAGAGTGCGGAGTGTAACAGCTATATATTTTACTGGCAACCTTTTCCTGACACATGCATTTAGTGGCAGGAGAAAAGTGCCTGCTTTTTTATTGGCTGCCAGTAAGAATACTGGGAGTTGGCAACACTGTATACCAGTGAGCAGGAGACAGGAGCAGGCTGGCAGTGGAGATAGCAGACAGTCACAGGCTGGTAGTAGACAGGCGGTGAGCGGCACCAGTGGAGAATAGAGGCAAGAGGTTTGCAGCAGGCAGTGCAGCAGCGATGGGGACAAAAGCAGAGATGAATCGGGTCATACACAGGAAGAAGGATCAGGTGCAGATGTGTAGGCCAGAATGCAGGCTGAATCAGTAAGGGCCCTTTCACACGGGCGATCCGATCAGATCCGCCTGTCAGTTTTTTAGGCGGATCCTCCATGCAGCTCTATGGGGCAGCGGATGTCAGCGGAGACACCTCTGCTGACACCCGCTGCCATCCGTATCCGATCCTGTCCGTGAAATCTGGACGGATGGAAACCCTATTTTTCCATCCGTTCAGTGATCGGATCGGATCGGATGAGAGCGGACAGGCAGTCCGCTCTCATCCGATCCCCCATAGAGGGCAGCGGGGGCTGAGACACCTCCCTCTCCGCTCTGCAAGCGGAGACGGAGCTGTCGTCCGCCGGCTCAGCGGGGATTGCGGACCGATCCCCGCTGAGCAACACGGATCCGCCTACGGAGGCGGACCGTGTGAAAGAGGCCTAACAGATCAGAGGAGCCAGCAAGGGGAACAGGTAGAAGCGAGGTCAGAGGCAAGCTGAGATCAATGCAGGCAAAGTTCAGGAGTAGTCAAGACAAGCGAGGTCGGTAACAGTAGTCAGATGCAGAGTAACAGGTAGCAGGAACGCATGGGGACGCTGTAGACAAGACAGCACTGAAGCATAGCACAAGCTCAGTTTACCCACTTCCCACTAAAGCCGAAAGATGGTTACAGCTCAGGCTTACTTTTCTCGGGAGGGCGTACATGGATGTCCTCCCATGATCACGCTGCCTGGGCGCCCTGTGATCACCAAGTCCTTCGGACTCAGCTGATCACGGATTAGGGTAAAGGACCAATCACAGCTGCCCTTTACCATGTAATCAGCTGTGTCCAATGACAGCTGATCACAGAAGTAAACACACGTTGACAGCGTGAGAAAAGAAAAAGAGAGCCAATAACCGTCTTGTGTTAAAGGGACATTGGCACTGATAATCAGAGCACTGATTATCAGTGTCCTGATTATCAATACTGTCCCAACAGTGCCCACCAGTGCCGCCTCATCAATGCCCATCAGTGTTGCCAATCAGTGCTCATCAGTGCTGCCAATTAGTGCCCATCAGTTGCGCCTATCAGTATCCATCAGTGCCCATCAGTGCTACCTATCAGTGCCCTTCAGTGCTGCCTATCAGAGCCCATCAGTGCCACATATCAGTGCATCCTCACCAGTGCCCACCAGAATCACCTCATCAGTGCCCATTAGTGCCACCTCATCAGTTCCCGTCAGTGCAGCCTATCAGTGCAGCCTCATCAGTGCACATCAGTGAAGGAGGAAAAATGACCTATTTGCAAAATTTTATAGCAAACTATTGTTTTTCAAAATTTTCAGTCTTTTTTTGTTTGTTTAGCAAGAAATGAAAAACCCCAGCAGCGAATAAATACCACCAAAAGAAAGCTCTATTTGTGTGAACAAAATGATAAAAAGTTATTTTGGGTACAGTATTGCATGACCATGCAATTGTCATTCAAAGGGCGACAGCACTGAAAGCTGAAATTGGCCTGGGCAGGAAGAGGGTGAAAGTGCCCAGCAGGCAAGTGGTTAAATAGCCCACTTGGCGCCAATGCAGGCAACAGATGCGCATATGTGCACATAAAGAAAAATAAATTAGCCTGTGCCTATGCACAGGACTCTGTGTAGAAGAGCCATCCTGTCTGCTGGTATGTCCTTCCTGACAGCATTGTTTCCAGGTCAAAAATATGTTTTCTTGCAAAGAAATATGGTAGCCTTTAAATGGAAGAAAGCCTAACCTGTGTAAAAAAAAAAAAATTGTACATTTGTGTATTTTGAATCTTCTCCTGTCCTGTCACGTAATTCTACAATTCTGGCTCAGGGAATGCTTGACAATGGCCGGGAATTCCAGGAGCTGAGATGTCAACCATAGGCTCCCATGGCCCAGGTATTGTTGGTGCTCCCTCCTCTTCCCTGCAGCAGCCGCTCACAGACACAGGAGCTGTAGGATCATGTGACCAGAGCACATTAAAAATAAGTACGACAGTGCACATATCTTTTTTGTACAGGTTAGGCAGGAATGGTAACAAAGGAGAAAGGACGAACAAACTAAGTGTAGTATTTATAACATCCACTTTATTAAAGAATTAGCAACTTAGACAAATCACAGGCATATCTCCACAAGAACACCGCTCTCTGTCCCACCGATGTCTCTTCCTGATTGGTGCATCCACCAGGGTCTGTGCGGGAGGCTCAGGGCTGCTGGCACCCGGAAGTGCCAATAACCACGCTGGAGTGCACAGGGGAGCAGATGTGGAAGTGACATCATGACATCATGTGGGTTGTCCTGTGTCAGAGACTTCTGCTCCTTTCTCAGGCCAATGGGGACTCAGGGGCGGTACTCTGATTTATATACAGTGGCTCCAGTGGACCAAAAAACCCAGCAGAGCCAAAAAAGTGCACAAAACATATGTAAAACCGCTTGCACATTTACAATACGATATTGAACCACTAATAAGATATTAGTAATATTGGTACTTACTCTGACAATCAGAAAACCCCCATTTAACCCCAATCTAACCAAAACAATCACCCTGATAAAAGATTGATTATTGTGGGTCATAAATAAAAGAAATTACTTCATAACCCATTTGTGCCTGAGGTTTTCATTTTTTGAATTTGTGCATGAAACTTATATATGTTACCTAGAAAAATTTAAAGCGGAGTTCCGGGCACAAAAACGATATTTTTTTTTTGTGCCCGTCCGCTAGTTCAGCCTAACCTGAAAAGGAATTGGATAGTTAGATTTTTTTTTTTTTAAAACTCACCTTGTAATTGACGATCGTAAATACTCACCTATGACAGCTTCCTCCTCCAGCGCCGAGGCTCACCCCGTCACTTCCTGCCTCGCAATGATTCCTGGGAGCTAAACGTCATAGCTCCCAGGAATCAATGCGCCGCACCGGCCCCGCTCGTCATTTCCGGGCGACGCCGCATTCCCCTGCTAAACAGCTTCTGGGCATGCCCAGAAGCTGTTTAGGAATGCGGCGCCGCACCGGAAGTGACGAGAGGGGCCGGTGCAGCGCATTCTGGGACACGAAGACGCGGAAGAAGACACAGAAGAGGACCGCGCCGACTTCAGCTGCCCACAACCGAGATGGAAACGCTGTGGAAGAAAACTTCTAAGTAAGTATTTCTTCTAAAAGGTAAGTGCGATCCGGGACAGATCAGAGGCTAGCCATTGTGGAATGTGCTAGCCCTGACTGTCCCGGGGGTATGTTAAAAAAAAAAACGTTTCTCTGCCCGGAACTCCGCTTTAAGGAACAAGAAATTGAAGAGAAATTTTTTTTTTTTTTTTTTATTCCATTGTGTTTCAAAAATGGAACACTAGGCAAAACCACTGCTACATTGTATATAAAGTGTCGGTTCACACTAGGTCGTTCCGACTTAGGGGGCGACCTGTGAAGTTGCGTGCAGCGCGACTTCGGCACGACTTGCACGGACTTCATAAAATTAATGTCAATGCAAGTCGCCTCCAGGTCGCCCCAAAGTAGTACAGGACCCTTTTTCTAAGTCGGAGCGACTTGTGTCGCTCCTATTAGAACCGGTCCTGTACTGCTCAATGACCGCGACGGTGCACGACTTGCCAGGCTGACCAAGTCGCCTGACAAGTCGGATTAGTGTGAACCGGCACAAAGGGGTTGATTTACTAAAGGTAAACAGATTGGGCACTTTGCATATTGCAGTTGCATTCTGAAAATGCAGTTGCCCCAGAGCTTAGTAAATGAGCAGAAGCTCCTCTGACTACCATCATCCAATCACGTGCAAGCAAAAATGCTCTTTTTTTTTTTTTTCCCTACATGTAATTGGGTATTTTTGGCAAAGTGAAGTTTTATCTCATTTACTAAGCTCTGGAGCAACTGCAGTGCGGGGACAAGGTCATCTAGAGACCAGGGAAAACATGTCAGACTGCGCTCCCCCTCGAAATGTATGAGCATTATAAGTTAGCAAAAATCCCCCCCTACCCAAAGATTGAGCACTAATCTGCATGCTTACCCCCTAAGCCTAAATTTACCCAGTGCAAATCTTCCCCCCTGCTAAAATCCCCCCTCCCAGCACACATCTTTGGCCCCCATTCCCCAAATCCCCCTCAGCACAAATGCCCCTCCCAAAAAAAAAATCACCTCTCCTATATCATATACCACTCAAACTTCCTTCTTGAGCACACATCCTCTCCCCTCACCCCACTCCAAATCCCCCCTCCTAGCACAAATCCTCCCCTTAAATTTGCCCCCCTAGCACTACCCCCCCAAAACAAAAACTTCCCCTCCCAGCAGAATTCTCCTTCCCTCTTCACCATATCAACTCTTCTAGCAAGAACCTCCCAAATCTCCCCTCCTAGCACAAATCCTCTTCCGCCTTCCCCCCTCCCAGAAACCCCCCCTAAATCACCACTCCTAGCAACTCTTACCCCCTGCTGCCCCCAAAATTGCCCCTCCCAACACAAATCCCCTCCCCCTCAATCTCCTTGCAGCGCCCCTCCACCTTCCACGAAACCACAGTGCCCAGGGTAGCCGTCCCTCCTGCCCACCCCTTGTCCCCTGTGTTGATTCCACAAGCCCATCCCCCATGCAGTTAGCAAACACTCCCTAGGCAAACACCTAACCCTTTGATTGCCCCTGAGTTAACTCCTTCCGTGCCAGTGTCATTATTACAGTAGTAGTGCATATTTTTAGCACTGATTACTGTAGTAATGTCACTGGTCCCCCCACAAATGTAAAAAATTTCAGTTATTGGTCCGATCTGTCCGGTGCAATGTCGCAGTCCCACTAAAATTTGCATTCGCCATTGCTAGTAACAAAATAAAATAAAAAAGACATAAATCTTTCCCGTAGTTTGTAGATGCAATAACCTTTGCACCAGTGGCGTAGCGTGGGTTGTCAGCACCCGGGGCAAGGCAAGTAATTTGCGCCCCCTAACCTGCGGGATTTTTGCACTCGAGTCTCTTCCACTAGATTAGTTAAAGAAACCCTTACCCCCTAAGCACATGTATTGTTTGTTATGAAAATACTGATGTAATTAAAGTAAAATGCATCTAAATACAAGTTGGAATGACCAGCGTGCCCCCTTTCAATGCAGAGAGACCAGCATGTCCCCTTTCAATGCAGAATGACCAGCATGCCCCCTTTCAATGCAGAGAGACCAGCATGCCCCCTTTCAATGCAGAGAGACCAGCGTGTCCCCTTTCAATGCAGAATGACCAGCGTGCCCCCATTCAATGCAGAGAGACCAGCGTGCCCCCTTTCAATGCAGAATGACCAGCGTGCCCCCATTCAATGCAGAGAGACCAGCGTGCCCCTTTTCAATGCAGAGAGACCAGCGTGCCCCCTTTCAATGCAGAGTGACCAGCGTGCCCCCTTTCAATGCAGACAGACCAGTGTGCCCCCTTTCAATGCAAAGAGACTTACCTGCAGCGGCGGCTTCTCCTCAGTTCCCCGCGTTTCCTCGAGTCCTCCCGCCTCCTCCTTTCGGCCAATCAGGAATGGGTCTCGGACCCGCTTCCTGATTGGCCAGGAGGAGGATCCATGTGACAATAGTGAATTTTCATTCGATGAAAGCTGATCGCTGCCATTACTAGAAACAAAAAAAATAATAAAAAATACATAAATCTTTCCCCTAGTTGTAGACGTGATAACTTTTGCGCAAACCAATCAATATACACTTACTGGGATTTTGTAGCAGAATAAAAATTGGCCTAAAATTATAAAAAAAACTTGATTTTTAATTTTATTTTATTGGGAATGTTATATAGCAGAAAAGTGAATTGTCGCTCTTTTTTTGTTTATTGTGCAAAAAAATTAAATTCACAGAGGTGATCAAATACCATCAAAAGAAAGCTCTATTTGTGGGGGAGAAAGGACATCGATTTTATCAGGGTACAGCGTCGCACGACCGTGCAATTGTCAGGTAAAGTGACGCAGTGCCGAATCTCAAAAAAATGGCCTGGTCATTAAAGTGGTGTTCCAGCCTCCCCCACCAAAAATTAATAGTCAGCAGCTACACACACTGTACACACACTGTACACATACTGTAGCTGCTGACTTTTAATATTAAGACACTTACCTGTCCTGGAGTCCAGCAATGTCTGCACCGCAGCCGATGTTTCCATCGGCTGGTGGGTGCTGCCGCCGGCATTGCCAGTAAGTGAACCCAGCAGTGAAGCCTTGCGGCTTCATGGGCGGGTCCCTAATGTGCATGCGCAAAGCTCGCTGCGCATTTGGATTGGCTGGGCAGCGGTGGAAGGAGGAGGGGGGCCAAACTTCTGAGAGACAAACTTGCCGCGGCGCCGTCTCCCGGAGGTGGGGAAGGGTACCTGTCAAAAACAGGTATCCGTTCCCCCATTTCCCCCTGAAAGGTACCAAATGTGGCACCGGAGGGGGGAAGCAAATGAGCGGAAGTTCCACTTTTGGGTGGAAATCCGCTTTAAGAGGGTAAAACCTTTCGGTTCAAAACTGGTTAAAGTTCATGTTCATGTAAAGGCAGGTGTCCCAATACTTTTGACAATATAGTGTATGTCCAGCCCAAAGTGGATCTTTTGGCATCTAACGGTCCACAAACTTAAGCCCCGTACACACGAGTAGAAATTCGGCCGAGAAAATTTCATCCGACGACCGATCGGCCGATTTCCGGCTTGTTAGTATGGTGCTTCCAACAACCGACTCTGACTTTTCGGCCGAAAAAATCCTGGTGTGCAGGCTACATCATTTTTGTCGACCGTCAAAACACGTCCGATTTTCGTCTCATTAGTACAGATTTTGATGGGGAAAAATCTTATGAGCAAGACTGGGCATGCTCAGAGATGAAAGAACACAAAGAAAGCAATCCAACACATGACATCACTTCTGAAGTAGAATTCTGTCGTACGGTAAAATTCGTGTGCAGTCTAGAGCGCATTCCAACCAACAGACACCACTCTGGACAAAAGACGGACGACCGGTCGGTGGAAATTCGTTGCGTGTGTACGAGGCTTAAGAATTGCTTCCCTCAAGTTTTGCTACTTTATGTTCAGACAATTCTTTGTACTGCAAGTGGTAATTTGCACTTTTATCCCAAAACTTAACCTAGCATGTTCCCAAGGCAGCCATATGAAGCAAATTGCTTATTGTTTTTAGTTATGGGAACAGGATCACGGCATTTTACATATAAAGTATAGGTTTACAATCGGCACAAAAGGAAATTTTTAGCATTTTAGTGTTCAGATGGTTTTAGCTTTATCGCAATATGCATGGTGGCGTAAGTGTTGCATTAATAAACACAGAGGTTGCGTGACTCAACTGACTAAGCGTAGCTCCTAATACAGTTTATGTTTTCAAACCACAAGTTGATTGAACATCTCCCGCTTTAAATGGCACTTTGAAGACCCAATATCACTTCAAACAGGTTGAAGTTTTGCAGCATGACTTATATCGTACCATTAGGTAATGGATTACACCAGACCTCCAGCTATGATTTAACAAAAGCATAGCTCGAAGCTGCTGGGTTCCAGTGTAAGAAATGAGTCAGCACCCTTCCCCATCTCGTCACATTTTCATAAACCCCCTATACCTCTAGCCCACACACAACACTTCAATTCCTCTCACACTTTCTGCATCAAACATACCTAGCTGCAATAACCTTTTCATACCTAACCCCTGAATCCATCCTCATCTTCATAGGCGTGCATACAGGGTGTGCCAGGTGTGCCTGGGCACACTATAATCACCCTGTGTGGCACAGATCCCCCCCCCCCCCCTGTTTAGACCCCTGATATTTCACCAAAGGCCCCTTACAGGGCTCTTAAAAAAACTGTAAAAAAAAAAAAAAAAAAAAACAAATGAATAAAAAGTATTTAAAAAAAATGTAAAATAAAAAATACTGACACCCTCCACTGCCCTACTGACATCAATCTCAGCCCTACTGACACCATCAGTATATATATAGACATACAGTATCTCACAAAAGTAAGTACACCCCATCACATTTTTGTAATTATTTTATTCTATCTTTTCATGTGACAACACTGAAGAAATGACACTTTGCTACAATGTAAAGTAGTGAGTGTACAGCTTGTATAACAGTGTATATTTGCTGTCCCCTAAAAATAATTCAACACACAGCCATTAATGTCCAAACTGCTGGCAACAAAAGTGAGTACACCCCTAAGTGGAAATGTCCAAATTGGGCCCAAAGTGTCAATATTTTCTGTGGCCACCATTATTTTCCGGTGGGCTGGTGCTAGACTATTTTACGCCCTAGGTAAGACCAGCTACTTGCTCCCCCCCCCCAAAAAAAAGAAAAAAAAAGGGAAGGGGTTAAAAACTCCTCTATGTCATACCCAGTGACCCTGATCTGATGCTTACTCCATGTTATGCTCTCATAGCTAGTGACCCCCATATTCCTCCATGTCACACCCGGGGATCCTGATGTCCCTCCATGTCACACCCAGGGACCCTGATGTTTTTCCATGTCACACCCTGGTACCCCAATACTCCACCATGTCATGCTGTCATACCCACTGACCCCAATGTTCCTCCATGTCACACCCAGGGACCCCGTGTTCCTCCATGTCATGCTGTCATACCCAGTGACCCCAATGTTCCTCTATGTCAGACCCTGATGTTCCTCCATGTCACATCTGGGGACCCTGATGTTCCTCCATGTCACACCTGGGGACCCTAATGTTTCTCTGTGTCACATCTGGGGACCTCATTCCCCCATGGCACACCCGGGGATCCCAATTCCTCATGGCTCACCTGGTGACCCCTAACCCGTTACACCCGCTGACCCCTATCCCCCATGTTACACCTGGTGACTCCAATTCCCCATGGCACACCTAATGACCCCGATTCCCTTTCATACCAGGGATGCTCCATGTAACACCCAGGGACCCCGATCCCCTGTTCTGGGCACACTCACTGGGCGGTATGAAGAGAGTGGCACGCACTCTGCCCTCCTTCACTGTGATCCTGCTGATACCTTCTCCCAGGACACTCCTCTCCTGGACCACAGTGCTCACCACAGCTCCAACTGGCTCCTGGTGGAGGGAAAAGCAGCAGTCAGAGAGCTCCACACTTATTTCATTGCCAACCTCCTCATACCCTTCCGGTGCCTCGTCGATTCTGCTCCAGTAAAGGTTTCTCTGGCTCAGGTTCAGCTCTCCTCAGCTCCCTGCTTAATACCGACCCAGGGAAATGAACGGTTGCCCATCAGCTCAGTGGAGAGAGTCACTTCCTGCCCGGGGTTAAGGCCGCTCAGCTCCAGCCGAAGAGGATCATCCTTCAGGCAGCACGTTGGTGGACTCACTTCCTGCCTCTTGAGGCCCCCCAACAGTGGTGGAAAGCAAGGGCCTGGTAGTTCCGCACTGCCCAAGACACTTGGCATCTTCAACTGCCACTTCTTCCTCCCCCACGGCCGCCCCTCCCCTCAGCTCACAAGGATCATTCATGATGGAGAGAGAGTGCCGACTCATCGCTGCGCCCCTAGGTGGCAATGCGCCCTAGGCGGCTGCCTAGTTTGCCTAGTGGAAGCACCGGCCGTGGGTGGGACGAGAGACCCGGTCGAGCCGCGGAAGGCAGCGGGAGGGGGGGACGTCGTCCCCACCCACTCATTGTAATGACAGCCAATCGGCTTCTCAGCCGCATCAGGTTGTCATTACAAGACAGCCAACCGTCGGCTATGGACGCCGGTACTGGGGTGATGCCTCTAGCTGCAGGAATCACTCCGGTACAAGCACTTTCCCGAAATATCAGCAATATCGGTAACCTATCGGGGAAAACCGATACATCGGCTTTGCCGATAATTGGTTGATCTCTAATGCTCATATGCACTCTGCAAAGTAGTTGAGCATCATGAGAAATGTGGTTCCAAAACATCTGGGGTGCCAAGGTTCGCCATTACTGCCCTAGGCTAATAATGTGAATCAAAAATGGATGTGAGGTGCTGCACTGTTGAAGTGATAACGTGCATAAAACAATACATATGTCAATACATGTGAGAAAGCTGGATAAGGCAAGATCAATATAAATCACTAAAATATATAACTAGAGAACTTCTATTAGTGTAATGATTGAAAGGCCAAATTCCATAAATGTGACTCAAAAGATGAATGAACTAAAATCGCATATATAGAAAATAAATATTAAAAATCTGCAAAATGTGCATATACTTATGAACACAAAACAGTCTATAATATACCATTAATAAAAGTGTGTCCTTCACCATGTGATAAACACTAATAAATTATAAAGTGATGCCAAACAAATCTATGCATAAATCTTCAGTGCCATAATAAAGTGACTCCAAGCATATGTGTGAATCTTCAGTGCAGTGACACCTCCCTGTTCACAAGCCGCTCACCTTACTGCTATAAGTTAATAGCATTAAATTATACTCTTTTCTGTGCTGCTCCGTCACATGCTTGGGGATGCCTTAAACATGTCAAAAATCACCAATCCACCAGTGGATAGTAACAGCAGGTTGAGATCGCAGACCCGATCAGCTGAAGATCCACAGAGGTAATGGATGGCTGGCAGACATGCAGCAGCAAGGGCTCCAAAGCTCCAATAGGTAGTATGGAGAGAAAGAGTCGGCTGTGTTTTTAACTGCACTGTGAAGATGACAGCTGTCAGAATCCTATAGTGATGTCTGGAAAGGGGTGAGCATAACTTGTTTCAAGGGACACTGCCCTCTTTTTCAAAAGCGACATGTTTAACCACTTAAGCCCCGGAAGATTTGGCTGCTCAAAGACCAGGGCCTATTTTGCGATTCGGCACTGCGTAAGTTTAACGGACAATTGCGCGGTCTTGCAACGCTGTACCCAAATAAAATTGATATCCTTTTTTTCCCACAAACAGAGCTTTCTTTTGGTGGTAGTTGATCACCTGTGCGATTTTTACTTTTTGCGCTATAAACAAAAAAGAGCGACAATTTTGAAAAAGTAACAATATTTTTAAAAAAATGTTATATGAAATTCTCCAACCATAGTGATTTCTAGCTTCTAGAGGGATCCCACAAGTATGACATAGGCAGGGCTATATTGCTCAAAGCTAGGCTAATGTACCTATGTATAAAATGTTATAGTGACCCACAGTTTGTTTATTGTGCAGCTCAGCCTCGATCACTATGAGGAGTAGTGTGGTGGGTGAGGCTGCATCTACTGCAGGAGTGCCAACAAGGGATGGAGCTCGTCCCAGCTCCTGTATTCACTGGAAGGGAGAGGAAAGATCCATGGTGCCGCACATTCATGGAGTCCTGTGGTGGTATGAGAGAGAGAGAGAGACAACCTCAGCCTCGGCCTCCTCTCTCATCCCACCAAAGGACTCCATGGATGTGCGGCACCAGGGATCTTTGCTCTCCTCCTTTCAGTATGAAATGCCATACCTGGAATTATTCTTTAATGTGTTTTTTTTTTAAAGTATGGAATGGTTAAATTCATTTTTTTACATATGCATTTCCTGTTGTTAAAAAGTCAGGTAAATTCCCCTCTTAGACAGTTGTCAGTGAAAGAAATGTAGCCATTCAAGAATTTCCCTTCTATTCCTGTGGTGGGGACAGCCCAAAATCTTGGATTTTACCTTATTTTTGTTCTGAGTGGCAATAGTCAACAGTAGGCATTAGCTTGGGTTTGGTCCAAACTTAGAAGTCGGCTGTCTTTGCTAGGCCAATGAGCTACAGGCAGGAGATTCCCAGCCCCGCAGCAGCACTTATACAAAGAGGATACTTGTGACATCACCTATTATAGCCACAGAGCCATACTAGGCCATGCAAGGCCTTATTAGGTCTAAGACATTGACCCAACATGGTCACATGGCCATATTAAGTCAATGACATTGACCCAAAACAGCCATGTTCCAAATGTAGGTCAATGAACTCAAGGTTATCACTAGTCACCACTAGTCACCAGGGCAAATAGAGAAGCAGGGCCGGTGCTAAACTATTTTACGCCCTAGGCAAGACCAGCTACTTGTGCCCCCCCAAAGAAAATAAAAAGGAAGGGGTTCAAAACTCCTCTGTTATACCCAGTGACCCTGATCTGATGGTTCCTCAATGTTATGCTGTTATACCCAGTGACCCCCATATTGCTCCATGTCACACCTGGGGACCCTGAGGTCCCTCTATGTCACACCCAGGGACCCTGATGTTTTTCCATTCATATCCTAGGACCCCAATATTCCTCCATGTCATGCTGTCATACCCACTGACCCAATGTTCGTCCGTGTCACACCCGGGGACCCCCGTTCCTCCATGTCACGCTGTAATACCCAGTGACCCCAATTTTCCTCTATGTCACACCAGGGGCCCCTGATGTTCCTCCATGTCATACCTGGAGACCCTGATGTATTTCCATGTCACACCTGGGGACCCTGATGTTCCTCCACGTCACACCTGCATAACTCAATCCCCCATGGCACACCCAAGGACCCCAATTTCTCATGGCACACCTGGTGACCCTGAACCCCTGTTACACCCGGTGACCCCTATCCCCCCATGTCCCACCTGGTGACCCTGATTCCCTTTCACACCAGGGATACTCCATGTCACACCCAGGGACCCTGATCCCCTGTTCTGGGGACACTCACTGGGCGGTATGAAGAGAGTGGCCCGCACTCTGCCCTCCTTCACCATGATCCTGCCGATTCCTTCTCCCAGGACGCTCCTCTCCTGGACCACAGTGCTCACCACAGCTCCAACTCCTGGCGAGGGAGAAGCAGATGTCAGAGAGCTCAGCATGTCCTTCATCACCAACCCCCTAAGATCATTCAGGTGCATCATTGCTTCTGCTCCAGTAAAGGTGCCGCCCTCCAGTGCTGAGCTCAGGTTCAGCTCTCCTCTGCTCCCTGCCTAATACCGACCCAGGGAAATGAACAGCTGCCCACCAGCTCAGTGAAGAGAGTCACTTCCTGCCTGGGGTTCAGCTCCAGCCGCAGAGAATCATCATGCAGGCAGCACTCTGGTGGGCTCCCTTCCTGCCTCTTGGGACCCCCCCCCCCCCAACAGTGGTGGAAAGCCAGGGACTGGTAGTTCCACCACTTACTGACTGTCCGTTGGTTTAATAAAGAAGCACCATTATATCTGTTGGAGTGCGGCCATTTTCGTTGTTATTTTCAAGTTCTACCACTGCCCCAGACACCTGGCATCTTCCTCTGTACCTTCTTCCTTCCCCCTGCTGCTCTTCCCCTCAGCTCACAAGGATCATTCATGATGGAGAGAGTGTAAACTTGTGGCTGCGCCCCTAGGTGGCAATGCACCCTAGGCGGCTGCCTAGTTTGCCTAGTGGAAGCACCGGCCCTGTAGAGAAGGTGTGATTTGGTAATGCTGCCTGTGGAGTGGATGGTTTGGGTGATTGCGATACAAATGGTGAATTTTAATGACAGCTCCACTTCCAAGGCTATCATCTGAAGTTCATTCTTTGCCTCGGTTTCTCTCTCTCTTTTTCTGTTTGCCCCCCATGTCAACTTCCCATGACCACATCATTGAACAAGTGCAGTTAGTTACACTGTTATCAATTTTTTGTGCTACCGTTATTACAAAGATATTAAATATGTATTTTTAGGTTGTTAATATTTAATACTTTCTTTTTACAATACCCTTGCTCCTCCTTGAAGGACTGATGCTTCTTTTTCTTTTACAACATGTCACCATGTGTTTGGATTGGATTAATGATGCTGGTACTAAATAAATAGCGGTACAATAAACTTTATGTGTCTGTCCTGCCTTGGATTTCTTTCATGTAAATATTAAGGATACTGAACTTCAAATGGAGCCTGTAAAGCTTTTCACTTGTAGTAGCTGATCTTGCCGTTAATGGAAAGTTACCAGCTCTACACCAGCTGCACATGTGTTCTCGTTAAACGACCGAGCGTTCATTTGTTTTTGGTACCACATCTGTGCAAGGACACATTTATAGGGGTGTAAAAAAGCAAACTCAGTCATGCACTAGATCAGCATTTCTTCTAGAATACCCTAAACAAGCAGCATAAAAGAACAGCACCATGATCAAAGACCATATGATTGTACTTTCTTCCCTAATTAGATTTACATTCGATTTTCGCTGACACTGAGCTGTCATCATAATTGGATCCTCTGTCTAGTTGTTTTTGAGCATTGGTTTATTTAGGCAGTTTTATTTTACCTAAAGTAACATATGGTGCTTGAAATTATATCAATCAGTTCTGTTACAGAGGAGGTTAATCAGTTATTAACTTCCAGGGATTTCAGATATTGGCCTGACACATCAATGTTATAAAAAGCAGACCAATTCTTAGCTTTTCGACCCTGAAGACAAACACTATATTACCAAAAGTATTGGGACGCCTGCCTTTACACACATATGTACTTTAAAGGAGTTGTAAAGTCAGAAATGTTTTTTATCTTAACCTCTTTACGACCGCCTGCCACAGATGTACAGCTGCTCCTGCGCAAATCGCCATAACTGTATGGCGGTCGCGAGCAGGAGGCTAGGTGGCGAGCGCGAGCCACTGGCAATGCGCTCTTGCCCCTGCTTGTCAGCGGGGAAGTCGATGTATCGGGCAGGCGGCTCCGATTGCCGCCTGACACCCGCAATCGCTCCCCGATGAGAGAGAAGAACGGTCGGCTGTTGTAAACTTCTTCTCCCTGGAATGATCACAGAACCCCTGTGATCCTTCTATATAGGTGAAAGAGTGTATCAATGTGTCTTAATGAAATATTAAATTTCATGATACATTTCAGCTATTGCCCACTTTCCAATGGAATGCAGTCCCTTGCAATTACATATTAAACAAGTCTCATTCACCCTGGACATTTAACAGTTAGGCTCCGCATACAGATTAAAGACACATTGATAAGTGTTTACATATTAAACACATTTCATTCATTCATCCTAGACACTTAACTTTTGCATATGGATTACAGACAACACCTGAACACATTGACAATTACTTACATTTTAACACATCAGACAGCTGAGCAGAGACGGAACGGCCCTTTCCACAAACGCAATTTCAGACACACTACACCCCACATTTACAGCAATGTATAGGGAAAACAAAAGCCTTTTCATGAATTGGTTTAGTAGAGATATATTATATTGTTAAACTGACCCATGGATTGTACACTAGTTTGAACTGGTTTTTCCTCTCAAATGTCCCATAAATATGTGAGCCGAAATGGAATAAATCAGATGTATCTGCATTAAGCTTAAGT
The DNA here is from genome assembly GCF_965119305.1 of Pelophylax lessonae. Taxonomy (NCBI): domain Eukaryota; kingdom Metazoa; phylum Chordata; class Amphibia; order Anura; family Ranidae; genus Pelophylax; species Pelophylax lessonae. Next base: position 54,187,974 of record NC_138771.1, on the reverse strand, counting down.
GCTATATGTTTGACATCTCCTGGCCAGAGACGGAAAATTCACTACACTGGGGAGTTAGAACTGAAGGGTCTTAGGTCCGGGACCTAAATGCAAAATCATCTTGCAATTGCCTCCTGACGTAAATGAGCTAACAATAGGAACACAGGTCTCTATGGTCATTTCACAAGCCCGGCCCCCCACAGTTAGAATCACTCCCCTAGGCTCACATTTAACCCCTTGATCACCCACAATGTTAACCCCTTCCCTGCCAGTGTCATTATTACAGTAACAATGAATATTTTTAGCACTGATTACTGTAGTAATGTCACTGGTCCCCCCCAAAAATGTCAAAAATGTCAGTCAGGGGTCCGATCTGTCTGTCACAATGTCTTAGTCCCGCAAAAAATCGCAGATTGTCGCCATTACTAGTAAAAAAACAATAAAAATGACATAAATCTTTCCCATAGTTAGTAGACGCAATAACGTTTGCGCAAACCAATCAAAATACACTTATTGTGATCTTTTTTACCAAAAATATGTAGCAGAAAGCAAATTGGCCTAAAATGTGAAAAAATTTTGATTTAAAAAATTTTTTTTTGGGAATGTTATATAGCAGAATGTGAAAAATATAGATTTTTTTTCCGAATTGTCGCTCTTTTTTTGTGTATAGCCCAAAAAATAAAAATCACACAGGTGATCAAATACCACCAAAAGAAAGCTCTGTTTGTGGGAAAAAACGGACGTAAATTTTGTGTGGCCTGGTCATTAAAGCGGTTGTATACTCATTAAAAAAAACAAAAAAACCCTGCAGGACAAAGGCATAATGAGCTAGTATGCATCGCATACTAGCTCATTATGAAATACTTACCTTAGAACGAAGCCCTGGCACGGTCGTCTGGACAACGCTGAGGGAGCCGACATGCTCCCTCGGCGTCTCTTCCTGGTTCGGCGGCTCCGGCGCTGTGAGTGGCCGGAGCCGCGATGACATCACTCCCGCGCATGGTGGAGGAGGGATGGTGTGGGGTTGAAGAGAGCTTCAACTCTTCTGGGAAGGCTGTCTACAAGGTTTAGGAGTGTGTCTATGGGAATGTTTGACCATAAACAACCACATTCACCCCAAACTCGCTCATCCATGTCTTCATGGACCTTGCTTTGTGCACTGGTGCTTAGTCATGTTGGAACAGGAAGGGGCCATCTCCAAACCAATGTCTCGGTAGGCTGACGCCTTAAGAGTTCCCTTCACTGGAACTAAGGGGCCAAGCCCAACCCCTGAAAAAAAAAACCCACACCATAATCCCTCCGCCACCAAATGACTTGGACCAGTGCACAAAGCAAGGTCCATAAAGACATGGATGAGTGAGTTTGGGGTGGAGGAACTTGACTGGCCTGCACAGAGTCCTGACCTAAACCCGATAGAAGACCTTTGGGATGAGTTAGAGCGGAGACTGCTGGCTTGCATGGGAGGAGGTGACAAGGGAACTGGAGGAGGTATTGGGAGAAGTGGAGTGGATGTTTTGGGTGATATTTCAAAATGGGTTTGGTGATGTAGCTGGGGGCAGAGTTGGGGATGGCTTTGTATTAGCATCAATGTTATCCTCCAATAGCACTAGCTGGATTATGAAAAGCACCAGAATTGCCGAGTATGCCAGAGAATAATTAATTTTTTATTTACTATAGTTTGAGGGTCATCAGGGTAATAATGGCAACATGTGAATTTGGCTGCCTCAGCAACACAAGCTAACTCAATTTACCAAAATGTATTGTAGCCCTGCTCCCAGGGGAGTGGCTTAATATAAGTATATCCTCTTCACTTCTTTCGCCCTGAGTCTGCTCCAACCCAACTGATACTATTGGGCCGCTCTAAACAAAGGGGCGGGACTTTTAAAGTTAAGAAGCGGGTGATTGGTTGCTAGGCAGTGGGGCGGTCCCAGCAATCAATCACCCACATTTAATGTGAAAAGTCCAGGGCTGCAGTGATTTCCATCTTGTGTGAATAAGGTAGGGCTCTGTTGGGTGCTGTGCTGTTAAGAAAAGGACAGGAGTTTAATATCAAGGGAGTACTGTGATGGGGGTCAGTGATGGGTCAGTCTGATTGGGGGGCTCTGTGATGGGGGTTTGTGGTGGGTCAGTCTATGGTGGGGGGTCTGTGATGGGGTATTCTGTGGTGGGGGATTCTGTGGTGGGTGATTCTGTGATGGGTCAGTCTGTGGTGGGGGTTCTGTGATGGGGGATTCGGTGGGGTGTCTGTGATGGGGGATTCTGTGATGAGTCAGTCTGTGGTGGGTCAGTCTGTGGTGGGGGGTCTGTGATGGGGGATTAGGTGGGGTGTCTATGATGGGGGATTCTGTGATGGGTCAGTCTGTGATGGGTCAGTCTGTGGTGGGGGGGTCCGTGATGGGGGATTCTGTGGTGGATCAGTCTGTGGTGGGGGATTTGGTGGGGTGTCTGTGATGGGGGATTCTGTGATGGGTCAGTCTGTGGTGGGTCAGTCTGCGGTGAGTCAGTCTGTGGTGGGGGGGTCTGTGATGGGGGATTCTGTGGTGGGTCAGTCTGTGGTGGGGGTCTTTGATGGGTCAGTCTGTGGTGGGGGGCCTGTGGTGGGTCAGTCTGTGGTAGGGGGTCTGTGATGGGGGATTCTGTGGTGGGTGGTCTGTGGTGGGGGGTCTGTGATGGGTCAGTCTGTGGTAGGGGGTCTGTGATGGGGGATTCTGTGGTGGGTGGTCTGTGGTGGGGGGGGGGTCTGTGGTGGGGGGTCTGTGATGGGTCAGTCTGTGGTGGGGGGTCTGTGATGGGGGATTCTGTGATGGGTCAGTCTGTGGTGGGAGGTCTGTGATGGGTCAGTCTGTGATGGGTCAGTCTGTGGTGGGTCAGTCTGTAAAAGGGGGGTCTGTGATAGGGGGGACTGTGATGGGTCAGTCTGTGATAGGGAGGTCTGTGATGGGTCAGTCTGCGATGGGGTGTCTGTGATGGGTCAGTCTATGGTGGGGGGGTCTGTGTTGGGTCAGTCTGTGATTGGGGGGTTCTTTGATGGGGGTCCGAGATGGGTCAGTCTGTGACTAGGGGGATCTGTGATGGGTCAGTCTGTGATGGGGGTCTGTGATGGGTCAGTCTGTGATCGGGGGTCTGTGATGAGACAATCTGTGATGTAAAAGGGGGGGGTGTGAAGGGGGGAACTGAGGACACTGATGTAAAAGGGGGTCTGTGATGTGAAGGGGGTACTGAGGACACTTGATGTAAAAGGGGGTCTGTGATGTGAAGGAGGGGGCTGAGGACACTGATGTAAAAGGGGATCTGTGATGTGAAGGGGGGGGGCTGAGGACACTGATGTAAAAGTGGGTCTGTGATGTGAATGGGGGGACTGAGGACACTGATATAAAAGGGGGGTCTGTGATTTCTGCACTAGCAAAACACAGGTTTCTGCAAGGGCAATAGAAACCCCAACAGTACCCATGAGTGCAGAGCAATGCAGTGTGAAATGCATACTGTTTCTATGGACTGAAACTGAGCTGTGGTGGATAAACAAAAATGAAATTAATTTTGACATTTCAATAAAGTTGGAAAAAAAAAAGACAAAGCGTGATCTATGTGTGGGCCCTAAAGGGGTGTGCATGTGTGTGTGTGTGGGCATTGTGACATGCACGAGAGGCTGCGATGTGGAGGATATCATGTGGAGATATAGCACTAATATGACACTCAGACCTCCACTGGAAGAAAATTTTTCCGAACGGACCCCCATGAATTTTATTTAAGTACCCCTGTGCTAGAGGATTGCGTACAATATAGACACACTAATGTTTTTAGTGAATTGAGAGTGACCACAAATTGAGGTTAACCACACTTATAGAATAACTGTAGGATGAACAGTAAGACAGTACTAACTAAATATCAGAGTGCACTCTGTGTACTAACGGGGCCTCCTTTATACTGAATTGCAAGAGTCTCCTGGAGAGTGAGGCCTCACTAGTCTTCACCGGCATGGAATCCTCAATCAATCCAAGGAAAGTAATTGTAATCCAAATAAAGGTGATTGTAGTTGTAATCCCCAAAGTAGTCAGTGATTGTAATCCACAAAGATGAATGCAAACTGCTCTTGATGCTTCTTATTAGGCAGAAAGCCTAGTACTGGAAATAGCTTAAGGCCTGGTTCACCCACCTCGCACTAAGTGTAACAGCAGTGTCTAGTGGTAATAATACAACTCAGTATGGCCTTGTATTCACACCGTTCGGCAGTCCCGCCCTGGCTCAGTCTAAGTATGTGACAAATGCAAATGTAGAAGCTGGATGTCCCTCACCCAATACCGGGAACTCCGATCCACGCTACAGCCAGGCCCCGCTCTGCTCAGCAACTCTCTCGGCCTTTCAAACATCCTTCCGTTCGGTCTCGCTACCGAGATTCCTCCGTACACACACACCGCCTGCTTCAGCTCTGGTGTCCGCTACTAGACCCCAGGCTTACTCCTCTGCGATCCGCAGCAGCTCTTCCCCTTCTTTACAGCACGCTGTCCTGGAGGCAAGAGAGCGAGAATGGGTCCCACCCCCCTTTGTAAAGACACTCCCAGCAGGCTCCACGAGTCACGTTGCTCCCTGGGAGAAGAGTCCCTTTACATAGCAGTCTATGGTCATGGCTCATCTGGCTCCTCCTGGAACTATATCTCCCATAATTCAAAGTCTCTGTCTTTGCAGAACTTTGATAACAAATAACAGTTTGAACAATACCAGCCGTGCGACCAGGCTACATCATCAAACCGCAAAATATATTGTTCATTATCCTTCGGAACCAATCAGAAACGTATACTGCCCTGGCTTCAGGAATGATGGTTGGTTTTTAGGGGTTAGTGCTCTTTGCATTTATGTTTTCGGCACTGCACTTTTTAGGCTGTTTGTGCTTTAGAAACTTATAAAGCATTATTGACATAATTTTCAGTTTTTTCATTCTTTCTGCTTTTGCCAAAAAGTCAACATCATTACTCCGTTGGGTTGGGCACCTTTTCTTTTAATGTCCTACTCCATAGCAGAAAGATGAGTGGGGATTGAAACCCTTGCCATTGCTATACTCATGGGTGCCAAAAACAACTATTTGTCATATGTACACTGAAGTTACAGCTTATTATTTTACCTATTTATGAAAATAATCTGTCAATAACATTTGAGTTTTACCAAAATACTGTATATTTTCTCTAGAATAAAATAGGAAATAGAATAAAATAGGAGACAAACTGCCATCAGCGCAATATCAGTTAAACAAGAGTGAAAATAAATCATTTGTTGAGCTATCATTTTTTGTTACAGTAGAAATAAAATTGTGTATTTCTAAAAAAATACATTGGCAGGTGAATTGGATTCCACACACTGTGATTGTGTGCGTGTGTGGCATGCAAGCTTGCTAATAGTGGGAGGGACATTAGATTGTAAGCTGCTTGTGGGCAAGTATTGCTAGAAATGATACAATATTCTAATGAAGCACCATACAATCTATAGGAGCTATATGGAAAAAAAATGAATATCTGCAGGCTTGAAGAAAAGGGAAAAGGTTTTCTGTAGCGCAACTGTACACGATTATTAAAAGGGTTGTAGCCCCACTGTTCAAACTCCATGGGGTTCAGTTAATGACGGAAGCATCATTATGTAATCACTATGCATGCCAAGGTTCCTGATGGATACCCATGATGCAGAAGCCTGCGAATGTGTTAAGTTCTATAAACAATAAAGCATGCAGGCAGGTAGAGGTTACTGCTGCCTCAGTGGGAAGTTAGGATTTTCATGGCGAGTTTTTCTTGGGTCCAACCCTCTCGTCCTGCGTGCTATAAAAAAGGATAAGGGCCCTAATGCTGGGGGGGGGGGGGGGGGGTTAGGCTTCCACAGAGAGAGAGAGATGCTCTGCCTAAAGCTGTTGCTGGAGTCTGAATGATCCGTGTCCTGTCAAGACTTACACTCAGCCAAATTTGGACTTAGCTTGAACAGGTATGCTGGGGCAGCTACAAGCTTGTCGTTAGGGACTAGAGATATTAGGGAATGCTTTCACTTTATCTTGGACTGTTTTTCGTTGTCATAATGTTAATTTATTCTTCAACTAAAATGTAAGAAACCTTGCCTTTGCCTGGTCTGAAGTTACAAAAGGGGTGCAAGGTAGGTAAATGTGGTCTACAGCTCAGGTCACTAAAACACATTGCGGTATGAGAACATCAGTACAAGGAGTTCGTATGGTGTGGAGACACATGGAGTCCGTGCTAGGTGCAAGTTGGGACCCCATACCTTTACTGGGAGTGAGGTAGCAGTGATACCCTGGACAGGTGGAGAGAGCATTGGCTCTGCCTATCCCTGTAAATGCACAAGTAACTGTGGTAATGTTTAGTTTAGAGGGTTTACTAGAATTTATTCATGTTTAGTTATCTGTCCTGGTCGCAAGCCTGGCTCAAGTAAAAGTACCCCATGTGTATGGCAGTGACCCTGTACAAAGTGCCTAATGTAGCACAGAAGAACCCACACCGGGGTAGGTCTCTCATGTGACACTTGCTTGACGTCCAACAAGGGGGAAACATGGAGGACATTATGACCAACCCACCACCCTGACTTGCTCAAACGCTCTGGGTTTCAATTCTATCACTTTTCAGATCCAAATTTACTTAATTTAGGGGCCACATTTTGAGGACCCAAACTGTCCCACAGATCCTTCTGCCAAAATTTTATAGCTGAGTAAACAATACTTTAAAGTGGAACTTCACCCAATCCTCCTACCCCACCTCCTCATTGAAGTTGGCACCTGCTCCCACTTCCACAATAGTTTGCCCCCGCCCCCCCCCCCCCCCCCATGAGCAGGGCATGATCAGTGGGGAACTGGCTGGGAAGTGCAGCCGGATTCCCGTAGTCAAGATGGTGGTGCCAGGGACCCAAAGAGAGGCAAAAACCAGCTCAGGTGAAAACAACGCTGGACTCTCGGGCTGGGAAGTGTCTTTTCATTAAAAGTCAACAGCTACAAAATTTGAAGCTGCTCTCATTAATTTTTTTAAAAAACCTAAGACCCTCTTTCAGGGGCGTAACTACAGGGGTTGCAGGGGTTGCAATCGCTACCGGGCCCCATGCTCCAGGGGGCCCGGTAGCAAACCAGTGGGTGAACTTTCAGGATCGCAAAGGTCACACTTGCGACCGGACCCTGGCATTGCACCACTGTGGGGAGGCCCCAAGATTGTAGGAAGGGGGCCCACTGCAGAACTTGTGAAGGAATCCTGCTGCGGGACTGAAATAAAAGGCCATGCAACGAGTGTAAAGAGCCCCAGGATTAGTGGGAAGAGCCCTGGGCTTGAAGGTAAGGGCCCCGGCCAGGGGTCTGGGGGGCCCTTCATGGTTTCTTGCATCAGGGCCCTGAAGGTTCTAGTTACGCCTCTGCCCTCTTTAATGAAAAAGGGTAGGGAGGAGGCTAGAGAATAGTCAGGTCCAGGCAGAGGTATGAGAGGGCAGCAAGCTAGAGAGTAATCAATGTCAAAGCAGAGGTCATGTGCAGGCGGTAGGCAAGAGGGTAGTCAGGTCCAGGCAGAGATTGTGAGCAAGTGGCAAACAAAAGAGTAGTCAGGTCTAGGCAGAGGTCATGGGCAGGCAGAAGACAAGAGAGTAGACAGGTCAATCCAAGTCGGCAACAAGTAATAAGCCTAAATACTCTTTTGGTCAGAGGACATTCCAAGCTTTGTTTCAGGAAATTCTGCCATACTGACAGAAATTCTGCGTTTAACTTTGGAAGTCCTGGCAGGGTTTATTAAAGCACCCGGACAACGGAAATGTTACATAGTTACATAGTTGGTGAGGTTGAAAAAAAGACACCCGTTCATCCAGTTAAACCTGTGGAGTGCCTGTGTCTGTGTCAAGAAATATTGAAAACCCATGTATGATCGTTAAGGTGCCCATCTAGTATTTTTTTTAAACTATCCACACTGCTGATAACACTGCTTGTGGAAGAGAATTCCACATCCTTACCACTCTGACAGTGAAAAACCCTCTACGCCAGAGGTGTCAAACCCAATTTCAATGTGGGCTGCATCAGCATTAGGGTCGCCCTCAGAGGGCCGGTTCTATCTGTACCCCACCACCATCAGAAGTCAAGAGTCCTCCACCCTCCCTTATATCACAATGCATTCCCCTTATCATGTGCTGCTGCTTGGAAGAAGCTGGGGGTGGAGCTGGGAAGCAGAAACTGCAGGATCTGGAGTTGGACCAGAGGAGGGCTGGAGTCTCCAGAATTCTGAGACTAGGGGAGATGGAGACAAGGGGGTGCTGCGGCTGCACAGAGAAGTGCAGGATCTGTAGGAGGAGTTCTGTCCTCTCTGCTGCCCTCTGCTGAAACAAGGTTGGGGCAGAGATGACGGAGGTGCAGCAGCTGCAGGAGAGGTGCAAGGGCCACATAAAATGGCCTGGAGGGCCGGAGCCTTGTGTTTGACACATGTGCTCTACGCAGTTTAAGGTTAAACTGCTTCTCTTCCAATTCCTGTGAATGGCTACGTGTCTTTTTAAATTTCCTTTTACTGAAAAGTTTGTTCCCTATGCTAGGGTCACCAATACAGTATTTGAACATTGATATCATGTCCCCTCTCAAGCGTCTCCTCTCCAGTGAGAATAAGTTCAATGCTTGTAGTCTTTCCCCATAGCTGAGATGTGTTGAGTGCTACTCTCATTCAAGCTGATGTGTTCTCCACCTTTGTGAGCAAATGATCCAGTTTGACATAACTGGTAAAAATGTGGAGTGCAGGCAGACACAACCTCTGGTGTCCTAGTCCTTTTTTAAAATTATTAAATTTTCATACCTCCCAACATTTTGAAATTGGAACGAGAGACACCTATTAGAAAAAGTATGTAGGCATGGGTCACACCCCCATACGGGAGAATTATACAAAAAAAATGATTGGTTAAATCCACAAGTTCTTTTTTTACCACTGCTATTCCTTTTATATTTACAAATGTAGCAACTTAGAAATTGGATGAACGTTTTAGCCCTGGGAAACAATTTATGCAAGATAAAAAGTGCATTTTTATATACAACTATACAGATTAGACCAAAATGGTGGACAAATGAAGAGGAAAGAGGGACATTGTTCCAAATCAGGGACAGTCTGTAGAAATCAGGGGCAGTTGGGAACTATGCATTTTGGTTACAAAGCAGAATACGTTAATAAAAAAAAAGTGGTCTCATCCTCATTCCTTTTAATCATCCAGTGTCTCCCTTTAACATGTGTTGCCCCGTAGGCTTAGGTCAGCCTTTCTCAACCTTTTCAACACAGAGGAACTCTTGAAATAATTTTCAGGTCTCAGGGAACACCTACTAAAAATGGCTATATTTACAACTCATGATACATTAGGGTGATGGTCAGTGGGATGAGTGCTCCTTACACTTATGGAAATTGGAAAGAATTACCTTCTTCCAGATAGCTAAAAAAATGAATGGTGTCAGTGGGAACTTATCTGAGAGGCAGAAATTGCTCATTGCTCAAGGAACCTCTAGCAACCTCTGGAGCAAGGTTTCTCAACCAGGGTTCCATGGAACATTAGGGTTCCTCCTGAGGTTGCCAGGGGTTCCTTGAGCAATGGGCAATTTCTGCCTCCCAGATAAATTCCCAATGACACGATTGTTCCTTTTAGCTATCTGTAAGGGGGTAATTCTTCCCAATGATGACAAGAGTAAGGAGCATTCTTCCCACTGACTGTCACACTAATGTTACATAGTTACATAGTAGGTGAGGTTGAATAAAGACAATAGTCCATCCAGTTCAACCTGTGTAGGTGTGTGTGGCTGTAATCATCTCACATACCCCTGAATGTTCTGATCCGTGAGATGTACGTCTAAGAGTCTTTTGAAAGCCACCATACTTCCCGCAGAAACCACCTTTTGTGGTAGAGAATTCTACAATCTTGTAGCCCTAACAGTAAAGAACCCCCCCCCACGTTGCCTGAGGTTAAAATGCTTCTCCTCTAATTGCATTGTATGCCCTCGAGTCCTCATGCAATCCCTTCGACTAAACAGCTTTTTTCTATGCTGAGATCCCCATTGAGATATTTAAAAATTGCTATCATGTCCCCCTCAGGCGTCTCTTCTCCAGGGAGAATAAATCAAGCATTTGCAGACGCTCTTCATAATTAAGGTCCTCCAATCCCCAAATGTGTCATGAGTTGTAGATTTTTAATTTTTAGCAGGGGTTCCCCGAGACCAGAAATGTATTTCAAGGGTTCCTCTGTGTTGAAAAGGTTGAGAAAGGCTGCTCTGGAGGAACCCTGGTTGAGAACCACTGGCTTAGGCCATAATTGCCTAAAGCTAAATTCAGCCCTGCATTTGTATATAGACATCATCTAGAAATGTAGATATAATAATTTATTTATACCAGCAGTGCCTGAGTCCCAAAGTATTTAATTTTATATGATACATGTCTCTTTTTATATAATATGTGTCTCTATCTGAGTGACAAAGTATTTTATATCTGTGTCATATTTTACAATAGATGTTTTCTTTTAGGCTCCATTCACACTACTGCGACTTGCCATTGACTGCTACAGGACCCATTCTAATAGGAGCGACACAAGTCGCCCCGACTTAGAAAAAGAGTCCTGTACTACTTCGGGATACCTCAGAGCGACTTGCATAGACATTCATTATATAAAGTCCGAGCAAGTCGCGCCGAAGTCGCGGTGCACGGGACTTCACCGGTTGCCCCCGAAGTAGTACAGAGTCGTGCCGCTGCAGTGTGAATGCGGTCTTACTTTCATGGGTCATTTAGGGTAGACAAAGCATATCCAAAAATAAATATACATCATTGTTATCAGAAAGCCTGCTTATTAGAAAGGTGGTTCATTAACTACATTCAGGAAAGAAAAAAAGCCCACGTTGCTTTAGTATTTAATTAGCGATATGTCTACCTCCTAACAGGAAATCTTATTTCAGGCTTCCTGATGTGCCAAAGCTCTTATTAATCATAAAGGAACTAGAACACTAAGTAACCGGCTTGGACAAAGAATACATAAATCCCATCTACTTTATATATATATATATATATATATATATCAATGCGAGGATTACTGAAGACAAAGGACGGCCAGATTATTAGAGGAAATCTAATACTGTAATAATTCTTAATGGATAAAAGAACATTTTTTATACTGTGCTTCATTGCCCAGCTCTATTGAAACAATTTCACTTCTAAAAATAATCCGCATTTATCAACCAACTAAAAGGAGCGCAGTTGAAAGTTGCAGTTTCTTTCAAATTCCCTTTATGCCATAAATATGGGAACCAAATTTAGTTTAAAATGTGCCTGTATTTTAGGAACGCTTTGATCGTCAGATACAGTCTATAGTGTTTTTCTGCCATCTTTGTTATTTTTACCATGTCATTATACAAAGTGCCAGGAAAATTGACCATACTGACTCAGAAGTGATTGCAGGCTTTCTACCAAATAGCAGCCACTGTATCTACACAGGAAGACACGATGATCATATGCAATTATACCGTTGTTTTCTATTTCTGACCTGTTCATCAAACAGCATTCAATGTCAATTGTTACAAATCCCGGGATCAGCTGACAAATTTTGGCTACTCAAGAAATTGCCCGTGTAGTTGAGGCTAAATTTGGACCTTCTAGGGTTCCTCACTCCTGCTTCCTCCCCTCCCTATAACCCAATTACAAAAATATGTAAATTAAATAAATATTTTTTTTTCCAGGTCCTTAAAGCGGAGTTTCGGCCCCCAAATTCTTTTTTTTTTATCTATTTTTTTTAACCACTTAAGCCCCGGAAGATTTTACCCCCTTCCTGACCAGGCCCTATTTTGCGATTCGGCACTGCGTGACTTTAACGGACAATTGCGCGATCGTGCGACGCTGTACCTAAACTAATTTGATGTCCTTTTTTTCCCACAGAGCTTTCTTTTAGTGGTATTTGATCACCTGTGCAATTTTTTGATCATGTGCTATAAACACAAAAAAAAAGTGACAATTTTGCAAAAATAACAATATTTTTCACATTTTTTTATATGAAATTCCCCAAAAAAAATGTAAAAACTAAGATTTTTTAACATTTTTGGCCAATTTGTTTTCTGCTACATATGTTTCGTAAAAAAAATCGCAATAAGCATATTTTGATTGGTTTGCGCAAAAGTTATTGCGTTTACTAACTAAGGGAAAGATTTTTGTTGTTTTTTTTTTTTTTTAACGAGTAATGGCGGCGATCTGCGATTTTTGCGGGACTGCGACATTGCGGCGGAAAGATCAGACCCTTGACTGACATTTTTGACACTTTTGGGGGTACCAGTGGCATTACTAAATCAGTGCTATACATATGCACTGTTACTGTAAAAATGACACTGGCAGGGAAGGGGTTAACTTTATTAGAGAAGGAGGGGTTAAGTGTGTCCCTAGGGGCGTGCTTCTAGCTGTGCAGGGATGTGGCTTTACATGTAACAGCAGAGATCTACGGTCCTACATAGCAGTACCGTATGATCTCTGCTGTTACACAGGGAAGAATGACAGGCGGCTTTGTTTACATTAGCCGCCTGCCTTTCTCCCTTCACAGCAGACGATCGCGAGTGACCGGCGGACATCGGGTCGCACGGAGGTGTCCGTGAACGAGCGGGGGCGGGAGCGCGCCTCCGGCGGCGTGCGCTCGCCCCCTATTGGCTCACAGGCTAGTGACGTACCGGTACGTCACTTTGACTGGCCGGGGCTGACCGCCGCGGTATATGTACTAGCGGCGGTCGGCAACTGGTTAATGTTATCTCATGATGCAAATATTCTAGTGTTTTATATATTTTCCATTGTTACCTTTGTGATTATTTATTTACTTTCAATAATTTTTTACTGGTTTTAAAGGAGAACAAACAAGTATACAAGTCAAAATACTTATAAACAAGAAGCCACGGTTTGGCCTCTTGCACACAATACTCCTGTTTGAGCATCTACTTTTTTCCAGACCTTTTTTCTTGTATGTTTTTTGCGAGTATTTGAGAGTATTCGCGTGTATTCGCGTGTATTCGCGAGTATTGAGGCTTAAATTACTTACCAAAAATGCAGATTTTTCTATTTTGTTCTTACTGAAGAATACACAGCGCTTGTTTACGCTCCTGTGTGCATAGGCACATTACAATTAATGGGCTGTATTTTAGCTCAAAAAGCTGTACTGAGCATTTTTAAGCCGCAAGATGCCCAAACAGGAGTATCGTGTGCAAGAGGCCTAATGGAACATTAGTGTCCAAGCTCAGTCATATATAAAGGCATGTACATGCAGAAGCTCATGAGCAATATAAAAGCAGGAATGGACCCTGCGGTGGAAAGATAGATCGACTAAAAAGGTTAGGGAGAGGTCGTCCCAGGAGTGACCTCCTGGAAGCTGAGGAGGATCTCATTTTTTTTTTTTAAGACTCCACTCTAACTTGATCCTCTTTATATGCAATCTTTAGATAGTATTATTAATGTATTCCTTTTTATTTATGTTTAAATTGAATAAAAGTACCTGGATATCGGAAGCTGACAGGGTCCATCTTCACTGTGGGCATCTGAAGCCCTCCTGTATCTCTTTCCGGGATTAGGTGCAGCTGGCTACCCAGCGTGCACCTCCCGATCTCGCGCCTGCGCGGTAATACCACCACGTGGCGCTCCTTCCTTCTGACAAGTTGCCATAGCAACTCCTCCCGTTCACGTCATTTCCGGTCAGGAAATAGCGCAAGATTTCGATATTAGGCGACTCCCATGGACTCCATATCCCAGGTGTCCATGGGAAACGCCTAATGACATAACGCCTAGGCGGCCGGAGCAGGAAGTGCTCCACAAAATCAGAAATTACAGGTATTTAGAAAAAATTTTAATAAAAACAGTTACCATTTAAAAGCGAATGGAGAATGGGGAGTGGAACTCCACTTTAAAGTGGGATTAAACCCAAAAGTAAACATTTATTATATTGCAACTTACCAATTCCTACAGTAGATGTGGTGGCTGCATTAGTTATCGTTTTTAGGCTTTCTTTCTTTTATTTTCACCTGCTGATCTGGCCAGTGCTATGTTGTTTTTCAACAGACCAAGCTGCCCTGTAGATGAAGCAGTTAGAGCACGGATCTTCAAACTACAGCCCTCCAGCTGTTGCAGAACTACATATCCCATGAGGCTTTATAAAATTCTGACATTCACGGACATGACTAGGCATGATGGGAATTGTAGTTCTTGAACAACTGGAGGGCCATAGTTTGAAGACCCCTGAGTTAGAGGATTGAGACAAACCATTTGCCACTTGACAGGGACTTTTATTCATGTATGTAAAAAAATGTATCCCAAAAGAAAAAAAATAACTGTTTGCTGTAACTGCTTATAAAGTGATAGCTGGAGTTTGGCTTCAATCTGTTAATGTATTTAAATCTGCTAGTACATCTAACACTCCCCCCTTCCCCGACTGACAATGCTGCTGTCCAACAGTGTCTCTGTAGCTCCTTCATCCAGAGTGGGAGCACTCTAATACAGAAGGTGTGTTACTGGGGTGAGAACAGAGAGGTGAGAGCAGAGAGAGAAAAGCTTGCAAAAAAAAGAAAACTAATGCAGCCACCACATCCAACGATTGGCAAGCTGCAATATATTACATATTTGGTTTTGCGTTTAATATCGCTTTAATTCTCACCTAGGCAATGATGACATGCTGCGGGTAACTCCAGGATGCCTTGTGGCATTTTTGCACATGTGTGCGCTCCTATGAACTATCTTCTGGGATTTCAATGTCATGCGCACAAGGGAGCTTGCGGGATCTCGTGCATGCGCACAAACGGTGCAGGGTCTCTGCCATTTTACTTGCAGGGACCGCAGCGTATCTGTCCATGCATAGACATGCCGCAGGGTCGGCCACATCCCATAGACCTGGCAAGATCCCTGCGGCATGTCTGCAAATGTGCTGGATCTCAATTCAAGATGGTGGCACTGGACAGAAGCAGTGTAGGGACAACACTGGACTCCATGGACTAGAAAGTAAGTTTTTCTTACAGATTTTAGGGTTTAAAAATGTTTTTTGTTGATAGTAAGGATGGATTTGCTCCTCCTATTTAATAAAAAATGGGAAAAAGGTAGGCTGCCTATGCTAGTCCCTCCTTTTCAAAATGCTAGTTGCTTGGCTGTCATGTTGATCCAATAAATTCAGTGATTTCTGATTTGGAGTCAGAACAGGTATGCAAATAAAGAGTTCATCTGTTTCATCCAGTTTGTGGCTAAAAATATCAAAGGAAGAGACAGCCAGTCAACTAGCATTTTCAGAAGCTGATACTAGAAGATGTGAAAACATGTTCCAATTACCAATGTCCTTTAGGAACAGTCACCTTTTTTCATGATCTCCAATCACTGCGACACAGAAGTACACATGTTTAGCCTACAGAAATCATTACCTACCATTAAAAGAGAAGTTCTGCTTTTTTCAAAAATCATACTTACCTAGGTGGAAGCAACATTGGTTTGATGCTTCATCTGTCCCCCGCCGGCTCTAAGACTGAGAATCAAACACCTCTGATCGCTCAGTTCTCAGAGCTCCCTGAGCAGAGAGGCGGTGACTGTCAGTCACCAGCTCTCTGCTCTGCCCTGAGGGGGTGGGAGAAGCTGGCTCAGGCTCTCAGCGGCTCTCTGAGAGGCTGAGCCAGGTGCCAGTCCAGGGTTGTGGGCGGATCCCAAATTTATTGTCACAATCTTGCCCCAGCTTGGACCGGCTCTGTAACAAAAGCTGACAGTGGGCTTCGGCCCGCTGTCTGCGTAAAAAGGGTCACAGGAGTGCAGAACGAACTGCACTCCTGTGGTCCACAGGAGAAATACAGCCAAAAGAACTTTGGCTGTACCTCTCCTTTAAAGGGCTAAAAGACACCAGTCCTCCCCTGACCCATATGCCCAGAGTAAAGCTGACCAAACAATATTCAACTTTCGGCTAAAATCCGCTTATTGGATGGTCTTTGGGCCCCTTCCTGTTCAGCAGGAGGCAGGCAGAAATTTGTCAGCCAAATATCGACTCCAACCAATCACACGTGTCCAATGTTGGAACCGTCTGACAGCCACTACCTCTGTAATACATATGTTTCTACTCTATTTAATATTATGTTGATAAACTTTTTATTGCTGTTGCAAAATTAAATTGTAAAATTAAATATGGTCTAAATGGAAAATCCTAAAGTAAAGTTATATTATATTTCAATGATTTCTAGCTTACTCCTATTTACCTGAATCAGAGGCGTAACTAGAACATTCAGGGCCCCGGTGCAAGAAACCATGAAGGGCCCCCCGGACCCCTGACCGTTGCGGGCCCTTTATCATGGTCTTGCAGCGGGACCCTTTCACAAGTTCTGCAGTGGGCCCCCTTCCTGACATCTTGGAGCCTCCCCATGGTGGGGGAATGCTAGGGCCCCATTGCAAGTGTGACCTTTGAGATCCTGGAAGTTCACCCACTGGTGTCAGTAGTTTTTATTTTTTGATATTTTAATTGTACTATTTTTTATCATTTTATTTTATGTCTTTACAATGTGACTGACTATGACTCTGTCCATTCAGTAAAGGAAGGAGCTGGTAAGTTACATATTTACCGACCCCTTCCTGGTTCTCTATTGTGACACATCCCTTGCAACAGGAGAGGGGAGGGAGCACAGTGTGGGGGGGCAGCACAGTGGGCGGGGGGGACCAGGAGAGCACACAGGGGCCCAGAGACAGCAGAACACAAGTGAACTGGATAGGAGGAGCGGCGGGAGCAGCATACAGAGGAACCAATCTCCTCAATTTTTCTCCTGCAGCTATGGGGGGAAAAAGGAGGACAGTGATTTCTCTACATGCTGCCCCCGCCGCCCCTGCTATCCAGGTGTACAGGGAGCCGCACAGGCTCCCCTGTGAAGGGGACAGGGGAGACACTTTTGGAGGGGGGGGACAGAAGACATTATATTGTGGGGGGGATGAGAAATGGACAGAGGACATTGCTTTGAGGGGGCAGAAGGGCACATGAGACTTTGTGGGGGGGCAGAGGACACTGTTTTGGGGGGTACAGGACACTACAATGGGGGGGAGGGTGATGTGAACGGGGGCAGAGGACACTGCTTGTGGGGGCATTAATGTGCAGGGAGGGGGGCAGAGGACACCACCATGGAGGGGGTGATGTAAAGGGAGCAGAGGTTAATTTATTGGGGGGTACAAGACACTACTGTGGGGGAGGGGGGCAGAGGACACTACAGTGGAGGGGGTGATGTAAAGGGAGCAGAGGTTAATTTATTGGGGGGTACAAGACACCATTGTGGGGTAAGGGGGGCAGAGGACACTACAGTGGAAGAGGGTGTTTTAAAGGGGTCAAAGGACACTGCATTTGGGGTGTAGCCAAGCTGGGACTACTTTATGTGTGTATATGTCATGAGTGTATATATAACTGAGTTAACATTCTAATGCAACTAGAGTGCTCTTTTAAGAGTTTAAGAGAAGGATCTGCTCTCCCCGCAAATGGACGAATTGGATTGTGGGAGATGTAGTCTGGTGAGGAAGGTGGATTGTTACATGGATGGCAGGAGGGACTATACTCCCAGGGAGCCATGGGAGAGTGAAGGATCATGGGAGAGGTGGTATACCTCTGGGCGGGGCCGAGCGTGCGCTCTCTTGCTTCTGGGACTCGTGGAGGACGGACCGAGCTGAGAGGTGCCGGAGGAGACAGTCAGGGACAGAGGCCTGAGAGTGTGGCCTATAGAGAGCAGAACCCATCCTCAGCGTTGCGGAGGCTGGGAGTTACAGGGAGGTGACGGATCCAGTTGAGCTGAGTGCAGAGCGGGTAACGCTGAACTGACTAACCGGAACAGCGAGAGCCTAACATTTCCAGTGACGCAGCATCGTGAGGAGATATTCTGCCTGGGGCCCGGATTGTCACAGGTGGACGCTGCTGCTGTGAAAGAGTGCCTGGTGACACCAGAAATTGGAAGAATAACCTCGCATCCCTAATATACTGACAGCAGATAGGATTTCATAGACACTACTACATTTGGATTACAAATATCACAATGAAAGAGCTCCAACTGCCGGTGAAGATTCTGCAAGGCCTTGCTAGAGCAGGAACTTCATTACTCACTATTCTAAAAGGGGACCCATTGACATAATGATAGATTCTCACTAGATAAATATGAGATATTGCCGATTCTGAGTTTAGTAGAAGCTAAGCAAGAGCCACGGTTAATACATCCAATAGTAGTTCTGACAGTTAAAGTTGATAATCCCTTTAGTCACTTTCACTTATACTTTGTTGATTAAAGCAGTGTTCCAGCCTCACCCCCTTCAAAAATTAAAAGTCAGCAGCTACACATACTGTAGCTGCTGACTTTTAATATTAGAACACTTACCTGTCCTGGAGTCCAGCGATGTCGGCACCACAGCCCATGTTTCCATCGGATTTCGGGTGCTGCCGCCGCCATTGCCAGTGAGGGAACCCGGCAGTGAAGCCTTGTGGCTTCACGGGTGGGTCCCTAATGCGCATGTGCGAAGCGCGCTGCGCATTTGAATTGGCTCGGCGGCGGGGGAAGGAGGAAGTGGGTAAGGGTACCTGTCAAAAACGGGTACCCGTTCCCCCCTTCCCCCTTAAAGGTGCCAAATGTGGCACCAGAGGTGGGGGGGGGGAAGCAAATGAGCGGAAGTTCCACTTTTGGATGGAACCCCGCTTTAAGCATTTATTCCTACAGTGTCTGTCTTTTGAGCCCCTTTTTGTAGTAATTGGGGTTTAATGGAGTGACACTGTACTATCTGTTATTATAGAATCCTATTTGTTCTTATTTAGTTGTTTGATTTACCTTTTATCCCAGTAAACAGTCAAACTTGTATTTTATTGTGTCAGTGTATCTTTGGAGATCATCTCTGAAATATCTGAACCTATAGTGCCTAGCGGGTTGGATACTTATCAGGGTCAGGTGAGTGCAGAGGATCTCCCACTAACCAGCAGCCCTCAAGGGGGTCGTGCTATAGGGGTAAAGGACACTACTGTGGGGGGAGGGGGACAGAGGACACTTCAGTGGGGGAAGGCGATTTTAAGGGGCCAGAGGACACTATGTTGGGAGGTATAGAACACTACATCTATGTTGCTTTATTGAGAGCTTGATAGTTTGTTTTTTGATTTTTTTTTTTTAAGGGCACTGCCTCGTACCCCCCACAGTTGATCCAGGAAAAAAAACACCAAAGCATAATACAATTTGCTCCAGCAGGGGAAAAATTCCTTCCTGATCCCTCAAGAGGCAATCAGATATTCCCTGGATCAACTTTACCTATAAATGTTAGTACCCAGTTATGTTATGTACACCCAGGAAAAATCCAGGTCTTTTTTAAAGCAATCTACTAAGCTGGCCAGAACCAGCACTTGGAGTCTATTCCACATTTTCAAAGCTCTTACTGTGATGAAGCCTTTGCGTATTTGAAGATGAAATCACTTTTCCTCTAGACGTACAGAGTGCCCCCTTGTCCTCTGTGATGATGATCTTAAGGCCTGGATCACACTGTGTGTGGAGCAGCTCACAGCAGGGAGTCCGGTGCGTTCCTGTTCACCGTTTCAGGTTCAAATTCGGTTTGAATTTCTGGCTGAATTTGGACCTGAAATGGACCAGAAGACGCACAGGACCCTTCTGCAAACCACTCCGGGAGCTGCGTGAACTGGCTCTATTGAGAGAGACGGTCACAGTCTCCTGATATGCGAATTGGATGCAGGGAAACCCGCATCCAATTCGCACCAGTGTGAACCCAGCCTAAAGTGAATAACTCAATTTCCGGGGTACTTCAAATCCCCTATTATTATTACTGTTCTAGCTGTTTCAGCCCTTTTTATCTGTGCAAGGAGTTGAGTCTCCACCTCAGACTTGGGTGGCCTATAACAAACTCCAATGATTATGATTTGTAGCACGCACACCCATGTGCAGTTCCACCCATAATTCTTCAGCCTCATCACACTCTCCATCAACTAGGTCCTCTTTCACCTTTGCTTTGAGATCACTTCTCAAATGGAGACAGACACCATCACCCCTCCTTTTTACCCTGTCTTTCCGAAAGATAAATCATAGTTCTCTTCCTCCACCAAAGCTTCCAACTCACCCATTTTGCTTGGCAGACTTCTGGCATTGGTGAACAAACACTTATATTGAATGTCACATTTTGCACACGTATTTTGCATATTTTTTATATTAGTACAAAAAGCTCAATTTCTAATGGTTGCTTGTAACATGGGAACCTTCTTATTATCTGCCATAGCCCTCACCCCATCTTTCCACATTCCACCCACCAATAGGCACTGTAACCTAATTCTCCCTCCGTTCTCAATCCTAGTTTAAATACTCCTCCAGCCTTCCCATAAACCTCTCCCCCAGCACAGCAGACCCCCTTCAATTTAGGTGCAAACCATCTTTAGCATATAGGTTGCACCCTAATGAAAAGCCAACCCAGTGCTCTAGAAACCCAAATCCTTCCCTCTTACACCAGGTCTTTAGCCATGCGCTCAGTTCTCTAATCTTTTCCTGACTTTCCTGTGTTGAGTATGGCACAGGTAATATTTCAGAGAATTTGACTGATGTGAATGTGTAATGTATATGTAAAGTGCTGCGTAAATTGACAGCGATATATAAGTACCTGAAATAAATAAATAATAAATATCCCCTTGGAGGTACTTGCAGCCAAGTTCTTTAAATTGATTCTTAAAGAGCCTCCACCTTCCATATATTCTGTCATTGGTTCCAAGACAGCTGGTTCATGCTCAGCCCCTTCCAGTAATTTATCAACCCGGTCCACCACATGCTGAACCCTGGCACCAGGAAGACAGCAAACCATTCAGTTGAGGCGATCCTGGCGACAAATTATTTTAAATTATTTCAAATTATTTCAAAATACAAATGATTAAATCAGTCCTTCTGATCATAGAATCCCCTATTACCACCAACTGTCTAGGCCTACCTACACTACCGTCAACACCCCTACTAGATGGGCTGCTCTCCCGGCTGTTAGAGGTAGCAGTGAGATGTAGGGCTGCCATCTCTGAGCTTGCCACATCTTCCCCCATTTTGGAAAATCTGCTAGGGTGATTGAACCCAGGGATTGCGTTTCTTTTCTGTGAACCCCTCCCACTCCCTCTGGCTACAGTAACCAATTTTCCTACCTAATACTCCTTACTTACCCCTCCACCTCAACCGTATTAACCACCTACTCAGTGAGCATAAGACCTCTTTCAAGGTTGTCAATTCTGCCCAGTGTTGCAATTTTCCGCTCCAGATCTCTAATATAAGCTTCTAGAAGGGCAACCTGCTCAAATCTGTCGTAGCGGTATCCATCCTGGAGCTGTTTCTCCATTGTTGTATACATGTGGCACACTGTTCACTGCACAAACCTTCAGCCCTGCCAGCACTCATTACCCTAGTTACAATAATAATAACAGGAAATTTCAGATGTTACTTACAGATTAGAAGACTCCTGTTATAATCTCCTATTTTAAAATCTGTTTTTTAACTCACCACTTAGTCAAATTTCCCACTTTGTCACTAGCAAGTTGTACACTTGCAGAGCACTTGAAGCACAAGTTCTAGTTGACACTTTTCCAATTTGTAGAAAATTTGCATTGCAAGTCCCTAACAAGAGCAAAGTTGCAGTGGTGAGTCTACAGCAAGAGCTCTGCAAGTCTACAGCATTAAAATTCTGCCACAGTGACCCCATGTGGTGGGATGACTATTGCACAACATAACTGAACCAGAACTTGCAAAATGTTTGCAAAGAAAGTTGATCTGGAGTCATATAATGCAGACTTGCTGCAATTGTGCAACAAACTTGTGAAGCCTGGCAAGTCTAGCAAATGCTTAGCAAGTCATTTTCAAACATCAGCTTGCTATCTGGAGAGTGAGTTCTACAGAAAGGTATATAGAACCTGTAGCACATGTGACCAATTAACCACTTTCCTTAACCACTTGCCGACCAGTCACGTTGACTGTACTGCGGCAAAGTGGCTCGTTCCCGTCCAGCGACGTAGACCTCCCCTTGTGGGCGGCGCGCGCGCCGCTGGAGGCTCGGTCCCGCTGTATTCAGTCACAGCGGGAGTCGGGCCAGGGGAGGAGCAGCGGTGATCACCGCCACTCTTCCCTGATCGTCGGGGAATCGAGTCTGGAGATCCGCCTGCTTGTGTAAACAAAGCGGGCGGATCTCCTAAGTGACAGGCAGGGTCAGATTGCAGAGTTCAGCATAGCTGAACCTGCGATCTGTCCCTGTGTCACTCAGTCACCTCCCCCCACACACGTTAGTAAGCATCAGGCACCCATTAACCCCTCCCTCTCCAATAAAATTAACCCCTTCCCTGCCAGTGTCATTTTTACAGTAACAGTGCATATGTATAGCATTGATTATTGTAGTAATGTCACTGGTACCCCCAAAAGTGTCAAAAATGTCAGTCAAGGGTCCGATCTGCTTGCCGCAATGTCGCAGTCCCGCAAAAAAAATAGCAGATCGCCGCCATTACTCATTAAAAGAAAAAACACCAAAAATGACAGAAATCTTTCCCTTAGTTAGTAAACGCAATAACTTTTGCGCAAACCATTCAAAATACGCTTATTGTGATTTTTTTTACCAAACATAGGTAGCAGAAAACAAATTGGCCTAAAATGATAAAAAATTTAGATTTTTACATTTTTTTGGGGGGGAATTTCATATAAAAAAATGTGAAAAATATTGTTATTTTTTCAAAATTTACGCTCTTTTTTTTGTTTATAGCGCAAAAAGTAAAAATCGCACAGGTGATCAAATACCACCAAAAGAAAGCTCTGTTTGTGGGAAAAAAAGGACGTAAATTTCGTTTTTGTCGCACGACCGCGCAATTGTCAGTTAAATTCGCACAGTGCCGAATCGCAAAAAGTGGCCTGGATGTAAGACAGCAAAATCCTCCGGTGTTAAAGTGGTTAATTAGCAGACTGAAGGAAGGAAAGAAAAAAGTGCTATCTAAAAATAAAACAACTGCTTTCTGATTTAAAAAAAATAAATAAAACAACTGCAACCACAAGCAATCACCAGCAGTCAAAACCAAAACAGTTTTTCACTCTCTACTCAAACTATCCCACCCTTCACCTTCCAGCCAGCAAAATGCATCACACATTTCACAGAGCCTGCCCTCTGAACTACAGAGTTGCTGAGAGGAGGAGTTTCAGGAGGCGGATTCAGTACAGGAACCAAAACTTGCAGGCAGCAAGGTACCATGGGATATGTTGTCCTTAGAAATTAAAAGTAAACAGCAGAGAAGAAGCTGAAAAGTATACAGAGAGAGGGAGACCAGGAAGTCGTGGCCATCAGACAGGCAGAACTCACAACGTGATAGGAGGTTTTTCCAAGTTTGTATTGTTATTACAATTATAAAATATAAGTGTATGCTACAGCATGACAATAGATTTCCTTTGATCATTATAATGTATTATTATAATTATGACTATTATTTATAATAATGATAATGCTACTACTACTACTACTAATAATAATAATAATAATAATAATAAATTAATAAATATTATTATTTGTATTATTATAATTATGAATATGATTATTATTATATTACTATTGTAGACGTGAGCCCCCTGTGGTCTAGGGCAACACAGAAACTTCATGGTTTGTTTGTAGTATTTACACCTTAAAGAGGTTGTAAACTCCGTTAAAATTTTTTTTTTTTTTTTTACAAGCTGAAAGATAAACACATAATGAGCTAGTATGCATCGCATACTAGCTCATTATGAAATACTTACCTTAGAACGAGCCCCCGTTGTGCCGTCCGCTCACCTCTATGACGGGCGACATGTCCAGTCGCCCGTCTTCCGGGATCGCGGCATCCGGCCATCTGATTGGCCGGAGCCGCGGTGACGTCGCTCCCGCGCACGCGCGTGGGAGCCGACAGTCACGGCATGGGTCTCTGAAGAAACGGCACCAGCTGCCGTTCCTTCAGCGTGCATGCGCCAGTGACGTCACTGGCTGCATGTAAGGTAAATATCTCCTAAACAGTACATGTTTAGGAGATATTTACAGTACCTATAGGTAAGCCTTATCATAGGCTTACCTATAGGTACAAGTGTCAGAGGAGGGTTTACTTCCTCTTTAAATTCTTTGCAATTTGGAAAACTTTTTTTCTGCTAAGCAATAAAAGGTCAAAAGTTTTCATTAAATAAAATAGCAATCTGTTAGCTTTCCTATTATGTAGAGCACACACTTTATTTTACAGAATATGTTGTTTTCTCCTATTTATGTGTTTATTTCTTTTTCTATTTGTTTCCTTGTGTTTTGAAGGTCTGCATACAGTGTTTGTTATAAATTTGCAGTAATTTGGAGAAGTATAAACCTTACTGTACAAGTATTTGCATATAAGTTACAGGAATATGCTAACAAAGGTGACCTTCTTCATGACATCATGAGGGATCCGAGTCTGGCTGTCACGCACATGGAGGATGAGGCTGAACATGCTGTGGCAGGCTTGGGACCTGCATATTCCCTGTCACACATAGCTGCTAGTAAAGGTGGAGGAGTGTTATATAACACAAGCTGTGACCTCTTTACCTGAAGGTTTGTGATTGTGAATTCAACATACTTGAGAATAAATAGAACTGATAGAAACATCTGGGGTGACTTTTTAAAGCAGTATTAAATCACCCAAAAAAAAAAAAAAAAAAAAATGTAATACATTGCAGCTTACCTATCATTAGATGTGGTGACTGCATTTGTTTTTTTTTTTCTTTTTGGGGGGGGGGGGGGGTAGGATTTTATTTATTGCATGATTTTATTGCCACTTTAAATACATTTTTTAAGAATATTTATTTTGGCCTAGTAAGTAGTATTGTTCACCGAAATGCTTACTCTTTGGGGGTTGCCCATTTGCTGAATGACTGTAATTTCTCCCTGGCATTTAGCTACATTTGTTAGTGGCTGATACCCTAATGCCCAGTACACACGATCCGAAAATCGGGCGACGTTCCATCCGTTTTTTTTCGGATTCTAGCAGCTCTCAATAATATTCGCTAACGGGAGAGGTTACTCACGATACGAATTTTCTCGGACGATAATTCTTAGCTTCCGGTATGCGTAACCACGCTGTAGCGTGTGAGAGGAAATGATGTAATGTGCGTGTGACCCCTCTAACCACGCCTTGAGTGCCTTCGTGACGAGCTGTTCAGATTGTTCGTGTGTTGCCGCGTTATTTCACTCGTTCCCTCGCACGTTCTGTCTGATACCTGCAAAGATGGAGGATACCAGCCTTCCAGTTGCTATGCTAGGCGTATACATATTATATATGTATAATATAAAATAAGATATAGTATATATATATATATATATATATATATATATATATATATAAACACTCAAAACTACATATGTATATATATATATATGTGCATATGTATATATATAGACATATACACATTCAAAGAAAAGAAAACTTCCTATTTCTCTTCTTTCTGTGGTTTACTTCCGGGTCGTTCTTTCGTTTCCGCTCATGCGCTGTCTACTGCTCACCATTTTTTTCGGACGAACAACATACTGATAATACGATTATCGTACGATGTGTTATAATACGATCAAAATTTTTATGCTTGCACGACCGGATAATATCGGGCGTACTGTCGTGATCGCCTCTCGTAAGCTGTGTACTAACGATCAGATTATCGTCCGATCTTTTCGCAAGCGTTTTTTTTTCGCTCGATTTTCGGATCGTGTGTACGGGGCATTATTCTGTGAATGGCTTGGGGCCCGCATCTGTGAACAGGTAGTGTGTTCCATGATCACAATATTACTTCAGTCTGAGCCCACCACTAGTGCAACCTGGGTGGAGGGGTTGTCCAAAGCGCCGCACATAATATTCACTGAATGTTACAGAAAGCTGTCTGAGACTGCAGACTTGCAACAGGAGATGGTCAGAGACAATGGGCATGCTACAAGAGGTGGTTAGAAACTGTGTATTGTGGAAGATTAGCTCGGTGGTAGGCGTGGATGACCCCTTTGGGGGGGTTCGTTACACAGGGAGATAGCCGAGAAGTGGTTGCAAACAACAGTTTGGTTGATTCTTGCCATTTACTTCACACAAGTGCAAGCCTCAAAAACAGCAAAATAAAAATAAAACACAAAATAAATCCTTGCCACTGTGGGCGGCTACCTTCTCACACACAGGAACCTATCTAATGAAGTCTGTCCCCAACCTACTGTTGGGCAGACTTGGCTGATCATACAGCAGACTCTCAATAGTCCATGTTTTTTCTCTTCACACAGCACATGTTCATTTAACCTGTCCCTTTGTTTGTCTCTTCACATAGCAAACAGTTCATTTATTTCTTCCACATAGAAATAGTTCATTTTCTCACCTTGAGAAGTCTTCACACTTTTTTTACCCTCCTCAGCGCCCATCGCTTCAGGAGGTCTTCCCCATGCTCACACAGCTTTCAGGGGGCATTCCTTCTCCTCTGCCCACATGGCGTCGGGAGGTACACATCTGACTGTCCTCCTCTCCCCAGCTTCACACAGCGTCAGGAGGCAGCAATCCTTAGACTTCCTTTGGACAAATTATAGAGGCCTTCATTTCCTCATTCTGAACAGCTGAATGGTTTTCAACTTCCTGCTGGCTATCTCTGCAGCCGACACCCTATAGTAATTGGTGAATTTTCTAAAACAGGTGGAAATGTATCTCCTGTCTGTGACTACATCCACAGATTTACCTGACTTCCTGTCACAGTATGTGCTACAAGAGATGCTAAAAGTGATGGTCAGAGACTGTGGATGTGCTACAGGAGATGCTAAAAGTGATGGTCAGAGACTGTGGATGAGCTACAGGAGATGCTAAAAGTGATGGTCAGAGACTGTGGATAAGCTAAAGAAGATGCTAAAAGTGATGGTTAGAGACTGTGGATGTGCTACAGAAGATGCTAAAAGTGATGGTCAGAGACTGTGGATGAGCTACAGGAGATGCTACAAGAAATGGTCAGAGACTATGGATGTGCTACAAGAGATGGTTAGAAACTGTGTATGTGCTACAGGTGATGCTAAAATAGATGGTCAGAGAATGTGGATGTGCTACAGGAGATGATACAAGAGATGGTCAGAGACTATGGATGTGCTACAAGAGATGGTTAGAAACTGTGTATGTGCTACAGGAGATGCTAAAAGAGATGGCTAGAGATGGTGGATGTGCTACAAGAGATGGTCAGAGACTATGGATGTGCTACCGGAGATGCTAAAAGAGATGGTCAGAGACTGTGGATGTGCGACAAGAGATTGTCAGAGACTGTGGATGTGCAACAAGAGATTGTCAGAGACTGTGGATGTGCTACAAGAGATTGTCAGACACTGTGGATGTGCTACAGGAGATGATACAAGAGATGGTCAGAGACTATGGATGTGCTACAAGAGATGGTTAGAAACTGTGTATGTGCTACAGGAGATGCTAAAAGAGATGGTTAGAGATGGTGGATGTGCTACAGGAGATGCTACAAGAGATGGTCAGAGACTATATATGTGCTACCGGAGATGCTAAAAGAGATGGTCAGAGACTGTGGATGTGCTACAAGAGATTGTCAGAGACTGTGGATGTGCTACAGGAGACTGTGGACATGGTAGAAGAGGTGGTCAGAAGCAACAGACCTATTACAGGGGTTGGTCAAAGACTAAGGACATGCTTCAGGTGACATTCATAGACTACATTAGACTGCTAAAGATCACTGCTGTTACCAATCCTTTACAAATCAATTCTCTCTGCATCCCTCTAAAAATGATGTGTGCCACATTTGACATTTATCTCAGCAATATCTATTATAAAAGATCAGAGGTAAAAAAATTCAAAAGAGACAAGGGCACCCCTAAGGGCATAGAAATGTTCTTTTGTCAGACATAACATGATTTACAATCCAACATTGAAGACACTGGATATGTTGATCTATAACCTTTATTCTCGGTGTATTCTTTTGTAAATCATTATTATTTTTATACAGAATCTATATAACACCAACAGTTTACACAGCACTTTACAATATAAAGGGAGACAGTACAATTACAATACCGTTTAATACAGTAGGAATTGGAGAGCTCTGCTCATGAAGCTTACAATCTGAAGTCATAAAACATACACCCTTGTAAAGATGGAAAAATTGGAATTGCCAATTTCAGTTTGTAATTGCTTCATTTTATTAATAAAGATAATAATAAATAAATAAATGACAAGGGATGTAGAGCACAGAAAATCAATTACCTACTAGAAACCAGTCCAAATGTTTTTTTCCATCAATGGCTTTAGTATGCACCTAAACAAGTGCCAAAATGCCACCTGGTCGAGCATCAGGGATATAACACACAGATCAAAGGTAAAATAAATGTGCATTATTCTTTTTTGCTTTACGGCTAATAATTATATAGAGTTTCCCGTTTTGTTTCACTTTACTTTAATTGAAGTCATTGCCTGAGTGCCTTGTTTTTAACCACTTCTGGACCGGAAGATTTCCCCCCTAATGACCAGGCCATATTTTGCGATTCAGCACTGCGTTACTTTAACGGACAATTGCGCGGTCGTGCAACGTTGTACTCAAATAATATTGATGTCCTTTTTTTCCCACAAATAGAGCTTTCTTTTGGTGGTATTTGATTACCTCTGCGATTTTTATTTTTTGCTCTATAAACAAAAAAACAGGGATAATTCTGGAAAAAAAAAAACAATATTTTTCACATTCTGCTATATAACATTCCCCAAAAAAAAAATAAAAAAATCAACATTTTTTAACATTTCAGGCCAATTTGTTTTCTGCTACATACTTTTGGTAAAAAAAAGAAAAAATCACAATAAGCGTATTTTGATTGGGTTGCGCAAAAGTTATTGCGTCTACTAACTATGGGAAAGATTTATGTGATTTTTATTGTTTTTTTTTTTACTAGTTATGGTGGCGATCTGTGATTTTTTTGCGGGACTGCGACATTGCGGCGGACAGATCAGACCCCTGATGGACATTTTTGACACTTTTGGAGGGACCAGTGAAATTACTACAGTAATCGGTGCTAAAAATATGCACTGTTACTGTAATAATGACACTGGCAGGGAAGGGGTAATTGATCAAGGGGTTAAATGTGTGCCTAGGGGTGTGTTTCTAACTGTATGGGGGCGGGGCTTGTGAAATGATCACAGAGACCTGTGATCCTATATAGAAGGATCACAGGCACTCTGTGATCATTCCAGAGAGAAGAACGGTCAGCTGTGTTTACTACAGCTGACCGTTCTTCTCTCTCAGCGGGGAGTGATCGCGGGTGTCAGGCGGCAATCAAAGCCATCTGCCCCGTGCATCGGAGTCCCTGCTGATGAGTGGGGGCGGGAGCGCCACCTAGCTGCAGGCGCGCTACCGACGAGACCTATGTCGGTTCGTGCAGGGGGGCTGCCCTGTCCCAGTATATTTGCGGCGGGCGGTCGGGCGGCGGGCGGTCGGGCGGCGGGCGGTCGGGAAGCGGTTAATAGAATGCTGCCCCTCAACTTTACTAGGAGTGCTTCTATCTGCTCCATTATGCAGTTATCCATCAGGAAATGCAGCTGACCAGTCTTCTCAAATCATACAGTTAGCCTGGCCATACATGTTCAATTTTCTTGTACAATTTACCACAAACCACATAATATGAGGTCAAAGCTAAACAACACTTTCACTTGTATCCAATTAGGCAGGCCTTTGTACTACATAGTTGAAGGTAAATTGTAAGAAAATTGTATAATGTATGGCCAGCCTTAGTTAAACTTCATTCAACTTCCTTCATCAGCAAGTTATAGTGACCTATATGCCCAGTGCTTTGCATTCTTTTAGTAAATGCAATGACATAGTATACAGCATAGATGATGTCACAATGATCTGATCCACGGCATAGTAATTATCAGATGACGCAATCAGCGTGCTTTCTGGAAGCTCCCATGTTTAACCTACTGCTGTTTTTTTATGTGGAAAGAACATTGCATTTCATTTAGTGAAAGAAGAAATCCTGATTGAGACCCAGTAGGAACAGATCCTGGAGCGTCGCTGGAAACATTGCGTACTTTCAAGATGTGTCTGCTCTTGATCTGGCTCCAAGGCAATGTTCCTTACTATTACTGACAGGCCATCCATAATAGATCTACTGATTAAATAAAAACAGCCATTTCCACTGTATTCATGGGGAATACATGGAGAGTTCCAAAGGAGCCACAAGAAAAAAAAAAAAAAAAAAAACAATGGGAACACGGCATTTGTACAGGCGGGGGAGGGGGGTACAATTACTTTGGGCCCCCCTCCATGGGTTTATGGCTGTACCTCCCCCTTTTTTCTCCTAATTTTACCTATTTCTTCTCCCTCACTAATAATTAGCAGCATTCAACTTACTTGTTGCATGTCAGAGGCAGGAAAAGAGTTTTCTAGCCCCTTACATGGCCCATGGGGTACCCTATATAAGGAGAGGACCCCCCACCACCCTTTATATGTGGTTTGTCAGGCCTGATTTGGAAGGGGGACTTTTGTTTCATGAATTTATGATGACTTTTGCTCAAGTCCTAATGACTGCTAGGTCTTCTTTAGTTATTATTTCCGATCTTTGGTAAATTCAGTTCAATAACATTTTTCACATATATGTTTATGAGCCAAAAAAAGTGCCTTGGTGGTTCTTTTGCCATATTTTGATTTTGGCTTTTATTATTGAAATGATTGTATATGTATTTTGGGGGGTGCTACCTGCAATTTAGTGATCAAGACACATTAATGTATTTTTTTAATGTTTCTTAATACAAATAGAGTAAAAGAGAGCAGAGTGAGCCTGGTTTTGATGATATTACACTATGACTATAAGGGTACCCTTTTTTTTTTTTCTGGGTATCCGAGAGACTTGAAGAGAAGCTGCCAACACTTTAATGATGTTGTACCATTAAGGCTTATAGCCTTAATATGGTATTTCCCCCTGAGGAAGATACGTGACCCTGTGTCGCCACGCGTAGGGGAGGGGCCCAGACGGTTCTCTGCTGTACCCAGGAAGACAGGAGCAGTGTAACGGAACAGGGCACCCCTGAGCAGGTACCTCCGTTGACAGATGCTCCTAGTGCTTCCCGAGGGCTCCAAGCACTCCACCAGACACCGTAAGCACTTCAGACTCCACGAACCGCCGCAGCTTGGTTAGGGTCTTGGCATCTCCTACCCACCCTGGACCAACGACAAGGCCCCAGGTTCCTGTGGGTGAACCTCTCTTTCCCTTGAGAGTGCAGCAGAAGAAGCTCTTACACAAGCTCTTAAAAGAGCTTAGTGATTCTCTAAGGGAGTATGGAAGACCATAGCAATCCCTGCAGCAGATTCCCCCAATAACGAGACAAAGCTCCGAGATGAGGGTAAAACAGGAACAACATTTATTGGAAGAACAGAGCACACTTTTATACAGAAATAGGAACATCCTTCCCCCAACAACCGCTTTCCCATTGGTCAATTGTAAAGTTCTTGCAGTTCTCACTAAGGTCCTCTCCAGCATATGCAAATGAGGGCTTGAAAATGAGTCAACAGGGATTGGTCAGATAGCTTTGACCAATGCAAGGAGACAGAACCCCCAGGGGGCAATCAATGTACACAATAGTCAGACACAGAACAATGGTTCCCTAACGAGCCCTCAATACACATTACTCTGAGTGTCAATAGACCGCCCGTCTCCTCAGAACTTCCTGTAATGCCCATATTAGGAGTTGGCTTCCTGTTCCTTACAGTTTACAGGAATACGTTTTAGCTTCCAGGAGAGAGGCAAGGCTCCATTAGCCACATGTTTAAAGAAACACAAAAAGACACAAAAATGCATAACTCCCAGTCTACTGAACAGAACCCCTACATTCAACCCATCCCCCGATAGCCTGGATCTGAGCGCTCAACATATCCAAACAGCGCTCAGATGCCACAAACACAGTCAAATCGCCATGGAGCCAAAGTCTTTTAAAGTCTGGTCCATAGTCCAAAGGCAGCAGGCGGGCAACCAGGCTCCTCCAATGCAATGTGGCGAGACTGGTCTCGTCACATCTCTCCCCCTTTCCAAAAAGACTAACAGGGTACCTGACCTTCTGCCGGTCAGTGCCCTTGTTAGTCCAGCAGCCCACCCACAAAACAGAAACAGCAGTACAGCCCACCCAAAAGAACTGGCTACTACACCTGGGTAGAAGAGAAATTTGTTTATGTCCAGGTGCCTCACCTTGGCTGTGTGGGAGACTGGCAGACTGCCTTGGTGGGTTGCTGAGTGGGCAGAGACCAGCGGTACTCTGCCCTGGTGCCAGCGCTACCACAGAAGTAGCCTGGTTGGAGACGGGTTGTTGGAGGGGGAGACCGACTGTCTCCCCTTTGGCTAAACAGCCCTGTTGCTGGGGGTCAGGACCGACTGTCCCTACCCCCTGTGCTGTGAGTGCAGAGACCACGGTCCCATCTGCACTGTTGGGGGGCTTACTGTCTCCCCCTGGTATGTTAAGCTGCTGCTGTGGGATGGAGACTGGGCTCCCAATTCCCAATAGCTCAATCTGCCGCTGGGGGACAGGACCAACTGTGTCTGCCCCCTGTAACTCAATCTGCAGCTGAGGGATGGAGACTGCGCTACCAATTCCCTGGATATCACTCTGCCAATGGGGAGAGGGGGTAACAAGCTCCTCTCCCAAATATACTTCCAGCCCCTGGGAGGGAGACCGACTGTCTCTGCTCCCAATACAGTGTCCTGTTGCTGGGGAAAGGAGACTGGGCTCTCTATTCCCTGTAGGATACTCTGCCGCTGGGGAATGGAGACTGGGCTCCCAATTCCCTGCTGTATCTCCCGCTGGGGAATGGAGACTGGGCTCCCAATTCCCGGCACATCACACTGCCGCTGGGGAATGGAGACTGGGCTCCCAATTCCCAAAAAATCACGCTGCCGCTGGGGAGGGAGGACACTGCTCTCCTCTCCCTGTACTTCACACTGCCTTCCCGGCATATAACTCTGCTGCTGGGGGGCAGGAACAACTACCTCTGCCCCCTGTAACTCAGCCTGCCGCTGGAGAATGGAGACTGGGCTCCCAATTCCCAATAAATCAGGCTGCCGCTGGGGAATGGAGACTGGGTTCTCCTCTTCCCTTAACTGTACCTGCCGCTGGAGTTCCTCCCAACGTGCCAGCTGGCCCTCTCTCTCTGCCCTGTCTAGCAGAGTCCCGGACACTAAGTTCTTCACGAACCGCTTGGATCTCTCCAGTGGATTGGGTCCGAAGAAGTTCAGCCGTAACCACACCATACGGTCATATTCTTTCAGAGAATATCTGTACCCCACTGCTGGTTCCATCCTGTTGCTTTAAGGGTTGCTGTACTGAGAC
This sequence comes from Pelophylax lessonae, assembly GCF_965119305.1. Lineage (NCBI taxonomy): Eukaryota > Metazoa > Chordata > Amphibia > Anura > Ranidae > Pelophylax > Pelophylax lessonae. Next base: position 54,154,695 of record NC_138771.1, on the reverse strand, counting down.
ATGCGTTGCCCCCAACTTGTAAATCCACGGAATGGTGTGTCCTGTAGCTGTCCTTCTGACTGTGGGAACGATCACGCCGCTTGCCACCAATTGTTACGGAACAGGGCACCCCTGAGCAGGTACCTCCGTTGACAGATGCTCCTAGTGCTTCCCGAGGGCTCCAAGCACTCCACCAGACACCGTAAGCACTTCAGACTCCACGAACCGCCGCAGCTTGGTTAGGGTCTTGGCATCTCCTACCCACCCTGGACCAACGACAAGGCCCCAGGTTCCTGTGGGTGAACCTCTCTTTCCCTTGAGAGTGCAGCAGAACAAGCTCTTACACAAGCTCTTAAAAGAGCTTAGTGATTCTCTAAGGGAGTATGGAAGACCATAGCAATCCCTGACGCAGATTCCCCCAATAACGAGACAAAGCTCCGAGATGAGGGTAAAACAGGAACAACATTTATTGGAAGAACAGAGCACACTTTTATACAGAAATTGGAACATCCTTCCCCCAACAACCGCTTTCCCATTGGTCAATTGTAAAGTACTTGCAGTTCTCACTAAAGTCCTCTCCAGCATATGCAAATGAGGGCTTGAAAATGAGTCAACAGGGATTGGTCAGATAGCTTTGACCAATGCAAGGAGACAGAAGCCCCAGGGGGCAATCAATGTACACAATAGTCAGACACAGAACAATGGTTCCCTAACGAGCCCTCAATACACATTACTCTGAGTGTCAATAGACAGCCCGTCTCCTCAGAACTTCCTGTAATGCCCATATTAGGAGTTGGCTTCCTGTTCCTTACAGTTTACAGGAATACGTTTTAGCTTCCAGGAGAGAGGCAAGGCTCCATTAGCCACATGTTTAAAGAAACACAAAAAGACACAAAAATGCATAACTCCCAGTCTACTGAACAGAACCCCTACATTCAACCCATCCCCCGATAGCCTGGATCTGAGCGCTCAACATATCCAAACAACGCTCAGATGCCACAAACACAGTCAAATCGCCATGGAGCCAAAGTCTTTTAAAGTCTGGTCCATAGTCCAAAGGCAGCAGGCGGGCAACCAGGCTCCTCCAATGCAATGTGGCGAGTTGTAGTTGTAAGGTTGTAGTGGTCTCGTCACAAGCAGTATTTACAGATCTTCCACTTCTGCCTTGGTTACCATCACACATGTTAATTCTAAAGGCTGTTTCTAGTTTGGTGCACTATAAGCACCTTTTAAGTGTGAGTACCTGTCTACATGTTTTTTATCATTTAAAGCGGTAGTATAACGCTTTTTGTGATTTTTAACTACAGGTAAGCCTATAATAAGGCTTACCTGTAGGTACAATTAATATCTCCTAAACCTGCAAGGTTTAGGAGATATTTGCGCTGCATGCAGCCGCTGACCCGAGCGGCGCATGCGCTCTGAAGGTCCGGCGGACCTTCAGAGTTCATTGCCGGGAAGTTGCCGGAAAAATCACCCCCGCGCGCATGCTCGGGAGTGACGTGATCGCGGCTCCGGGCCAATCACAGCGCCGGAGCCGCCGAACCTGGAAGAGACGCCGAGGGATCATGTCTGCTCCCACAGCGGTGTCTGGGGGTCCGTGTTGGGCTTCGTTCTAAGGTAAGTGTTTCATAATGAGCTAATATGCGAGGCATACTAGCTCATTATGCCTTTGTCTTGCAGGGTTTTTTTTTTTTTTTTTACTTTGAGTATACTACCGCTTTAATACATTTAAAGAGGTAGAAGCACTATTCAAGTCCCCCTTCCTTACAACTACCGATTTCCATGAGGGGTGTTATCCGGAAAATGACGATTTACTGAGGGGCTGACGCATACTTTACTGAGGGGCTGGGGCTCAGTAGGGGGGCTGAGGGGCTGGCTCTTTACTGAGGGGCTGAGGGGCTGGCTCCAGGAAAGGTGGCCCTTGAGGGGCTTATTACCTATATTTAGCCGCTAGGTCGCAGGAGCGGGAGTGAGGACCCAGTCACATAGGGTGGAGAGGTGAAGGCACTTGTCACTGCAAAGGATATCATTGGATCACTTACAACAAACTTGATAGTGTGCACCTCTGGAGAGTGCAATATATATATATATATATATATATATATATATATATATATTGGTTTTTTTATATATATATTTTTTTAAACGCCATCAGCACTTTAATAAGCAATATTTGTTTGTATTTGCATAGTCACAGTCGCCATTTATTTATATGGATTTATACAGTTATGTTTAAAGCGGAGTTCCGGGCAGAGAAACGATTTTTTTCTGAACATACCCCCGGGACAGTCAGGGCTAGCACATTCCACAATGGCTAGCCTCTGATCTGTCCCGGTTCGCACTTACCTTTTAGAAGAAATACTTACTTAGAAATTTTTTTCCATAGCGTTTCCATCTCGGTTGTGGGCAGCTGAAGCCGGCGCGGTCCTCTTCTCTGTCTTCTTCCGCGTCTTCGTGTCCCAGAATGCACTGCATCGGCCCCTCTCGTCACTTCCGGTGCGGCGCCGCATTCCTAAACAGCGTCTGGGCATGCCCAGACGCTGTTTAGCAGGCGAATGCGGCGTCGCCCGGAAATGACGAGCGGGGCCGGTGCGGCGCATTGATTCCTGGGAGCTATGACGTTTAGCTCCCAGGAATCATTGCGAGGCAGGAAGTGACGGGGTGAGCCTCGGCGCTGGAGGAGGAAGCTGTCATAGGTGAGTATTTACGATCTTCAATAAAAAGGTGAGTAAACAAAAAAAAAAAAAATAACTATCCAATTCCTTTTCAGGTGAGGCATACCTAGCGGAGGGGCACAAAAAAAAAAAAATCTTTTTTGTGCCCGGAACTCCGCTTTAATTGTGTTCACTTCTGCACGTTCGACACTTTATATTAGTATTGTTTACATCATATTCATTTACATTTTTTTTCAAATTTTTTATTTTTTTTTTGTGTGCATGATTTATGGTCATATCCGATACTATTCATATATGCACGAATCGCACCTTATTCTCATGAAGGTGAATATTGTTTACAATCTTTACGTTTCTCATTGATCCACATTTGCTATATTAAGCACTATTGCACCTTGCAATGTATTTATTGCACATATTTTTGGATTTATTTATTTATATTGTTCATCCATTAATTTTCCCCCATTTGTTTTGCACGGCACTTTTTGTCTGTATAATAATTTTATGAGACGCAACCTGTATATTTAGACGTATAGAAGTGTTTTTGTTCAATAAATAAATTAATTTGATTATGTTTCATGTAGTTCTTGGACTCTTCTTGAAATCTGATAAAAATATTGTTTGGCCTATGGCCAACTTTAATCCTTAATTAAAGTTAAAGGATAAGTGCATTTTTAGTGCACATATCTTATTCTAGCCTTCACCCTGTTTTGCAAGGGTAATATATAATCTTCATATTATTATTCAAATAAATATTCAATTATTAGGTTCAAACGAAAACTAGTTCTAGAATTCACAGAGCAATGGTCTTGGCTACCACGGAGTAATGAAAGCTAACTCAGTGTTATATTAAGTGTCTGGAGCAGGCCCGTCGCGTCAAGGCAGGCAAAACAAGCAATTGCTTGGGGCCCCGAGCTGACCTGGGGCCCCAAGCTCCAAGACACAGACATTATCCCAAAAACCCAAAACACAAACGCCGCGGCCACGCCTCACACACGCAGGCCGGCCTCACAACACACAGGTGACCTGTGACAGCTGTGACGCTAGGGGGAGAGTGCGCAGCGGCGGTGCGCATCTGCGCAGTGGCAGTGCGCACCAGCCCCGCCCCAGCCTAGGCGGACTAAAGCGCGCGCAGGAGTGGCGCCACCCCACCAGGCCCGCGAACTTCGCCAGACAGAGACACACCACGAGTCATCACATCCTCCTCATACACTTGGACCGGACCAAGCCAGCGACAGGTATGATCACACTGACAGTCTGTCACTCCATTTTTTCGCAAAAAATTGGACCAATTGTCCAATTGGGAACAATACCTACCTGTTAACAGACATCCCATAGCATAAGAAAAAAGTCCCCCTGATATCCCCCTGATATCATCTAGGGCACATGGTGGGGGAACGGGAGGGGCGATGTTTGTGAGAACTGAAAAATGTTAATGTGAGTGTGTGTGTAAGTATGTTAGATTTAGTTATTGTGCACTTTTTAATGTATATTTGATTTTATGGTACAGTGGTGTTTTTTTGCAAATGTTCAATTGTTGAAAATGTTCAAATTTAAAATATTTTTTCAAGCAGTATTTGCACTGTACTCATTTTTTATTTATATAAAGTGTGGGTGAACTTAAACTGTATGGCTATGCTGTGGTTCCTGTAGGCTTTGCGTGTGTGCGGGGGGGGGGGGGGGGTGCCTCCATGTCCATTTTGCTTGGGGCCCCCAAATTCCTTCAAATGGCCCTGGTCTGGAGTAGAACTGATGCTAGAGTTCCAAATTTGGAATTGACATTATTGCTGAGTTAATGCTTTTAACATATTAATACTAAGACCCAAAGTGTCATGTCTAGGGGGCTTTATGATGGGAGACATGCCATCATGACCATCAAAACTCAGCTGCCTGCAATGGTGTCTGGTAGATGAGATGGACAGACCCTGAGAATAAGACCAAAGGCGGCTACTTTATGTGGCCTGTCATCTCTTATCAGTTAAGTAAGTGTTTTTTTTTTTTTGTTTTCATTCTTTTCAGATGTGTACATGTGTTATTTTACTCTCATGTTGAGAAATTTAAATTGCATAGATTAGTTTCCTTGGGGTAACAGCAAATTAATTCAGGATGAACAGTGCCAGGCAATTGTAGACCTTTTTAGGATCTGCCCACTGTGTTCACTGCAGTTGCGATGCAAATTCAGCCACACAAACTGTATGGCTGAATTTGCACCGCACAGACATCGCATGTAATTTTAGGAGCAGTGCGCTCCATATTACATGCAATCTCCGTGATCGCATCAGTGTGAACCGGCACTGCTCCTAAAATTACATGCAATGTCTGTGTGGTGCAAATTCAGCCATACAGGCCACACAGGACCCTTTTTTTGGTCCGCAGCAGAATCGGATCGCATTGTGGTTCACACCAGTGCGATCCGATTCTGTGCGAACTGTCAGATCGCACTGCGATATGCGATCTGAGCTGGGGGTGTCGTTAACTTTGAATTGACACCCCCAGCGTATCGCATATGGCATTATATATTCGCAGTGTTCCAGCATCGCATCAGTGTGAACCGGCACCGACACTCTGTCCCTGTTCCCCACAGCAAACCTCTCCCTACACTGACAAAAGACAGAATATAGACAGTACACCTATACCAGTGCTTAAAAGGACTTTTGTGGACCTATTACTGAGCAATTTGTGTCACTGACAATCTGTCCCTGCTCCACACAGCAAACCTCTCCCTACACTGACAAAAGACAGAATGTAAAATGGCAGCCAGGTCAGGTCTATTTATAAGGTAGGGGGTATCTCCATGTGCGGAAATGTCTCAATTGGCTGTCCTGTACCACCTGATGGATGTGTCATGGGTCAAAGTTCTTCACAATGTAAAAGAATATGGCGGCCGCGAACATCGCCATATGTTCGCATGATAGGAGGACAGCGAACAAGCAAAGTTCGCTGCAAATCGACCGCCGGGCGAACCGCAAGGCCATCTCTATTCCAGTCCATGCGTCACTTCCGGTAGCAGAATCTGATAGGTAGCGGTATACTGACAGAACACCGGCTATTGTAGTTTGACAGCCCCACCCACAGCTGTCATAATGCCTGCATTTGATTGCATGCAGCCACTGTTTAGCTGGCAGGTTTTTGTCCAGCTCCTTCAGAGTTAATAATGTTAGGCATGGGGGTGCACACAAGACCATTCATGGAGCACTATTCCTCCCACTGACACCAATGATGGGGCATTATACCTCCCACTGACACCAATGATGGGGCACTATTTCTCCCACTGACACCAATGATGGGGCACTATTCCTCCCACTGACCCCAATGATGGAGCACTATTCTTCCCACTGACACCAATGATGGGGCACTATTCCTCACACTGACACCAATGATGGGGCACAATTCCTCCAACTGATACCAATGATGGGGCAATATTCCTCCCACTGACACCAACAATGGGGCACTATTCCTCCCACTGACACCAACGATGAGGCACTATTCCTCCCACTGACCCCAATGATGGAGCACTATTCCTCCCACTGACACCAATGATGGGGCACTATTCCTCTCACTGATACCAATGATGGGGCACTATTGATCTTTTATTGAAAAGAATCAAGCAACAAATTTTATACAAAAGTAAAAAACAGAACTATAATACAATATTCCAACAGAAAAACAAAGGAATACACATCCATGTGCAGAATATATACAATATATACATAATCCACTTCCAACATTCTTAGAAAACTATTTACATAAAGCAGCAGAGAGGGCCTAAGAGGCACAACCCATCACCTATGTATGCAGCCATTTATCAAAAACTAAGCATTAAGAAAAAAAATCTAGAGTGATAAGAGACAGAAAGCCACACCCGGGAAAGAGACTCCTGGCAGTCAGGGAGGCTTGAAACCCCTCCACGCCTTCAGCCAAGCCCTCTGACCCCACTTGTCTCTCTCAAGCGCCCGAATTTTCCCCACCTCATGCAGAATGTCACACACCACCACCTGAACAGGAAGGATTTTACGCCGAAGGGTGACCTGACACCGTGCGTTCCATGTGTAATAACGGACTACTAAACTAACTAAAAAAAGTGTATCCAAACAAAAGCCCCCACCAGTATTGAATGCTCCGTACACCCACTCAGCATAACCCAGCCTGGAGAGGAAAGGAACACCGAGGGCCTGCCCCGCCTGTTTGTATACCTCTATGTTAAAAGGGCAACGAAGCAGAAAATGGTCCATAGTCTCCTCCTCACCTGCACATTCCTCCCGAGGACAACTACGGTCCATCGCACTGCAGAATTTCAAATTGCCCCGAACATAGAGCCTCCCGTGGAAGCACAACCAGGCCAGATCCCTAAATTTAAGGGGGACTCTAGCCAAATTAATCAATCTTAACCCTTCCCTCAAAATTGGGCCTGGGCAATCCCTTAAGGCCAGTGGGTCATGAAAGACTTCGCTCAAGACTCGGCTCATAAGGACTTTCCTCGGAGCGGATCTGAGATCTTCAGCCGACAGTCGCTACTGCCGCAGCAACTTCAGACACGGAGCGACATAGGCTGGAAGCTGACCACGATGACCCCTGAGATTCTTCACTTGGCCACCTTCTTCCCAAAGTCGCAGAAAAGGCCTAAACCAAGATCTAAACATGCCTGCCCATCCAGGAGGTTCCACTGCAAGCATACTACCAATATTAAACTTGAGAAATAGCAGTGAAAAGAAAAGAACGGGGTTGACCATACCTAAGCCACCCTCCCTCCTGGATAGATAGGTGACATTCCTCTTGATGGGGTTCAGTCTGTTCCCCCACAGCATCTGGAAGAACACACTATAGATCCTAGCATAGAGAGACACTGGCAAGATGCAGACAGGGCTGACATACAAGAAGATCGGTATCAGGTAAGTCTTAATCAGATCAACCCTTTCCCTCAGAGATAACTTCCATCTCTTCCAGCTGACCACCTTAGTATTGGCAACTTCCAGCCTGCCTTCCCAGTTTTTGAGGCCATAATCGCCAGGTCCAAATTCAATGCCTAATATCTTAATTTTTTCCTGGGGCACTGGAAAGGTGTCCGGGAGATCAAACCCCTCACCTTCCTTTCCCATCCAAAAAACTTCACTCTTTTCCTGATTGATCTTGGAGCCTGATGCTTCAGAGTACCGTGATGTCAGAGAGACCACCTCCTCCGCTTCATCCGTCCCAGTGACAATCACTGACACATCATCCGCATAGGCAACAACCCTCAAAGGCGGCTCACCCGGGATTCCCACTGGTACCCCACACAGCATGCTGCTCTCTAGCCTCCTGATGAAGGGGTCGATTGCAAACACATAGAGCAGGGGACTCAGGGGACAACCCTGGCGCACCCCAGAGCCAACCTCAAAGGACTGTCCAACCCAACCATTAACAAGAGGGAAGCTTTCTGCCCCCTTATACAAGAGTTTTAACCAATCGACAAAACCACCCGGCAGACCGTACTTACTAAAGAGCAACCACAGGTACTCATGATTGACACGATCGAAAGCCTTTGCCTTATCCAATGCCAGTAAATACTTTCCCCAGCCTGCAGCCCTGCACTGCTCCAAGGCCTCCCGGACAGCTAAAACCGCTGTGAAGGTGCTCCTACCCTGGATCGAACAGTGCTGATGGCGAGAAAGCAAAGACTCTGCTACTGCCGATAGGCGCCAGAAAAGTATCTTCACCAGCACCTTTCTATCGACATTGAGAAGGCTGATGGGGCGCCAATTCTCAATCATCGAAGGATCTTTACCTTTTGAAAGAAGAATCACAGCTGAGTGTTTCATGGAAGGGGGAAGCACCCCCTCAGCAAGACAACTGTTAAAAACCTCTACCAAATGTGGGGCCAGAATAGACTTAAAGGCTTTGTAAAACTCAGCCGTCAGACCATCCGGTCCAGGTGACTTTTTGATGGCAAGCTGTTCAATTGCCCTCGTCACCTCTTCAACTGTGATCTCTTCTGTCAAATTCATCAAAGGAACATCTCCACCATTTAGACCTGGAGTAGAGTCCAAAAAGCTTTCCATCTTGTCTCGGTCAAGCTCTTTCCTCCCAAGAAGTTCAGCATAAAAAGACCTCACGACCTCCAGGATCCCTGACCTGGACTTTGTCAAGGAACCTGTACTATCCTTAAGGCCAACGACCATCTTAACAGCTACACCCTGTTTGCAGTTCTGGTAAGGGTCAGGCGAGTGGTATTTCCCATAGTCCCGCTCCAGAACCAAAGAGGTATGCCGGTCATATTGACACTTCCTGAGGAGGATTTTCACTTCGGAGATTGTCCCAGGATCTCCTCCTCTCGAGACAAGAATATCCAGCTTCCTCCGCAAACGTTGGTAGGTCATGTATCTATTAAACTGTTTTTTATTGGCTAGGCCCCTGAAGAATCCAGCAATCCTCTTTTTGGTCAGCTCCCACCACTCAGCCTTGCTGCTACAAAAGTCCAGGATGGTCACCTGTGCCTGAAAGAATTCCTCAAAGGATTGTCTAACATGTTCTTCCTCAAGAAGAGTCAAATTTAATCTCCAGATGCCTTTGCCCCTCTGAGGGAAGTCTAAAGCATTCAAGACCACAGATAGCATACAGTGATCAGAGAACTCCACTGCCTGCACCACTGGGGGTGAGAAAGCAGAGGCCTCCTTCAAAAAAAACCTATCTATCCTACTCTGACTATTACCTCGATGAAAGGTGAACCCGGTGTCATCCGGAAGGTGCTTAATGTGCACATCCACAAGACCAGCATCCCTAACCATACTATTTAAAAAAACGCTATCATATCCCAGCCTGTCATTGAAGTCCTTCCTGTCCTTGGGCCTAGTCACAATATTAAAGTCAACTCCAAAAACCACTTGCCGGGATGTAAAAAGAAATGGCTTGATCCTTGTAAAAAGGCATTTCCTGTCCCACTTTGTGTGCGGCCCATAAATATTAATTAGGCGCAGGTCCTGCCCTCCCACAAGAACGTCTAAGACCATACATCTCCCAATCTCCACCTCAATAACCCGCCGGACAGTTACCATGCCGGTTTTAAACAACACCGCCACCCCGCCGTAAGGCTCGGCCGCAAGAGACCAGTAAGATGGACCATACCTCCACTCTCTCTTGGCCATATGAATATCTGCCAAGGAGGTGAGCCTAGTCTCCTGCAAAAATAAAATTTCAGCATCTAATTGGCTGAACAAAAAGAAGGCCATAGAACGAGCTCTTACCGACTTAATACTGGCGACATTTATTGTCACCACTTTTAACCGAAGGGGAACCGCCATTTGGGTTATTGGGTGGATTGCTTCTTAGCTCCCCTCTGCTGCTCATCACCAGAAGCCTCTCTCTTTCTTGAGGCCTCCTCCAATTCCATTTCTGAATCAGAATTTTGCTCAGAAGAATCCCCAGATGAGGAGATATACCATGCAGAAGCCCTAGAACGGTTGGGGACAGACACTGGGGCTTCCTGTCCCTGTTCCGTCCTCACCGTCTGTCTCTTCCGCCTCACAACCTTCCTTCTCTCCTCCAGGTACTGCAGGTCAGATTCAGAGATGTTATCTCTTGTTTTCTTCTTCTTTGAAGACTTCACAGAAGACTTCTTTACAGAGGAAGCTGCAGCACCCTTTTTGGTACCCTCTACCACTCCTGGTGGGGGGGGGCCTTCCCTTAAGTCAGACCTAGGAAGGGAAGACTCATGGGGCAAGACTGACTCGGGGGGCACAGACTTAGAAGGTTCTGACACAAGAGGAGTGGGTACAGTAGGCTGGGGGGACACTGAGACAGCCACAGAAGGAATACCTACAGACACAGGAGGGTTGGCCACAGAAACTGGGGAGGGATCCTTAACGGGACCTGGGGGGTCAGTCACCACAGAGGAGGATGGTACACCAGGGGCCTCATCCTCCATCCTGTCCAGCCTCAACAGTTCATCTACTACCTCCTTCTCCATATTGTGCCAGGCTTCCGGACATCGGCTGTAGGGGTGGCCAAGGCGCAGGCACAGGTTGCACCTTATCGCCTGGGTACAGTCCCTGGCCACATGACCCTGTCCCCGACATACCGAACATATTAAGGCTGAACAGGAGGAGCTAAAATGCCCCTTTTCTCCACAGCGGTGACACAGCTTTGGCTGACCAGGATAAAAAATAGTCATCCTATCCCTCCCTATGAAAGCCGAGGAGGGCAGGTGACGGACAACATTCCCATCCCTGGCCAACCTGACCGTTACTGACAAACCCCCAGTCCAGATGTCACGTTCATCAAGGATTTTTTCTAGCCTTGTCAAAACCTCACCATAGTTCCTTAACCAAACCTCTAGGTCCCGAGCAGGAACACTCTCGTTAGTGAGAATGATGGTTATTTTTTTAACCGTTGATCTCTGCGAAACAGCAACTGGTGCCAGATCTTCCCATTCGGGTCTTGACCTGCACCGAGCCTCATATCGTTCCCAGAACAGGTCAAGACCCTCCGGCCTGGTGAAGCTGATTGTGTACTCCCGGGTCCCAGCTACGTGTATTAGGGCATAAAGGTCATTTGCCCCAAAGCCCATCTCCAAAATCATATCCACCACCACACGCCGTGCTGGAGAGACTGCACCACCTTCCCATTTAAGTATAACGACATTACGTCTTGGACCCCCAGCAGAAGCCAGAGACCCAAGACCAGAACCAGGGGCGCTCAAAGTGGCAGTTTGTGGTGTAAATCTCTGCCTGGAAGCAGGGTTCCTCATTGGCTGCAGCCCTGGCCTAATAATATTACCAGGTGCAGAGCGTACCACCTGAGCAAAAGAAGGCTTATCAGGGCCAAGACCCCACACCGATGTAACTTTAGCCGGTACATTATTATTATTATCCTTATTATTAACTGCTTGTACTGAGCCAGCAGGATTGTCCATTAAACACACATTAGTGGGATTATTCAGAACACCTGTGTTGGAAGAAATGTCAAAACAATCAGTATTCACTATCACAGTTTCTGCTGTAGTACCACGGGTGTCCTGATGCTGCAGTATAGAGACAGCAGCTGTAACTGGACAAACAGCCTTTGACTCAGCAAAAGGGGGGTTAATGGGTTGCTCAGGCTCTTGTAGTTCCTTTGCTGCAATGTCATTTTTCAAACGCAATTTTTCCTGCAAGGAAACATCAGCAGCTGAAATATTGCTGGATACGGAATTACCAGCCTGGGTGTCATTGGGCAAAACATCCACATTAGCCAAGGTGTTAAATGGCACAAAAATAGTTTTACCAGTCACTTGTACCTTGCTAGGTTTTACCTTATCAGGCACATTATCAGGAAAGTTCTCCTCACCAAACACCAGCTGATCTGCCCGTACTGGAGACTCCACTGCCTGGAACACTTTCATCATGCCTCCTGAGCCCTGAGAAGGCAATGGGCTGCTTACCTCACCCTGGGGGGGGCAGGGGGTCAGAACTGGGGGTCTCCTCCTCCACCTTTGCCATCCTTGCAAATCTGCGGTCATTGCAAAACTTTTCCTTAAAGGGCCCCTCTCTGCCTTCCATCATGGCCACAATGGTTTCCTGGTGTTGAACCCGGACCTTTGCCAACTGGATTTCCGAATCCATAGATCCACGGCTGCGGCTGTGCAAACCTTCACGTTGCTTTCGCAGACGTTTCAACTCTGCTCTCAGTTTGTAGAGCTGGTCTCTCTCCCTATTCAGGACCTTGATCCCGGCCACCACTCGCTCCCGAATGGACTCGGTATCCTCATCCTCACCAGGGGCAGAGAGATCCCCAGCCATGGCTTGTCCAGGAGCAGGCATGTCATCCATCTGCCCAGGGGATGGCTGAGAGCTTTCAGTAGGAGAGGCCCTGCTGGCCTGCATGGCCTCCCCAGATAGGGGCCAGCAGGGCTGGGAGAGATTTTACCAGACTCCCCTCTGACACAGATCACCTGGAGCAGCTCCAGACACACAGCCAGAGAACCTTCCTGCAGCCACACCCGAAGCTGAATGATGGGACACTACTCCTCCCACTGACAGCAACGATGAGGCACTATTCCTCCCACTGACCCCAATGATGGAGCACTATTCCTCCCACTGACATCAATGATGGGGCACTATTCCTCTCACTGATACCAATGATGGGGCACTATTCCTCCCACTGACACCAATGATGGGGCACTATTCCCCCCACTGATACCAATGATGGGGCAATATTCCTTCCACTGACACCAACAATGGGGCACTATTCCTCCCACTGACACCATTGATGGGGCACTATTCCTCCCACTGACCCCAATGATGGAGCACTATTCCTCCCACTGACACCAATGATGGGGCACTATTCCTCCCACTGACACCAATGATGGGGCATTATACCTCCCACTGACACCAATGATGGGGCACTATTCCTCCCACTGACACCAATGATGGGGCACTATTCCTCCCACTGACCCCAATGATGGAGCACTATTGCTCCCACTGACCCCAATGATGGAGCACTATTCCTCCCACTGACACCAATGATGGGGCACTATTCCTCCCACTGATACCAATGATGGAGCACTATTCCTCCCACCGACCCCAATGATGGGTTACTATTCCTCCCACTGACACCAATGATGGGGCACTATTCCTCCCACTGACACCAATGATGGGGCACTATTCCTCCCACTGATACCAATGATGGGGCATTATTCCTCCCACTGACACCAACCATGGGGCACTATTCCTCCCACTGACCCCAATGATGGAGCACTATTCCTCCCACTGACACCAACGATGGGGCACATTCCTCCCACTGACACCAACAATGGGGCACTATTCCTCCCACAGACACCAATGATGAAATAATATTTCTGCTACGAACAATGGGACACTATTTCTCCTACTCACACCAATGATAGGGCGGTATATCTCCCACTGATACTAACAATGGGGCACTATTACGGCAACTAATACCAATGATGAGGCACTATTACTGCAGCTAATACCAATGATGAGGCACTATTACTGCAGCTAATACCAATGATGGGGCATTGTTTACTCACACTGATGCCAAGACATTTTCTACCCCCACTGGCCACAGTCCAGCCCCTCTAAAATGTGAAGGAAAGTAAACTGGCCCTTTGTTTTTTTAAAGTTTGGAGACCCCTGGTTTAGAGGAAAGCTAAAGCCCCTGTCATTGCTGCATGTGTCCTATTTGCTTGCTTTCCTTTTGTAGAGGTTCTAAACTTCCTACTTAAAAAAATATATCTTGACTGGAGATATTCTTTAAATTATATCCAAAGCCAAAACATATTTTTTAAATTTTAGACAGAGTTAGCAATTTTTTATACTCTCGGCTGGCTTCTTTTTTCTACCTGTAACCCATTGATATTATTTCCTTTCAGCTCTGTATAGACTATGATAGGAAATCTCCTTTTAGACATTTGTCACTGGATAAGGTGTCCCCACTGGAAGATTTCCCCTTTTGGCTTTAGATACACTTGAAGCCCGACTCTGTGCGAATGTTGTGCCCCCTACCCCCTTCCCACCAAAAAACTCTAGTATTTTTTTCACTCACGTAAGGATCCACTGCTGGACAGTGAATGAGAAGTGCCCACATCACCCAAATAGATACATGGGTAAAAAAGAACCCCAACGCCGGCCATACACTGATCAAATTTTGGCTGGTTTCTGATGAACCAGCCAATATTCAACCAGTGAGTAACCCTGTTGGCACCCTATTGGCCGACATCCTTTGTCCTGAAAATTGAAGAAGCTAGGCTGGGAACTTGCCGGAATTGACCGGTCAATACCAGAATTTAGCTCCAGTTGCCAGGTAATCTTACATCTCTGGAATTTAAATTCTGGAGATGTAAAGAAAGCGCAGTGTGATCATTTTACTGAGTCACGCACGCTGTTCTCTGCCGGTATATACCTGTTTGTCGGCCGAATTCTGTACTGACTGGCGAACAATCGGCCGTTCTGGTGTCGGCATACAAAAATTTTAATGCCTGCACAACAGATTCTGTTCGGCCGAAAATGCGCTGTCGGCTGTCGGAAGCATCATACTAACAAGCCTACAATCGGCCGATCGGTCGTCGGCCGAATATTTACGGCCGACAATCGGTACGTGTGTACGGGGCTTTAGGTACCACGAGAGGAAGAAAGGGAAAGTGCATGCAGTGTGTATGTTGTTTATACAATATGTGTAAGCATTGTGCATGTATGTTGTATGTATGAGTATGTAGTGTGTATGTTGCATTTACATTATATGTATGTATGTTGTATGCAGTGTGTATGCATGTTGTATGGAGTTTGGTTGTGGATACATAGGTGGTACTGCTGTTGTAAGAAGGTAGAGGTAAAAATAATCACAGGGGGTGCTGTGCACTGGGCTGTGTATAATTCTGACTCCTTCACTATGTACGTTACACACACCTGACCCCTATACTATATACGTTACCTACCCTAGACTCCTGCATTATGTGAGTTACATACAACTGACTCTTCCACTATGTACTGTACATCACCCGCCCAAGACCTCTGCACTATGTATGTTACCCACCTCTGACCCCTGCACTATGTACAGTACATACTTCTGACCCCCAAACTATGCTTGTTACTTACCCCAGACCCCTGTACTATAAAAATGACATACTTTTGACTCCTGCACTATGCATGTTACTCACCCCAGACCCCTGTACTATGAAAATGACATACTTCTGACTCCTGCACTATGTATGTTACCCATCCCAAACCCCTGCACTATGTACATTACATACTTCTGACCCCTAAACTATGCTTGTTACCCACCCCAGACCCCTGCACTATGTATGTTACATACAGTACTTCTGACTCCTGCACTATGCATGTTACTCACCCAAGACCTCTGTACAATGAAAACGACACACTTCTGACTCCTGCACTATGTACATTACCCACCCCAAACCCCTGCACTATGTATGTGACATACTTCTGGCCCCTGCACTAAGTACATTACCCACCTCAAACCCCTGTACATTGAACATTACATACTTCTGACTCCTGCACTATGTATGTTACCCATCTCAAACCCTTGTACTAAGTGCAGGAGTCACAGTATATAATGTACATAGTACAGGGGTTTGGGATGGGTAATGTACATTGTGTAGGAGTCAGAAGTATGTGATTTTCATAGTACAGGGGTCTGGGTGGATAATGTACATAGTGCAGGAGTCAGAAGTATGTAATGTACAATGTACATTACCCACCCCAAATCCCTGCACTATGTACATTACATCAGTGGCGGCTGGTGCTCAAAATCTTTGGGGGGAGGGGGCGCAAACAGAAAAAATCTAATAGGCATTGCTTTGCGGGAAAAAACGCCACAAAAAATTGCATGACTTTGAGGTCATAAAAGTGTGAAAGGGGCCTTCAGTAATCAAAGTATAGTGTGCCCCCTTTCAATGCAGAGTTACCACAGCATGCCACCATCAATGCAGAGTTACCACAGCATGCCACCATCAATGCAGAGTTACTACAGCTTGCCCCCATCAATGCAGAGTTACCACAGCATGCATGCCACCATCAATGCAGAGTTACCACAGCATGCCACCATCAATGCAGAGTTACCACAGCATGCCACCATCAATGCAGAGTTACTACAGCGTGCCTCCATCAATGCAGAGTTACCACAGCATGCATGCCACCATCAATGCAGAGTTACCACAGCGTGCCGCAATCAATGCAGAGTTATCACAGCATGCCACCATCAATGCAGAGTTACCACAGCATGCCACCATCAATGCAGAGTTACTACAGCGTGCCCCCATCAATGCAGAGTTACCACAGCATGCCACCATCAATGCAGAGTTACCACAGCATGCCACCATCAATGCAGAGTTACTACAGCATGCCACCATCAATGCAGAGTTACCACAGCATGCCACCATCAATGCAGAGTTACTACAGCGTGCCCCCATCAATGCAGAGTTACTACAGCAAGCATTCCACCATCAATGCAGAGTTACCACAGCGTGCTCCCATGAATGCAGAGTTACCACAGCATGCCACCATCAATGCAGAGTTACCACAGCATGCCACCATCAATGCAGAGTTACCACAGCATGCCACCATCAATGCAGAGTTACTACAGCGTGCCTCCATCAATGCAGAGTTACCACAGCATGCATGCCACCATCAATGCAGAGTTACCACAGCGTGCCACAATCAATGCAGAGTTATCACAGCATGCCACCATCAATGCAGAGTTACCACAGCATGCCACCATCAATGCAGAGTTACTACAGCGTGCCCCCATCAATGCAGAGTTACCACAGCATGCCACCATCAATGCAGAGTTACCACAGCATGCCACCATCAATGCAGAGTTACTACAGCATGCCACCATCAATGCAGAGTTACCACAGCATGCCACCATCAATGCAGAGTTACTACAGCGTGCCCCCATCAATGCAGAGTTACTACAGCAAGCATTCCACCATCAATGCAGAGTTACCACAGCGTGCTCCCATGAATGCAGAGTTACCACAGCATGCCACCATCAATGCAGAGTTACCACAGCATGCCACCATCAATGCAGAGTTACCACAGAGTTCCACCATCAATGCAGTGACCAGCGTGCGTGCCCCCTTCAATGCAGTGTGTGCCCCCCCAGTGCACTTACCTGGAGCCCTGGAGCAGCCCGGCGGCGATGGCTTCTGTCTTCTGTCCCGGCGGGTGGCTTCTCCTCACTCGGCGACGGCTTCTGTCTTCTGTCCTGGTGGGCGGCTTCTTCTCACTCGGCGACGGCTTCGGCGGGTGGCTTCTTCTCACTCCGGCGGCGCATCTTCTCGAGTCCTCCTCCCGCTCCCGCCTCCTCCTCAGCCAATGGCATGGGGTTTGCCATGCGGCCAATCAGGAAGCCGGTATTAGACCGGCTTTCTGATTGGCCAGGAGGAGGATCGGTGAGACAATAGCGAACTTTCATTCGCTATTGTCACACAATGGGTGGGCTCTGGGCGCACTGCTCTGCGCCCCGGGACCACCCTTTGCATCACCCTATTAGAGCCTCTGGCTCTAATCATGTGTTTGAAAAAAAAAACCCATTGAAATCCATGCGTCCGGCGCCCTGCATGCAGATTAGGGGGCCGGACGCATGGAAGGGGGGGCGGCTCCCCTGCGCCCTCAATAGACCGGCCGCGCTGCATTACATACTTCTGACCCCTGCACTATGTACATTACCCACCCCAGACCCCTGTACTATGAAAATCACATGCTTCTGACTCCTGCACTATGTACATTACCCACCCCAGACCCCTGTACTATGAAAATCACATACTTCTGACTCCTGCTTTATATATGTTACCCATCCCAAACCTCTGTACTAGGTACATTACATACTTCTGACTCCTGCACTATGTACAATACCCACCCCAAACCCCAGCAGTTAGATTGGGGTGCAGGCTAAAGGCCCAGTGGAGAAGATATCCTGGATATTGTCTTTATTGAAGCCTCAAGTGTTCCCAAATGTGTCTACAGGTCTAATAACATCTAACTAGAGGACGCATGCCAGACATTAAAATCCTGTTCAGGCAGAGCAAGTCTGTATCTCCGCTGTGAATAAACATTTCTGTCACGGCTGTGTTTGTTGATTTTTGTTGCTTTTTTTTTTTTTTTGGAGCCAATTACCCTTTGTCACGACAGCTCTGCACTCCGGGCCAAAGTGCCTGTTACTTCTAGACATCCCCGCTCTGCAGTCTTCTATTTACAAACCTTCTTGAGCGATGCCGAATTTATAGGAAGATGTCAGATGGTTGTTGAATGCAGTCATACGAAGGCCTTGTTTTCACAGTTTGGTTCTGCAATAATGACGCTAAAAGTAAACAAGAACCTCTGCCTCCACTTGTAGGCCCGGCCATTTGTTTTATGGGAGCTGTGCCTGCTCACATCTGTAACTGATTCTGACTGAGATTAGGACGTTTCACACTCTCGTCTTTTCATACATATGCTATAAACATAGATATTCCGCATGCTATACATTTGTTTATAGACTAGCGAGTCACGCAGAGTGATATTTAGTGCCGAAAACCTTTCTAAAGTAAGTCAATATTAACCACTTTAAGACCGGAAGGATTTGCCCCCTTCCTGACCAGGCCCTATTTTGCGATTCGGCACTGCATTATTTTAACGGACAATTGCGCGGTCATGCAACGCTGTACCCAAATAAAATTGATTTCCTTTTTTTTCCCACAAATAGAGCTTTATTTTGGTGGTATTTGATCACATGTGCGATTTTTATTCTTTGTGCTATAAACAAAAAAAGATCAAAAATCTAATTTTTTTTAACATTAAAGGCCAATTTGTTTTCTGCTACATATTTTTGGTAAAAAAATCGCAATAAGCCTATTTTTAATTGGTTTGTGCAAAAATGATTGCGTCGACTAACTACGAGAAAGATTTATGTCATTTTTATTTTTTTACTAGTAATAGCGGCGATCTGCAATTTTTTGCGGGACTGCGACATTGCGGCGGACAGATCGGATCCCTGACTGACATTTTTGACACTTCTGGGGGGACCAGTGACATTACTGCAGTAATCATTGCTTAAAATATGCACTGTTACTGTAATAATGACACTGACAGGGAAGGGGTTAACATTGTGGGTGATCAAGGGGTCAAATGTGAGCCTAGGGGAGTGATTCTAACTGGGGGGGGGGGGGGGGGGTGGCTTCTGAAATGACCATAGAGACATGTGATCCTATATAGAAGGATCACAGGAGTTCTGTGATTATTCCAGAGAGAAGAACGGTCGGCTGTGTTTACACCAGGTAGCGAATTTAAAAATGTGAGTGTATTCAAAAATGCCATTTTCAGCATTTTGAATACATTGAAGCAGTGGTGTATTTTGGTTTTGTGCTGCCCTAGGCAAGACTAAAATCGGGCGCCCCCTTTCCCCATCCTATGTAAATTTGCCCCACTCCTTCCTTTTTAACAGATGTGACTCCCTCCAAAACTGAAGGACTACAAGTCCCAGCATGAACCCCTGAGATCTCACGAGAGGGGGTGGGAGAGAGAGCGATGAGGAAGGGAGGGGGGAAATAAGAGAGAGAGAGAGAGGGAGGGAGGGGGAAATGAGAGAGAGAGGGGGGTGGTTGAGGAGGGGGGTGAGAGAGAGAGAAGGGGGTGAGAGAGAGGGGGGATGAGAGAGAGAGGGGGGATGAAAAGGAGTGAGAGAGGATGAGAGAGAGAAAGAGAGGGGGTGAGAGAAGAGGGGTTGAGAGAGAGGTCTGTGAGAGAGAAAAAGAAAGGGGGTGAGAGAGAGAGGAGGGGTGAGAGAGAGAGCGAGAGAGGGGGGGGGTTGAGTGAGTGAGAGATGAGGGGGGTGAGAGAGAGGTGGGAGAGGCAGCTCAAGCAACCAGTGGCCAAAAGAGTCTCGGGTAGAGGGTGGGTGGCTTTTTTGCTGCCCCCCTGCAAAGTGCCGCCCTAGGCCTGGGCCTTGTCGGCCTAGGCCAAAATACAGCACTGCAATGAAGTGCAGTGGAGGGGTCTAGGGTCTTTTAAGGCGTTTTTCCACTGCATGGTACGGATCGGTTTGGATTGGTTTGGCACTTTTCCACTGCATGGTACCGCATGGTACGGGTTAGAACGGTTCAGTACGGTTTGGTACAGCGGCACTTTTCCACTACATGGTACGGCGTCGGTACGGCTCGCTTAAACAGTACCACCTCGGTTGTGGTTCCAAGCAGGCTGTACCGATACCATATCCCACAATCCTTAGCATGCAGCATTGAGTGTTTGTCACTACTAGCCACTGATTAGTCAGAGAATCGTTGTAATCCCACCCACTTACTACTTTAGTGGAAAAGCAAACCGAGTCGAATAGAGCCTATACAGTGCTGAAAGGTGCCGACTCGTCCCATGCAGTGGAAAAGCAAACTGAGCCGAGCTGGGCCAAGCAGTGCCGAGTGGAGCCGAGCCGGTACTTGCAGTGGAAAAGTGCCATTAGACCCCCGATCCCTCTATAAAGAGTACCTGTCACTGCATATTGCTGTCACAAGGGATGTTTACATTGCTTGTGAAGCAATAAAAGTGATCAGATTTTTTTTTTTTTTTTAACCTCCCTGGCGGTATGATTATGTCAGGAATTACATACCAAAAGCGGTACAATTCTTTTCATGGAAATTTGACGTTATGTATTATAGGCCTACAATTCTTAGTAATTACTGACTTAAACCTGACCAAAACAAGAGTCTAGTAGACATCCCAGATGTGATAAATTTGAAACACAAACACGTGAATTATAATCGAATCAATAATATTATTTTATTATTTAATATATAATATATATAATAAAATTATATTATTGATTAGATTATAATTCATGCATTATATATTATATATAGATATATGTGTGTGTGTATATATATATATATATATCTATATACATATATATATGCATACATATATATATATATATATATATGCATATATATATATACCGGTGTGTATATATATGCGCATATATATATATATATATATATATATATATATATGCATATATATATATATATATATATATATATATATAATATAAAATGTGTTTTGTGTAACGTTTTTTTTTTTTTTAATTTCCCTCCCTAGTTCCGCTCCCATGCAGCATTGCTGCTGCAGGGAACGGAACTAGGAAGTGATCAGAGCGACGGAGACCGACGGAGGAGCGGCGGGACTCTCGGCTGGCGGTCACAGCAATGAGAGATCATCGCTGGATCGCCAGGATAAGGTAAGAGAACACCGCTGCGCTCTCTGCAATCCACCCCGAGCGTGACTCGGGGTTACCGCTCCTGATATGAAAAACCAACCCCGAGTCACGCTCGGGATTACCGCTAAGGAGGTTAAAAACCTGCGATAAAGTTCAAAAATTTAATTAAATAAATAGAATTTTTTTTTTAAAGTGCCCCTGACACTGTGAGCTCGCGCACGAAAGAAAACGTATACGGAAGTCACGCCCGCAAATGAAAGCGCTGTTCCAACCACACATGTGAGGTATCGCTGCGATCGCCAGAGTAAGAGCAATAATTAAAAAAAAGAGCTACTCTGTATCTCTAAACCGGTAACCGTTAACATTTTTTAAAGTGTCGCCTATGGAGATATTTATTGACCGTAGTTTGTCGCCATTCCGCGGGTGTGCGCAATTTTAAACCGTAACATGTTAGGTATCTATTTATTCGGCGTGACATCATCTTTCACAATTTACAAAAAAAAAATGGGCTAACTTTACTGTTTTGTTTTTTTTTTAATGCAGTGAAATGGATTTTTTCCCAAAAATGGTGTTTGAAATACCGCGTGACAAAAAATAATGCAAATTATTCTCTAGAGTTTCTTCTAAAAATATATATATATATCATGTTTGGGTTGTTTCAAGTGGTTAAACGAAAATCGTTAGTTTTTGTCCCGTAAGAGAACAATTTTGGAGTTTGTCCCTTCGAAAATTTGGAATCTTCTGTAGAAAGTTCTGTACAAACTATACGAAAATTGTATGAAAATTCTTTGGATAAAAATGTTCGCCTGATTTTCTTAGAGCCCATTCACACTAGCACGACTTGTGAGGCGACTTGTGTAGCCCCAGGTCGCTTGACATAACAAAAGCAATGTTAATCAATCAGTGCCGTCTTAATTGCCACTACTGAAGTTGCTCGACTTCAGAAAAGGGTCCTGTACTACTTTGAGGCGACCTGTGATCCGACTGTCCCATATAATTCAATGGGAGTCGCCTCCTTATCTTAATTGACACGACTTGTTATCAGACTTTCCAGGAAGAAGAAAGAGATTAGCCAGGCATTCCCCACAGACAAAGTCGCCTGTCTACTCAAAGTAGTGCACAAGTCTCTTCCAAGTCTCTTCCAAGTCTCTAAACAAGTCTCTTCAAGTCACGGGGCGACTTTCTGGTCGTGGTAGTGTGAACCGGCTCTTATAGTGTGTACGAGTCTAAGCGCCGGTTCACATACACGCGACGCTACTTCCCGGGGCGACCTCCGAGATCGCGGTGCGAGCAGCGCGCCGCAACCTCGGAGCGGCCGCCACGGACTTCATAACATTGAAGTCTATGGCGGTCGCCTCCTGGTCGCCCCAAAGAAGCTCCGGACCCTTGTGTCGCTCCTATTAGAACGGGTCCGCAGCTTCCCTATGGGAGGCGACCTGCGGCGACCTGTGAGGCGACCAGGTCGCCTCACAGGTCGCCTTAGTGTGAACGGGGGCTTAAGGGGTTTATTTACTAAAGCTAGAGAGGACAAAATTAGTCACAGGTCTGCAGACAAACCAATAAGCTGCTAACCTCCGCTTGTTTAATTAGGCTTTAACAATAAATCCTGGAAGCTGATTGGTTTCTTTGCAGAATTGTTACTAATTGTGCCCTCTCTAGCTTTAGTAAATAAACCCCTAACTGACACTGATGCTAATTACAAAAAATAATAATAAATCCTGTCCAATAGATACTGACCCTGACCTTTGACCCTAGCCTTGACCCAAACACTAACCCTGGCACTGACCTAGATCAAACTTAGGTATTTTATTTTGTTTCCTCTGCAAGGAAAGAGAAAGGTACATTGTATTTTTCCTCTCCATTCACAGAGAGAGAAGAACACAGGGGCAGGCTTCATAGTGACTGATCACTGTGGTAGCCAATCAGATCAGGTGACCCGGAATCGGGAGATCTGGGTCCCGATTGTTAGTATGGGACCTGGGGCTCTTGATGAGACCCCGGTCTCTGTGTTGAGAGTGTGCTGTGCTTTGCGCTCCCAGCACAAACAGAAATACGCATATATGTGGCCCCAGGGAAAAAAGCCCAGTGCAGTGGGGCCGCATATATGTGTTGTTTCAGCAGGAAGGGGCTAAAGTAAGAATGCATTGCAAAAATATATATCTTAAATTCAGTGGCGGCTGGTGCTCCATCAGTCGGGGGGAGGGGGGTGGCAGACGATAAAAAATAAGTCAATATTGCTGCGCCAAGTGACTCAAATCATAAATCAATCAAAATAAATCAATGACAGTGATAACATATGAATCATACAAATAAATCAAAAGATGTAGATGAATGTGAACTGATTTTTCACAATATAAGTATACAAAAGTGCAAATGCAAAAGAAAAAGTGCAAGTGCAAAAAATGAACATAAAGTGCAATTGCAAAATGATCTGAAAGAAGTCCCAAACCCAATCCTAACCAAGGAGAGGGTCCTCCAAATATCCCAATCAGTTATCCAGTGAGGTAAAAGTGAGATCGTTCTCCAAACCACTTCAAAATAGTGCTCTGAGTGACTGGTGCTGGAATGGCAGCTCACCTCGGGGATAGACTCATAGAGCAGGGGTAATGAATTAAAATTCAAGGAGGTCCGGTTGCTAAAATTTTCTTTGGGCCGAGGTCCGAATCTGAAGTCTTTGCTATGACTCAGAAAGATGGGCAAAACAAAAACGTGTCCATCAGCGTTGCTCTTAACATAAAATATGCCCATCAGAGTGCCCCCTAACATAAAATGTGCCCATCAGAGTGCCCCCTAACATAAAATGTGCCCTTAGCATAAAATTTGCTCATCAGCGTGACCCTTAACATAAAATAAGGGACACGCTGATGGGCACATTTTATGTTAGGGGGCACTCTGATGTGCACATTTTATGTTGGGGGGCACTCAGATGGACACATTTTATGTTAGGGGGCACTCTGATGTGCACATTTTATGTTAGGGGGCAATCTGATGGGCATATTTTATGTTAGGGGGCACTCTGATGTGCACATTTTATGTTAGGTTGCACTCTGATGGGCAAAACAAAACGTGTAAATCAGCATTGCTCTTAACATAAAATATGGCCATCAGAGTGCCCCTTAGCATAAAATATGCCCATCAGATTGCCCCCTAACATAAAATATGCCCATCAGAGTGCCCCTTAGCATAAAATATGCCCATCAGAGTAGCATAAAATATGCCCATCAGAGTGCCCCCTAACATAAAATGTGCCCTTCAGAGTGCCCCTAACATAAAATGTGCCCATCAGAGTGCCATCAGAGTGCCCCCTAACATAAAATTTGCCCATCAGAGTGCCCCCTAACATAAAATGTGCCCATCAGAGTGCCCCCTAACATAAAATGTGCCCATCAGAGTGCCCCCTAACATAAAGTGCCCATCAGAGTGCCCCCTAACATAAAATGTGCCCATCAGAGTGCCCCCTAACATAAAATGTGCCCATCAGAGTGCCCCCTAACATAAAATGTGCCCATCAGAGTAGCATAAAATGTGCCCATCAGAGTAGCATAAAATGTGCCCATCAGAGTAGCATAAAATGTGCCCATCAGAGTAGCATAAAATGTGCCCATCAGAGTGCCCCCTAGCATAAAATGTGCCCATCAGAGTGCCCCCTAGCATAAAATGTGCCCATCAGAGTGCCCCCTAGCATAAAATGTGCCCATCAGAGTGCCCCCTAGCATAAAATGTGCCCATCAGAGTGCCCCCTAGCATAAAATAGGCCCATCAGCGTGACCCGTAACATAAAATAAGGGGCACTCTGGGCACATTTTATGTTAGGGGGCACTCTGATGGGCACATTTTATGTTAGGGGGCACTCTGATGGGCAAAACCGTGTAAATCAGTGTTGCGCTTAACATAAAATCTGCCCATTAGAGTGCCCCTTAACATAAAATCTGCCCATTAGAGTGCCCCTTAACATAAAATCTGCCCATTAGAGTGCCCCTTAACATAAAATCTGCCCATTACAGTGCCCCTTAACATTAAATCTGCCCATTAGAGTGCCCCTTAACATTAAATCTGCCCATTAGAGTGCCCCTTAACATTAAATCTGCCCATTAGAGTGCCTCTTAACATAAAATAAGGGGCATGCTGATGGGCACATTTTTTTTCTGGGGCACTCTAATGAGCACTACAAAATATGCCCATCAATCTGCACACTTTAAAAACCTCCCATCAGCTTTAAGTGCAGCTATGACCACATTCCTTTCTCCCCTTGTGCTCCACATACCTGGAGCCAGGAGCCGAGCCAGAAGCCACGAGCAGGGGGGCGGGGCGCGCACATAATGTCACGCCCCAACTCGCTGCCTGGCTGAATGGGAGCCGCAGTCAGGAGCGGGGGGCGGGTCGTGCGCGTGACGTCACGCCCCTACTCGCGGCCCGACAGGACACCGGCCGGGAACCGCAGCGCACACACAGTACGTCACTGGTTGCTGGGACACCCGCGGTCCCAGCAAACCATTGAATGAATAAAGGAGGCGGCCTCGCGGTCCGGGTGAAAGCATCGTGCGGGCCGCCAATGGACCGCGGGCCGCCATTTAGTGACGGCCGTCATAGAGAGTCATACAAGCATCGGTATTAAGGAATGGACTGCCTGTGTTTTTCACTTCACATCTCCAACCTCCCCTGAGCCAGCTTTCAGGGTGTGATGACACTCAGCAAACGAAATGGAGAGGAATCTAATGCTCTCACTTTTAAATATTTATTAAAAGAACCACAAGTATAGCACTTACATGAACAGGCACTTCAGACAGTGCGGGCTGCAAACAGCTTATAACGTATAGGAGGCAAACCTTCCTGGGTCTGATGTCTAACGAGTAGGCTCCTTCCCCGAACGCGTTGCGTCATGTAACTTTGTCAGCAGGGTGGAGTCTGAATCGGACATACAGCCTTAGAAAGAGACAAGCTGGTGTAAGAGATTGCAGAGTTTGTAGTGCAGCTGTCTGGAGGGGTGAGGCACAAAGCTACAGAAAGGAAGGTGCCTCACCCCTCCAGACAGCTGCACTACAAAAACTCTTACACCAGCTTGTCTCTTTCTAAGGCTATACGTCCTAATCAGACTCCACCCCGCTGACCAGGATAGGAGGGATGGGGATGGGGCTGGGCAGGTCTAGGCATGCCTGTCCAAGAAAGATTGACAACCTTTTCAGGAAGTGAAAGACAGCTTAGCAAATTCAGATAAAAGGGAGATAGCGTTGTCGGTGAAGAACAGGAAGAAGCGGATTGTCTAGTTTAGGTAAGACTTTCTAAGCTACACAAGCAGCTAGCCAGAAAATGAATAATATCAATTTAACATACTATTAATAGGAAAGATGTCATTTTTAACTGGAGTTTCCCCTTTAATTTAAAATTTAGACTTGGGGAAAAAAAAGTCATAATTTTTTCAATCAATTTAAATTGTTGTGTATTAAACCTAAACATGTGTTTTTCAATGTCCCTCTAGCCCTTATGAGTTCCATACACTTGTAAATGTAAAAATACTACATACCACCGGGAGCAGATACATTTATACACATATAGAATATTTATTGATATATTGTATATATTATACAAACCATTTAAAATAGATTTTACTTTGCTATTTACATATACT
Organism: Pelophylax lessonae; assembly: GCF_965119305.1. NCBI lineage: Eukaryota > Metazoa > Chordata > Amphibia > Anura > Ranidae > Pelophylax > Pelophylax lessonae. The sequence goes on along the minus strand of NC_138771.1, from coordinate 54,127,743 downwards.
TTTCTATTTTCAAAGGAAGGAATTACAGATATAGCGGTAGAGCTCTGAACTGTACAAATATACAATCATAATGTACATAATATATTTTACACAGAAAATCATACAAAGTTACATAGTGGGGACACTGGCAGTACATTTGAAATGACACAATAACACCTGACAGATTTTTACAGATTTATGTATTAAATGAAGGCAGTGCTGTGATGGAATAGGATGAACACTCTTTATCAGTGGAATCATCATAGCTCTCATAAAATAGATTTGCTTTGTTTATCTACAGCAATAACTGTGCACCTTTATTACATCAAATTCATCTTGAAAACAAAATGCCCAAAAATATTAGATAAAAGACATGTTTTTTCATCTGAAACCTGCAATAACTGCAGAATGCAAAAATATTACCATTACAAAGAAAATGTGGCACAAAATGATGGTGTGGCTTCTTTTTACAATGCTTACAATATTCATAATCCTCATTATCGCCTTATGTCCCCTTACCCTGAAGATAACATGTAGACATCACAGTGGGGGGGGGGGGGGTCTTAAAGTGGTTGTAAACCCTTACATATACCAAGTGAAGTGACTGGCTTTTGATTAAACACAGAGCTAAAATGAAATCTCCTACAAACGTTGTACCCATTTATCTGCAGCCTTCTCTCCTCTAAAGCCCTTCAAAGAACTTAGATCAAAGGCTAATACTTGGCTACAGAAGGCAGGGGGCGGGGATCTGGTGTCACACTCTGCACAGCTTACAGGAAGGACCTACTTGTAATATGAGACCTAAGAGCAAAAAATGGACACCCCCCCTTCTACATAGTTTTATAGGGAAAAATGCACAGCTGAGGCTGTCAAACACCAATCACCTGCTGTGTGCTGGGGGTAGGGGAGGGGGTCAGGGATATCCCCTTGGATTCTGTAGTGTTGGCATAACCTGTCAGAAGTGACTTACGCAGATAGTAGTGGGAGGGAAGAGCTGATGGAAATCACACTCGATACTTTGGACTGAGGCTAGTACACATACACAACTTTTATTTCAGAGGTTTACAACAACGTTAATGGTATCACGCTCTGTAATTTGCGTTCTTTTGGAATCCAGAAGATAAAACCTTGCCGGAACTGGTTGACTTGCATTAAAACACACCAATCAAAACCATTTGGGCTCAATGATTTCACTGATTCATGACCACTAGGATCAATATAGTTAAGTATGGAAGTCTTGGGTCTTCTGTAGATGGGCAGAGATTTCTTAGGTTATGATGAGGGTTACGGGTATGCAGAGATGTATAGTAAGTAGAACTACTTCACTACTGTACTTAAGTACCGAAAGGCGGTATCTGTACTTTCCTAGAGTAGAATTTTTTTCTCCTGCTTCCACTTTTACTTCACTACATTTTTTCAATGATTTCAATACTTCTACTCCGATATTTTTTTTTTTTGTGCTGCATAGTTACTCGTTCCATTTTTAAAAATTACCACTGCCAGAACAGTAGATGGCAGGTTTCACGAAGCTCAAAACATGTGTATTATCAGTGCATACGAAAATAAATGCTACTGTATGTATAAATAAAAGCTGCATTTGAAATAATAAAAAACAATATGATGTTCAAACTTTTGACTTCTTTCTTTAATAACTACATAACACAGTACTTGTACTTTTACTTTCAGTACTTGAGTAGCATTTTTTTTTTTCAAAACTACTGGTACTTTTACTTTCAGTACTTGAGTAGCAAAATTAAAAAAAAAAAAACTACTTGCAATACTTAAGTACAAAAAATGTTGAATACTTTAGTACTTCTACTCAAGTCACTTTTTGATCGAGCACTTGTACTTTTACTCAAGTATGGGTTTTGAGTACTTTATACAACTCTGCGGGTATGTCTGTTCTTGCTAAGGCTTTTGTCCCAGCCTGGGTACAATTCACTTCAGTACTAAAGTGGGGAAGAGATTCTTCTTTGTTAATATCTAGGCCACTTATATGGCCCAGTGATGCCCATATTGGTCCTATCCTTTTGTGAAAAATGTGCCCAGCTTGGCTAAACTAAGGGTACAAATACAGAGGCGCAAAGTGTTCTATGATCCAAATTATTCTATGCAACAAGAATATAGCAAAATAAGCATGTATGAGCACAAATGACAGGGGCTTGCATACATGGGTGTTGTTATTCTGTTTGGCGTGCATTTGAAACACTATGGATGACAGTTCTGACCTGCTTGCAGTGTGTTTTTGGGCAAAGCATGTTCTATTCAATTGCATTTGTTTTAAACAGGCCAAACATAGACATCACAATGCTGTGATTTGCGTTCAAGCACCCATGGGCATGAATGCAAATGCCAGCATTTGACAGCAGCCCCACACAAGCCCTAACACTGCCCACTGGGACATTCACACAGCAAAAATGTCCCAGGTACAGCAAGAATACAGCTGATTCACATGGCTGGATTCACAGATTGATTGATTAATATTATTATTATTATACAGAATTTATATAGCGCCAACAGTTTGTGCAGCACTTTACATTATAAAGGTAGACAGTACAGGTACAATACAATTCAATACAAGAGGGTTACGAGGGCCCTGTTTCTGAGAGCTTACAATCTTATACAAAGGGGCCAGTTGTACAAAAAGTGATAATTGTGAGGGATAAGCTGATAAGAGAATTAAAACTTCAGTTGGTAAGTGAAGGCGGGATAAGCTTCCTAAAAAAATGGAATTTTCAGGGATTGCCTAAAAGAGGACAGCGTAAAAGACAGCTAGACAGAATGGGGTAGAGAGTCTCAGAGGATGGCAGAGGCTCTGGAAAAGTCCTAGGGACGAGCACAGTAGGAGCAGATAGGACAGTTTGGGTGATATAATAAAGGAGTTGAAAAGTCATAAGGTAGAAGAAGATAAAAAAAAACCTGTGTGTAGCACCCCCTAATACTTACCTGAGCCACCTCTCTAGCCAGGGAAGTCCACGAGTCCCTCGGCCATCGGGGACTCTTCCTCTTGATTGGCTGAGACACCGCAGTGGCACCATTGGCTCCCGGTGCAGTCAATCAAAGTCAGTTAGCCAATCAAAAGAGAGAGGGGGCGGGGCTGAACCTCAGCTCAGTGTCTGAATGGACACACAGATCTGCAGCTTGGCTCGGGTGCCCCCATAGCAAGCTGTTTGCTGTGCGGGCACTCAACAGGAGGGAGGGGCCAGGAGCACAAAAGAGGGACCAGAGAAGAGGAGGACCCGGGCCACTCTGTGCAAAACCAACTGCACAGAAAAAGTAAGTATCACGTTTAAAAAAAAAAAAAAAAAACACAAGACTTTACAATTTCTTTAAGAAAAGATTGTTGATGTAGCTGGGGGACTTGTAAATGGCTATGTATTTTGTCATTGTTATTTAAAATTGTATTCGTTGGTAACTGGAAGCCAGTAAAGGGATAGGCAGAGAGAGGTATCTGACAGAGCGGTTGATAGGGTAGCTGCAGATAGTTGCAGCCACTGAGACTGTGCGAAGCAATGCTGCTGTCAGTGTTTGGATATAATCACACAAGGAGCAATTACCTGTGGTTAGGGACAGATAATCGCCCGTCTATTTGCCGCACCCACCTATTAATTACAGCCAAAGGAATTTGCTGGATTCCTGCCACAGCCAATATTTTTGCAGTGGCCCAAGCTGCCAGGTTGGAAAATCTTTTGGCAGTTCTTATTGCTCTATTCTGATCAAAAAGAGATAATTAGGCACCATGTGTATTTAAAGTGGTTGTAAAGGCTGAAGGTTTTTTACCTTTATGCATTCTATGCATGAAGGTAAAAAACCTTCAGTGGGCAGCTCCCCCCTTATACTTACGTGAGCCCGATCCAGAGATGTGCAGGAGAGCAAAAGCTCTCCCAGGTCTCTCCCTCCTCATTGGCTGAGACACATTAGTGAGTGCCATTAGCACCTGCTACTGTCAATCACAGAGAGTGGGGAGGGAGCGGGGGGCAGGGCCAAGCTCCCATAGACACACAGAGGTGGCTCAGGAGCGAGGATGCACAAGTGCCCCCCAGAGGAAGTCACTTGCTGTGGGGGCACTCAGAAGGGGGGGAGGGGCCAGGAGCGCCAACAGGGGACCCAAGAAGAGGAGGATCGGGGCTGCTCTGTGCAAAACCATTAAACAAAGCAGGTACGTATAACATGTTTGTTAATTTTCTAAAAAAATCGGGAAACCTTAACCACTTGCCGACTGCCGCACGACTATTTACGGCGGCAGTCAGCCCCTCACAGGCAAAGTGACGTAGGGGTATGTCACTAGCCTGTGAGGCTCTAGGGGGGGAGCGCGCGCCACCGGAGGCGCGCTCCCGCCCCCGCTCGCTCCCTAACTTCCCCGCGCGTGTGACCGGCGGACCCGATGTCCGCCGGTCACTCACGATCGTCCATTACATAGGGAGAAAGGCAGGCGGCTAATGTAAACACAGCCGTCTGTCATTCTCCCCTGTGTAAGTGCAGAGATCATACGGTCCTGCTATGTAGGATCGTATATCTCTGTAGTTACACAAACAGCCACATCCAATCACAGTTAGAAGCACGCCCCTAGGGACACACTTAACCCCTCCTTCTCCAATAAAGTGTCATTATGTATAGCATAGTCATATGTATAGCACTGATTACTGTAGTAATGTCACTGGTACCCCCAAAAGTGTCAAAAATGTCAGTCAGGGGTCCGATCTGTCCGCCGCAATGTCGCAGTCCTGCAAAAAAAATCGCAGATCACCGCCATTACCCGTTAAAAAAAAAAACAATAAAAATGACAAAAATCTTTCCCTTAGTTAGTAAATGCAATAACTTTTGCGCAAACCAATCAAAATACGCTTATTGCGATTTTTTTTGCCAAACATATGTAGCAGAAAACAAATTGGCCTAAAATGTTAAAAAATTTTGATTTTTACATTTTTTGGGGGGGAATTTCATATAAGAAAATGTGAAAAATATTGTTATTTTTGCAAAATTTTCGCTCTTTTTTTGTTTATAGCGCATGATCAAAAAATCGCACAGGTGATCAAATACCACCCAAGAAAAAAGCTCTGTTTGTGGGAAAAAAAGGACGTCAATTTCATTTGGGTACAGCGTCGCACAACCGCGCATTTGTCTGTTAAAGTCACGCAGTGCCGAATCGCAAAATAGGGCCTGGTCAGGAAAGGGGTAAAATCTTCCGGGGCTTAAGTGGTTAACAAACCCTTTAAGTCTATAAGACTTCATCCAGCATGCATTACAATTGGCTAAAAAAATCACAGATCTGAACATTTTCGACGGGAAGATCAGAAGTCCTCTTGTATGTGCTCCTTACACCCAACATTCCCGGATTTTGATGAACTACTTCATTTTATGGCTTAACCGCAGTGAGCACAGAGATCTGTTTATTGTGATTTCTGCAATTAGCAATGAGGTGCTTCTGTATTGTCCCAGCATGGAATGTCGGCTACACACATTCCATGACCCTCATAAAAATGCATTCCTCCCAGTGCACACAACGGAGGAGCTTGTGAAAACACAAAAGAGCACCTAAACAATGCCAGGACAGTAATATGTCTATATTCATTCCAATAAGCAATGGTAAATCACTGATAGACTCTTTCCTTTCACTACTGTGCAGATCTGCCACATGATGAAGCCAAAAGTTCCAGATAGAATGCAAAGCAGAAAGAACGCAGCAACAAGAGCGGACATGTCTGATAGGAGATAATGAACAGATGAAAGCTGGAGACTCTTTAGATCTTCCTAATGTGTGGCGAAGCTTATCACACAAAAGCAGCAGTCACGGTGATAAGCTGGGGTTATTTTTAATTTCACTCCTCATTTTCTAAGTTGCTGCGACAACTTTAGAAGCTGTTAAGTAAACCATTTAGTTCATGTGTTAGAAGAGCAACAAAAAAACTTCACATAGGCAGTTTCTAAATACATGGCATAACCCGTTTTAAGTACACTCGCGAGTACGGACACAGCCTGGTCAGCTTGGCATGGCACTACTCCCGGTTTTTAACATTGGCATCTATGGGAAATCTTGGTCAGCTTGACATGGCACTGCTCCCAAACCATAAGTGACAGAGATACCAAACCTAAGGAGCACCGAGAGGGGACCCAGGACTACAACATATCCTATTTGTGGCCGGCCAGCTTGCCTAGGTAATCTACCATGTCATAGTCCTTGGTCCCCTTAACATGCTCCCCAAGCTTGGTGTCCTTGTCACTTATGGTTTGGGAGCAGTGCCATGTCAAGCTGACCAAGATTTCCTATGGAGTTAGTGTATTTACATGCATTGAGAAATGAAAAAAGGTATTGCTTCACTTTAAGTACATTTTCGTTTTACATACATGCTCTGGTCCCATTGTGTACTTAAAAGTGGGGTATGCCTGTACATGGCGGTTCCACCAAGTCAGACGGCTAGAATGTAAACCAGAACTGTTGCAGATGTTGAAGTCATGTCATGTGTCATCGTCTGCCAAGCATTTCAGGTATTACAGAGAGTCCGTTCTCCTCCTGGCAAACACTGCGGACATGCTCTTCACAATGCCTCGTATTCCCGTCCCCTTCTTGGTCACCAGCTTGGACTCCTTAATTTTGTCCACCAAGCCATGGAAAACCATAAGAACGCCGTGGTAGGCCTCGGCTGCTGAAACCTCATAGAATTCACAGTCCATAGACAAAGCCAAAAGCCTCCCTTCTTCGCTGGAGACAGTCCGAAGGTGATGCAGATCGCGCTTATTACCCACAATGACTATGGGCAGTTTCTCTGGTCCTAAGCAGTCTTTGGAGGCTTTGATGAGTTGGATAGTCTGGCAGATAATGTTAAAACTGGCCCGGTCACAAATGCTGTACACTAAGACAAAGCCGTCAGCCCACTGAATGCGCTTCTCCTCCTCGGCGCAGCTTTCGTCAGTCGGCTCCTATGGCAATTTGGAAAATAAAAGTCAATTAAGAGCAACAACAGCATTTAACATGTAGAGGTCAATGGATTTATTAAAATCTTGTTGATCAGGAGCAGATGGTGCATTTTGACCAAATTGATACTTTCTTATGCCCCCAAAACAATAATACTTGACTCTCCATCAATTCCTCATCTCCCTACTCTACCACAGCCAGCAAAAAATACCTGGTACCTTCAGGTATGGGGGAACATGTGACCTCATTCCATGTGACAGCTCTATCAGCAAATCACTAGGTCTGAGCACTGTCACATGGTGGAGGGAGTGGAACCACTGATCCCTCTAGGCCAGGGATCCTCAAACTACGGCCCTCCAGCTGTTGCAGAACTACACATCCCATGAGGCATTGTAAAACTCTGAAATTCACAGCTATGACTAGGCATGATGGCAATTGTAGTTCCTGAACAACTGGAGGGCCATAGTTTGAAGACCCCCTGCTCTAGGCTCCAACACTGGGCATTTTGGTGCCAGCTGTGAAGTAGGAAGGACTGGAAGGGGAATCACTAGATAGGTGAGTGTCAGTGGGTCTTGGGTGGTCTTTTCATATAGACCAGGGGTCTTCAAACTATGGCCCTCCAGTTGTTCAGGAACTACAATTCTCATCATGCCTAGTCATGCCTGTGAATGTCAGAGTTTTATAATGCCTCATGGGATGTGTAGTTCCGCAACAGCTTGAGGGCCGTAGTTTGAGGATGGACAAAGTTGAAGTATAACTGAAGGCAACTTTTTTTTTTTTTTTTTAATTTTGGATAGAGTGGAGCGGGACTATACAGTGATGGCGAACCTTGGCACCCCAGATGTTTTGAAACTACATTTTCCATAATGCTCATGCAGTCTGCAGTGTAGTTGAGAATCAATGGAAATGTAGTTCCAAAACATCTGGGGTGCCAAGGTTCGCCATCACTGGACTAGAACATGTCAGGTTTTTTTTGCTGTCTGTGCCCCCGTAAGGGAGATTCATCCTCTCTATTTGCCCTGTTTAAAGTTATCAATACAAAAGAAAGTAAAAGAAAATCCCAAATTTTGGGTTGTCCCCAAAACAATAAGAGTGGGAAAATCTTCCAATGGAGACACTACTTCTGGTGACAACCAGGGATTCCCTTATTTTGGAGGGATTGCGATCACTTCCTCTTTTGGTTATGGCCAGGAACTGAAGGGAAATCTCCCCAATGGGACATACAGTATATAGCCAAAAAACGGACAGGGGTTATAACCCTCCCTTTCTCTATCCAAAATGAAGAAAAAGAAATAAGTTTTGCAGCTAGTTCTACTTTAGGTATCTCTTAAAGTATTACCTAAATCTTTAAGGCAGAAACAACCATATCTTAGGGGCACAAATATGGTGCCACATCCCATATACATGCATCCAAAAAAGCAGCAAAAAATTTCAATCAAAATTACAAATCACCTTGGTGGTGATTTGGAGCGCTGAATATGCCTGATGTTATTCTATGTTTTTATTAATGTGGTAAGACTCAGTGTAAATATGTCATTAAGAGCCCATTCAGAGGTCGCGGTCCATTGAGTAGTACAGGACCCGTTCTAATAGGAGTGACACAAGTCGCTCCGACTTAGAAAAAGGGTCCTGTACTACTTCGGGGCGACCTGGGAGTGACTTGCATAGACTTCCATTATGTGAAGTCCCTGCAAGTCGCGCCGAAGTCGCGGTGCACAGCGGTGCACGCGACTTCACAGGTCGCCCCCCGAAGTCGGATCGCCTCAGTGTGAACCGGCTCTTAAACTGCATATGTGCGTGAAAAATAAGAATGGTATCTTTATCATTTGATGTTGTCTTGGCTGTGAAATGCGTCAGCACTGGATTTTTCAAGTCATGCAACACTATAAGGACTAGTCTAATCTAGAATCATTTCACATCATGGACTGTGTATGGACTTCTCTGTGTGTCAAAGTGCTGCATTGACCATTGTAAACTATTAATTAGAGGGAGACAATGACACATGATTTTGTATGATATGAATGATGAATAGTAAATAGTAAATTTTGTTCAATTTAATTTTCTTAATTGTGTTTTGCTGCTTATAACTGTACAGTGCATGCCTTTCCTTTAACCAACAGACATTTTTGGTTCCTATCTTTCATTACCTAAATCTATTGCTGCATGACTGTTATTGCACACAGGGGCATTCCCCCTTACAGTGTAAACAAACTGTCTTATTTTGATGCCCAGGAGCCCCTGGTGGTGCATACAGCCACCCACAGACATGAATGCTTGAAAGCAGCTGCACGGAGGTAAGCACTGCTACTTGCATAAAGTAGTGCATGCACACAGACATAAGTCCCTGAACACAGACAGTCTTCAGCAGGCATCACTAAATGGCGGACCGAGGTCTGGATATGGACCGAGTCACTGTCCCATCCGGACCTATGAAACACCACCATTGAGGAGATGGTTCTCTTTCTCTGTCTCCCCTGCTGTCACTATCACAGCAGAGAGTTGGAGGCAGAACAGTTTCGCACACACAGTGGGAGGCACAGCAGCACTAGATGGAGGCCGGGAGCTGCTGGAATTACCTTTTCATATTGATATTGACAAGCAGGTGATGGGTTGCTGCTAGGATGCAGGGCGGTCCACGCAACCAATTATCACATTGTTAAAATAAAAAAGTTAACTTTGCGAGCTCCCACCCTCCATCTAGTGCTGCTGTGCCTCCCACTGTGTGTGCGAAACTGTTCTGCCTCCCACTCTCTGCTGTGATAGTGACAGCAGTGGAGGCAGGGAGAAAGAACCACCTCCTCAATGGTGGTGTTTCAGAGGTCCAGATGGCACAGTGACTCGGTCCATATCCGGACCTCGGTCCGCCATTTAGTGATGCCTGCTGTGTACCCAAGTAAGGTAGGAAGGGGGGCAGTGCTGTGATGTGAAGGAGGGGGGCCAGAGCTGCGGGGGGGGGGGGGTCTGTGACGTAAAGGAGGGGCAGAGCTACAGGGAGCTGAGATGTGGAGTTAGGGGCAGAGGACAATGCTGTGAAGAGGAATTCAAAACACTGGTGTGCAGGGGAATCTCATGTGAAGAGGGGATTGTGATGTACAGGGGGACTATGGAAACTGATGTAAGAACAGGATCATGAAATAAAGGAGGGGGGCTGTGATGTGAAGGACTTCAGTAATCGCACAAACATACGCGATTCAGACCTCTGCTGGAAGAAAAATGTTACTGATCTAACCTCCCTGAATTTTAATTTAGTACCCCTGGTCTATGGCCACCTACAACCATCCATGTATATGGGCGGCTGTATGCAGCCCCAAGGGCTCCCAGACACCAAAATACCCCATGTTGCTTACAATGTAAGTAGGACTGTGCCCGTGTGCATGAGTACTTAGGGGCATGCAACTGATATATAGTTAAGAAAACGCAAAGGTTTAGGAAAAACTTCCTTGTTAGGTAATCACGGTCAAAGAAAAGCTGATTTTCTTTGTTTTTCTTTTTGCATATTTTTTTGTTTTAAATACTGGTCTGTATCCTTTGCTTTAATACAATTTTCCAGTTGTTTAATCCAGCACATTCCTCAATCACAGATCAAAATGGAAAATATTCGACTTTTTTTCCGTGAAGTTGCATCCAGATAAGAGCAGCCTAGAGGTTCTAATTCTCCTTATCTCCCTTGGCGTCTATACATGATCAGGAACAGGTACCAGTGGTGTATTTTGGTTTTGTGCTGCCCTAGGCAAGACTAAAATTGGGCGCCCCCCCTTCCCCATCTTATGTAAATTTGCCCCACTCCTTCCTTTTTAATGAATGTGACTCCCTCCAAAATTGAAGGACTTCAAGTCCCAGCATGAACCCCTAAAATCTCATAAGATCTCACGAGAGGGAGGGAGAGAGAGAGGGGGGGAGGAATAGAGAGAGAGAGAGGGGTGAGAGAGGGGGAGAGAGAGAGAAAGAGAGAGAGAGAGAGGGGATGAGAGAGAGAGGGGGGGTGAGACAGGAGGGGTTGAGAGAGAGGGAGAGAGAGGGGGGTGAGGGAGAGGGGGAATGAGAGAGAGAGAGAGAGAGAGAGAGAGAGAAAGAGAGGGGGGTGAGAGAGGGGGGGTGAGACAGGAGGGATTGAGGGGGGGCGGTGAGAGAGAGAGGGGGGATGAGAGAGAGAGAGATGGGGGTATTAGAGATAGGGGGAATGAGAGAGAGAGAGAGAGAAAGAGAGGGGATGAGAGAGAGGGGGAATGAGACAGGAGGGGTTGAGAGAGAAAGAGAGAGGGGTGAGAGAGAAAGAGAGAGAGGTGAGAGAGAGGGGGTGAGAGAGAAAGAGAGAGGGGTGAGAGAGAGAGGTGAGAGAGAAAGGAGGGGTGAGAGAGAGAGAGAGAGAGAGAGAGGAGGGTGAGAGAGAGAGAGGGGGGTGAGAGAGAGAGAGAGAGAGAGAGGGGATGAGAGAGAGGGGGGGTTGAGAGAGAGAAAGAGGGGGGGGTGAGAGAGAGAGAGGAGGGGGTGAGAAAGAGAGAGGTGTTAGAGGTGCTTCTAGCAACCAGTGGCCAAAAGAGTCTCAGGTGGAGGGGGGCGGCTTTTTTGCTGCCCCCCTGCAAAGTGCCGCCCTAGGCCTGGGCCTTGTTGGCCTAGGCCAAAATACAGCACTGACTGGTACAGATGTTTTAAAGCAGCCGTGTTTTTCCATCAGCTAAAATCGCAGTCTCTAAAAATCATCCAGTGATACCTTTCTGTATGTTGTAATATCAAGTAGGATAAGGAAAGTCATTGAGTAAGACCCTTAGTAACATAATGGCTACTTCAGTAGTAAAATATTAGGTGTTTGGTAACTAATTAAATAAGATTGTGCTTGGTGTCATATGACTGTGTGCACAAGTGTCCCTAAGCACTGATACTGTATCATGTTCTGTGTTTGCAGGGTTTAAATTCATTGTTTAATAACGGAGTCCTGGAGCAACTAATCAGATTCCTAGTATAGGAAAAAGAATTCCCATGCAGGACAAAAAAAAAGCATAAGAAACCAAAAAAACAAAACAAAGCTGCTTAACACCCAACCCAGTACCATATACAATATATTACCAAAAGTATTGGGACACCTGCCTTTAAATATGAAGTAAACTCTTCCTGCTTTCTTCGTTTTTTATTTTTCCCCCTGCAAAGTAAATGCATAATGTGCTAGTATGCATAGCATACTAGCACATTATGTGACACTTACCTGCAAACAAAGCCCGCGTTGTCCCCACTGGCGGCCACATCCATCTTCGCCCATCTTCCTTTCCGAGTCTGCGGACTCCGGCTGTATTACTGGCCAGAGCCACGTGATGTCACTCTTGTGCATGCCCGCGGAAGTCACCGGTCACAGCACAGGGCTCTGAAGAAACGGCATGGGCGGCCGTTTCTTCAGAGCGCATACGGCGATGATGGCTGAATGAAATGTAAAAATCTCCTGTGCAAGTTTAGGAGATATTTACAGTACCTATAGGAAAGCCTTGTTATAGGTTTACATATAGGTACAAGTTCTCAAGGTGGGTTTAAAGCCACTTTAAACACACATGAACTTTAATAGCATCCCAGTCTTAGTCCATAGGGTTCAATATTGAGTTGGCCCACCCTTTGCAGCTATAACAACTTAAACTCTTCTAGGAAGGCTGTCCACAAGGTTTAGGAGTGTGTCTATGGGAATGCTTAACCATTCTTCCAGAAGCGCATTTGTAAGGTCAGGCACTGATGTTGGAGAGAAGGCCTGGCTCGCAGTCTCCGCTCTAAATCATCCCAAAGGTGTTATATTGGGTTGAGGTCAGGACTCTGTGCAGGCCAGTCAAGTTCCTCCACCCCAAACTCGCTCATCCATGTCTTTATGGATCTTGCTTTGCGCCCTGGGTCAAATCATTTGGTGGAGGGGGGATTATGGTGTGGGGTTGTTTTTCAAGGCTTGGGCTTGGCCCCTTAGTTCCAGTAAAGGGAACTCTTAAAGCGGGGTTCCACCCATTTTGGTGTTTATTAAAAGTCAGAAGCTACAAATTTAATAAACACACACCCACCTGTCCCACGGTCCAGCAATGCGGACCGTTCTCTCGGTTCTCTCCCTCTTCTCCATGCAGCGCCGGCAACTCTAGTGTGGGCACCCGGCTATGACAGCTTGCGCCCAGAAGATTGCAGGGAGGGAGGGGGGAGAGGAGAACTTCCACTCGAGCTGCCTAGGCGGCCCGAGCGGAAGTGGGAGCAGGTACCTGTCAAATCTAGGTACTCGAGAAAAATGACATGCTAAATGTGGCATGTCAGGGGGTCAGGAGCACTTAAAGCGTAAGTTCCCCTTTTGGGTGGAACTCCGCTTTAAGGCGTCAGCATACCAAGACATTTTGGACAATTTCATGCTCCCAACTTTGTGGGAACAGTTTGGTGATGGCCCCTTCCTGTTCCAACATGACTGCGCACCAGTGCACAAACAAGGTCCATAAAGACATGGAGGAGCAAGTTTAAGGTGGAGGAACCTGACTGGTCTGCACAGAGTCCTGACCTCCACCCGATAGAACACCTTTGGGATGAATTCGAGCAGAGGCTGCAAGCCAGGACTTCTCTCCAACATCAGTGCCTGACCTCACAAATGCACTTCTGGAAGAATGGTCAAACATTCCTATAGACACACTCCTAAACCTTGTGGACAGCCTTCCCAGAAGAGTTGAAGCTGTTATAACTGCAAAGGGTGGGCCAACTCAATATTGAACCCTACAGACTAAGACTGGGATGCCATTAAAGTTCGTGTGTGTGTAAAGGCAGGCGTCCCAATACTTTTGGTAATATAGTGTATTTTTCTTTTGCTCCCCTGACACTCCATTCAGCAGGAGAATCCACCCTCCTATGAGCTTTTACAGAACAATGTACTCTACTCATGTGACCGCACTGGTGCTTGATAATTGGTCCAGAGTCGCATGCTTCTTTATACCCAGAAGTACCAAATCCAGTATATTCTTCACTCAGCAGCTGAACAGAGCAGAGGGGGAATTCATCAAAGGTGGGTATGCGATACTGCGCAGTGGGGGGTAATAAAGCAAATCTGTTACTTTGCCCTGCATGGAGAAGGTGCATGTAAATTTATTATATGAAAAAAGTTTGTTTGGAGGGGAAAAAAATCTTTGCAAAAATATCCCAGATTTGCAGATTTGTATAAACTGATCTAACTCGATTTAGAATGAGTCCATGTATGGACAGACATCAGCTTATAAAGAGGTAACAATCTTAAAGTGGAAGAAAGGCTGAAGCCTGGAACACACGTTAAAGAGGAGAAAAAAAAACAAAATGAAGAGTCAGCAGCTACAATTACTGTAGCTGCTGACTTTTAATATATAGACACTTCCCTGTCCAGGGAGCCCTCGATGTCAGCATCCCAGACGATTTTCGGATCAGCTGCCGCCGCCATTCTTTCTGCGGGAATCCAGCTATGAAGCCTTTCAGCTTCACAGCCAGTTCCCTACTGTGCATGCGCCAAGTGTGCTGCTCATTCTCATAGGCTCAGCGGCGGGGGGAAGGAGGAGGACGGAACTTCCTGTGGACGGCGCCACGGCACTATCTCCTGGAAGTGGGGAAGGGTACCTGTCAAAAACAGGTACCCTTTTCCCCCTCCCCCTGAAAGGTGCCAAATGTGGCAACGGGGGGGGGACAAATGAGCAGCAGTTCCACTTTTGGGTGGAACTCCGCTTTAAGTTTTTCTTCCTGTTCAACCCAGTGGGCTGAACAAAAAAAAAACTGAGAAGGGACTGTACTAACTATGCGATGTTAGTACAGCGATCTCCCCGCTGTGCTATTGTGTGTCTGACAGGGGGACAGCCCCCCCCCCCCCCGCCAGAATACACCAGTCAGAACTCACTGGTTGAAAGCACTGATTGGATGCCGATCGGCTGCTGGTTTTCCAGCATGTTCATTCCACAGAAGCCAGTCATAAGATCAGCATCTGTCTGACTAGCAGCTGAACATAAGGGCCGATTGTTGGCCGGTTTCTACTGTAATTGAAGAGACAAGGACTCACTGCTCAAGGTGGTGTAATTGCCTGATGACTCACAATGGTGCATGCCCCGGCTGCACCTGGGGCATCGTGAGAAGGTAGACGCGTTTCACACACTGACTGTGTGCTTAATCATTACGATTAAGCACACAGTCAGTGTGTGAAACGCGTCTACCTTGTCACGATTGTCATAATTTGGATGTCCAGTCAATAAATCTGGATTTTGACTCAACCTGGAGTGCTGCCAATTCCTTTTCCTTTATTCGGTTTCTACTGTACCAGCTGATTTCAACCAATATTTGGCCCGTGTGTATGGGGCTTAAAGCGGAGTTCCACCCTAAGTGAATCTTCCGCTCATTTGCTTCCTCCCCCTGAAAGGTGCCAAATGTGACAGGTACCCTTCCCCATTTTGGGAGATGGCGTCGCGGCACCGTCCCTCCAAAATTTTGCCCCCTCCTTCTTCCCCTGCCGCTGAGCCAATCCGAATGCACAGCGTGCTTCGCGCATGCGCAGTAGGGACCCGCCGTGAAGCCACAAGGCTTCACTGCCGGATTCCCTTACTGGCAATGGCGGCGGCAGCACCCGACAGCCAATGGAAACATCGGCTGCGGTGCTGACATCGCTGGACTCCAGGACAGGTAAGTGTCCTAATATTAAAAGTCAGCAGCTACAGTATGTGTACAGTGTGTGTAGCTGCTGACTTTTAATTTTTGAAGGGAGGGCGGAAATCCGCTTTAAGTCTAATGGTTCTAGAAAATGTTCCCTTCCCCTCCTCCTACCTACCCTGTATAAAAAGGTGTGCATACTTAACTATTTTTCTTCGCTCCAGTCCGGTCACATGATCCTGCAACTCCAGGACAGGGATTGCTCCACAGCTAGGAATTCTGGGAGCCATGAAGTCACCCACAGGATCCCATTGGCCAGCCATTGTTGGTTCTCCCTCCTCTCCCCTGCAGCAGTCACTAACTAACACAGGGGAGCTGGGAGGTGCAGAATGACATAACCGGACCGGAGCAGACTAAAAATAGGTAAGTACACACTTTTTTTTTTCATACAACTTACGCTGGCCATAGATGAGTACAATTTCAAAGGTAAACTCTTAGAGAAAGAATGTTTGAAGAAATATGGTTTGACTTTCTAATCAGTAGTGGCGTCAAACCGGCGTTTGTTTTTGACCACAGTGACGAGAAAATTAGAAGGAACAGGGTGGAAATGTTATCTCGAACGAACAAACTTCTAACAGTGTATGTCGTTTTCATTCGGTAAAATCCAATATTTCCAAAATCAAATGTTAAAAGCAAAAACAAAATCTTTTGAACGACGTTCGAATGTTGTGCCAGTTTTCGCACAAATTTTCGTTTGAATTTCTATCCCTCTATGGGCAGCTTTAGGCAGGATACGAAGGAGGAGGGGGAGGGCAACCTTATTTTGATTTGCTAGACTGAAGCCTCGTACACACGCGTCGAAAATCGGCAGGGAATTTTCGTCCAACGTCCGATGTGCCGATTTTCGGCTTGTTAGTATGATGCTTCCGACAACCAACTCCAACTTTTCGGCCGAAAAAAATCTGGTGTGCAGGCTATAAAATTTTTGTTGGCCGTCAAAACACGGCCGATTTTCGTGCAGTCAGTACCGATTTCGACAGGGAAAAATCTGATGAGCAAGACTGGGCATGCTCAGAGAAGAAAGAACACAAAGAAAGCAAACCAACACATGACATCACTTCTAAAGTAGAATTTTGGGCGAGAAAATTTGTGTGCAGTCTAGGCACATTCCAACCAACAAAACACAACTCTGGACAAAAGACTGACGATCGCTCGGCCGATAATCGTTGCGTGTGTACGAGGCTTTAGTCCCAGTTCACAATGGTGCCATACAGGAAACCATGCAATTTAGTGCCGGTTCCCGCATCTCACCTGAATCGCACACTGATTCACAATGAGATCTGCGAATCGCTGAGGTTGTCAATGTAAAGTTAACGACACCCCCAGATCGGTTTGCAGATCGCAGTGTGAACTGTGAAATGCTGCAAGAATCGGATCGCATAGGTGTGAACATCCATGCAATCTGATTCCAGTGCTGACCAAAAAAGGGTCCTGCACCATTTTGGTGCAAATGCGATGCGATTTTATCCGTACAGTTTGTATGACTGAAATTGCATCGTACAGACATTAGTCATTAGTCCCGGCACTAAGGTGAGGGATGATGTCATTCTCACTAAATTTATGGTATCTGATTGTGTCATAGAGTGGGCGGAGTAAAAAAATAAAAATGAAGGAAGAGGGCAGGGCATGGGTCCACTTTAAAATGGAACTCAACTGTATCTAAGTACAATAAACTGAAAACACTATTTAATTCATTTTTAATATTTAAAGCAAACTCCCCCATCCATCCAGGTCTCCATGCTTTATTTTGTTGAGAAATCACTTTATAAAAAAAAACACTCCCTAACATTTCTATCCACAGCCATCTGTGTAAGGGCAGATGATTCATGTAGTATTTGCTTCCTGTGATCCATCTGCCCTTTGCTCAGGCATGCAGGCAGGAGGTGTGCTTAGCTGTAAAAGTCCCTCCGCCAGATAAAAGAAATAAAAATGCAGATGAACCCTCCTGGGATGAATGACATCATTTTGGCCTAGACCAGAAACCAGGAAGCAACTGAATAAATAAAAAAAAAAGTAAAAAAAAAAAAAAAAAAAGTTTACAACAAGTAAATATAATCTACCTTTCTATCTATTTACTATTGCTAAAAGATTACAAATTTTGATTAAACCACTTTAAGACCGGAAGGATTTGCCCCCTTCCTGACCAGGCCCTATTTTGCGATTCAGCACTGCGATACTTTAACAGACAATTGCACGGTTGTGCGACGCTATAGCCAAATAAAATTGACGTCCTTTTTTTCCCACAAACAGAGCTTTCTTTTGGTGGTATTTGATCACCTCTGTGCGATTTTTATTTTTTGCGCTATAAACAAAAAAAGGGCGACAATTTTGAAAAAAAGAAAAAACAATATTTTTCACATTCTGCTATATGACATTCTCAAAAAAAAATGAAAAATCAAAATTTAACATTTTAGGCCAATTTGTTTTTTGCTACATATTTTTTTTTTGGGGGGGGGGGTCGCAATAAGCGTATTTTGATTGGTTTGCGCAAAAGTTATCGTGTCTACTATCTACGGGAAAGATTTATGTCATTTATATTGTTTTTTTTTTTTTACTAGTAATGGCGGCGATCTGCAATTTTTTGCAGGACTGCGACATTGCGGCGAACAGATCGGACCCCTAACTGACATTGACTGAGATTGCTGTTCTGGCAGGAGGGAAGGGATAGAATTTGTGTCCCTGCAATGCAGGGAATAAATTTCCATCTCTTCCCCTAGTAAACAGCACCTCCCACAGTGTAGTAAAACACTGGCTAGGAACACAGTTAACCCTTTGATCGCCCCTGATGTTAACCTCTTCCCAGCCAGTGTCATCAGTACAGTGAGTACATATTTTTTAGCACTGATCACTGTATTAGTGTAACTGGTCCCCAAAAAGTGTTAGTGTCAGAATGTCTGCTGCAATATCAAAATCCCCCTATAAGTCGCTGATGGCCACCATTATTAGTTAAAAAAATACATAAAAATATCCTATATAAATTTATGAAGAAATTCGATTTTTTTTCATTTTTTTTTTTATTGGATATGTTTTATAGCAGAAAGTAAAAAATATTTTTTTTTTCCTCAAAATTGTCTTCGCTTTTTTTTTTTTTTTTGCATTGTAAACAAAAAAGAACGAGATGATCAAATACCACCAAAAGAAATCTCTATTTGTGGGGAAAATAAGGACATAAATTTTACCGTGCAATTGTCAGTTAAAGTAACGCAGTGCCGTACCGCAAAATATGGCCTGGTCATTAAGGGGGGTATATTTTCCGGAGGTTAAGTGGATAATATATCTTCCTATTTATTACTGCTAGCTGTAAAAGGCTCCAGGGGGGTTTTGCGTTTTTTTTCTGCCAGTAAGCTCCAATCAGGAACGCAAACCAGAAGGGGTTTTTTTTTTCTGTCTCTAAACGTTGAGCTGAAATTATGCCTGTAATTGTCCAAATGTACATGGACACATAGGATAACATGGAACTGCTTCTACAGGCAAAACCTGTAGAAGGAGCGATTTTTCTATTTTAACATCACAGGACACAGAGCCATAAATCATAACAGATGGGTTATATAGCCACCTATAGGTGAAGGACACTGGCAACCAATCAGAATTGATGACCTTCTCCCATACAGAAGGTACCTCAGTTTTTTTGCCAGTGTCTAAAAGGTAAAGGTCTCTGTGGAGAGGTGCTCCACATGTTTGTTATGTTTCAAAGAAGAAGAAAGAAGATTATGCTATCATACCCCAAATAAAGATCACTGGATCTAAGGGGTTAGCTATCGGATCCATCTAAAACAGTGAATGGACTAAAAGAATGGTGTCCTCTTTAGGTATTGGACCCTGGGATCTGGACCCCAAAGGCGTTCCGTGCAGGGTGCTCTAATGGTCCAGGGCCATGGCCCCTCTTATATAGGGGACCCAGTCCTTGAAGGTCTTTAAGACCATGCTCACCGTGAAGAGTGAAGATTGGATTCTTGCTTATAGCAGTTTCCTGCCGCAGGACTGGTGAGTCCATTTTAAATATTTACACAGCAAACAAAAACCTTAAAAGGTTTAAAAATTGCAAAAAAGTGTAAATATTTTATGCACTGTTCCCTTTAATAAGATTACAGAGACTTGTGCCAAGTGTATTTCTGCTTGTATTTGCCTTGTAGCAGGTTTATGCATAGTATGTTTAAAGCATATTGTTACACTGTTTCTTACCCTGAGCTGATTATCTGAAAAGTATCAGCTGTGACAAACAAGATTCAGCCTAAACTGCTCTCTCCCCCATTTGTTTGTGGTGTTAGCCCTGGCGCATAAGCGCTCGCATGTTCGCCTCTGCTGGATCGCGTGTCGCGTGTCTATGGCGTACACTTTGCATTTAAGTACAGGCGTACACTGCGTGGTGGGCGTGTTCTAACGCAATTTGGCCTTTAAGTGGACACCAGGCACCATGCCTCACATGCATAAAAGGGCACGTTCTGCAAGGAACTGTTTCCAACACACTAAGCTCTGTCACAGGCTGAAAGGGACACAGAGCAGCAGCAGCTGGGTTGCGTGATTCACTGTGGGTGTATGTTACTGGCACTAATAGGTCCTGCATCTTAGGTAATCAGTGTTGTGTGCATTAGGCTGTACAGTAAAACCTTGGATTGCGAGCATAATTCGTTCCGGAAGCATGCTTGTAATCCAAAGCAATCTTATATCAAAGCGAATTTCCCCATAAGAAATAATGGAAACTCAGATGATTCGTTCCACAACCATTTATTCATAAATCCTTCAGTTTATAGTCCATATAAAAAGATTATAGCATGGTTATAAAACCATAAAATGTCCATCCACAAATAGCCGCTTCCACAAGGGGATTAGAAGCAAAATCCAGTAGGAGCTACAGAGTATCAAAGAGAAGAAAGGCGCCTCTAAGTGTAGCAATATGGTTCCATTTAATGAAGGTACAACATTTAGCAACTCACATGGTTGATGAATAAAACAGGCACATCTAAGTATGCAGGCATCCGGGGTAAAGCTGTCCACATGGACTATCTTCTGCACCGCCGGCTGCCAGTCTGTAATCCTGACCGGGAAGACCACCCTGCAGTAAAGCGATCTGAAAGCGAGGGGAAGCATGGAAGGGATGACGTAGATGGCGGTGAGGAGGATGGTCTATGTGGACAGCTTTAGCCTGGATGCCTGCATACTTAGATGTGCCTGTTCCAATCATCAACCATGTGAGTTGCTAAATGTTGAACCTTCATTAAATTTAACCATATTGCTACACTTAGAGGCGCCTCTCTTCTCTTTTATACTCAGCTGTGACTTGAGGCTACTTGTATATCAAGACATCGCTTGTAAACCAAGTCAAAATTTATTTGAAAATTTTGCTTGTCTTGCAAAGCGCTCTTAAACCAAGTTACTCTCAAACCAAGGTTTTACTGTATAGGCGAGGCACAGACCTTGAATACACTTTAAAGGTAGTACCTCAAGTTTGTCTTGCTATAAAGCAATGTCTGCCCGAAAGAGGGCTGGAATGAGCACAGTTGGAAAAGGCACTGTGATGCCACCGTCAGGCCCTGAAGGTCCTGGTCATGCTTGCACTGTGTCTACTCCTCCTGATAAGCCAGAGGCAAATAACCAATCTGAGCCATTACGGTTTTCAGGCATAGTAGCTACTCCAAGTACTTCTGCCACAGCCTATGTTACCAAGGACGATTTGGCATCGGCATAAGCCAGCCTAGAGGGTAGGATTGCTGACATGATTGCAGCACCACATGGAGGAAAGAAGCGGGTTAGATCCCCCTCTCCTGAGCCACCCCCTGAATCAGTTCAGGATTGGGCAGAGGATGTGGAAGAAGTAGCTGATGGTGACCCTATAGAACAGTGATGGAGAACCTTGGCACCCCAGATGTTTTGGAACTACATTTCCCATGATGCTCAACTACACTGCAGACTGCATGAGCATCGTGGGAGATGTAGTTTGAAAACATCTGGGGTGCCAACGTTCGCCATCACTGCTATAGAAGGTCAAGCTGAAATTTTCACTTCTGGGGAGTCAGAGTCAGAGGAATCTCTATCAGCCTCTCAATCCCAGAGATTGTTTATCCAGTCTCTTGCTGAGATAGTCCGGGCTGAGTTTAAACTCTGACATAAATTGAAATAGAAGAGGCGCTGGTATTTATGGGTGTGTTCTTGTATGGTAGATATGTGTTCCTAGTACCACTGTGTGCTTAAACTGTGCAGTATTAGTGTGGGAGAATATAAGTGACAACAAAGCTCATATGTTGTACTGTGGCCCAGACCTTGGGCAACCCCGCAATAATTCAATCAAAAAATAGTGGTGTGTATCCCATAACAAAAACTCTGTGCACTGGGTATGTGATTTATATGGCTCTAGGCTGGCCAATGTATAGCTCTAATACTGTAGTAATCAAAATGCAATCACCAAACTATAAATAAAATCTACCTCATCACTGTTAACCTCCCTGGCGGTATGATTATGTCAGGAATTCTGTACCAAAAGCGGTACAATTTTTTGCATGGAAATTTGGCGTTATGTATTATAGGCCTACAATTCTTAGTAATTACTGACTTAAACCTGACCAAAACAAGAGTCTGGTAGACATCCCAGATGTGATAAAAAAACGCATGAATTATAATCTAATAATAATATAATTTTATTATATAATATATAGATTATATAATAAAATTATATTATTGATTAGATTATAATTCATGCGTTATATATTATATATATATATATATATATATATATATATATATATATATATATATATAAATGTGTTATGAGTTTGTGTTTGTGTTTTGTGCAACGTTTGAATTTCCCTCCCTAGTTCCGCTCCCATGCAGCATTGCTGCTGCAGGGAACGGAACTAGAAAGTCATCAGACGGACGGACGAGCGGCGGAGATCTCGGCTGGCGGTCACAGCAATGAGAGATCATCGCTGGATCGCCAGGAGAAGGTAAGAGACACCGCTGCGCTCTCTGCACATCTACCCCGAGCGTGACTCGGGGATACCGATCCTAGCCTAAAAAATCCACCTGGAGTCACGCTCGGGGATACCGCCAGGGAGGTTAAAGTGGAGTTCCGGCCACAAAATCGACATAGTCAATTTTGGGCCATCCGCTTCCTATTTGTCACCTGAAAAAGAAATGGGTAGTTACGATTTTTTTTTTTTTTTTTTACTTACCTTGTAATTGCAGAAAAATATACTCACCTTTCTTCCACTTCCTCCCTCGGCCGCGCGGCCCGCGCTGTCACTTCCGCTTTGCAATGATTCCTGGGAGCTGAACGTCATCGCTCCCAGGAATCAATGCGCCTGCACCGGCCCCGACGTCAGTTCCGGTTCAGGTGCGTCATACCTTGCTAAACAGCTTCTGGGCATGCCCAGAAGCTGTGCAGGGATGACGCTGCGGCCCCGGAAGTGATGGCGGGGCTGGCGCAGTGCATCGTGGGAGCAAAGAGGACGGAAGAGGATGCATAAGAGATGGCAGCGCTGGAGAAGAAATTTTAAAAGTGAGTATTTCTTCTAAAAGGTAAGTGCGAACCGGGACAGATCAGAGGCTATCCATTGTGGAATGTATTAGCTCTGACTGTCCTGGGGGTATGTTCACTGAAATTTTTTTTTTGTGGCCGGAACTCCGCTTTAATGCGATTAATTAGTGCAAAATAAATTATAATAAAAAGTATCTGAGACTTCCTGAAGACGATCATTATCGAAATGCATTGTGGTCCATACACCCGGAAATACTGAGAACCAGCGACGTCACTTCCGCATATCGCTTGGAACGCACGCCGTCCGCTGCCATGCTACAAAGGCTGCACAATTCTTATACTGATTAACGCAGAGGGATACAATATCCAAAGAAACATCTACCCTGACTAGCAAAGAGCGCCTTCACTGAGTGCCAGGTGGGCACACTTAAATGTAAGCGGCCATTCTTTTATCTTTTAGATTATTTTACTTTAATAAAAACGTTATTACACTATATTCTGGCTTCCCATTATCTCTATGTCAATACACTTGCCTGAGGCCACCACCATAGGATCGGGAGATAAGGAAAAGTGTGGAAAAGGTATTTTTCCCAGAGGCATTATCCAGTCCCTAAAGTCTGATAGCCTGAGGAGAGTTTCATGTGAAGGAGACAGGAGGAGGATTGATCCATACTAAACACGGATCAAAGGCTCCATAGGTCTTTGCGACCTGAAGAGATCTGGTAAGCAGGATTGTTTACCACATTATCACAATCAAGCACGAGGTGGAGAACTGAAATTGGAGAAATATTTATTTTTTTATATTTTTTTCATATGCTTTATGTATAATAAGAATACATGGACTATTAATCACTACTTTGCA
This sequence comes from Pelophylax lessonae, assembly GCF_965119305.1. Lineage (NCBI taxonomy): Eukaryota > Metazoa > Chordata > Amphibia > Anura > Ranidae > Pelophylax > Pelophylax lessonae. The sequence goes on along the minus strand of NC_138771.1, from coordinate 54,103,869 downwards.
CAATATATTGTTTAAATTGATTTTTTGGGCACTAATCTCTGTCACTTTTTCATTGCACATCCATTGCGATATCACTGAGTAGAGATACTTTTTATTATAATTTATTTTGCACTAATTAATCGCATTAACAGTGATGAGGTAGATTTTATTTATAGTTTGGTGATTGCAATTTGATTACTACAGTATTAGAGCTATACATTGGCCAGCCTAGAGCCATATAAATCACATACCCAGTTACCCAGTGCACAGTAGGGCTGCACGATATTGGAAAAAAAGTACATTGCGATATTTTTTTCCCCAACGATATATATTGCGATATTGAGAGAGCCATCAATCCAGGCTAAATACAGGGTTAAAACACACATATACTATACAACAAAATGCAGTATTGTGATGATGTGGAGGTCTTGTGAACTGATAACTTCCTATGCTCTCTTCCTCTGGGGACAGTTATCATTCAGCATTGTTCCTAGCTATCTCTATTGACTAATCCCCCCCCCCCCATGTTACAGAGAGGGGGAGGTGTTATATAGTCCTAACTCACTTCCTTCCTAGAGTGACAACGCTGATCCTCCTAGATACAGTACGGTTGTCACCCTAGGAATAGAAGTATGCTAGCAGGATGAGCAGGTGAAAATAAAGAAGAAAAATAAATTGTAAAAAAACAATTGTAGCCCCCCCCCCACCCCCCCCCCCACCTCTACAGACCGGTGAGCTGCAATAGGTTTCATTTCTGCACTTGAAGGGCTAACCCTTCACACAATCCCCACCCTCCCAATTCTCAAATTATTCCGAATTCCGAATCTAAATGGTAAACTGTGCGATTGTACGGCGAGAAGGTAAATCAGAATGACACGGTAAGACAGAAGAAATTGGAGGAGACAGACGGGGAGCCGGAGACAAATAGAAAAAGACATAAAAGTCTGGCACAGCGGAGAGGAGAACTTGAACCATCAGAAATCAGTTCCTGCCATTGGACGGGAAGATCTATAAGCAGAGAAATCGGGACTCACAGTTGTGGTAGAAGGTAGAAGAATACAGCCCAACAATGCCGACATCCGTCCCGCATGTTAAGTCCGTCCTGCAGCTCTCCTGACCGAGCGGTGAGTGCGGCACAGCGATCCAATCACGTCGTGAGTAGCAACACAGCGAACCAATCAGGTGTGCAGGCACGCGTGATTGGTTCCCTGTGCCGCTGCTCACGGCGCGCTGCTCACCGCTTAGTCAGGAGAGTTGCAGGACGGACATAACATGCGGGACGGTCGGGCTGTATTCTTCTACCTTCCTTCACTGTGAGTCCCCAATATCGGCTGATCCGGCGATGTGACTATCGCCCACTCCTGCAGCACGATATTCGATGTTACATCGAATATCGTTCAGCCCTAGTGCACAGAGTTTTTGTTATGGGATACACACCACTATTTTTTGATTGAATTATTGTGGGTTGCTCAAGGTCTGAAGGTCTGGGCCACAGTACAACATATGATCTATGTTGTCACTTTAGCCCCGTACACACGATAAGAAATTCGGCCGGGAAATTTCGTCCGACGACCGATCTGCCGATTTTCGGCTTGTTAGTATGGTGCTTCCGACAACCGACTCCGACTTTTCAGCCGAAAAAATTCTGGTGTGCAGGCTATATAATTTTTGTCGACCGTCAACGCACGTCCGATTTTCATCTCATTAGTACAGAGTTCGACGGGGAAAAATCTTATGAGCAAGACTAGGCATGCTCAGAGATGAAAGAACACATAGAAAGCAATCCAACACATGACATCACTTCTGAAGTAGAATTCTGTCGTACAGGAAAATTTGTGTGCAGTCTAGGCACATTCCAACCAACAGACATCACTCTGGACAAAAGACGGACGACCGGTCGGCGGAAATTCGTTGCGTGTGTACGAGGCTTAATATTCTCCCATACTAATACTACACAGTTTAAGCACACAGTGGTACTAGGAACACATATCTACCATACAAGAACACACCCATAAATACCAGCGTCTCCTCTATTTCATTTTATGCCAGTTTTATTTTGTGCTACACACAAAAATAAAAGGGGCAGCAGGTATTAATCTAACTCCAAAAAACAGAACCAGGCGCCTTTACTTACATTATTTCATGAGTTTAAACTCTAGCCCCTAGAGACAACTGAAACCTCTTTTTCCTCCCTGGGCTCATTGCGCCCTCCTCAGAGTCCTCCGTCATTTCCCATGCATCCACATAACACAATGGACATGCATCCACTCTTGGAGCAAGAAGTGTATAATAATGACTGGGATCATCCGGATAGGATGTTTGTTCCTTCGAAAAGGTTTTCATTGTTATATGCTATGGAGGATACATTTTCTAAGAGATGGAAAATTTCCACTGTGGATGCAGCCATTTCTTCGGTTAACAAGAATTTAACCTGCCCTGTGGATAATGCCCAGGTTTTTTAAAAATCCAGTGGATAAAAAGTTGGAATCTTTATTGAAAGCCTCCTTTGCGGTTGCAGGTTCTGCAGTACAACCAGCAGTGGCAGCCATAGGAGTGTGTCAGTCTTTGAAAGACCGCATAAAGCGAGTGGCCAAGACAGTTTCTTCTCAAGGAGAGTCTGTGGAAGATCTGTCAGATCTATCTCGCACTTTGTGTTTGGTAGTAGATGCTCTTACGGACTCCATAAGGCAAATGTCACGGTTTGCTCTAATGACACTGCATATGCGCAGAATCTTTTGTTTAAAGAGCTGGTCTGCGGAATTACCATGTCAAAAATTACTGGCTAGCTTCCCCTTTCAAGGAGAATGCCTTTTTGGTGATGATCTGGATAAGTATATCCAAAAGATCTGGGGGGGGGGGGGGGGAGTAAGTTGCTACCTGTAAAAAAAGGAAGAGCAGGCGTCCTTCCTTTAAGATCCCTAGCATTCATAATACCAGTGCTTCCAGTTCCAGGCAGTGGCGACGGCCTCAACCGTCTGTATCCAGACCCAAGCCTTCAAGGCAAAGTCAGAAAAAGCCCTGGGCCCAGAGATCAGCCAAGTCTTCCTCTAAGCCCTCTCAGTGAAGGGGCGACCCCACTCGCCTGGGTGGGGGAGAAGGCTCCTGCAGTTCTCAGGGGCATGGGTGGAGTTGGATTCAAGACAACTGGGTTGTCTCCACCATTTCACAGGGATACAAGCTGGAATTTTGGGTGTTCCCGCATGCTCGGTTTGTGAGGTCAAGTATGCCAACAGATCCCTTAAAAAAAAGATCTCTCTTTCAGGTATTGGACCAGCTGAGAGCTCAAAGGGTGATACCCGAGGTTCCAGAAAACGAAAGGTTCAAGGATTTTTACTCAAACCTATTTGTAATCCCCAAACCAAATGGGGATGTGAGACCTATATTGTATCTCAAGGCGCTGAATCAGTTTCTGAACGTTCGTTCTCTCCGTATGGAATCAATTTGTTCAGTCGTAGCCTCCCTGCAGGGAGAGGAATTTCTAGCATCCATAGACATCAAGGATGCATATCTTCATTATATTTCAGACCATTAAAAAAGGTTCCTTCGTTTTGCGATTGGAAACCATAATTTCCAGTTTGTGGCCCTGCCCTTCGGGTTGGCCACAACACAAATAGTGTTCACAAAGCACCTAGCTCCATTATTGGCTGTTCTAAGGTCCCGAGGGATATCAATACTAGGATATCTGGACGATTTATTACCAATAGATTGATCAGTGTCGGCTCTAAGCCAAACTATCCTTCAGACTGTACATTTTTTTAAATGTCTGGGTTGGATACTGAACTTAGCAAAGTCAGCATTTCAGCCATTCCAGCATTTGGAATATCTGGGGCTTCTTGTCGACACAGTGCAGGCAAAGATATTCTTGCTAGCAAGAAGGGTCTCAGACCTGAAGGGTCAGGTTAGGTCTATAGTAAGACGGAGCTATCCGTCTATATGTCTTTGCATGATGTTACTGGGGAAGATGGTGTCCACATTCGAGGCAATTCCCTATGCTCAATTCCATGCCAGACCCTTGCAGAACAACGTTTTGTCTGCGTGGAATGGAAAAATTCAGTCCTTGGATCGGTTCAAATCTCTGCTACCAAGAGTACGACAGTCTAAATTGGTGGTTGTTGACCAGAAATCTGGAGAAGGGAAAATCCTTTCTTCCAATGACCTGGAAGGTGGTGACTATGGATGCCAGTCTTTCCGGCTGGGGAGCAGTTCGGGAGGAAGCCACTGTGCAGGGGAAATGGTCTTGGGTGGAGAGTCATCTCCCCATCAATATTTTGGAAATTCGTGCATTCAGTCAGGCTCTAAAATTCTAGATGCCCAGACTTCGGGGTCACTCTGTCAGGGTGCAATCCGACAATGCCAAGGCCGTGGCTTATGTTAACCATCAAGGAGGCACAAGGAATTGATCAGCCCAGAAAGAGGTGGATATTATCCTGTCTTGAGCAGAGAAGTTTGTGCCATGCCTGACAACAGTGTTCATTCCAGGAATAGAGAACCGGCAGGCAGATTTTTTGAGCCGTCATCAGATGTTTCCGGGGGAATGGTCTTTACAACCCGAGATTTTTCAATTGATCTGCCTACCCTGGGGGGTCCCAGACATAGATCTGTTAGCATCCAGGTTCAGCAACAAATTGGAGAGATTTGTGTCCAGGACCAGGGATCCACTCGCAGTCGGAGTGGATGCTTTGGTGACTCCTTGGGAGGAGTATTCTCTGATTTATGCCTTTCCTCCAGTACAGCTGATATCACGTTTGTTGCGCAGGATCCAGCTGGAGGGGAAAACGGTATTTCTGGTAGCTCCGGCTTGGCCGAGGAGGATTTGGTGTACACAAATCGAGAGGTTGGCAGTGACGAGGCCCTGGGTCCTTCCACTGTGTCTGGACTTGCTCTCTTAAGGTCCGATATTCCACCCTGCTATACAGTCTCTAAATTTGACGGCTTGGCTATTGAAGCCTTAATCTTGGAAGAGCAGGGTGTGTCTGGCCCCGCAGTTCATACACTGATAAACGCCAAGAGGCCAGTCTCTAGAAATATTTATGACAGGGTCTGGAAATCCTACATTGCATCCCCGCACATATATAATCGCGAGAGTTCTATCCTTCCTGCAAGCAAGGGTAGATATGAAATTAGTCCTGAGCACGATTAAAGGGCAGATTTCAGCTTTATCATTTTTTTTTTCCAGGAACCGATCGCTTCCCATTCATTGGTTCAAACCTTCGTCCGGGGAATATTGCGTTTGCTTCCACCAGTGAAGCCACCGTTGTGTCCTTGGGACTTAAATTTGGTGTTGGCAGTTTTGCAAAAACAGCCTTTTGAACCTCTGGGGCAGGTTCCCCTGGTTCTTTTGACCAAGAAACTGGTATTTTTGATTGCGATAACTTCGGCTAGAAGGGTATCAGAACTAGCAGCTCTTTCTTGTAAAGAGCCATTCTTGATATTTTATCAAGATAGGGTGATTTTATGTCCTCACTCAGATTTTTTCCCCAAGGTGGTGTCCGACTTTCATTTGAATCAGGACATTATACTACCTTCTTTTTTTCCAGATCCTCACTCAGAGGAGGAAAGTTTATTGCAATCCCTTGATGTAATGCATGTACTTAAATTTTATTTACAGGAAACAGCTCAGATTCATAAGACCGAGAGCTTGTTTGTGCTGCCAGAAGGCCCTAGAAAGGGGTTGGCAGCATCTAAATCTACGATTTCCTGTTGGATTCGCCAGGTTATTACCCAGGCATATGGTTTAGTAGGAAAGGTTCAACCTTTTCCTGTAAAGGCGCATTCTACCAGAGGAGTAGGTGCCTCTTGGGCACATCGCCAAGGCTCTATGGCTCAGATTTGCAAGGCCACGACCTGGTCGTCGGTACATACATTCACTCGTTTCCATAGAATGGATGTTGGGACCCAAGAGGAGTCTGCTTTTGGCCACAGTGTACTGCAGGCGGTGGTGTAATCCTTCTGTTAAGGGTCAGATGGCTGTATTTTTTAGTGCCCCCCTCCCCTCAGATGCATTGCTTTAGGACACCCCATATTTTATGATTTATGGCTCTGTGCCCTTGATGTACGAATAGAAAATTTGATTTTGAATTCATACTTACCTGTAAAATCCATTTCTTGAAGTACATCACGGGACACAGAGGTCCCTCCCCTCTTCTATGGGGTATTTTATTGCTTGCTACAAAACTGAGGTACTTTCTGTATGGGAGGGGTTATATAGGGGGTCATCAATTCTGATTGGTTACCACCAGTGTCCTTTACCTATAGCTGGCTATATAACCCATATGTTATGATTTATGGCTCTGTGTCCAGTGATGTACTTCAAAAAATGGATTTTACAGGTAAGTATGAATTAAAAATCCCTTTTTTAATCAGTGTACATGGAGCCTAAGGATTAAAAATATTTATATGTTGATTGAGAGTTTAGATCCACCTTAATATGGGTCACTAAACTGGAAGGTGTGAGGACAAATAGGAGGAAAGATTTTCCCCTATGCAAAGTAAACTCCATAAATCTTCATAAGCTCACATTGTGGAAAATAGTAAGGTAAGCCGTTAAAAACCTCACCTTTGAGTATGGAAAATCCCAAATATTAAAGATAACTTCTTTTCCGTCCACCAAGACGTTGTGGCTATATATAGATTCTGCAAGAAGAAAACATTAGACCGGTCACAACAGTGCTCGCTCCGGGAATTAATATTGCACAAGTGTTTGGTTTGCATGAAAGCTTTCTTTGCGTGTTCAGGACAACTTGACTACATCAACATCCACCCAGCCACATCTGCTTCTGTTCATCCTAATAGCCTGCCTTTATTTCATTACGTCTATACGTAAGATTCCAAAGTGAAACTCAGACAAATTATGTTATCCTACAGTTTCTAAGTTAATTAGGCAGCTTCTTTAGTTCAGATGAGCTGCATGGTCTAAAAATAGTTTTATTATGACATTAGCTTCAACCAGGGGAACAATGGGTACAGTGCACTTCGTAATGACAATAATGGAGACATCAGTACAGAAGAAAATCTGCATCCCAATAGGTCTCTATAAAAGGATTTCTTCGTGGTGATCCTGTAGTAGCCAAAAAATTCCCATTCAAAAAAAGGAGAAAGGCTGGTGCTATGGAAGTCGGCTAAAACATTGTTAATTTTAGCATATGAACAACAGTCAAATAAAAACCCAACGCATTTCGGCCATCAGCCCTTAACCACTTTACGTCTGCCTGCGGTAATATTACTGCGGCAAAGTGGCTCGTTATCGTCTGACGACGTAGTACTACGTCGTCAGACACTTCCCTTTCTCGGCGGCGTGCGCGCGCCGCCGGAGGCTCGCTCCCGCTGTATTCAGTCACAGCGGGTGTCGGGCCAGGGGAGGAGCAGCGGCGATTGCCGCTGCTCTTCCCCGATCGTCAGGGATCTAGTGTGGAGTTCCGCCTGCTTGTGTAAACACAAGCGGGCGGATCTCCTAAGTGACAGGCAGGGTCAGATTGCAGGGTTCAGCATAGCTGAACCCTGGATCTGTCCTTGTGTCACATAGTCACCCCCTCCCCCCCCCACACGTCAGTAAGCACCAGGCATACATTAACCCCTCCCTCTCCAATAAAATTAACCCCTTCCCTGCCAGTGTCATTTTTACAGTAACAGTGCATATATAGCACTGATTACTGCAGTAATGTCACTGGTACCCCCAAAAGTGTCAAAAATGTCAGTCAAGGGTCCAATCTGTCCGCCGCAATGTCGCAGTCCCGCAAAAAAAAAAAATCGCAGATCGCCGCCATTACGCGTTAAAAAAAACCCACCAAAAATGGCAGAAATCTTTCCCTTTGTTAGTAAACGCAATAACTTTTGCGCAAACCAATCAAAATACGCTTATTGTGAATTTTTTCACCAAACATAGGTAGCAGAAAACAAATTGGCCAAAAATGTAAAAAAATTTTGATTTTTACATTTTTTGGGGGGGAATTTCATATAAAAAAAATGTGAAAAATATTGTTGTTTTTTCAAAATTTACGCTCTTTTTTTGTTTATAGCGCAAAAAGTAAAAATCGCACAGGTGATCAAATACCACCAAAAGAAAGCTCTGTTTGTGGGGAAAACAGGACATAAATTTTGTTTGGGTATGGCGTCGCACGACCACGCAATTGTCAGTTAAATTCGCACAGCGCCGAATCGCAAAAAGTGGCCCAGACGTAAGACAGCGAAATCCTCTAGTGGTAAAGTGGTTAATCAAGGTTATACTTTTTATTTGACATGCAAATTTTACCAGTGCAGTTCCAAAATTGGGGCATGCAGGACTTTGACGTGATGCGTTGGGCTTTGTTCCCCATTCAAAATGAATGTGAATTAGACAGGAATTGAGTGTGGATCCTGTGCGATTCATAGAGTGAACCGAGGCTTATGCAGCACACTGAACACAGGAAGATACAAGAACGTGTAACAATTTTAAACTGTTGCAACAGATACATTGTATTTTCTACAAACATCTCTCAAATATCAAAGTGTGTTTGCCCAATAGGAAGACAAAGGGGGTTTACAAAGGGTTATGCATGGTTATTTAAAATCTTTACCAAAAGGTTAACCTTTAATCCTGAAGGAACAATAAAAACACAATGCACTCATGTGCGTCAGTGGGAACTCTGATTTTATGGTGAGTACTGCAAACCAGGACAAGCAGAATGGATAAAAGCCATGTCCTGTTTTTACCTAAAGTGATTGTAAAATCTTGTTTTTTTGCTATAAAAATAACAAACATGTTATACTTACCTCCTCTGCAGTGGATTTGCACAGAGCAGCCCAGATCCTCCTCTTCTTGGGTCCCTCTTCTGTTATCCTGGCCCCTCCCTCCTGTCCAGTGCCCCCACAGCAAGCAGCTTGCTATGGGGGCACCCAAGCCGAGTCACAGATCCCTGTGTCCATTCAGACACCGAGCCCAACCTCGGCCTCGCCCCCTCTCTCTCCTGATTGGCTAGCTGACTTTGACTGACAGCAGCGGCAGCCAATGGCGCTGCTGCTGTGTCTCAGCCAACCAGGAGGGAGAATCTCAGGCAGGTGAGACACTCGTGGACATTGCTGGACAGAGAGGGACCTCAGCTAAGTATTGGGGGGGGGGGGGGGCTGAAGGAGGCTGCTGCACACAGAAGGTTTTTTATCTTAATACATAGAATGCAAAACGATAAAGAAAAAACCTTCTTCCTTTACAATCCCTTTAAGCAATGTCTAGGGGTTACGTGTGAATATTTGGCTTTAAAAAGAGAAGTATGGGAATATTCATACTTACCTAGCTGCTGCATCTGTCCCCCGGCACCTAAAGACTAAGAACCGAGCGATCAAACAGCACCGGTCACTTGGTTCTCACAGCTCCGTTAGCAGAGAGCTTGTGACTGTCAGTCTCCGGCTCGCTGCTCTGCCCCCTTCTCGCTCACTGGAGGGGGGCGGCTCAAGCTCTCAGCGGATCACTGAGTGGCTGAGCTGGGTGCCGGTCCAGGCATGTGGGCGGATCCCAACTCCATTGTCGCAATCTTGCCCGAGCCTGGACCGGCTTTGTGATGTCAGCCCACAGGGGGCTTCAGCCCACTGTCTGCTGAAAACGGGTCACAGGAGCACACTGCACTCCCGGGATCCACAGAAGTACAGCCAAACGAGCTTTGGCTATACTTCTTTGAAGATGAACTCCAAGAATTAGGCACAATGTACCCCTGTATTGGCCCTCTAGGCCCCTCCCCTGCACTACAAGGGTAAATGCCGATTTGGTCTAGAGGTGCAGGAATAAGGTGTAATACCATACTCCTTACTCTGGCAGAGTCCCTGCAGCTGTGCGACTTGGCTCTTCACATTTACATTTTTTCTGAAAAGGTGAACCCTTTAAAACAGTAAATATGTGATGGTCATAAAGACATCTAATAATGGTCTGGACTCAGATGTGTAAGGAATGTGTACTTACCGAGCTCTCCGTACTCTCCAATGAAGCGTCGTGTTAGAAAGCGAACTGTCAGTGCTGTAAGGAGGAGAATCAAAGTCCACATTAAAGTAAAAATATTACAGACAGAAGGTTGAAATCTCTGCTACACATGTAATTACTAATACAAAGAGATCAGGGTGTCACACTCCAGACATAATCCAATATGTTACTACATGTGGGTGTCGCTGTCCACAAGGGCTAAGGGCTCGTTCACCCTAGCAATGCACTCAGAAGAGCGACCTGCCTTCAAATTGCTCTTCACAGAGCATTTGACAGGCAGTGGGAAGGCATTGTTCACCTCATGGTATTTAACCCCGTGATCCCCAGAATAACACACTTTAACCATGTGCATTACACGTGCTTACAGAGTGGCCTAATTCACTTGAATGGGTCATATTTAGCCATTGAAAGCAATCGGGGGATATAATTCTTTCCATGATGTGAGTACATACCCTCGCTGCTGCCTCGCCAATATCTACCTCTAAATAAATAAATTTTGTCTTATTTATTACAGGTACTTATATAGCGCTGTCAATTTACGCAGTGCTTCACACACACACACACACACACACATACTGTATATATGTACACACACACTAATATATATATATATATATACACATATACACACACATATATATATATATATATTATATATATATATATATATATATATATATATATATACACACACACACATGCATATACTGTATATATGTACATACACACACATACATACATATACTGTATATATGTACATACACACACATACATACTGTATATATGTCCATACACACACACACACACCCACACACAGGGCTCGACAAACCTCAGGTGCTAGGTCGCATTGGCGACTAGAATTAGCGGCCTGGCTCCTGGGCTACACTGCGGCCCCCCACGCGGACTGAGATGCTGCGCTGGCCGGTAATTAAGGCCGCGGTTTTGCGGTCTACTGTAGGGAGACACTTCCATCGGGGAACTGGCTCCCTCTTGTGATGGCCAGAGCTGCAACAAGCAGTCACTGGCGGAGCTGAGATGGAAACAGTTTTTTTTATTTTCCCCCCATTAAAATTCATTTTTTATTATTTTTTATTCTCTCCCTGTCATGCCACAAAGCCGAAGGCCCCTTTCACAAGGGCTGTCGAATCAGGTCTGCCTGTGAATTTTTCAGGAGGACCTGATCAGACCCTCCAGTTTCCTCTATGGAGCAGAGGATGTCTGCTGACAACCGCCGCCATCCGATCCTGTCGGCTAAAAACAGACAGATGGTGGTCCTACATTCCATCCGTCCGACGGATCAAATCAGGTGGCATTGGATGGAAATGGACAGGCAGTCCATTTCCATCCGACTGCCCCATAGAGGAGAGCGGGACTGTGTCCATGTTTGCTCTGTGTAGCGGAGCTGACAAGACGGTCATCCTCCTGCTTAGCAGGGATTAGCAGAGAAATCCCCGCTGAGCAAGCGGATTCCACTTAGCGGAGGCGCACCTGTGAAAGGGGCCTAAGGTGGCATGAGATACTGGATCTCCTATCACCTCCAACTTGCTGAACTGTCCTTCCCTAGTGAGCCGCTGTCCATCACACCATCAAGCCAAGTACACACGGGTCAAATGCCAGGAAACATCTGCGGGTTCAATAAAAACTGACCGCCATTCGGCCCCTGTGTATGGCAGCCGGTCTGACAGAAGCCGACCATTCGGCATGCGCGAAAAAAAGACTGGCTCCTAACTTTTTTAGCTGGCTCCTAGATTTTGAGCAAATTTGTCAAGCCATTATATATATATATATATATATATATATATATATATATATATATATATATATATATATACACACACATATACACTACATACACACATACATACAGAGTATATTGTGCATTCAAATCAGTCCCTACCCTCAAGAAGCTTACAATCTAGGGTCCCAACTCACATTCATACATACACATACCAGGTCCAATTTACATAGGAGCCAATTAACCTACCAGCATGTCTTTGAAGTTGGGAAGAAACCCATGCAGGCACAAGGAGAACATGCAAACTCCAGGCAGGTAGTGCCGTTAGTGCCGTAGTTGGGATTCGAGCCAATGACACTAGTGCTGCTAGGTGAAAGTGCTATGAAGTAAGAAGGAATGACCGCACTTCCGATAAAGGTCAAAAATGGAGTATATTCCACATCAAACGAATGGCAAAATAAAACGTACACACTGTGAGTGCAGGAAAAAACGGTAGACGCGTTTCACGACTGGATGTGTCGCTTACTCATTACCAAGGTTAGTGCTAAGGTGAAAGTGCTAACCACTTAAGCCTCGTACACACGCAACGATTATCGTTCCGACCGATCGGCCGTCTTTTTGTCCAGTGTTGTGTTGGTTGAAATGTGCTCTAGACTGCACACGAATTTTCTCGGCCAACAAAAACCAACTGCAGAAGTGATGTCATGTTCTGGTTTACTTTCCGTGTGTTTTTTCTTCTCTGAGCATGCCCAGTCTTGCTCATCTGATTTTTGTCTGCCAAAATCTGCCAAAATCTGTACTGACTGACGGAAAATTGGCCGTTCTGTATTTTATAGCATGCACGCCAGATTTTGTTCGGCCGAAAAGTCGCAGTCGGTTGTCAGAAGCATCATATCAACAAGCCGAAAATCGGCCGATCGGACGTTGGCCGAAAATTCATGGCCAACAATCGCTGCGTGTGTACGAGGCATTAGCTACCATGCTGCCCAACTTTTCTTCTTTCATCTTTTTGTGACCAGCAGTCATTGACATTGATATGTACAGACCAAATTTAGAAGCCTCGATATGCATCAGTTTACCGTGTCTGGTCTGATTAGTCAGGGAAACGCTGAACAGATCTCTGCTGAATCGGAGCAGAAACTGAACACAGATGGCATTTTTGTGATATCTAGATTTTTTTTTGCAATGTTTTTGGGACAAACCTAGATCTATACAATAATAAATAAATACCAAAACAAACAAAAAAATAAATAAAATGGGCAGACTCGATGGACCACTTCTTTTTTTTCCGTCACTTTTCTACGTTTCTGTTTAAAACCCAGTCCAATATTAGATCCATGGGTGGCCGGATGATTTAATCATCAGATTACACTTGATTACCTCCGATTCGTCACATTTATGTTGTAAAAAATGGAAAAGGATGCAGACATTTTCCTTTTTTCTTTTTTTTTGGACCTGGGTCATCCTATGTAACAGGACACAAGTCCATTTACTGTACATCAGGCTGCCCATAATCGGACATGGACCTTCTGATGAGGTCTGCCCGAAAACTGGAAAGCTGTCCATACACTATAAAATAGAATTGTACAATATCCTTAGATTTACCAACACTATGTAATATGCAGACCAAATAAAACAATACTTCTATTTAGTACCCAACCAGGCAAGACCATAGCTGATGGTGATCTAAAGGAGATTGTACAGTGTATGGTCACCTTATGACCAAGTTGGCAATCATACAGTTGGGTCTGAAAAATAGGAACACACGTAGGTGCACATTTCTGGTTTTTAAACATTGAGGGCGGCTTTACCCTGCCCCGGTGTGGTCCCACTGCTCTTTGGCCAAAGCACAGCTAATCCGCGGGTTTTGTGTGGGTTTGCTGTGCTTTCCCATAGATCTCTATGAGGTTCTGGGGTTTTGCTGCACCGAAGATGCAGCATGCAGGAGTTATAGCATGCTTTCTGAAACCGCCAACCAAAAGCGCAGGACCTCATGGAAGTCTATGGGAAAGTGCAGCTAACCAGCATGAAAACCGCAGGTTAGCAGTGCCTTAGCGGATGAGCAGCGGATCAATGTGGGGCCGCCCTAATGGCACATAAAGCATATCTAATCCCAAGAATAAAAATGTAATACATTGCAGTAGGGTTGCACCAATACCGTTTTTTTACCCGCAAGTAAAATTACCGATACTCATACACAAGTACTCGCTGATACTGAGTCCCGATACCTTTGCGATGCGTTTTGAACCCATACAAAGTGAATAGGCTTGAATCGCACTGCAAAGAATTGAATGCGATTTGAACAGGAATGTGGTGCTATTCCTGTCCGGATCGCATGCAGTTTCCCGCACCACTCCTGTGTGAACTCAAGCTGAAGTCACTATGACAAGAATGGGTTCACACAGGAGCGGTGCAGGAAACTGCATGCGATTCATGCGAGTGCCCGGCTGCCCTGGGTACTGTGGTATTATGTGAAGTTCGTGGGCACCACAAGGAGATTGGGGGGAGAAGATATGTGTTAAGAAGGGGATTTTGGGGGGGCAGGGGGTAAGAATTGTTTTAAGAGGGGTCCTTTAAAGAGGTGTGCTAGGAGTGGTGATTTGGAAGGATTTGTGTTGAGTGGGGAGATGGGGGAAAAGGATTTATAATAGGGTGTGGAATCTGTGCTAGAAATGGTAATATGGCGTGGGGGGGTCTGTGCTAGAGGCGAAATTTTTGGGGAGGGGGATTTGTGCTACTAGAAAGTATTGGGGGAAATTTTTTCTAGTAGGAGAAATTTGAGGGGGGGGGGGATTTAGGGATTGTGCTGGGAGCATATGTGTCATTAAAGGATTTTAGCTTAAGCATGCAGATTAGCGCTCAGTTTTTTTTTTTGGGAGGAGAGGATTTTTGCTCGTACATCTTTTGGGGAGGGGGGGGGGGGGTGTTGCAATTTGGCATGTTTGCCCTGGGCTGTAGATGACCTCTAGATGCCACTGGCTCCGCATTCCTGTTCAAATCGCATGCAATTCTTTGCAGTGCATTCTGAGCCCATTCATTTTGTATGGGCACAAATCGCACCGCAAATGTATCAGTTTCAGGTGTCGCAGCATTTGCCCGAGTCCAAGTACTTGTACAAATGCTTAGTATCGGCACATATATTGGGGCAACCCTATAATGCAGCTAACTGCGCCCTAAGATGTGGTGGTTTGTTTTATTTGTAGACTAAGTACCGGATCACAGCAGAGCGCACACGTTTTTGCGCATTCCATCTTTAACAGCCCATTCATTTTAATGAGCTGCCACACGCAGGGGAACACACAAAAAGTATGGCAGGCACGTCTCTAAAGAATTGCGCCACACCAAACTGCATGGTACTATAGTACCGTGCGGTTTGGTGGCCACAAATGCGCTTGATTTGCTAGAGGGGTTTGGAGTGCCATTAACAATTAAGGATACCTGCTCATCTAACAAGGGCAGCATGTTCCAGTGCAGTGTGGGAAATGTGCATGGAAACACTCCTTACCAGCAGTGCCATCTTAAAAGCATTAAAGGGCCCTGGACAATGCAGTGCACTGGGGCCCCACCTACACAATCACCCATAATAAATATGCATAATATGCATAAAAATGCAAATTATTGATAAGGCGATATTTATTGGTACAGCAGTGCCAGCCTAATGACAACTTACAAGTTCGGCGTCTGGGTCCGGTGACCACACAGACGGGAGTCAGACTCAGCTGTCCTGTGTGCGCCTGTTCCTGTGGAGGCAGAAAGACATTCCTGCAGTTGTGGGCTCCCCCTCCACGGCCCAAGTGGCCTGACAGCCACGCAGGCCGACAGGCGCTTGCCACCTGCTAAGTTCGCCGGCGGGATGCACACAGGAATCAAAACTAATGCTTGACTGGGGCTGAGTCGCTAGGCAGGTGGAGCCCCCCGGGCAACTGCCCAGCGTGCCCATTCAGTAAGATGGCCCTGTTTACCAGCACTGTGTTCTGATGTGAACCAGCCATAAGTGCATCTTCTACAAGAACAGAAAAACACTGTTGATCCTGCCCAAAATCCAGTGTCCTTGGGGCTTTCTGTGCTCTGAACTGAAATCCTAAACTGTTATCAGCTTTCCCATCTATCTTCTGTAACCTGCCAAACTACTTCTCTCTATGTAATGGGGAGGAGTGGAGGAGGGGGGAGTTTGTAGTCCAAAATCAGGAAAGCAGGGTGAGAGTGCTGTCAAGGGCCGGGACAAGGGATGGGCAGGAGGGACGGTTTTCCTGGGCGCAATGGTTTATTGTAGGGATTGGGGGTGCCTTGACCCTAACCCCAAGGTGCAGATTAGCATCCTTGCCCTGGGCGCTGGATGACCTTGTCCTGGCACTGATGCTGCCCCTCCATAGATATAGTCAGGTGAGTGAGTGTTAGATATAGTCAGGTGAGTGAGTGTTAGATATAGTCAGGTGAGTGACTGTTAGATATAGTCAGGTGAGTGACTGTTAGATATAGTCAGGTGAGTGACTGTTAGATATAGTCAGGTGAGTGACTGTTAGATATAGTCAGGTGAGTGACTGTTAGATATAGTCAGGTGAGTGACTGTTAGATATAGTCAGGTGAGTGACTGTTAGATATAGTCAGGTGAGTGAGTGTTAGATATAGTCAGGTGAGTGAGTGTTAGATATAGTCAGGTGAGTGACTGTTAGATATAGTCAGGTGAGTGACTGTTAGATATAGTCAGGTGAGTGAGTGTTAGATATAGTCAGGTGAGTGAGTGTTAGATATAGTCAGGTGAGTGAGTGTTAGATATAGTCAGGTGAGTGAGTGTTAAGATATAGTCAGGTGAGTGAGTGTTAGATATAGTCAGGTGAGTGACTGTTAGATATAGTCAGGTGAGTGAGTGTTAGATATAGTCAGGTGAGTGAGTGTTAGATATAGTCAGGTGAGTGACTGTTAGATATAGTCAGGTGAGTGAGTGTTAGATATAGTCAGGTGAGTGACTGTTAGATATAGTCAGGTGAGTGAGTGTTAGATATAGTCAGGTGAGTGACTGTTAGATATAGTCAGGTGAGTGACTGTTAGATATAGTCAGGTGAGTGAGTGTTAGATATAGTCAGGTGAGTGACTGTTAGATATAGTCAGGTGAGTGACTGTTAGATATAGTCAGGTGAGTGACTGTTAGATATAGTCAGGTGAGTGACTGTTAGATATAGTCAGGTGAGTGAGTGTTAGATATAGTCAGGTGAGTGACTGTTAGATATAGTCAGGTGAGTGACTGTTAGATATAGTCAGGTGAGTGACTGTTAGATCTACATAGTCAGGTGAGTGACTGTTAGATATAGTCAGGTGAGTGAGTGAGTGTTAAAAAAAAAAAAACAATCACGTGAGTGAGTGTTGTCACCACTAGATGCAAAAGAAAAAGCAACAAAAGCCTGGAAAAAGAAAACGAATGCAGCCAACCAGACTAAGCCCCTGTTTACACCGGCGCAGCTTTGAAATCGTGCTACTTCAGATTTCAAAGCCACCTATGAGTGCAATTTCTACATCTGATTTCACTGCGGCTTGTGACTTCATTTAACAGAAGTCTATGCAAGTCGCAGTAAAATCAGAAAAAAAGTACTGCAGGAACATTTTTCAAAGTCGTCGCAGCTATTTGATTGGGTCCATTACCAGCAGTGAGGAACGACTTGTCATGCGATTTGACACTGGTGTAAACGGGAGCTAAAGGACAGATAATATGGAATCTTTATAAAAAAAAAATTTTCTGGTGGCCACACAGCTTTCATATTTTTTTTAATCTGGTCGATGTGCGATTCGATCAAAACAAAACACAGATACACATGGTGGCAACAGAGATATGATGGATAACTTGTGATTGTATCTGCCAATTAACAATCAAATTCCACTTCCCAGTGTGTGGCACACAGTTTGTGTTGTTGATGATCAATTGTTTATTCCTATTAGGAAAGCTTGATCGGAAAATAAATTGATAATTTACCAAAGCGTGAAAAACCAGCATAAAGCAGATAATTATTGATCAGCAGCACTGAGATACTTTGTTCATGAATATGATTGTATTTTGGTCAATCAGAATACATAGTGAGTGGATTTAGAGACACGGTGGATAACTAATGAACATAACTTAGGATCAGATCTTAACCATCGATCAATTGAAATTCAGTTCCCCGTGTGCGGCACATCCATTGATCAGAAAATAAATTGATCATTTATCAAAGTGTATATGGCTACCATAAGTCGATTTGCCATGGTGGAAAATGACTGATCGTTTTGCACTGAGCTGATTTGGTCATAAATTTGATTGTATTTTGATCGCTCAGGTTATGAGGCTGCCTGAGATACGATCAATAATGTACGATCATAACTTATAGTTGTAGCTTTCAACTATTAAATTAAAATTTCCCCCGTATTTAGTATATTGCTATTGCTTTTGATTATTACTATTGGAAGAGATTGGCTGGAAAATATATTGATCATTTATCAAAGAATTTATGGGCACAATAGGGCAGAAAATTGATAATTTTGCATCGACCAGCAGAACTGAGATGCTTTGTTCATGAATATGACTCTATTTGGATCAATCAGATTATGAGATTACATGATGGAAACAGAAATGGGATTGCCAACTTCATAAATTATGAATATATCTTAACTATCGATCAAAATCCACTTCACCTGTGTGCTGAACATCGATCGATTATTCCTATCAGAAGCTCTTGACTACAAAAGAAAATAATTTATTTATTGAAGCCTGCATGGCTGTCATAGGGTATGGAACTATCAATTGTTTTGCATTGATCAGCACGGAGAAGCTTTGTTCATGAATACGATCGTATTTGGATTAAGCAGATTATGACATTACATGGTAAAAACAGGGAGAAGGTTGATAATTGAATATGCTTTCCTAACTATTTACTGTCTTCTACTCCCCCCCCCCCTCCCCCCCATGTATTCCACATCAAATGATTATTCCCATCAAAAGAGAGTGATTGGGAAAGAAATTGATCATTTATCAATTATAAACACCCCATAGTGTACATGGCCAGCACAGGGTGGGAAATTATTGATGATTTGTCTTTGATCGGCAGCACTGAGATACTCTTTTCCTGAATATGAGAACATTTTGATTGATCAGATTATGAGATTACTGGTGGAAACCAAAATGTGATCAACAACCTATGATCGTATCACATCAATCAAAATCCACTCCCTTGTGTATCTCAGATTGATAGCTTATTCCCAGTTCACACATATAGGATGCGGGAACCCTGCAAATCCACATTGCATTCAACTCGCAGGCAGTTCACACTGCCATATGCGAATCGCTGGGGGTGTCAATACAAAGTTAACTACACCCCCAGATCAGTTCATATATCGCAGTGCGAACTGTCAGTTTGGACATGAATCAGATCACAAAGGAGTGAACACCCAATGCGATCCGATTCTGGTGCAGACCCCAAAAAGGGTCCTGGGTGAGTTGTGTCTGAATCTGATGCAAATTCAGCCATACAATCTGTATGGCTGAATTAACATCGCACAGACATCGCATGTGATTTGAAGAGCAGTGCGCTCCGAACCACATGCAATGTCTATCATCGCATATATGTGAACCGGGACTTATTCCTACTGAGAGAGATCAATCAGAAAACAAATTGATCATTTATTAATTATAAACACCCCATAGTGTACATGGCCAGCACAGGGCGGGAAATTATTGATGATTTGTCTTTGATCGGCAGCACTGAGATACTTTTTTTTCCCTGAATATGATAACATTTTGATTGATCAGATTATGAGATTACTGGTGGAAACCAAGATGTGATCAACAACCTATGATCGTATCACATCAATCAAAATCCACTCCCCTGAGTGTCTCAGATCAATAGTTTATTCCTACTGAGAGAGATCAATCTGAAAAGAAAATCAATCATTTGTCAAAGTTCGTATGGCCATCATAAATCGAATGTTCCGGATGCAAAATTATTGATGGTTTTGCATTGATTGGCAACACAGATACTTTGTTCACAAATGCAATCATTTTTTTTAGTTGGTAAGAGTACATGATGGAAACAAGGATGTGATCAATAATGTTGAATGGAATCTTAATTATTGATCAAAATCGAATGATTATTTCTATAGGGAGAGATTGTTTAGGAAAGAAATACAATTGTTTCTGTAAAGCGCTGTGCAAACTGCTGCCGCTATATAAATCCTACATAATAATAATAATATTTACATAAAAATGTAGAATTATAAATATTTATAACTAATATTATTATACATATATATATATCTCTATATATATATATGTATAGAGATATATATATGTGTACACATATACACACACATAATAATATTATTTACATAAAAATGTAGAATCATAAATATTTATTACTATTATTACTACACACAAAAATAATAATAATAATAATAATAAATATTTATAATTCTACATTTTTATGTAAATAATATTATTATTGTGTGTGTATATATATATATATATATATATATATAGTAATAATATTAAAAATAATTATTATTTATAATTCTACATCTACATTTTTATGTAAATAATAATAATAAAAATAATATTTATATAACAATGTAGAATTATAAATATGTATTATTAATATTATTATTACACACACACGCATATATATATATATATATATATATATATATATACACACACATATAATAATAATATTATTTACATACAAATGTAAAATCATAAATATTTATTATTATTATTATTATTATTATTATTACTACACACAATAATAATAATAATAAATATTTATAATTCTACATTTTTATGTAAATAATATTATTATTATGTGTGTGTGTATATATATATATATATATATATATATATATATATATATATATATATGTGTAGTAATAATATTAATAATAATTATTATTATTTATAATTCTACATCTACATTTGTATGTAAATATTAATAATAAAATAATATTTATATAACAATGTAGAATTATAAATATGCAGTATTATTAAATATTATTACACACACATATACATACATAATAATAATATTAATAATAACTGAAGTGTGTTTGGCCACCATTAGATACATTGTAAGTTTTGCAGGAAGTATCAGCCAATGACATTGTTGCATACAGAAGATCTCTGGGAGGACAAGGACTGTAGGTTCCCCCTGGCATCACTCACCTGACTTGCCCACTCCGTCTGCCCCCAGCACCAGGATATTGGCTTCCATCTTCAGGGCGGTAGGTCCGGTCATCTCTGGGTGGGTGAGGGTAGGTTGGTGTTCGGGGCTCAGGCTGACAGATCTCCGTAGAGGGATTTTTAGAACCATTTGCAGTCCCCTCTCCGCTCTCCCCCGGCAGGACCGGTCCCGATCTCCTCTCCGCTCTCCTCCGACTGTCCCCAGCACCGGAGCCCAGCGCAGGCATTTCAATGGAGCGTACCACTCCGCGCCGCCCTACAGGGGGGGACCACCAAAGAAAGAGCAGGGATTGAAGAACCCTGGTGTGCCTCCAGTGCGACATTCCAGTAGTTTTAACTAAATTAAACTAGAAGAGAAGAGGCGAGTCGGTTATCTTGGTTGTAGGGGATTAATATTAGTGGATCCGGTTTGGTACATTCCATGGGACTGTACAGAGGGGGGGGGGGGGGGTGAGAGGAGATGTCAGTTTTGGATAAGGTTATATCAGGGTGGGGGGATCAGATCTTCTTCTAGTCTTGTATGTGTGTATATCCCCGCTCAGGAATAATAATTTAACAGGTAGGTATTTAAATATTTGCTGCTGATTACAAAGTTGTAAGCCTCACAAAAGGGTCAATACGGTATCAGCGATGCGCTGCTTAATTCTAGGAATAATTTCAATATATCAGTACTCAAACAGTATAACCTAAAGTGCAATACATGACAATCATATAATCAATTCATAAAAAAAAAATAAAAAAATGATATCTATCTATCTATCTATCTATCTATCTATATAAATCAACCAAGTTTATAAAGTGATAGTGCTTAAATTCATAAATAAATAGTCCTTCCGTGTTTTCAAAGTGCCGATACTTGATACATACAGTATCTCACAAAAGTGAGTACACCCCTCACATTTTTGTATTTATGTTATTATATCTATTCATGTGACAACACCAGTGGCGGCTGGTGCATTGGGGACCCTATCCATGCGTCTAGCCCAGAGCCGGACTGGGAATAAAATTCAGCCCTGGAAAAAATTTCATACCAGCCCATAGCATTATTTTACCGGCCCAACAGCATAACGCCATTATTATCTTCTTCATAAAAGGGAAAACCATGCATTTTAAAGCAAGTTTGAAGAGTGTATTAAATATCGATAAGACATATATGAAAGCATATAGGGCTTTACATATAAAAGAGCAAATTCTAGTTAAAAGTGGTAAAAGTGCGGACATGGTACAGGAGATGTCAGAGGTTGTGCAGACATGGTACAGGAGATGTCAGAGGCTGTGCGGACATGGTACAGGAGATGTCATAGGATGTGGGGACATGGTACAGGAGATGTCATAGGATGTGTGGACATGGTACAGGAGATGTCAGAGGCTGTGCAGACATGGTACAGGAGATGTCAGAGGTTGTGCAGACATGGTACAGGAGATGTCAGAGGCTGTGCGGACATGGTACAGGAGATGTCATAGGATGTGTGGACATGGTACAGGAGATGTCAGAGGCTGTGCTGACATGGTACAGGAGATGTCAGAGGCTGTGCGGACATGGTACAGGAGATGTCAGAGGCTGTGCGGACATGGTACAGGAGATGTCATAGGATGTGTGGACATGGTACAGGAGATGTCAGAGGCTGTGCTGACATGGTACAGGAGATGTCAGAGGCTGTGCGGACATGGTACAGGAGATGTCAGAGGCTGTGCGGATATGGTACAGGAGATATCAGAGGCTGTGCGGACATGGTACAGGAGATGTCAGAGGCTGTGCGGACATGGTACAGGAGATGTCATAGGATGTGTGGACATGGTACAGGAGATGTCAGAGGCTGTGCTGACATGGTACAGGAGATGTCAGAGGCTGTGCAGACATGGTACAGGAGATGTCAGAGGCTGTGCGGACATGGTACAGGAGATGTCATAGGATGTGTGGACATGGTACAGGAGATGTCAGAGGCTGTGCTGACATGGTACAGGAGATGTCAGAGGCTGTGCGGACATGGTACAGGAGATGTCAGAGGCTGTGCGGATATGGTACAGGAGATATCAGAGGCTGTGCGGACATGGTACAGGAGATGTCAGAGGCTGTGCGGACATGGTACAGGAGATGTCATAGGATGTGTGGACATGGTACAGGAGATGTCAGAGGCTGTGCAGACATGGTACAGGAGATGTCAGAGGCTGTGCTGACATGGTACAGGAGATGTCAGAGGCTGTGCAGACATGGTACAGGAGATGTCAGGGGCTGTGGACATGGTACAGGAGATGTCAGAGGCTGTGCAGACATGGTACAGGAGATGTCAGGGGCTGTGGACATGGTACAGGAGATGTCAGAGGCTGTGCGGACATGGTACAGGAGATGTCAGAGGCTGTGCAGACATGGTACAAGAGATGTCAGAGGCTGTGCGGACATGGTACAGGAGATATCAGAGGCTGTGCGGACATGGTACAGGAGATGTCAGAGGCTGTGCGGACATGGTACAGGAGATGTCAGAGGCTGTGCGGATATGGTACAGGAGATATCAGAGGCTGTGCGGACATGGTACAGGAGATGTCAGAGGCTGTGCGGACATGGTACAGGAGATGTCATAGGATGTGTGGACATGGTACAGGAGATGTCAGAGGCTGTGCGGACATGGTACAGGAGATGTCAGAGGCTGTGCAGACATGGTACAGGAGATGTCAGAGGCTGTGCTGACATGGTACAGGAGATGTCAGAGGCTGTGCAGACATGGTACAGGAGATGTCAGGGGCTGTGGACATGGTACAGGAGATGTCAGAGGCTGTGCAGACATGGTACAGGAGATGTCAGGGGCTGTGGACATGGTACAGGAGATGTCAGAGGCTGTGCGGACATGGTACAGGAGATGTCAGAGGCTGTGCAGACATGGTACAAGAGATGTCAGAGGCTGTGCGGACATGGTACAGGAGATATCAGAGGCTGTGCGGACATGGTACAGGAGATGTCAGAGGCTGTGCGGACATGGTACAGGAGATGTCAGAGGCTGTGCGGATATGGTACAGGAGATATCAGAGGCTGTGCGGACATGGTACAGGAGATGTCAGAGGCTGTGCGGACATGGTACAGGAGATGTCATAGGATGTGTGGACATGGTACAGGAGATGTCAGAGGCTGTGCGGACATGGTACAGGAGATGTCAGAGGCTGTGCAGACATGGTACAGGAGATGTCAGCGGCTGTGCTGACATGGTACAGGAGATATCAGAGGCTGTGCGGACATGGTACAGGAGATGTCAGAGGCTGTGTGGACATGGTACAGGAGATGTCAGAGGCTGTGCGGATATGGTACAGGAGATATCAGAGGCTGTGCGGACATGGTACAGGAGATGTCAGAGGCTGTGCGGACATGGTACAGGAGATGTCAGAGGCTGTGCGGACATGGTACAGGAGATATCAGAGGCTGTGCGGACATGGTACAGGAGATGTCAGAGGCTGTGCGGACATGGTAAAGGAGATGTCAGAGGCTGTACGGATATGGTACAGGAGATGTCAGAGGCTGTGCGGACATGGTACAGGAGATGTCAGAGGCTGTGCGGACATGGTACAGGAGATGTCATAGGATGTGTGGACATGGTACAGGAGATGTCAGAGGCTGTGCGGACATGGTACAGGAGAGGTCAGAGGCTGTGCGGACATGGTACAGGAGATGTCAGAGGCTGTGCGGACATGGTACAGGAGATGTCAGAGGCTGTGCATACATGGTACAGGAGATGTCAGAGGCTGTGCGGACATGGTACAGGAGATGTCAGATTAGGGGCCCTAATACAATGCTGATCCCCCCTCCCCTAATACAATGCTAAGCCCGCTCCCCCTAATTGTATTAGGGGGAGGGGGTAGGTTAGCATTGAAGTACTAGTAGGGGCCCTAAAATATGCTGCCCCCCAAATGCAAGAGGTCCAGATCCCCCAGGCCCCAGCCCATTTACTCTTGCCTGGCTCAGCTGGCTGTCTCAGGCTCTGCTCCGCTCCGTCTCCGCTCCTTCAGTCACTGTCACTCTCAGTCAGGCTGCTGCTGCTGGCGTCTGTGTGCTATGGGAGGGATAGGCGCCGTGACCCCCCCCCCCCCCCCCCGTGACCGTCCTGCAGAGTTACTTGCAGTCAGATGAATGATCCATTCCACCGCCGCACACTCACACAGCTGCTCCCGCCGCCCGGATGTGACGTCATGCCGCTCATAGTGGCTGAAGTAGGAAAGATCCGTCACTGGAGCGCAGCGGGGGCCAGGCCTGGGCTGCAGCGGCCATCACAGCGCGGTCAAATCCTTAAAGCATCCGCATCTTACAGCGGCCGCATCTTAAAGCGGCCCCACGACCGGCGGCCCACCGGGAAATTTCCCGGTATCCCGCTAGGCCAGTCCAGGCCTGGTCCGGCCCCCTAATCTACATGCAGGGCGCCGGACGCATGGAGTTCAATGGGGTTTTTTTTTTGTTTTGTTTTTTAGCATGTGTTTAGAGCCAGAGGCTCTAATAGGCTAAAAAAAAGGGGTGGGCTCTGTGCCCCGAGCCCACCCAGCTGTGTGACAATAGCAAATGAAAATTCGCTATTGTCACACGGATCCTCCTCCTGGCCAATAAGGAAACGGGCCTGAGACCCATTTCCCGATTGGCCGAAAGGAGAAGCCATGCCATTGTCCACGGAGGAGACGCAGAAGACTGAGGACGAAGAAGCCAAAGCTGCGGCCGCCGTCGCCGTTTGCTGCTGCTGCCTGCCCTGCCTCCCTCCACATAACCAGGCAGGGTGAGTGAGCCAGTGACCGGTGGGGTGGGTATTGGTGTGCGGCCTGGTGTGGTCCGGGGGGGGGGGGGGGGTGGTATGGTGCGGTCCGACTACCACCCCCCCCCCCCCCCGGCTCATGGAGCACCAGCCGCCACTGGACAACACTGAAGAGATGATACTTTGCTACAATGTAAAGTAGTGAGTGTACAGCTTGTAAAACAGGGTAAATTTGCTGTCCCCTCAAAATAACTCAACGCACAGCCATTAATGTCTAAACCGCTGGCAACAAAAGTGAGTACACCCCTAATGAAAATGTCCAAAATGGGCCCAAAGCGTCAATATTTTGTGTGGCCACCATTATTTTCCAGCACTGTCTTAACCCTCTTGGGCATGGAGTTCACCAGAGCTTCCCAGGTTGCCACTGGAGTCCTCTTCCACTCCTCCATGATGACATCACGGAGCTGGTGGATGTTAGAGACCTTGCGCTCCTCCACCTTCCGTTTGAGGATGACCCAGAGATAGGGTTTAGGTCTGGAGACATGCTTGGCCAATCCATCACCTTTACCCTCAGCTACTATAGCAAGGCAGCGGTTGTCTTGGAGGTGTGTTTGGGGTCGTGCATGGGTAGGCGGGGCGTACTTTAACTTTTAAAAAAAGTAAAGAAAAGGAAAAAAAAAGAGTAATGCCCTATTCCTGCAGAAGAAGGGAGGAGGGGTGGAGAGGCGAGATCGTCTTTGGGAGTCTAAAGGACCGCTTTAACTATCGATCAAAATCCAATTCCTCTGTGTGCGTTATATTGTATGAGTTGTCAACTATAGATTGATTATTTTTAAAGGAAGAGATTGATCAGAAAAATAAATCAATCATTTATTAAAGCGAGTATGGCCACCATAAATTATCCATCATATCTTATAATCCAATCTGTTGTAATACGATCCAATAAATGATTGATTAGGCTCAGTCCTGCCAATCGAGGCCAAATTTTCCACCCTGGCAGGTCTTCTTATGATGCCCTTACATGCTTCAATAAATGACCAATTTCTTTTCTGATCAATCTCTCCCAATAGGAATAATCAATATGCACCACACGAGGAAGTGTAATTTGATCAATAGTTAAAAGTATGGCCAAAGATTTTTTGGTCATACTTCTCTTGAGGATCACAGTAGGGCCAGATCTTGCCTTTCTGATGTGGGGGTGCAATAAAAATGGCAAGGGGCAGATGATGGAAGGTCATTAGGACAGTGTTAAGGGGGTCAGGAGAACAGTGAATAGGGGCCAGTAGGGTAGTGTATAGGGGGTCAGTAGGACAGTGCATAGGGGGTCAGTAGGACAGTGTATAGGGGTTAGTAGGGCAGTGTATAGGGGGTTAATGGGACAGTGTATAGGGGGTTAATGGGACAGTGTATAGGAGTTTCAGTGGGGCAGAGGACAAGGTCAGCAGATGGAAGAATAGGTGTTAGTAGTGCAGAGGGCAGGGGTCAGTACAGCAGAGGACAAGGAGTCAGTAGGGCAGAGGACAGGGGTCAGTTGGGCACAGAACAAGAGTCGACAGGGCAGTGGACAGGGATCAGTAGGGTGGAGGACAGGGGTCTGTAAGGCGGAGGACAAGGAGTCAGGTGGGCAGGGGTCAGCAGGGCAAAGGACAGGGTCAGTAGTGTGCAGAACAAGAAGTCAGCAGAGTGGAGGACAGGGGTCAGCAAAGTGGAGGGCAAGGAGTCATTAGGGCAGAAGACAAACAGTCAGTAGGGTGGAGGACAGAGGTCAGCAGGTCAGTGGACCAGGGTCAACAGGGTGGAGGACAGGGGTTAGTAGGGAGGAAGACAAGGAGTCAGGTGAGCAGGGGTAAGCAAAGCAGAGGACAGGGGTCAGCAGGCTGGACGACAGGGGTCAGCAGGCTGGAGGACAGGGGTCAGCAGGGAGGAGGACACAGAGTCAATAGGGTAGTGGGCAGGGGTTGGCAGGGCAGTGGACAGGGGTCAGCAGGGTGGAGGACAGGGGCCAGCAGGGCAGAAAACAGGGGCCAGCAGGGCAGAAAACAGGGGCCAGCAGGGCAGAAGACAAGGAATCAGTAGGGTAGTTGCAGGGGTTGGCAGGGCAGTGGACAGTGTCAGCAGGGAGGAGGACAAGGAGTCAGTAGGGTAGTGACCCGGGGATGGCAGGGCAAATGGACAGGGGTCGGCAGGAAAGTGGACAGGGGTCAGCAGGGAAGAGGACAGAGGTCAGCAGGGTGGAGGACAAGGGTCAGCAGGGCGGAGGACAAAGGTCAGCTGGGAGGAAGACAGGGAGTCAGTAGGGTAGTGGGAAGGGGTTGGCAGGGCACTAGACAGGGGTCAGCAGGGCGCGGGACAGGGGTCAGCAGGGTGGAGGACAGGGGTTAGTAGTAGGAAGACAAGGAGTCAGTTAGGCAGGGATAAGCAAAGCAGAGGACAGGGGTTGGCAGGGAAGAGGACAAGGAGTCAGTAGGATAGTGGGCAGGGGTTGGCAGGGCAGTGGACAGGGGTCAGCAGGGTGGAGGACAGGGGTCAGCAGGGTGGAGAACACGGAGTTAGTAGGGTAGTGGGCAGGGCTTGGCAGGGCAGTGGACAGGGGTCAGCAGGGGGGAGGACAAAGGTCAGCTGGGAGGAGGACAAGGAGTCAGTAGGGTAGTGGGAAGGGGTTGGCAGGGCAGTGGACAGGGGTCAGCAGGGCGGGGGACAGGGGTCAGCATGGTGGAGGACAGGGGTTAGTAGTAGGAAAACAAGGAGTCAGGTAGACAGGGGTAAGCAAGGCAGAGGACAGGGGTCGGCAGGGAAGAGGACAAGGAGTCAGCAGGATATAGGGCAGGGGTGGGCAGGGGTGGGCAGGGCAGTGGACAGGGGTCAGCAGGGTGGAGGACAGGGGTCAGCAGGACGGAGAACAGGGGTCAGCTGGGAGGAAGACAAAGAGTCAGGAGGGTAGTGGGCAGGGGTTGGCAGGGCAGTGGAAAGGAGTCAGCAGGGTGGAGGACAGGGGTCAGCAGTGAGGAGGACAAGGAGTCAGTAGGGTAGTGGGCAGGGGTTGGCAGGGCAGTGGACAGGAGTCAGCAGCGTGGAGGACAGGGGTTAGTGGAGCCGAGTATAGGGGTCAGCAGGGAAGTCACTAGATCCACAAAAACCAGGTGAAGCCCTCCACAAATCTAGAAAGCTCCTCATGCATTACCACCATCATTATTTTTGAGGAAGAGAGTGAGTTTCCCAAAATGTGTCAGTTTCCGACCAGATGGTCTAATGATGGGACAATTTGTCCAAGGCTGAAGCATCTATGGTACATGTCTGCTGTTTTTTTTATGTTTGTGAGTATCCCCTTGGCTGTGGGGTTTTAATAAATTGTTTAGTGGTAATGCATGATGAGCTTGCACCCTCTTGTGTGTGTTTTTTCAGCGAGCAGAGGACAAGGGCACCCAGCAGAGCTCCTCCTTCCCACACAGCGATCAGTTGAGATCGAATTCTCTTGCAGACACAGCCCCTCCTAGATCTGGCTATGGGTAACAGGAGTGCACTTACTTATGCTCACCTGTGACCCAGATCAGCCGAGAGTGAGCTGAAGGTGAATATTTAGATTTTTTTTTCAAATCCCACACTTCTCCTTTACGATATTATTGTATCTTGTATTTGTAAATTATCAATCGATAACCCACTGAATCGAATACACCGTACACAGGTGAAGTGGATTTTGATCGATTGTTAAAGTGGAACTTTATCAATTATTTTAACGCCTCCTCCTCCCCCCTCCCCCTTGCACATTAGAAGAAACTGGCCAGATGTGGCCTAGGCACCAAAATTGTGTTTGTTTCCCTGTTTCTGCGCGCACACTCCTGCGACGTGCACAGCATCTCATAAACTACCTTCTGTGATGTGTGACGTACCATACCAGGAGTCAGGTATGAGATGCTGCACATGCAGACACACCAGGAAACTGACATGTGTGCGCATGCGCTGGGATCTAGCGCATGCACTGGGATCTAGCGCATGCACTGGGATCTAGCGCATGCACTGGGATCTAGCGCATGCACTGGGATCTAGCGCATGTGCATACACACCGCCGGCACCAATGCCAGGTCCCATCACAGCTGGTGTCGGGTGGAGGGGCACGCATGCCCTAAACCCGAAAGCAGGCAACAACGTATGACTACGTCGCTTTGCATTGCAGGCGGGCAGTCCGCAAGCAGTTAACTTTGACAAGTTATGATTTTTCTCGGTTGGAAGCAAATTCAATGATTAGAAATTAATTTGTTCCCATTAGATTCAACAAAAAATTTCCATCCTTGTCCATCATTTTTTTTTTTTGCATGCTTTGCTAGAAAATGATTGTTAAATCCTCTACTTTAACTCGTAGAGAATCGAAGGAGCGTTCTGAAAACAACAATTTTTGAATAAATTTCTACAAGTGTAAGGCCAGCTTTACTTCCAGTATCTAAAATGCCTTCCATAACCTCCAATATAGAATAGCAGCAGCAATATCCTGAATTTAGAGCCCACGCTGCCCTCCTTTTTCTGATGATAAAAAGGATCTCCTAAGAAATCTGATGGTTCCAGCACAAACATCACAAACATTTATGAGCAGAGAGGGAGCTGCGGGATATAAGCCTGTTACTGATCTCACCACCACGGCTTCCCCATCATCTAAGAGACGGTCTCTTTGTGAATGTCAGGCTCTGACCTCTTTTTATGGTTTTCTTGGTTGATAAAGAATAAAAATTGAATAAAAAATACTGGCATACTATATTAATCAGGTTGTATCTCATTGTAGATACGTACATATATACACTTCGCATCCATGGGTATCCACAGAACCTTTTTTGGGGGGGCATCATTTTAAGGTCATCCATGCTCCGCCCCTTTTCATTATTGTACTGAAGGTGACATCAGTGACTCGTGAATATTTATTATTAAAAGGGAAATGGCAGAATTTATTTTTAAAGCATTTGTTATTTTAAAAAAAAGTATTGATCCTGTTCCCTTAAAGCATGTTATAGGGCACAGTGCTTGTGCTGTGAAATTTGGCCCCTTCTATCACCTAAAATACCTGGCTGATCCTGCCTGGCTATGTCCTCCCCTCTGTAAACTGACCACGGTAACCCATGGTGGCTGAGCCCTGACACTGTGGTCAGTTTACGTGCCATCGTCATCCGCAGCTCTCTTGTCCTCCTCTGTCCTCTCTTCCCCCTCCTTTCCTGCCTGTCTGCTCCTATGTCAGTGCTCCCCCTTCCCTCCTGCTGCTGCAGTTTCATATCCTGTCTACAGTCTGTTTAATTATCCTGTGTGCCCGTGTGTCTGTGTTGTTTAAAAATAAGCCATTCTTTACCAGCTTTCAGAGCGCTGATCGCCACTCACATGACCCCCTGCCTCTCCCCTTCTCCTCCCTCCTTACTGACGTCAGTGGGGAATCCTCAGCCCTGCCCGCTGCAGGCAGCTGTTAGACGGGGAGAGGAGAGAGCCAGCAGATCACGTGAGCGGCGATCGGCGCTCTAAAAACCGGTAAAGAGCGGCTTATTTTTTTAAAACACAGACATAGGAGCACAGAATTAATAAACAGACCAGACAGAATGGTATAAAGCGGCCTAACAAAAACTTTAAAGGGGAAGTTGAGATTCCGGGGGGGGGGGCACTTGCCCCCCCTTGTGGACACTCATGTTCGCATCGGCTCCTGATGAGTGAACATATTCACAAAGCGCGAAGAGTTGTTTTGGATGCAACGTTTCAACTATCATGTGTTTATCACCAGATTACTTTTTATGTTCAATATTTTTAATGAGTATCAAGTAACTAATAGTAACAAACGTTCAGTAACATCTGGTAGTGTCAATACAAGATCACACTGCTTACATAACTGCAATATAATACATTAACAGGTAGTATAAACATGGGGGAAGAAGACCTTTTGTGTGATGTCCCGAGGCCGGCTCCACTTAGAGTGATATAGCAAGCCCCCTACTAGTCTCTCAATTTGGCTAGAGGGACTTGACTGGTAGAAGCGAAGTGGAGAGGCCTATTAGTCAATAGTCACCTGCATCTCCTTCAGGAAGTTGCCATTCTCATGGTGACACTGGTATTGTGATACAGCTAGTGCCTAAATGCAAAACCAGATCAACTGCGGAACAATAGGGAGGGAAGGGGGGATGCACAGTAAGTCCGGAGATAGGTTTGTAGGCGGATGTAGAATGAATATTAGGTGTCGAGAACAAGATGTGCGCATCAATAATACATCAGGGGTTCAGATTAATAGAGTAGGAGAGCCA
Organism: Pelophylax lessonae; assembly: GCF_965119305.1. Lineage (NCBI taxonomy): Eukaryota > Metazoa > Chordata > Amphibia > Anura > Ranidae > Pelophylax > Pelophylax lessonae. The sequence goes on along the minus strand of NC_138771.1, from coordinate 54,072,035 downwards.
GGGGGTCCACGCAGAAAGAAATTCACTGTATTTGTCGTTTTTGTTAGCATAGAGTCATTCCATAGAGCATATGTGATTCAATCACCAGATTACTTTTATGGAATATTATTTTTAATCATTATTTATCCATGGTTTTATGTTGCTGCTAGACTAGAGAGACACTGAGGTCATCTTTGATATCAGTATGTGCAATCATGGTATGTTATGAATAAATATGAGGACATTTATGTATTAATTATATGTTATCTACTAGCAATCATTTGTCAATATTGATACAGTAAAACCTTGGTTTGAGAGTAACTTGGTTTGAGAGCGCTTTGCAAGACAAGCACATTTTTAAATTAAATTTTGACTTGATATACAAGTAGTGTCATGTATAAAAAAGAAGAGAGGAGCCTCTAAAGTGTAGCAATATGGTTACATTTAATGAAGGTTCAATATTTACCAACTCACATGGTTGATGATTAAAACAGGCACATCTAAGTATGCAGGCATCTGGGGTAAAGCTGTCCACATAGACCATCTTCATCATCCCTTCCCCGCTGCACTCCATGAGTGATTCAAAGCCTCACTTTCAGATCACTCTGCTGCAGGCTATTCTTCCCGGTCAGGATTGCAGACTGACAGTGGTGAGAGTCGGTGGTTCAGAAGATGGTCTATGTGGACAGCTTTACCCCGGATGCCTGCATACTTAGATGTGCCTATTTTAATTATCAACCATGTGAGTTGCTAAATGTTGAACCTTCATTAAATGTAACCATATTACTACACTTAGAGGCACCTCTCATCTCTCTTATATTCTGTAGCTCTGCTAGATTTTGCTTCTAATCCCCTTGGGAAGGCTGCATATTGCGGATGGACATTTTATGGTTACACAACCTATCACATTGCTATAATCTTTGTAAATAGACTATAAACTGAAGGACTTGTGGAACGAATCATCCGAGTTTCCATTATTTCTTATGGGGAAATTTGCTTTGATATAAGAGTGCTTTGGGTTACAAGCATGTTTCCAGAACGAATTATGCTCGCAATCCAAGGTTTTACTGTATTACTATGTTATAATGTACGTGTATATTGATAAATTAAATGTGATGCTTTATATTTTTATTGTGATATGATCTTATGTGTACATATAATTATTATCTATGTGAGTTTATTAATTTATCTAACTCTTTTGGATTGCACCCGCTGGTTTCATTTAAAGTCCCAATTTCCCCTTGTTTTTATTCAATTGCCCTAGGGATGGAGGTACATGACCCTACCTTGTCATTTCCTCATTTAACCACTTAAGATATACTGCGGCAGGCTGGCCCTCCTGCGTGAACTGATGTAGGTATATGTTGGTCGCACACCTGCAGCTAGGGGGCGAGTGCGCTGCCCCCACTAGGCCAATGCACGGGGCAGGCGGCTCCGATTGCCACTTGACATCCGCGATCGTTCCCCGCTGAGAGAGAAGAACGGTCAGATGTTGTAAACACAGCCGACCGTCCTGCTCTCTGGAATGATCATAGAGCGCCTGTGATCCTTCTATATAGGATCACATGTCTCTATGGTCATTTCACAAGCCACGCCCCCCCCCCAACAGTTAGAATCACTCCCCTAGGCTCACAATTACCCATTGATCACCCACAGGGTTAACCCCTTCCCTGCCAGTGTCATTATTACAGTAGCAGTGCATATTTTTAGTACTGATTACTGCAGTAATGTCACTGGTACTTTTACCAACGTTCGGGGACACAATAATCCCTTTTATAAGTGAATGAATAATAAATGAATGAATGAAAAGGATTTACTTGCAGCTTATTTTGTAGTCAGGATGATGCGATTCATAATACCAGAGGAAGAACTTCGGTAAAACAAAGCAAAGACTTTCCAAACACACCGAACCATCTATGAAGGTCAAACAAAAATACATTCCATGTGCGCCTTTCCCATCAGAGTCCCCTTTAAATCAGGGTCCAAATCAGAGACCCCCCCTTACATCAGGGTCCCCATCAGAGTCCCATTTACATCAGGAATCCCCATCAGAATCTCTCCTTACTTCAGGGTCCCCATCAGAGTCCCTCTGGCATCAGGGTCCCCATCAAACTCCCTCTTATATCAGAGTCCTTCCTTATATAAGGGTCCCCATCAGTGTCCCTCTTACATCAGAGTCAATATCAGATTTCCCCTTACATCAGGGTCCCTATTAGAGTCCCTCTTACATCAGAGTTCCCATCAGAGTCCCCCATGCATCAGAGTTACAATCAGAATCCCTCCTTACTTTAGGATCCCCATCGGACTCCCTCTTACATCAGAGTCCTTCCTTATCAGAGTCCTCTCACATCAGAGTCAACATCAGAGTTCCCCTTACATCAGGGTCCCCATCAGAGTCCACATTTGAGTATTTCCTTACATCATAGTCCACATCACAATCCCTCCTTACATTAAGATATCAAAGTCCATCTTACATTAGGGTCCCAATCAGAATCTTCCTTACATGAAAATTCTCATCAGAATGCCCCCCTCACACCAGGGTCCTCCTTTTATCATAGTCCACATCAGACTCCTAGCTTACATCAGGGTCCCCATCGGAGTCCCTCTTACTAGTACAGAAGGCAGGCTCTGTGAAATGTGTGACACAGCAGTGCCCACTCACAGGCAGTGCCATCTTAAGAGCATTAAAGGGCCCTGGGCAATGCAGTGCCCTGGGGCCCTGCCTACACAATCACCCATGGGTATAAAAATGCAAATTACCGATAAGACGATATTTATTGGTACAGCAGTGCCAGGCTAATGACAGCTTCCAAGTTCGGCGGCTGGGTCCGGTGCACACACACACAGACGGGAGTCAGATTCAACTGTCCTGTGTGTGCCTGTTCCCATGGAGGAGGACAGGCATTCCTGCATTTGTGGGCTCCGCCTCCACGGCCCAAGTGGCCTGACAGCAGCGGAGGTCCAACAGGTGCTTGCCACCTGCTAAGTTCAGCGGCGGGATGCACACGGGAATCAGGACTAATGCTTGGCTGGGGTTGGGTCACTGGGCCTCCCAGCCAAGTGGGGCCCCCGGGCAACTGCCCAGCGTGCCCATTCGTTAAGATGGTCCTGCTCACAGGACATAGTCACAGAATTCCAGGAAGTAAATGTGTGGGGATCTTCATGAAGTAAGTTTACAAACTTCAGGATTATTCAGATTAGTAGGAGTGGGCTAGAAATCATTGAAATATAACGTGGAAATGAATGTGGGATTTTACATTTTGACCAGATAGGTGTAGGGGTATGGCGGCACAAGACTTGTTGTCAAGCACTTCGATAAAAAAAAATGGATTGCACTTCTTCAGATGTATCTGTACTGCAGCGGACATGCACTTGTAATGTTGTTCAGCATTTTTCCAAGGTCATTGTGCAGAAGCATCTCAACCATGATCCACATTGCAAATGCAGGCTCTTAGCTTGTCATGCATGTTATATGTATTTCCATTGACAGTAATACAGGATAATGAGCAGATGGAATGTGACTGAACAGTGCAGACTGTATCTGGAAAAATGAAACACAATTTCAAGTATAATGAATGCTGCTAACAATGCTGGTGCATATTATCTCTACACGTGACACTAAACTCTACTAAAAATAAAAAACTCCATTTGAGTATGTATTTTAAACATCCAGCTAGTGCTTTCAGCCTCCGCCAAATCCCAACATATGAACTTTGGAATGAGGGACACTGGAAGAGGGACAAGACCTGCGGCGCGCTTAGCGTGCTGTGGTAAAATGTGGGCATGGCCAACCGCTTAGCAGTGGGTGGGGCTTAAGGGATGTGGTTAACCACTTAAGCCCCGGAGGATTTGGCTGCTCAAAGATCAGGCCCTATTTTGCGATTCGGCACTGCGTGACTTTAGCGGACAATTGCGCGGTAAATTTCCGTTAAACTAAAATGAAATTTGACGTCCTTTTTTTCCCCCACAAACAGAGCTTTCTTTTGGTAGTATTTGATCACCTGTGTGATTTTTTTTTGCGCTATAAACAAAAAAAGAGCGACATTTTTGAAAAAATAACAATATTTTTCACATTTTTTATATGAAATTCTCAAAAAAAAAAAAAAGTAAAAATCTAAATTTTCTAACATTTTAGGCCAATGTTTTCTGCTACATATTTTTGGTAAAGAAAAATTGCAATAAGTGTATTTTGATTGGTTTGTGCAAATGTTATCGCGTTTACTAACTACGGGAAAGATTTATGTCATTTTTTTTTTTTTTTAACTAGTAATGGCGGCGATCTGCGATTTTGTTTTTTGCGGGACTGCGACATTGCGGCGGACAGATCGGACCCCTAACTGACATTTTTGACACTTCGGGGTACCAGTGACATTACTACAGCAATGCTATACATATGCACTGTTACTGTAAAAATGACACTGGCAGGGAAGGGGTTAACTTTACTTGTGATCAAGGGGTTAAGTGTGTCCCTAGGGGCATGCGTCTAAGTGTGTGAGGCGTGGCTTGTGAAGTAATCACAGAGACATACGATCCTACATAACAGGATCGCATAGCCTCTGTGATTACTTTAGTGAGAATGACAGACGGCTGTGTTTACATCAGCCTTCTGTCTTTCTCCCTCTCCTGCGGACATCGGAGCCACCGGTCACACGCGCTGGCTCCCCATGGAACAAGCGGGCGCACGCTCACCCCCTACAGGCTCGTGGGCGAGCGACGTAGTACTACGTCACCTTTCCCAGGAGCGGCTGACTGCCGCAGTAAATAGTCGTCCGGCGGTCGGCAAGTGGTTAAACAAAACCCATTCTTCCTTGTACCCAAAAATATGCTTTGATTGCTTTGTCTGAGCCTACCTTATCCACTGAAGATCCGCCCACCGTACAAATACTGCGGCATGGCGGCCCTTAAGCGCAAAATCACGTACATGTATGTGATTTTTCTGTAAGGCTCTTGGGGGTGCGCGCACGCCGCCGAAACCGCACTCCCACTGTGGTTAGACACAGCAGGAGCCAGTCTGTAGGATCAGTGGCTTCGACCGCCGCCAGCCTCCCGTGATTTTCATGGAGACTGACAGGACAGCCGTCTGTCCAGGGCTTTTTTCTCAGAGAATAGGTGAAGGAACTCCCCCCTTCTGTGTCCCCCCTTGTTTCCAACCCCCCACCCTCCCTCCTCTGAGCACCGTCCCTTGGTTCCACCCCCTACCCACCTCCCAGTACTTCCCCAAGTATCATTTCGTGGTGCTAAATAATTTGTATGGGATTTGTTCTTGTCTAATAACAAGAAAAGCAGTAAAATAGATCCACTGGAGCCAGCAACAATAGACTACCCCTGCAGCAATGGACCTCACCCCAGCAAAAATAGACCCCCTTCAGCAACAACAGACCTCACCCAGCAACAATAGACCCCAGTAATAAAAACGTAAAGGAAAACGTCATCTATGACGAAATGACGTTAGGTCACGGTGTGCTGACGTCATTTCCGGTAGCGTCCGAGTGCGGATGTGCAGAGCCGTCCAGCCGGCGGCTGATACAACATTTTCTTTACATCTTTTATATGTGAGTGCGATTCTTTTATTTATTAAATTTCTTGTATGTTTTTACACTATGGCAGCCTTCTTCTTTTTTATTCTGTGCTATTGAGGCCCCATTCACTGTGCATCAGAGGCGATCTTATCATCCATCCAGTATCCTATATCATCTGTGGGGATCTCAGTGTCTATTTACCTCAGGACATCAATGCTTTAACAAGTTCTTCATCTGGTAAGAGGCTTGGAGGTGTCATTGTACCTGAGTGCTATTTGTCCATATAAGCAAGTTTTATATCCAATCTGGTAAGGGGCTGACCTTTTGGTGGTGGATTACTCTTCGGTAAAGAATACCTTGATTGCTTACCTGTTGGGCTTCCTGTATCTATCCCTTTTTTTTTTGTGGATGTTTACCTTCAATCTGGTAAGCAGCATTAATGTTGGTGGTGGACTAACTTTATTCCTATTATTCACACATCTTTCAGTTTGGGTTTATCACCGGTGCTATACTGACATTACTTATTGTTTGTGGGATTTTGCGCTATGGCGTTCTTCAGTTTTTTTCTATGATTTACATATCCACATCTTGAGAGGTTTATCACGGATATCTACCAACAACATCAAGATCGTTGTTTAGGATCCTGGGCCTTTGTTACACTGTGTTTTGGTAAGCATATTACCAAGGGGGAATTTGGATTGACACCATTTCTTCACTCTTCTTCATTATATTTGGACTATATTTGGACATTTATTTTGATTTGAAATTTTTCACTTGATTTTTGGACATTTATTTAGATCTTATCTTACTGAGCGCGACTTTTCTATATATAACAATAGACCCCAGCCAGCACAATAGTTCCCCCACACAACAATAGACCCTCCCAGGAGCCATCATCAATAGCAGTGGTGGCTGGTGCTCCATGGGTCGAGGGGGAACAGACAGACCTCACCATACCACCCCCCCCCCCCCCCCCCGCGGACCACACCAGGCCGCACACCATACTCCCGTCCTCCGCCCGCCGGCTCACTCACCCTGCCTGGATATGTGGAGGGAGGGCAGGCAGCAGCAGCAAACGGCGACAGTGGAGTCTTCTGCGTCTCCTCCCTCCTCCTCCATGGCCAATGGCATGGCTTCTCCTTTCGGCTAATTGGGAAACAAGTCTCAGACCCGCTTCCTGGTTGGCCAGGAGGAGGATCTGTGTGACAATAGCGAATACTCATTCCCTATTTTCACAAAACTGGGTGGGCTTGGGGCGCAGTGCTCTGCGCCCCGAGCCCACCCTTTTTTCTTAGCCTATTAGAGCCTCTGGCTCTAATCACATGCTAAAAAAAAAAAAAAAGCCCCATTGAACTCCATGCATCCAGCGCCCTGCATGTAGATAAGGGGGCCGGATGCATGGATGGGGGGGTGGCACCAGCCGCCACTGATCAATAGACCCTCCAGCAGCCAGCAGCAATAGACCTCTCCCTCAACAGTAGATCTCTACCAGCAACATAAGACTCATAAGCAACAATAGACCACCACCAGCAACAATAGACCTTCACACAAATACAGATCCTCATCAATGACAATAGATCCCCCAGCAGCCAGCATCAATAAAATCTCCAGGCTCCAGCACACCCCTTGTTATTACATACATTCAGTGCTGGAGGTGCCGGATCTGCATTCCCCCACGTTCCTGCTAAAAAAAAAAAGCCCTACGTCTCCCTATCTATACAAGGCAGACAGCTGGAAGAAAAGGAAGAGATTGTATGTTCCTACTAATCAGGAACACCGATCTCTCTCTCTTACTGCAGTCCATCCATTCCCTCACACAGTTAGAAAACATTCCTTAGGAGCACACTTAGGCTACATTTCCACTGTTGCGACTTGCTGTGCGACTTGACACATGTCAAGTCGCACAGCAAGTCAAAAGTCATTCATTTCTATTTGGCCCGTTCTCACTGCCGCAACTTGAGTTGCGGCGACTTGAAAAGTTGTTCGTGCACTACTTTTGGGCCGACTTCAGTGCGACTTCCTTCTATAATGAGGGACAAGTCTCACTGAAAGCCGCGAACAAATAACACTACAGAGTCGCGCTAGAAGTAGCACGACTCTGTAGCCGCAGCAGTGGAAACCGGGCCTTAACCCCTTGATCGCCCCTGATGTTAACCCCTTCCCTGCCAGTGTCATTCATACAGTGACAGTGCATATTATTTATCACTGATCACTGTATTGGTGTCACTGGTCCCCAAAAAGTGTCACTTAGTGTCAGATTTGTCCCCTGCAATGTCGCAGTCCCATTTGTCGCCACCATTACTAATAAAAACAATAAAATAAAAATCCAGAAATCCATCCCATAGTTTGTAAACGCTATAACTTTTGCGCAAACCAATTATCATACGCTTTTTGGGATTTTTTTCACCAAAAATATGTAGCAGAATAAAAATTGGCCTAAACTGATAAAGAAATTTGATGTTTTACATTTTTTTTTTATTGGGAATGTTTTATAGCAGAAAGTAAAAAATATTATTTTATTTTTTTTTTTTTCAGAATTGTCATTTCTTTTTTTGTTTATAGCGCAAAAAAAAAAACGCAGAGGTGATCAAATACCATAAAATTTTATTTGGGCACAGCGACTTATAGCGGGACTGCGATAGTATGGCGGACAGTCTGACACTAACTGACACTTTGTGGGAACCAGTGACACTAATACAGTGATCAATGCTAAAAAAAATGCACTGTCACTGTACTAATGACACTGGCTGGGAAGGGGGTAACACCTAGGGTGATGTTAAATGCGCGCCTAGCCAGTGTTTTTTCTGTGTACAGTGTGTTCCTTTTACTAAGGAATGTGCTGGATTTTATTCCCTGCTTTGCAAGGAAACAAAATCCATCACATTCCCGCTGACAGGACAGAGCTTTGCATTGTTTACAGTGGGCAGTGGTAAGTGGGCAAAGCTCTGTCCGGTGTGTCTCCTCGCCGATCAGCAGGTGAGGGAGGTTATCTATTGGCCGACATTCACTGATCGGCTTGTGCTGTGTCTAATTACAGCACAGCCGGTGCGCCTCCTACCCGGTAGTGCCGGATCACAGACTAAGTATGTGACCTGGCACAGGAGAGCCACTTTGTTGCTGTAAAACGGCGTTATGCGGTTGGCACGTGGTTAACAATCGATTCAAATTTCAATGAGCGCTTTCTAGACCCATTCAATAACACTCTTTGGCCTGGAAAACTCTGTCTCTCTTGACAGGACTCAGGAGGTTCATTTACTAAAGGCAATTAGAGTGTTCATTTTGCAGGGAAAGATGCAATTTGCAAGCAACATTGCACTTTACATGGGAATTTTCCCAAGAGCTTAGTAAATGAAGTGAAGCACCGCTGACTTCCATCATCCAATCATGTGCAAGCAAAACTGCTGTTTTTTTTATTTCTCTTGTACGTGATTGGGTATTCTTTGCAAAGTGACCGCATTCACTAAGCTCTGGGGAAACTTCCCGTGCAAAGTGCAATTTCACTTGCAAAGTAAACAGCCTATTTGTCTTTTAGTATATCAACCCCTGTGGATCTGAACTACAAACTTATGCCATCCTTAGACCTCATAATGAAGGTCAGAAACAAAAAAAAGTAGCTTTTGCTAAAGACATTTTACATCTTTGTTATTTTATTTTGTTATATTATAATATTGTTTTTTTATTATTAATATTATTTTTATTTACTTTTTGTTATTGTTACAGTATACTATTCAGGAATGCAATTGTGTACAAGTGCTGATTCTCTCCTGTTCACCGTCACTGGGAGTGAGGGACAGATACTTGGGGGACGCTGAGAGAATGGTTTGGATGGCTTCAGATGAGAGAGTGATATTTGTCAACGGTGTCTCTCAAGAAATGTGGAGATTTGATCCCACTTTGCACTGTGAGACCTGTGGCCTGTTGCCATGGAGTCTGTGACACCTAGATGTGTATTCCATGTGTTTCAATATAGTAGACAGACAGACTGTCATTGGCAGACTTGTCCTATTGTCTATCTATTGAGCTGGGGTGTGGATTGTGTTAAGTCTGCCTGTCCCAATGTTAAATGTTAATGACCTCACATTGTTCTGTCCAGATGGCCAGATAATTAGTTCAGGTTAATTCTATTTCTGTATACAATTTCATCGGCATATGATAATGTAATCAGGTAACCCCTGACATGTTTAGTAATTTGATCAGGAGGGGGATGTGCTCATGTGTGTATAAATTGAGTGTGAAATAAAGGAGAAGGTTCCAAAACTTGTACGAGCTAAGTTGTTGGCTAGCTTTGCATGAGGGCGGCTGGGAAAATCTGGGATATATGTTCATGACTGCAAAGAAGCAGTATACTGACAGAAGACCACAAGTACAGTGTGGGTCGGAGGTTCCATTACAAAATCTATTCACACCTGAGCGTATTGTTTTCAGGCGTTTTTTGGGGCCGTTTTTCAGGCATTTTTAGGCGATTTTTCAGGCGTTTTTCAGGCGTTGTTTCTAGGTGTTTGGAGGAAAGCATTGACATCTAACAAAAATGTCTTGTAATCTGCCAAAAAATGAAGCTCATGTACTTTTTTGAGCTTCAGGCGTTTTGTTTCAAGCGACAAAACGCTCAGATGTGAACGGGGGCCATTGAAATGAATAGGATTTTGCTTGTTGGGTGCTTTGAGACTTCAGAGATGAGCGTTTTACGAGCTGAAAAACGCTCAGGTGTAAACAGGGCCTAAGCTGCTCTCCGGTTTATTTTGATAGTTTCGATATACTGTATATGATTACACCACTTTATGGTTTACCAATGTTTTTCACATTGTATAATATAATATAATTCAAAATATTCAAAGGAAAAATACAACCCAGTACAATCAATCTACCACCACTGTAAAGTAATCTATATTTAGTAAACTTAAATGTGATTGGCTGCTTTGGATTACTGCACAGTACAAGTCATCACTGCTCTTTGACCCACTTTACTCAGTGGGGTTAATTTCCTAATGGCAAATAGGCTGCACTTTGCAAGTGAATTTTCCACAGCGCCTAGCAAATAAACTGAAGTTCTGCTAAATTCTTTCTCCCAATAACGTCCTTGCATATGATTGGAAATTTTCTGCAAAGTGGATTGTGACAATATTTACTGAGCTGAGGGAAGACCCTCTTGCAAATTGCAAATTCCCTTGCAGAGTGAACAGCCTATTTGCCTTTACTAAATCAATCCCAATAGGGTTGATTTAGTAAAGGCATATAGACTCTTCACTTTGCAAGGGAATTTGCACTTTGCAAGGTTTTGTTTCCTTCCTTAGCTTTGTGAATGTGAGGAGGCTGTGTTGACTTACATCAGCCAATTATGTGCAAGCAAGAATACAGTTTTTTATGCTTTTTTGCATGTGATTGGGTTTTCTTTGTAAAGAAAATTGTTACCACATTCACTAAGCCTATGGAATATTCTCTTGCAATGTGCAAATTCCCTTACAAAGTGGAACAGCCTATTTGCCTTTAGTCAGTAAACCCCAGCGAGTCTAGATCAGTCTTTCTCAACTTTCTTCTAAACCCAAAGGAACCCTCAAAATAACTTTCTGGTTTCAGGAAACCCTTATTTGTAATTGCTATAGCTACAGCTCATAGTACATTAGTGTGATGGCCACTTAGAAGAATGCTAATTACATTTGTGGTCATTGGGAAGAATGTCCCTTCCATTGGTGTTTAGTTAGAAGAATGCTGCTTACATTGGTGGTCGGTGGGAAGAATGTTCCTTACATTGGTGGCCAGAGGAAAGAATGTCCCTTACATTGTTGGCCAGGGTGAAGAATGTCCCTTACATTGGTGGCCAGTGGGAAAAATGACCCTTATCTTGGTGTCCAGGGTGAAGAATATCCCTTACATTGGTGGTCAGCGGGAAGAATGTCCCTTACATTGGTGGCCAGTGGAAAGAATGTCCCTTACATTGGTGGCCAGTGGGAAGAATGCTCCTTACATTGGTGGCCAGGGTGAAGAATGTCCCTTACATTGGTGGCCAGGGTGAAGAATGTCCCTTATATTGGTGGTTAGTGGGAAGAATGTCCCATACATTGGTGGTCAGTAGGTAGAATGCTCCTTACATTGGTGGCCAGGGTGAAGAATGTCCCTTACATTGGTGGCCAGAGTGAAAAATGTCCCTTACATTGGTGGCCAGTGGGAAGAATGTCCCATACATTGGTGGTCAGTGGAAAGAATGTCCCTTACATTGGTGGTCAGTGGAAAGAATGTCCCATACATTGGTGGCCAGTAGAAAGAATGTCCCTTACATTGGTGGTCAGTGGGAAGAATGTCCCATACATTTGGTGGTCAGTAGGTAGAATGCTCCTTGCATTGGTGGCCAGGGTGAAGAATGTCCCTTACATTGGTGGCCAGTGGAAAGAATGTCCCATTCATTGGTGGCCAGTAGAAATAATGTCCCTTCCATTGGTGTTTAGTGAGAAGAATGCTGCTTACATTGGTGGTCGGTGGGAAGAATGTTCCTTACATTTATTGGCCAGTGGGAAGAATGCCTCTTACATTGGTGGTCAGTGGGAAGAATGTTCCTTACATTGGTGGCCAGGGTGAAGAATGTCCCTTACATTGGTGGCCAGTGGGAAAAATGACCCTTATCTTGGTGTCCAGGGTGAAGAATGTCCCTTACATTGGTGGTCAGCGGGAAGAATGTCCCTTACATTGGTGGCCAGTGGAAAGAATGTCCCTTACATTGGTGGCCAGTGGGAAGAATGCTCCTTACATTGGTGGCCAGGGTGAAGAATCTCCCTTACATTGGTGGCCAGGGTGAAGAATGTCCCTTATATTGGTGGTTAGTGGGAAGAATGTCCCATACATTGGTGGTCAGTAGGTAGAATGCTCCTTACATTGGTGGCCAGGGTGAAGAATGTCCCTTACATTGGTGGCCAGAGTGAAGAATGTCCCTTACATTGGTGGCCAGTGGGAAGAATGTCCCATACATTGGTGGTCAGTGGAAAGAATGTCCCTTACATTGGTGGTCAGTGGAAAGAATGTCCCATACATTGGTGGCCAGTAGAAAGAATGTCCCATACATTGGTGGTCAGTGGGAAGAATGTCCCATACATTGGTGGTCAGTAGGAAGAATGTCCTATACATTGGTGGTCAGTGGGAAGAAGGAGGAGGACACACCCAAAGAGCTCTCTGTGAGAACCAGCCCTTTTCAAGCCTGGGCCTTGCTTGCTAGCTTGGCCCAGGAACAATGCCTGATCCTGGGGGAGGCCCTGGGAGGGATCCCCCTGATGACACGGGGCCTAGTGAGGAGGAGGTGGAGGACCTGTCTGTGGGTCCAGGCCCTGGTGAGAATGCGGATGTCTTCAGCCAGAAGATTATCAATCGTTTTAGGGCGATTGGGAGAGCGGAAGAAAAACTTAAAGTTTTGAAGGCTGAACACAAATCCTTCAAAACCAAGTATTTCCAGGCCTGGAGTAAAAATCGCACAGCCATGAAGCCTGAGTTACAGGAATTGGAAGAAAGGGTAAAGGAACAAACTTTATTATTGGAAAGGCTGAAAGACAGAAGTGGAGCATTTAAAGAAAAATTTGACAATGAGAGGCGATTTACCAGCCAAGCATCAGCAAGTTCTGTGGATCAGCAGCCTCAGTTAATGGATGACCAGGCTCCATCTGCCTCTGCACCTCTCCCCCCATGCCAGAACTGGGAATCACCAGCGGCAACCAGCCAGGGGGTTGAGAGTGGACATGGATCCCTGACATTCATCCAGCAGATGGAGTCACCCCTGAAAGCAGACAGGTTTGTATTTTCTGATGATCCATCAGAAATCCCTGAGGATGGGCAGAGGAGATACAGGCCAGCAAAGCCAGTAATGGTGGAGAAATCCCAGTACACCATGCTGCCATCCAACATGTCTGCCCCATCTGCTGTAGTGGATGGTGTCCCAGGTGAGAAAGAGCTCTGCATACAGCTACCTATTGGAGTTACCGCTGTGGAGAAACCGAGTGCAGACATGCAAGCCCCGGACCATCAGACGAATGTGGATGGACCTGCATTAAACACCCCAGGCATGGATTTTGCTGGTCTGGCTGAGACCAGTAGTCCCACGGCAAGCAAAATGGCTGCCAGCTCCAAAGAGCCTGCTTCATGTTCACCTGAGCCTCCCAGTCTTCCAGTGCTGATTGCTGATGGGGGAGGGGATCAACATAGTTCTGGAAGTGGAATGGAAGTAGCAATGGAAATATCCTGCAATGCTTTACCTGCTGCTGTGTTAAAACAGAATGCTATTTCCACAGCTGAAAACCCTGTCCTAGTGGAAGAGAAGATGACAGCTGGAGTTCTTACCAGTGCAGCACCAACTATGGATTCTGCTGTGAAGACAACAGCAATAATAAATATCCCAGCAAGTATAAAAAATGACATTAATGTTAAAGCAATGAATGTGGTGGGTGGTGGTGAAGGGGTTAGTAATGCTGGGAAAAATAAAAATGACATTTCTCCTCCTGCTCAGCAGAGGAAAGATTCGATTGCACAGATCAATCCCGAATCTGTGCAATCGTTATCTGCTAAGTGTGTGTCAGATAATTTAAAAAAAACTGATGGATTTTCTGCTGGGAGGAATGTTGGAAGCTATGCTTCAGCTTTGGGGAGTCACACCAGGGTGGGTGGTGGGAATTCTGTTATTAGTAAAAATTCAGGGAGGTTTGGTGGGTATAGGAGGAGGAATGTGGTACAGTTGAGATGGGTGGGGGATGGAACTCCGCCAGTAAGGGGGAGGGTGGCTGAGTTGATTTTGGAAATGGGGTTTAAAGCTTGTGATATTTTTGCTTTAATTTGCCCGGTGGGGAGTTATGAATTTGATTTGTCGTTTGTAAAACCTGAAAGTTTGGATCTCTTCTGGGAGAGATTTAGGAGGTGCAAGGGCCTTCAGCAGTGGAGTGGTTTGGTGCCAAAAGTGATTTCAAGGCAGCCTCTGATAAAATCAGTGACCATTTTGGTGCGTAACGAATCCATACCAGAGGCTGATTTATTAGTATGGCTACGCCGATATGGCGAGGTCCTCACTCCACTGCGGAAGGTCCTTGATGAGCATGGGATATGGACAGGGGCCTGGACAGTGTCACTAAAATTGGGGGTGCTGGGCGATGTAGTTCAGCACCTTCCCTGCTCAGCCTTTCTGGGTAGGGATAGGCTGACCATTTTCTACCAAGGTCAGCCTAAGGTGTGCAATAAATGTGGTGATAAAGGCCACTTTGCATCGTCCTGCACCCACAAGAAGTGCTCACTGTGCCAGGATTTAGGCCATTTGGCCAGAGAATGCACCCAGATTCGGTGCAATTTGTGCCAGCAGCTGGGTCATCCATATAGCCAGTGCCCAGAGGCACTGCATAACTTGCCAGGATTGGAGACTGAGCTGCAGAGGCTTGATAAAGAAGATGAAGCAGCTGAAGTTAGAGAGGAAATTGTTGTTGCCCCTCCTGTGTCTGTTGTGTCAGATTCTGTTTCTCCTAGTGATGTGGTCCCTGAGTCTGTGTCTGTTGTGTCAGATTCTGTTTCCCCTAGTGATGTGGTCCCTGAGTCTGTCCCTCCTGTTGTTCCTACATCTACTGTGCGTAGATCCTCCAGACTAGCGGAAGCTGCTGGGGGGGCGGGTATAGTGGATCTTCCCCCTCGGCCTACTCCACCTCCAGTCCCTGTCTCTCGACACCGCAAACGCGGCCAAGAGGGTGCAGGGGTGCTGGATGGTGGTGGGGTCGATGGGGTTGAGGGAGGGGTGTCCATGTCCCATGTCTCACCCTCTGTTGTGGAGGATTCGGATGATGAGGGGTGGGAGAGGACAAAGAGGAAGAAAAAGAAGAAGAGGAAGACCAGTAAAGCGGTCACTTCTTCCTTACAGTTAGAGCCAGGAGGGGTTCCTCTTGGCAACACATTTTCGGTTTTATCAGGGGAGGAGTTAGTATCCGATTTATCTACTTTATCATCTATGGATGAGGGGGAGTCACATAGTGTAAAGAGAGCTGTTTCGGGTGATGAGAGTGTGGTGGAGGTTAAGAAACGACTACCCCAATCATCCTGATGGCAGTGCCCGCTCTGATAAAGGTGGCGACCATTAATGTCGCCAGCGTGAAATCTGCAAGAGCTCGTGATATTGCCTTATTTTTGCTCAGTGAGTTTGATGCTGAGATTTTATTTTTGCAAGAGACCTGGCTCAATACTTTGGCCGATGTCCATCTAGCAAAAAGGGAGTGGAGATGCGGTCCCTCCTTTTGGTCTCTTGCGGCTGAGCCTTGCAGCGGAGTTGCGGTTCTTTTTAAAACCGATATGGTAACGTGCCGGCGGATAATTGAGGTAGAAATGGGGAGATGCATGGTCTTAGACGTCTCTGTTAGGGGGCAGGACCTGCGCCTGATCAATATCTATGGACCGCAGTCAAAATGGGACAGGAAATGCCTCTTCACAAAGATCAAGCCCTTCCTTTTTACATCCCAGCAGGTTGTCTTTGGAGGTGACTTTAACACCATAATTAGGCCTGAAGACAGGGGGGTCTCCATAGACAGGCTGGGTTATGATAGCGTTTTTCTTAGAGATATGGTTAGACAAGCAGGCCTGGTAGATGTGCACATTAAGCACTGCCCTGGCAGCACGGGATTCACGTTTCAGAGAGGGAATAGTCAGAGTAGGATAGACAGGTTTTTTTTAAAGGAGAACTCTGCTTTCTCGGCTCCTGAGTTGAGGGCGGTGGAGTTCTCTGACCACTGTATGCTGTCTGTGACTCTGAATGCCTCGGACACTCCACCCAGGGGAAGGGGTACCTGGAAACTGAATTCGGCTCTCCTGGAAGATGTAGAGGTAAGACAATCCTTTGAGGATTTTTTTCAGGCACAGGTTTCTATTCTGGACTTTTGCAGCAGTAAGTCAGAGTGGTGGGAGCTTGTGAAACAAAGGGCGATTGGACTTTTCAAGGCCATAAGTAAGAAGAAGCAGCTTGGTATGTATATTGCCTACCAGCATTTGCGGAGGAAGCTTGATCGTCTTGTCTCGTATGGAGGAGATCCAGGGGAGATCTCGGAGGTAAAGCTTCTTCTTAGGAAGTGTCAATACGACCGGCATGCCTCCTTGGTTCTGGAGAGAGATTATGGGAAATATCACTCGCCTGATCCTTACCAGAACTGTAAGCAAGGCATAGCAGTTAAGACGGTCATAGGTCTGAGGGATAGTACGGGTTCCCTGGTGAAGTCCAGATCAGGGATCCTGGAGATCTTCAGGTCATATTACGCAGACCTTCTGGGAAGAAAGGACCTTAGTCGGGACAGGATGGAAAGCTTTCTGGATTCTACTCCAGGATTGGGAAATGATACATTGCCTTTGATGGATTTGACAGAACCAATTTCAGCGGATGAGGTAGTTCGTGCTATAGAGAAGCTGGCTACCAAAAAGTCGCCTGGGCCAGATGGGTTGACAGCTGAATTTTACAAGTGTTTTAAGTCCATTCTGGCTCCCTTTTTAGCGGAGGTTTATAACAGCTGTTTAGAAGAGGGTTCTCTCCCTCCCTCCATGAGGCAATCCGCTGTGATTCTTCTGTCAAAAGGTAAAGACCCCTCAATAATTGAGAACTGGCGCCCCATCAGTCTTCTCAATGTTGATAGAAAGATCTTGGCGAAGATTCTTTTTTGGCGCTTGTCGTCAGTAGCAGGCGATTTGTTGTCCAATCATCAGCACTGCTCGGTCCAGGGCAGAAGTACCTTTTCAGCAATTTTAGCTGTCCGGGAGGCTTTGGAGCGATGCAGGGCTGCTGGATGGAGAAAGTACTTGCTGGCATTGGATCAGGCGAAGGCTTTTGATCGAGTCAATCATGAGTACCTGTATTTGCTACTTGGTAGATACGGCCTGCAGGGGAGGTTTATTGATTGGCTGAAAACATTATATAAAGGGGCTGAGAGCTTCCCACTTGTTAATGGTTGGGTTGGACGGCCTTTTGAGGTTGGCTCTGGTGTGCGCCAGGGGTGTCCTTTGAGCCCCCTGCTATATGTATTCGCAATCGACCCCTTCATAAGAAGGTTAGAGAGTGGATCGTTGTGTGGGGTGCCTTTGGGCATTGCTGGTGTGCCGCCTTTGAAGGTCGTGGCCTATGCCGATGATGTGTCTGTTATTATCTCTGGGATGGAGGAGGCGCAGGAGGTGGTCTCTGTGATAGAGCAGTACACTGAGGCTTCTGGCTCTAAAATCAATCATGAAAAGAGTGAAGTTTTCTGGATGGGTGAGGAGGGTGAAAGCTTCGAACTTCCGGATGCCTTCCCAGAGCCCCAGCAGGAAATTAAAGTGTTGGGCATCAAATTTGGTCCTGGTGACTATGGTCATCGAAATTGGGAAAGCAGGTTGTTAAATGCCAATGCCAAGGTGGCAAGCTGGAAGAAATGGAAACTTTCCTTGAGGGAAAGGGTTGACTTGATTAAAACTTACCTGATCCCAATCTTTTTATATGTCAGCTTTGTCTGTATCTTGCCGGAATCTCTCTATGCAAGGGTGTACAGCTGCTTTTTCCAACTGTTATGGGGAAATAGGCTGAACCTGATCAAACGCAATGTAACTTACCTGTCCAGGCGGGAGGGTGGTCTAGGAATGGTCAACCCTATAGTTTTCTTTTCTCTGCTTTTTTTAAAGTATAATCTTGGTAATATGTTAGCAGAGACCCCGCCGGGATGGGTGGGTATTTTTCAATCTTGGTTTAGGCCTTTTCTGCGATGCTGGGAAGATGGCGGGCCAGTGAAAAGTCTGAGAGTCCGACATGGCAAGCTTCCGGCTTATGTTGCCCCGTGTCTGAAAATACTTAGGCAGTGGCAGGTGACAGTGGGGGATATCAAGTCCCTCCCCAGAAAGCTTCTGGAGAAGAGGATTTTGGGCTCTGCTTTCAGTGTGTCGCTGACCTTAAGGGATTGCCCAGGCCCCGTAATGAGGGAGGGGTTGCGTTTAATTAACTTAGGAAGAATCCCTTTGAAGTTTAGGGATCAAGCCTGGCTCGCTTTCCACGGAAGGCTCTATGTGAGAGGGAACCTGAAGCATCGCCCTGTGGATGATCGGGATTGTCCTAGAGCGGAGTGTGTTGGTAAAGTGGAGTCTATGGACCACTTTTTGCTCCAGTGTCCCTTTAACATAGAGGTGTATAAAAGGGTGGGGAGGGCTCTAGGCATCCCCTTTCTCTATCGCATGAGTTATGCGGAGTGGGTGTACGGGGCATTCCCGACTCGCTGGGATTTTGATTTGGATACACTTTTTCTAGTTAGTATAGTTGTCCGTTACTTCACGTGGAATGCACGGTGCCAGATTACCCTGCGGAAGAAAGTCCTCCCTGTCGAGGTGGTGGTGTACGATATTCTGGGTGAGGTTGGGAAGATTCGGGGTCTTGAGAAGGGCAGGGAGCCTCGAGCGGTCTGGATAAGGGCGTGGAGGAATATCAGACCTGCTTTTGGTGAACTGTCCATCTCTGGGTGAAAAGCTTTTTTCCTATGCTATTTCTTTCACGCCCTTAGCTTTTGTTAGTTAATATCTTCATTTTTGAAGAAGGGCTGCATGCATAATGGGAGTGGTTTTGTTTCTTGACCTCGCAGGTTTGATGTCTGGTGTGGTGGTGTGAGTCTTATTAAGATTATTTTTCCCGGTAATGATGTGTTTCATGATGTGAGTTTTGTTTTTGCTGTAAAGGCAGTCTTTATTTGAGAGCAGAATTTGCTATGTATTTTTTTTTTCCCCCCTTTTCATGTAAATATGTATATATTTATTTATGTATATTGATTTTATGCTTATTGATTGCAAGACTTTTAATAAACAAAATTGGGAAGAATGTCCCATGCATTGGTGGTCAGTAGGAAGAATGTCCCATACATTGGTGGTCAGTAGGAAGAATGCTCCTTTACATTAATTGTCCCAGAACATGGCAGGTTTACCTACTTTTTTCTGCACATTTATTTCTTCTGGGCCGAACTTTTGAGCAAAGGCGTATTCTGAGAACCCCCCATAGGGACCCTCTCCATGTGCTAAAGCAGAACTAAACCCTTTTATCCTTTACAGCCAACAAAGCTGTCATCTTAGCCTTAAAAGTGGCAAAAGTGGCGTTTTTGACGCCCAATGTGCACGAGGCCTTCATGAGTACTGAGCTGTTTTATGTTGTATAGTTTATATCTAACTAGAGTTCAGCTTTAAAATGATGCACAAAGGTTGCTCAAACCCATGACAACTAAGCAGAGGTTTCTTTTTAGTGTTATCCTTGTAAAAGAAATGGCAGTTTTAATGCATTCGGATGCCATGAATACAGCATTTTTCAATATTGCCATTTATATAATTGCATTGAAACGCCAACAGTCATGCTGTTATAAATCTATACTTCTATTTAACTTGCCAATAGCCGATCTTTATAAATTCTCCCTGCTATTTATGGTAACTCATTACCAAAGTGAAAAGATAAAGAGCAGATAATTGCTCTGAGATTGGAACGCTCTGGTTTTTATGTTCCACGTTTATTAGTTGGCCTCATAACTACGCTCATTGTTTGCTATAGTATAACTCATTATAGACTTGCATAGTTCTCATTCTTTAGTGCGCAGTTTAAACAAGAAAACGGCAATCAAATCGTCAAGCGTGGCTTACTAAAAGCTCACGGGTACAGAATTGTTGATGTAGCATATAGAGAGCCTCCAAAAATAGATAACATGCACCCATGTAGCATACCCTAAATACAAAGGGTAGAAAATCTATGACAGGTACATGTACAGAAAATCTGTATTTTATATATATATATATATATATATATATATATATATATATATATATATACACTCACTGGCCACTTTATTAGGTACACCCGTTCAATTGCTTGGTAACACAAATTGCTAATCAGCCAATCACGTGGCAGCAACTCAATGCATTTAGGCATCTAGATGTGCTGAAGACGACTTGCTGAAGTTCAAACGAAGCATCAGAATGGGGAAGAAAGGAGATGTAAGTGACTTTTGAACGTGGCCGTGCTGTTGGTGTCAGACGGGCTGGTCTGAGTATTTCAAAAGCTGCTGATCTACTGGGATTTTCACACACAACTATCTCTCGGGTTTACAGAGAATGATCCGAAAAATAGAAAATATCCAATGAGCGGCAGTTGTGTGGACGAAAGTGTCATGTTGATGTCAGAGAAGAATGGGCAGACTGATTCAAGATGATAGAAAGGCAACAGTAACTCAACCACTGTTTACAACCAAGGTATGCAGAATACCATCTCAAGGATAGGAACATTCAGGGGTATGAGAGATGATTACGGCCACAGACACCTACACAGGTTGAACTGGATGGACTATTGTCTTTATTCAACCTCACCTACTATGTAACTATGAATGCACAAAACACTGAACCCTGAAGCAGATGGGCTACAGCAGCAGAAGACCACACCGGGTGCCACTCATGTCAGTTAAGAACAGGAAACTGAGGCTAGAATTCGCACAGGCTCACCAAAATTGGACAATAGAAGATTAGAAAAATGTTGCCTGGTCTGATGAGTCTCAATTTCAGCTGCGACTTTCAGATGGAAGGGTCAGAATTTAGCGTAAACGACATGAAAGCACGGATCCATCCTGCCTTGTATCAATGGTTCAGGCTGGTGGTGTAATGGTGTGGTGGATATTTTTTTGGTACACTTTGGGTCCCTTAGTACTAATTGAGCCTACCTGAGTATTGTTGCTGACCATGTCCATCCCTTTATGACTACAGTGTACCCATCTTCTGATGGCTCCTTCCAGCAGGATAATGCACCATGGCACAAAGCTCAAATCATCTCACCACTGCTTTCTACAACATGACTATGAGATCACGGTACTCCAATGGCCTCCATAGTCACCAGATCTCATCCAATAGAGCACCTTTGGGATGTGATGGAACGGGAGATTCGCATCATGGATGTGCAGCTGACAAATCTGCAGCAAATGTGTGATGTTATCATGTCACTATGGAGCAAAATCTCTGAGGAATGTTTCCAACAGCAGAATTAAAGCAGTTCTGAAGGCAAAAGGGGGTCCAACCTGGTACTAGCAGGGTGTACTCAATAAAGTGGCAAGTAAGTATATACAGTGCTTTGCGAAAGTATTCGGCCCCCTTGAACTTTTTGACCTTTTGCCACATTTCAGGCTTCAAACATAAAGATATAAAACTGTAATTTTTTTTTGAAGAATCAACAACAAGTGGGACACAATCATGAAGTGGAACGAAATTTATTGGATATTTCAAACTTTTTAATAAAAAAATGAAAAATTGGGCGTGCAAAATTATTCAGCACCCTTAAGTTAATACTTTGTAGCGCCACCTTTTGCTGCGATTACAGCTGTAAGTCGCTTGGGGTATGTCTCTATCAGTTTTGCACATCGAGAGACTGAAAATTTTTGCCCATTCCTCCTTGCAAAACAGCTCAAGCTCAGTGAGGTTGGATGGAGAGCGTTTGTGAACAGCAGTTTTCAGTTCTTTCCACAGATTCTCGATTGGATTCAGGTCTTGACTTTGATTTGGCCATTCTAACACCTGGATATGTTTATTTGTGAACCATTCCATTGTAGATTTTGCTTTATGTTTTGGATCATTGTCTTGTTGGAAGACAAATCTCCATCCCAGTCTCAGGTCTTTTGCAGACTCCATCAGGTTTTCTTCCAGAATGGTGCTGTATTTGGCTCCATCCATCTTCCCATCAATTTTAACCATCTTCCCTATCCCTGCTGAAGAAAAGCATTCGCGTTTACTAATTATGAGAAAGATTTGTCATTTTTATTGTTTTTTTTTTTACTAGTAATGGCGGCGATCTGCGATTTTTAGCAGGACTGCGACATTGCGGCGAACAGATCGGACCCCTAACTGACATTTTTGACACTTTTGGGGGACCAGTGACATTGCTACAGTAATCAGTGCCAAAAATATTCACTGTGACTGTAATAATACTGGCAGGGAAGGGGTTAACCCTGTTAGTGATCAAGGGGTTAAATGTGAACCTAGGGGAGTGATTCTAACTGTGGGGGGGTTGGGCTTGTGAAATAATCACAGAGACCTGTGATCCTATATAGCAGGATCGCATGGTCTCTATGATCACTGCAGGCAGAAGGACGGACGGCTGTGTTTACATCAGCCGTCCGCCCTTCTCTGTCAGCAGGGAGAGAGATTGTATGGCTGAATTCGCATCAGATTCGGACACAACTTGCACAGGACCCTTTTTTGGATCCGCAGCAGAATCGGATCGCATGGGTGTTCACACCTATGCGATTCGATTCATGCCCGAACTGACAGTTCGCACTGCGATTTGTGAACTGATCTGGGGGTGTCGTTAACTTTGTATTGACACCCCCAGCGATTCACATATGGCAGTGTGAACTGCCTGCAAGCTGAGTGCGATGCGGGAACCCGCAGAGGATTTGCAGGGTTCCCGCATCGCATATGTGTGAACCGCCACTTCATTTTTTTTTTTCCCAAATATTTTATTTAGAAAGGCAGAAACAGTGAGAAAACATTCCAGCACTAAATTTACCATTGTTCAATAGGTGCAAAAAAATGTCTGGTGATTATGCCAGAAATCCAGTCAGCTGACAACTTCCTGTGCTCTTTGTCTGTGCTTCATGTTTATTTATTTTTTTCCTGTCTCTCTCTTCTAATGTTTTTCATCATGTTTTTAGACCATATTGTAGACCTGATGAAGAGGGCAAAGTGTGACCCGAAATGCGCTGGCTATCAAATTTATTGTTCAAGTTGTTTGGAAAAAACACTCTTTTTTGGATTTCAACTTTTTGGCGAATTCTGTGATTCCATTAGAAGTAATTAAGCCTTAAGGAATATCTCACCAAAAATAAAATTCCTTTTGCAGCTGATGCCTAAAATCTCACTTCTATCACATTAAGAGGAAGTAAACTTCCTCTGCAGACATTTACCTATAGGTATGCCTATGATACGGCTTATCTATAGGTAGTGTAAATATCTCTTAAACATGCACCGTTTAGGAGGTATTTACAAACCCAATTCCAAAAAAGTTGGGACACTGTACAAATTGTGAGTAAAGAAGGAATGGACTAATTTACAAATCTCATAAACTTATATTTTATTCCCAATATAATATAGATAACATATCAAATGTTGAAAGTGAGACATTTTGAAATGTCACGTCAATTATTGGCTCATTTTGGATTTCATGAGAGCTACACATTCCAAAAAAGTTGGGACAGATAGCAATAAGAGGCTGTAAAAGTTAAATGTACATATAAGGAAGAGCTGGAGGACCAATTTGCAACTTATTAGGTCAATTGGCAACATGATTGGGTATAAAAAGAGCCTCTCAGAGCAGCAGTGTCTCTCAGATGGGCAGAGGATCACCAATTCCAATAGTGGAGCAATATCAGAAAGGAGTTTCTCAGAGAAAAATTACAAAGAGTTTGAAGTTATCATCATCTACAGTGCATAATATCATCCAAAGATTCAGAGAATCTGGAACAATCTCTGTGCATAAGGAGGGTCAAGGCTGGAAAACCATATTGGATGCCCATGATCTTCGGGCCCTTAGACGGCACTGCATCACATACAGGAATGCTACTGTAATGGAAATCACAACATGGGCTCAGGAATATTAAAAAAGAATAGCGCGCAAATGCAAAAGAAATTACTACCAAATCTGAAGAGAGTCCATAAATAAAAATGGGGGTTTGGTCCCACCATATGGCCATATCGTGCTCAAGCCCACTACTGCGTCAAAGTACCCCATTATCAGTGGGTCCTACACTATCCATGAAAAAGAGATGAATCCAGCCTTTCTAACCCTTGGAGATAACACTCCTTGCTGGGAAAGATGTGCAAATGCACTACAGGGGACTCCTCCTATATCCACTTGATGGTGGACACTGATTGAGTACAGGTGTGTGTGGGGGGTGGGGAGGGCTGCTCAACCTCGATAGTCTGGTCAGACCGAATACATAATAAACAGGCAAAAAATTTGGGGGAGCATACCCATGTATTTCCAAAGCTGCTGCAGCTATGAACCAAAAGACATGTATATTAAAAAAGAATAGCGCGCAAATGCAAAAGAAATTACTACCAAATCTGAAGAGAGTCCATAAATAAAAATGGGGATTTGGTCCCACCATATGGCCATATCGTGCTCAAGCCCACTACTGCGTCAAAGTACCCCATTATCAGTGGGTCCTACACTATCCATGAAAAAGAGATGAATCCAGCCTTTTTTGCCTGTTTATTATGTATTCGGTCTGACCAGACTATCGAGGTTGAGCAGCCCTCCCCACCCCCCACACACACCTGTACTCAATCAGTGTCCACCATCAAGTGGATATAGGAGGAGTCCCCTGTAGTGCATTTGCACATCTTTCCCAGCAAGGAGTGTTATCTCCAAGGGTTAGAAAGGCTGGATTCATCTCTTTTTCATGGATAGTGTAGGACCCACTGATAATGGGGTACTTTGACGCAGTAGTGGGCTTGAGCACGATATGGCCATATGGTGGGACCAAACCCCCATTTTTATTTATGGACTCTCTTCAGATTTGGTAGTAATTTCTTTTGCATTTGCGCGCTATTCTTTTTTAATATACATGTCTTTTGGTTCATAGCTGCAGCAGCTTTGGAAATACATGGGTATGCTCCCCCAAATTTTTTGCCTGTTTATTATGGGCTCAGGAATACTTCCAGAAAACATTGTCGGTGAACACAATCCACCGTGCCATTCGCCGTTGCCTGCTAAAACTCTATAGGCCAAAAAAGAAGCCAAATCTAAACATGATCCAGAAGCACAGGCATTTTCTCTGGGCCAAGGCTCATTTTAAATGGTCTGTGGCAAAGTGGAAAACTGTTCTGTGGTCAGACGAATCAAAATTTGAAGTTCTTTTTGGAAAACTGGGACACCATTTCATCCGGACTAAAGAGGACAAGGACAACCCAAGTTGTTATCAGCGCTCAGTTCAGAGACCGGCATCTCTGATGGTATGGGGTTGCATGAGTGCATATGGCATGGGCAGCTTACACATCTGGAAAGGCACCATCAATGCTGAAAGGTATATCCAAGTTCTAGAACAACATATGCTCCCATCCAGACGTCGTCTCTTTCAGGGAAGACCTTGCATTTTCCAACATGACAATGCCAGACCACATACTGCATCAATTACAACATCATGGCTGTGTAGAAGAAGGGTCCGGGTACTGAAATGGCCAGCCTGCAGTCCAGATCTTTCACCCATAGAAAACATTTGGCGCATCATAAAGAGGAAGATGCAACAAAGAAGACCTAAGACAGTTGAGCAACTAGAAGCCTGTATTAGACAAGAATGGGACAACATTCCTATTCCTAAACTTAAGCAACTTGTCTCCTCAGTCCCCAGACATTTGCAGACTGTTATAAAAAGAAGAGGGGATGCCACACAGTGGTAAACATGGCCTTGTCCCAACTTTTTTGAGATGTGTTGATGCCATGAAATTTAAAATCAAATTATTTTCCCTTAAAATGAAACATTTTCTCAGTTTAAACATTTGATATGTCATCTATGTTGTATTCTGAATAAAATATTGAAATTTGAAACTTCCACATCATTACATTCTGTTTTTATTCACAATTTGTACAGTGTCCCAACTTTTTTGGAATCGGGTTTGTACACTGCATGCAGCCAGTGACATCACTGGCCCATTCGCTCTTAAGGAACAACCACGGGTGCTGTTCCATCCAAACCATATGCTGTGAACAGCACATGCGTAGGAGGGAAGTCATTGTGGCTCCAGCCGATCGCAGCGTCAGAGCACGCGAACCCGGAAGAAACTCTGGGGAAAATGTCAGTGGTGTGCGGGCGCCGCTGAAACAGCCTAGTTCTAAGTTAGGTATTACATAATGATGCGATGCATACTAGCTCATTTTGCCTTTGTCTTACAGGGTTTTTTTTTTTTTGCAGAGTTTACAACCTCTTCAAGGACCACCCATGCAGAATGTACTGTGGTGTGGACCTCATGCGCCCCCTCCACCTCCTATCCCCCACCCCACCCCCCCCCCCCCCGCCCTTCGGGGCTGACAGCAGATCCTGGCCAATGATTCTATTGTGTGTCCAATCACAGCTTATCAGGGATAAGAAACAAAGAGATCTTTAGTAAAAAGCAGCACATAATACACACATTACACATTGTTAGGCATACACCTAGCCCCCTGATCGTCCTATATGTAAACCCCTTCCTAGCCGGTGTGTAGCACCCTCCTAGGTAGGTGCTAGAGAGTGAGTATAGTTTTTTGCTCTGTCTGCCTATCAGAGGAGCAGCAGGTGAATTGTATATTGCACTCTGTTCAACAAGGAGCAGGATCTGTGAGTTAGGTCTGCTCAGTGTGCTCAGTGTGTGATTCATGTGGTCTGGGGGAGTGTCCCAACTTGGCCAAAGGGGATGCACGTTGGATAGTGGAGGAGGCCTGGCCAATGGGTACACAGGCTTTGATACAGCCCCAGTGATTGGCACAGACTGGTTGTCTCAGTGCATTGTGGGGTGTGGTATAAAAGCCAGGAGCACATGTGCTGCGAGGTCTTTGGCTGGTGAGCAGAGTCCTGGAAGGAGGGTGGTGCTGCCTCCTCTTCTGCAGCAGTTGGTGTATGGTCACAGGGAGTTGGCCTGGTGAGCCAGAAACGAGGAGCTGAACCCAGAGGTCAAGAAGAGCTGACTAGGAGGAGTTGAGACACTGGAGAACCTGGAAAGCAGTATCGCGAGTACAGGGGATCGTGTCTAAGGGCCTGACCAGGAGGGGGGCCACTCCAGAGTAGTGTAGTCAGAGGACGGGTGTCAGCTGGTGGAGTGAAAGGGGGTGCTAGGCGAGTACCCTGAAGATAAGTGCTAACCAAGTGTTTATTCAGGAACTTTACCTCAGATTCATCCAGTGGCAAGGTGAATCTACGGTCTTGCTGCATTCTCAGACAGAAGTCCTCAGCATTGTGAATAGTTCAAGTGTTGGAGTATCCCACTCATCCCTTCTCCCATCCCCATATAAAATAAAAACAACAAAAGCAACAACCCCTAGACTGATTATTGACTGAGCCGGGAAGTAAAGTGTTAAGTTTCTGCATGCAGTTGCTACCGGTAACCCGAAAAGGTGAGAAATCCAGAAACCCTCAAGGGGGCAGTGCTACAAGTGTGATTAGTACAGTGACAGTGTATAGTATGATCACTGTATTAGTGTAACTGATGAAGTCAGATGCAGTTATTCAGTCCCCCCCCCCAGCATCAGTTAGTGTCAGATTGATTTCCGCACTACCATTATAAGTTGTCGATCACCTCCAATAGTAGTATATAAAAAAAAAAAAAAAAAATATACCATAGTTTGTAGACACTATAACTTTCACACAAACCAATCAAAATACACTTATTGGGATTCTTTTTCTTTCACCAAAGACATGAAGCAAAATACATTTTGGCCAAAATTTAGAAATTTAGAAATTAGATTTTTTAACTTTTTTTATTGGACATGTTTTATAGCAGAAAGTAAAATTTATTTTTGGTACAGCATTGCATGACCACACAATTACCAGTTAAAACTGCACAATGCTAAATAGCAAAAAATGGGCTGGTCATGAATAGGGATGCACCGATCCAATATTAGGATCAGATATTGGCCTCAATACTGGCAAAATAGCTGGATCTGGGATCGGTAAAATTAACAGATCCACGGGCCGATCCGGTTTCGTCGCAGCAGAACCTACGTCAGGATTTTGCACTTTATATTTTTTACAGGTTTACTGTTTGATTACTATTGTATGTTCAAGCAATAAACTGTTTTTTTTTTTCTTTTGGCTACATTTTATTCTTTTTAATTTTGAGTTTGACATTGATTACATAATATTTTAAATTTTGAATGCACAATTGTATAACAAAACAAAAGTACCAGACCGGTATCGACAGATACGCAAAGCCAGGCATCGGTATCGGTACTAGAAAAGTCGGATCGGTGCACCCCTAGTCATGAAGGGGGTACAACCTTCTGGAGCTGAAGTGGTTATATTTCCAGCGCTGATCATAGATCTGATCCCAGCCCCTTACCACGTGATCAGCTAATGACAGCTGATCACGTGATGTAAACAGAGCCAGTAATCGGCTTTTTTTTGTTCCTTGCGCGAAAAAAAAAATCAGTCACCGGCTTTTGGTCCTGAAGACAGAAAGCCACTGCCTCATCTGTGCCCACCAGTGCCACCTACCAGTGCCCACCAGTGCCACCTACCAGTGCAAGTCAGTGCAACCTACCAGTGCCCACAATTGCCACCTATCAATGCCCACCAGTGCCACCTATCAATGCCTATCAGTGCTGCCAATCAATGCCTCATCATCAGTGCTGCCTATCAGTGTCACCTGCCAGTGCCGCCTATCAGTGTCACCTATCAGTGCCACCTATTAGTGCCCTTCAGTGCTACCTATCAGTGCCCTTCAACGCCACCCATCAGTACCACCTATCAGTGCTCACCAGTGCTGCTTCATCAGTGACTACCAGTGCTGCCTTATCAGTGCAGCCTATCAGTGCCCACCAGTGCCGCTTCATCAGTGACTATCAGTGCCGCCTTATCAGTGCCCATCAGTGCCGCCTCATTAGCGCACATCAATGAAGGAAAAAATTACCTGTTTGCAAAATTTTATAACAAACTATAAAAAATGTTTTTTTTTTTTTCAAAATTTTAAGCCTATTTTTTGTTCAGCAAAAAAATAAAAACCCCAGTGATGATTAAATACCACCAAAAGAAAGCTTTATTTGTGTGAACAAAATGATAAAAATGTAATTTGGGTACAGCATTGAATAACGGCACAATTGTGATTCAAAGTGCGACAGCACTGAAAGCTGAAAATTGACCTGGGTAGGAAGGGGGTTTAAGTGGTCAGTGGGCAAGTAGTTAAAGGGATTGTAAAGTCTCCTTTTAAAAAAAAAAAACATGTTATACTTACCTCCTCTGTGCAGTTGGTTTTGCACAGAGCAGCCCGGATCCTCCTCTTCTCGGGTCCCTCTTTGCTGCTCCTGGCCCCTCCCTCCTGTTGAGTGCCCCCACAGCAAGCAGCTTGCTATGGGGGCACCCACAGCTCCGTGTGTGCATTCAGACACAGGGCTGCCGTTCGGCCCCACCCCCTCTCTCTCCTGATTGACTAACTGACTGTGATTGACAGCCGCGGGAGGCAATGGCGCCGCGGCTGTTTCTCAGCCAATCAGGAGGGAGAGTCCTGGACGGCCGAGGGACTCATGGACATCGCTGGACAGAGAGGGGGCACAGGTAAGTATTGGGGGGGGGGTGCTGGGGAGGCTGCTAAACACATAAGGCTTTTTATCCTAATGCATATAAGATGGGCAAATACCAGCCGGAATGAAGATCCTGGTGGCGGCGAGGGACCTCACAGGTATCGGTCCATTGGAGCAGAGATGAGTTTTCGTGCCTTTATTTCTGCTTTAAAGGCAAGCTGATTGCCTCCCTGTAATATATTAAAAATAGAAACGGAAGATATTTGGAACCAAGGGTGATGTTATGATATAAATAAATAAATCAGTCTTTATTAAATGGTAATTATTCCCCACTAAGCATTACTCTAAATGCTAAACAAGAATAAATCAGACAACGTTGTCTAGACTAAGCTCTGCACAACCAACAGAAGAAAATCAACAGGGTAACAGCTGCATAAAACAATACCACATTAGGAACATACTGTGCCAGATAGATTTCAAGGAATAATAAACTGAAAAGATCTTTACAAGTCATAATAAAACAAATGTAACTGAGCAGTTGGTTAATAATAAATAATCCAGGACTTTGTTAAAAATTGAAATGATAAATCTTTTAAAGACACATATATCTTGTGCGCCTGCTGGCATGCAGGCCCGTTTACAGCAGAGGACAGGATTGGCCAGAATAACACATTTGTGAGAATAACATTTTTCTTTTTTTGAGAAGTTAAAACTTTGAAATCTTTGGCTCCCCCTGGTGTCCACTCTTGTGAACACAAATTTCTATAAAGGCCTCATGCACACTGTTTAACCACTTCTGGACCGGAAAATTTTCCCCTTTAATGACCAGTCCATATTTTGCGATTCGGCACTGCGTTATTTTAACGGACAATTGTGCGGTCGTGCGACACTGTACCCAAATAAAATTGATGTCCTTTTTTTCCCACAAATAGAGCTTTCTTTTGGTGGTATTTGATCACCTGTGCGATTTTTTTTTTTTTTGCGCTATAAACAGCAACAATTCTGAAAAAAAAGACAATTTTTTTTACATTTTGCTATATAACATTCCCAAAAAAAAAATAAAAAATTAAAAATCTAAATTTTTTAACATTTTAGGCCAATTTGTTTTCTGCTACACATTTTTGATAAAAAAAAAAAAAAAATCGCAATAAATGTATCTTGATTGGTTTGCGCAAAATTTATCGTGTCTACTAACTACGGAAAAGGTTTATGTCATTTTTATTGTTTTTTTTTTTTTGTTTGTTTTACTAGTAATGGCAGATCGGACACCTAACTGACATTTTTTACACTTTTGGGGGGACCAGTGACATTACTACAGTAATCAGTGCTAAAATCATGCACTGTTACTGTAATAATGACACTGGCAAGGAAGGGGTTAACACTGGGTGATCAATGTGAACCTAGGGGAGTGATTATAACTGTATGGGGGCGGGGCTTATGGAATTGCGATAGAGACCTGTGTTCCTATATAGAAGGATCACAGGTGCTCTGTGATTATTCCAGCGAAAAGAACGGTCAGCTGTGTTTACAATAGCTGACCGTCCTCTCTCAGCGGGGAGCGATCGCGGGTGTCAGGCGGCAATCGGAGCCACTTGCCCCGTGCATCAGAGTCCCCGCTGCCGAGTGGGGGCGGGAGCGCGCCGGCGGTGGTGTGCGCTCGCCCCCTAGCTGCCGGCAAGCGACCGACGTAGCCCTACGTCGGTTTGTGCAGGAGGGCCAGCCTGCCCCAGTATATATGCGGTGGGTGGTACAGTGGCGCTGCGCGCTCGCCCCCTAGCTGCCGGCACGCGACCGACATAGCCCTACGTCGGTTTGTGCAGGAGGGCCAGCCTGCCGCAGTATATATGCGGTGGGTGGTCCAGTGGCGCTGCGCGCTCGCCCCCTAGCTGCCAGCGCGCGACCGACGTAGCCCTACGTCCGTTTGTGCAGGAGGGCCAGCCTGCCGCAGTATATATGCGGTGGGTGGTCCAGTGGTGCTGCGCGCTCGCCCCCTAGCTGCCGGCGCGCGACCGACGTAGCCCTACATTGGTTTGTGCAGGAGGGCCAGCCTGCCGCAGTATATATGCGGTGGGTGGTCCAGTGGCGCTGCGCGCTCGCCCCCTAGCTGCCAGCGCGCAACCGACGTAGCCCTACATTGGTTTGTGCAGGAGGGCCAGTATATATGCGGTGGGTGGTCCGGAACCGGCTAACAGGCATTTGACTTTTTTTTTTTCTGCCTCTAAACACCCCTCCACGTTAGCCTAGGTGCCCATGCATGCATAGGTGCTTACATGAGTTTAGAGGCAGGAGCATTTAGAGGCTGAAAAAAAAAAAAAAACATTATGCAATCAAGAGAGAAGTGTTTTAGCTGAAAAGATGTGTGTAAACGAGCCTAGGCGTATTTAGCGTTTGAGCATTTATTTATTTCATAGTAATAGAAGCTATCTGCACTAAGTGTAAATATCTTATTGCTTATATAATCAATAGTAACGACAGCGGCATTCCCAGTATTGCACAAATCAATACTAAATAAATATATAAAAAGAAAAATGCTGCGCTGTCACTAAAAAAGTACTAAATTGAATTGAAAATTCCACTAAAATGGAGAGCTATCAAAAAAATCAGTAATCATAAAGTGCATAACATGCAAAGACAATAAATTTTAATTTAGCATGTGTAAATGATAAATAAATTCATCAAATCAACATAAAGTAAAGTTTCAGTTCATATAGTCTGTGTTATCATGCCAAGAGTAATGTGCAAAATCAAGAGATTAATTATGCCGATAATACACAGTTCCAACAAGATGATGATATAAAAGTAGTGCTCAACACATGCACTTCCTAATTTCTTAGTGCTGC
Source organism: Pelophylax lessonae (assembly GCF_965119305.1). Classification (NCBI taxonomy): domain Eukaryota; kingdom Metazoa; phylum Chordata; class Amphibia; order Anura; family Ranidae; genus Pelophylax; species Pelophylax lessonae. The sequence goes on along the minus strand of NC_138771.1, from coordinate 54,039,486 downwards.
AAGTGATCACCCAATAGTGCTCCACTCCGAAAATGTGCAAATTGGCCTCTTACCAGGAATTAGGACCCTACTGGGGTCTAGCCTAGCTTTAAAGAGAACACCCCTCACTATAGCTATGGAACACAATTCCCATCAAAAGGCCCATATGGCTCTCAGGATCTCTCTGCAAAATATTAATCCCTCAGTGCCGGTTCACATTTATGCGATGCGGGAACACTACGAATATACAGCGTGTTCCCGCATCGCATCCGCAGCACAGGCAGTTCACACTGCCATATGCGATACCCTGGGGGTGTCAATTCAAAGTTAACGACACCCCCAGATCAGATCGCATATCGCAGTGCGATCTGTAAGTTTGCACAGAATCGGATCGCACTAGTGTGAACCACCATGCGATCCCATTATGCTGCGGACCAAAAAAAGGGTCGTGTGCATGTTTTAGTGCGATTGCGGTGCGAATACAGTAATCAGTGCTAAAATCATGCACTGTTACTGTAATAATGACACTGGCAAGGAAGGGGTTAACACTGGGTGATCAATGTGAACCTAGGGGAGTGATTATAACTGTATGGGGGCGGGGCTTATGGAATTGCGATAGAGACCTGTGTTCCTATATAGAAGGATCACAGGTGCACAGCTTATCTAAATACTTCTTCACTGCATAGCCAAGGTGAAGCAGCGGCCTTGCCGCATTCAGTTATTCAGCAGTCCCAGAAAATTGTGCAAAGTTATGGGATAGTAGGCAGGATATTTAAATGTTATATTAAAATTAAAAAATTTGCATAAATCATAATACATTAATTAAATAAAAGCAGACCCCAATTTTGGAATAATTTGGCTGCGGCCATTTATTACTGGTTTAAAATCCAAGTTAAAATTATTTATTCAATAAATATCAATAAATAAACATACTTTAAAACAGCCCAGCCACTACGGCTCAGGCTTGATCAATAAATAAATCATCAAACTTCAATAAAAAATCCAACAACATAAAAATACCACTAGTCCCCTTTGTAAACAAAGGTGACCCATCATGTAAAAACAGCCATGACAATAGGGGAGGGGGGGTTGGGGAACACAACAGCTTGCTGCCGTCTGAGGCGAATGAGCCCCACTTTTTTTAGTCCAAGAAGCACACCGACCAATTCACGCTCCAGTCTAGGTCTCTTTTTTTTAAGTTCTTTGCAGGCCGTAAATAAATGTAGGTAGGAGAGTTTAAAGTAGAACTATATGCAAAACTTTTTTTTTCATTTTGGATAGAATAAGGAGGGTCATAGCCCCTGTCAGTTTATTTTTTACCATCTGTATCCCATTGGGGAGATTTCCCTTAACTTCCTGTCCCATAGCCAAAGAGGAAGTGAGAGGAAATTCCTGCAAATTAAGGCCCCTTTCACACAGGCGGACCGTTCAGATCCGCCTGTCCGTTTTTTTGGCGGATCTGAACGGTCCCCCCATGCATCCCTATGGGGCATCGGATGTCAGTGGAGACATGTCCGCTGACATCCAATCCGATCCATCAAATCTGGACGGATGGATACCCTATTTTCCATCTGTCGATCGGATCCGATCCGATTCCCCACTAACAAAGTGAAAGATTTTTGTCATTTTTGTTGTTTTTTTTTAACGCGTAATGGCGGCAATCTGCAATTTTTTTTGCGGTACTGCGACATTGGGGCGGACAGATCGGACCCTTGACTGATATTTTTGACACTTTTGGGGGTACCAGTGACATTACTACAGTAATCAGTGCTATAAATATGCACTGTTACTGTAAAATGACACTGGTAGTGAAGGGGTTAACTTTATTTGAAAGGAAGGGGCTGTGTGTGTCCCTAGGGGCGTGATTCTAACTGTGATTGGCTGTGGCTTGAGGTGTAGGAACAATGATCAACGGTCCTACATAGTAGAACCGTGTGATCACTGTTTCTACACTGGGGAGAATGACAGGCGGCTTGTTTACATTAGCCGCCTGCCTTTCTCCCGCTGTCACGGACGATCGTGAGTGAGCGGCGGACATCGGGTCCGCCGCTCACACGCGCTGGGGGGTCCGGCAAGTGGTTAAAGGATTTATTTCGTCTATTTATCAAGTCACCTGGCCAGCAAGGATGTTTTTCAAAAGAACCAGTTCTCTTCTATATGTATCAGTTTGCATAGATGAGACAAACCCTTAACCAATAACAGGGATGCTTACAATAATTAGTTTTATTTATTTATGAAAAACCTTTATTTTTAAGGGGAAAAACTGTTTGCTCTAACCAATTATAAAAACAAATAAAAATATAGACATGTGCTGTACAAAATGTAAACATTTCATAGAGTTTCAACAAGTACATTATATTAATGCAACCCCCCGCCAAACAAAAATCTGTCTGTCAGGAAGAGGTTAAACATCCTGACTAACTATGCTACAAATAACATTTGTACATATACAGTATATACATGAAATAGACAATAGATAACCTTTCAAAGGCATGAAGATTCCCCTGCAAGCCTGTAAAGAAAGAAGAGTGAGCATGTAGTAACTCTACATCCTAAATACTCGGAGTGAGACTGTCCTCTCCGCAGAGGCGACCTTCTCACCTGCAAAATCTCTAGCACTAACTTTCCCGTAGAGACTTCTGATGCATCCTTCCCCTAAGGGCTCGCTTGATTCGTCGTCCTGTTGTGTTCCTGTAATAGACAAACAGAACAACCTGCCAATCTAACTCACTAGACATTTCTGTACTTGTTCCATTTGGGAACCATATGACTGGCAATAGGCACAGTCCCTCTCAATCACCAGGGCACTGACTCTTTCCTATCCTAGTCAGACCCACAAGTTAGGATGAAGAAGTGAGGAGTCCACCCGATAAGTGTTCACAGTGTCCTTCTCTCTGTAACACCAAGACAACATCTCCTCCTGGCGGAAGGCTATTATTGCTGGAGCCTGAGCAAAACTTGCCTACTTGTATCTGTAAGAACTGTCCAAGTGATCCTTCACTCTGGCATCTCTCTGTGAAGAGCCAATGAGCCGATAACCCTTTGATTGCATCTGCCAAGCAGGAACACGGATCTCTATCTTCCCCCAATCAAAGCATCACACAATTAGAAGGCACTCCCTAGGAACACACTTAACCCTTTGATTGCATCTGATGTTAACCCCTTTCCAGCCAGGGTCATTAGTACAATGGCAGTGCATATTTTTTAGCACTGATCACTGTATTGGTGTCACTGGTCCCCAAAAAGTGTCACCAAAGCCCGATTGTCGGCCGTAAATATTCGGCCGATGACCGATCGGCCGATTGTAGGCTTGTTAGTATGATGCTTCCGACAGCGCATTTTCGGCCGAACAGAATCTGTCGTGCAAGCATTAAAATTTTTGTTGGCCAACACCAGAACGGCCGATTGTTCGCCAGTCAGTACAGATTTCGGCCGACAGACAGCAGATTTGCAAGACTGGGCATGCTCAGAAAAGAAAAAACACAGGGATAGTTAACCATCACATGACATCACTTCTGCAGTCGGCTGTTGTTGGCCGACAAAATTCGTGTGCAGTCTTTTGCAGTTTTCAACAGACACGACAGCCCTGGACAAAAGACGGCCGATCGTGACGGCTTTAGTGTCAGATTTGTCCACTGCTATGTCAAAGTCTTGCTAAAAATTGCTGTTCGCTGCCATTAATAGTAAAAAAAAATAAAAAATTCCATAAATGAATCCCATAGCTTGTAGACTCTCCAACTTTTGTGCAAACCAATCAATATACGCTTATTGGGATTTTTTTTTTTTTTTAACCAAAAAAAAAGCAGAATACATATTGGCCTAAATTTATGAAGAAATTTTGGGTGTGTTTTATAGCATAATATAAAAAAAAATATATATATATATTTTTTTTTTTTTCAAAATTGTCGGTCTGTTTTTTTCTAGTGCAAGAAATTAAAACCGTAAAGGTGATCAAATACCATTGAAAGAAAGCTCTATTTGTGGGGAAAAAAGAACATACATTTTATTTGGGTACAGCATCGCACCACCACGCAATTGTCAGTTAAAGCGGAGTTCCACCCAAAAGTAGTACTTCCGCTCATTTGCTCCCTCCCCCCACCTCCGGTGCCACATTTGGCACCTTTTTGGCAGAATGGGTACCTGTTTTTGACAGGTACCCTTCCCCACTTCTGGAAGACGGCCCTGTGACGCTGTCTCTTGGAAGTTTGGCACCCTCCTCCTTGCCCCACCGCCGAGCCAATCCGAATGTGCAGCGTGGTTCGCGCATGCGCATTAGGGACCCGCCCGTGAAGCCGCAAAGGCTACACTGCCGGATTCCCTTACCAGCAGTGGCGGCAGCACCCGACAGAAGCACCCGGTGCCGGCATCGCTGGACTCCAGGACAGGGAAGTGTCCTAATATTAAAAGTCAGCAGCTACAATATGTGTACAGTGTGTGTAGCTGCTGACTTTTAATTTTTGGAGGGGGAGGATGGAACAACTTTAAAGTAACGCAGTGCCATATAGCAAAAAATGGCCTGGTCATTAAGGGGGGTAAACCTTCTGGAGCTTAAGAGGTAAATATATATTTAAAATAAATAGATAGGTTACAGGGAGCCTATCAGTAAGTACAAGTCCATAGTTGCCAACATTTAAAAAAAATTTCCAGGGACACTTTGCAGCACAGCTATCAATTACCACACCCACTTCCCTGAAGCTCCACCCACTCTGCATAATTAACCACTTGCCGACTGCCGCACGACTATTTACGTCGGCAGTCAGCCCCTCACAGGCAGAGCGACGTAGGGATACTAGCCTGTAAGGGTGTGGGGGGCGAGTGCGCGCTGCCGGAGGCGCGCTCCCGCTCGGTCACGGACCCCCCCGCACGTGGGCACTCGCGATTGTCCGTGACAGCGGGAGAAAGGCAGACGGCTGATGTAAACAAAGCCGCCTGTCAGTTCTCCCCTGTGTAAGAATGGAGATCAAACGGTTCTGCTATGTAGGACCGTTGATCACTGTTCTTACACACACAGCCACAGCCAATCACAGTTAGAAGTACGCCCCTAGGACACACTTAACCCCTCCCTCTCCAATACAGTTAACTCCTTCACTGCCAGTGTCATTTTTACAGTAACAGTGCATATGTATAGCACTGATTACTGTAGTAATATCACTGGTACCCCCAAAAGTGTCAAAAATGTCAGTCAAGGGTCCGATCTGTCCGCCGCAATGTCGCAGTCCCGCAAAAAAAAAAATCGCAGATCGCCGCCATTACGCGTTAAAAAAAAACAACAACAAAAATGAAAAAAATCTTTCCCTTTGTTAGTAAACGCAATAACTTTTGCGCAAACCAATCAAAATACGCTTTTTGCGATTTTTTTTTACCAAACATATGGTAAAAAAAATTTGGCCTAAAATGTTAAAAAATTTTGATTTTTACATTTTTTTTGGGGGAATTTCATATAAAAAATGTGCAAAATATTGTTATTTTTGCAAAATTGACGCTCTTTTTTTGTTTATAACGCATGATCAAAAAATCGCACAGGTGATCAAATACCTGTTTGTGGGAAAAAAAGGACGCCAAATTCGTTTGGGTACAGCGTCGCACGACCGCCGTTAAAGTCACGCAGTGCCGAATTGCAAAATAGGCCCTGGTCAGGAAGGGGGTAAAATCTTCCGGGGCTTAAGTGGTTAATCTTGCCTACTTTTCAGATTATAGAGTCTACTCAATATAGAGAGAATTACAGTAAATTAAAAAAAGGGAATTTCAAACTTAAAGAGGTTGTAAACTCATACACACTTTTTTTTCGACCTGAAAGAGAAACACATAATGAGCTAGTATACATCGCATACTAGCTCATTATGCAATACTTACCTTAGAACGAGCCCCCGCCGTGCAGTCCGCTTACCTCTATGGGCATGTCGCCCGTCTTCCGGGATCGCGAGATCCGGCCATCTGATTGGCCCGGAGCCGCGGTGACGTCACTCCCGCGCACGCGCGCGGGAGCCGACGGTCACGGCATGGGGCTCTGAAGGAACGGCACGAGTGGCCGTTCCTTCAGAGCGCATGCAGCCAGTGACGTCACTGGCTGCATGTAAGGTAAATATCTCCTAAACAGTACATGTTTAGGAGATATTTACAGTACCTATAGGTAAGCCTTATCATAGGCTTAAAGCGGAGTTCCACCCAAAAGTGGAACTTCCGCTTTAGGGAGTCCTGACCCCCCCGACATGCCACATTTGGCATGTCATTTTTTGGGGGGGGGAGCGGGTACCTAGTTTTGATAGGTACCCGCTCCCACTTCCGCTCGGAGCGCCGCGGCGCCCTGAGCGGAAGTTCTCCTCTCCCCCTCCCTCCCTGCAATCTTCTGGGACACGTCAGAGGTCCCAGAAGATTGCCGGCCAATCACGGCGCGCAGCGCGACTCGCGCATGCGCAGTGGGTACCCGGCTGTGAAGCCGCAAACTGTAACAGCCGGGTGCCCACAGCAGTGATGCCGGCGCCGAGGGAGAGGATCGAGGCTTCTGGCGGCCGCATCGTTGGACCGTTGGACAGGTGAGTAAATGGCTGGAACTCCGCTTTAACTATAGGTAAAAGTGTCAGAGGAGGGTTTACTTCCTCTTTAAGAGGTAAATATATATTTAAAATAAATAGATAGGTTACAGGGAGCCTATCAGTAAGTACAAGTCTGCAGGGATTTAACAGGGACAGAACTCCATAGCCAAGGGCTGTCCCTGAATTCCATACAGGAAGTGTGATATTCAGCTGTGCCCAGCAATGCCAGGCGGAAACAAAGAATCGTTCCTATGTTCCCGGCCGGACGGATAAGCAGCGTGCACCCCACTAGAGGGCGCTGCGGGCTGTGTGGATAGAGATGGTGCTGTGGTCTCCAGTGATGGGCGCTCCTCTATAGGACATCCAGCGGAGGGATTGCCGTTCTCCCGGTGTGTTGAGGTGAAGGGCCGGTTACCGGGGGATTGTATTGTTCCTATGTCTGTTATCAGAGCGGTGCACATTGTATTCCTGCAGGAGGCAGCCCCCCCCCCCCCCCCATGGCATTGTGTGTGATGTCTGGGGGGAGGATGGGGTTTTCCTCTGCACATCACCCCAGTACAATGTGTTCCTCTATGTTCCATGTCAGCCTGGCTCATCCCTCTCTGTGTCATCATTGTATATCTTATACATTGTATGAGTTTTCTCCTCTGTATTCTCCTTTGTTGTATCTCCTGCTGATCTCCTGCAGCCTCTTTGTAGTCATTTCTGTCCCCAGACTGCACTCTGATTCTCAGGGGGGATTTCCAAGTTGTGATAACAGAGGACCGTGTTTGGTTAAAGCGGACCTCCGCTCAGGTTTTTTGCTTTCTCCATCCCTGCCCCCACATCCCCCCTTCCCCAGCATTGTCCCCTAGGGAGGAGGAAGGACACACAGGATCCTCCTGCAGACTCTGCTAAGTCGCCAAGAGTCCAGGGAGCATCGTGTTGTCAGGGGGCTGGGCAACATCAGTTTGTCATAGGGGCAGTCCTTTTGTTGGGGGGGCGGCCATTCTCACTTTGTTGCTGGGGGGGGGGACGCCCATTTTCACTTTGTTGCTGGGGGGGGGACGCCCATTTTCACTTTGTTGCTGGGGGGGGGGACGCCCATTCTCACTTTGTTGCTGGGGGGGACGCCCATTTTCACTTTTTTGCTGGGGGGGGGGGTCGCCCATTCTCACTTTGTTGCTGGGGGGGGACGCCCATTCTCAGTTTGTTGCTGGGGGGGGGGGGGGGGCGCCCATTCTCAGTTTGTTGCTGGGGGGGGGACGCCCATTCTCAGTTTGTTGCTGGGGGGGGGACGCCCATTCTCAGTTTGTTGCTGGGGGGGGAGACGCCCATTCTCAGTTTGTTGCTGGGGGGGAGACGCCCATTCTCAGTTTGTTGCTGGGGGGGGACGCCCATTCTCAGTTTGTTGCTGGGGGGGGACGCCCATTCTCAGTTTGTTGCTGGGGGGGGGACGCCCATTCTCAGTTTGTTGCTGGGGGGGGGACGCCCATTCTCAGTTTGTTGCTGGGGGGGGGGGGGGAACGCCCATTCTCAGTTTGTTGCTGGGGGGGAGACGCCCATTCTCAGTTTGTTGCTGGGGGGGAGACGCCCATTCTCAGTTTGTTGCTGGGGGGGAGACGCCCATTCTCAGTTTGTTGCTGGGGGGGGACGCCCATTCTCAGTTTGTTGCTGGGGGGGGGACGCCCATTCTCAGTTTGTTGCTGGGGGGGGACGCCCATTCTCAGTTTGTTGCTGGGGGGGGGAGACGCCCATTCTCAGTTTGTTGCTGGGGGGGGGGGGCCCATTCTCACTTTGTTATTGGGAGGAAAGCCCATCCTTTGTTGGTGGGAGGGGACGGCCCATTGTCACTTTGTTGGTGGGGGGACAGCCATTGTCATTTCTTCGGTAAGGGGGGGGGCAGCAATTGCTAGGTCCTTTGGGCTGAGCAGAAGGCAGCCTTTGTGGGTTTGTCAGGGGGGCTGGGCAGAGTCTGTTCATCACATGAGTGGTCGGCGCAATCCAAAATTAAATATTAATACGTGAATAAATTACTATAATAACCCAATGGTTACATACATTAAGGCTACGTTCACATGTTAGTGTAGCGGACCGCGGACAGAATCACTGCGATTCTGCCTGCGATCCGGAAATCATTGCAAATTGCGGGACGCCTGTGCGTTGCCGTTGATTTGCAATGGCACCCCAAACACTGTGCGATGTTGCCGTGATTTCCGCCTGCCGAATCGCGGTAACATCATGCAAACAAAACCGCGGGTCGCATGATGCCCCAAAGAAGCTACCCCCCCCCCATTGCGCAATTGTATTCCGATAGCAGGGAGACCCCCCTGGTTTTAGAATACCCAGATCAGCACTGCAGTCACTGATCAAAGAGGCTTTTATCTGGCGGGCGTTTGAACCGAAGTCGATCGGCTGATGGGCTTCTGTTCAACTGCAAGGCAGTTCCGGGACTAGGTCATCCAGCACCCAGGGTAAAGATGCCAAAATGTGCCCCCCCCCCCCTTCCCTTAGGGCTAGGTTCATGGCCCCCCCTATCCCTGCATTAAACCATTGTGCTCAGGGCAACCCCTTGTCCTGGCCCTGCTGCAAGGCCACACATAAATCGATATTTGGGTGGTCCCTGCTGAACTGGCTAAATTATCCTTCTTTGGCCACTTTTAGCATCCTTTTCAAGTTGTTAGTGCCCATTCACACTACCGCGACTTGTCAGGCGACTGGTCGCGGTCCATGCAGTGCTACGGGTACCGTTCTAGTAGGAGCGTCTCAAGTCGCTCCGACTTAGAAAGTAGGCGGGGCGTCATCGGAGCGACTTGCATTGACATTCATTATATGAAGTCCGTGCAAGTCGTGCCGAAGTCGTGGTGCATTCGACTTCACAGGTCGCCCCCCGAAGTCGTGCCGCGGTAGTGTGAACCAACACTAAATCAAATGTTAATATGTAGTAGCCAAGAGAGGAGACTTGCCACATTGTATCGTGTATGTATTGCTGACAGATGTCTTTTAGGCTTCCTTAACACTTGGGGGACTTTTCTTGCATCACAAGTCACACACCATGTTTTTCAGTGACAACCATTCAAATGTATGCAACTTAAAAAAGGCTCCTGCAATACTTTGGTCTGACTTTAATGTGATTCACGTGCCATAGACTGCAATGTAAACCCTCAAAAGTCACATCCAAATGTTATACATGCGACAGTTGTGTAACAGTTGTCCATTATCATTGGTCGAAGTCGCACCTATCCAAAGTTGCATCAAAGTTACACCCTAAAGTCGCACAAGTGTTAATGGAGCCTGAAGTAGTGAAGAGGATGTCCCTTTGTTTTTGGTCTCTGCAGTAATGGTTTTTATTTACTTTTTTTTGAGGCATTGGAGTGAGCGCTGTGTTAGGGTTGTATATTTTTGGGAGGATTTACCTTTAAAGTGGTTGTAAACCCTTACATATACCCATTATAATGACTGGCATCAGGTGGTGCACTGAGATGTAACAAATCCTCCATCATAACCTGTTTATCTGCAGTCTTCTCTACACCTGTTCAAAGTCCAGAATTTATTAAGCTTGTCTGAGACATCAGAAAAAAGGAGACAGAGCTGAAGCTACACACTTCAGAGAGCCCTGAGAGCTGATTGAAGGGAAGGGACCCCCCCCCCCCCATTCCCACTTCACACAGGAACAGAGCTGAGGCTGTCAATCACAGGTTGTGTGCTGCCGCCTCTCCTTTACCTTTTGCTCTTGGTGTCTGGAAAACTTGTCAGGAGTTACTCATGCTGATAGCAGAGGAACAAAGCATCAGACAGAAATGACACTTAGTGCTCTGGATTGAGAGAATTACACACTATAGAGGGGTATACTTTGTCTATATTTCATTTCTGGTGTTTACAACCAATTTTTTGTACAGCATTAACCGGTTGCCGACTGCCGCACGACTATATACTGCGGCGGTCAGCCCCGGCCAGGCAGAGTGACGTAGGGGGTACGTCACTCGCCTGTCACTGACTTGTGAGCCAATTGCGGGCGGGCGCGCCCGCCCCGGCTCATTCACTGACATGTCAGTGCGTGTGACCGGCGGACCAGATCATCCGCCGGTCACTCACGATCGCTCCGGTGAAGGGAGAAAGGCAGGCGGCTAATGTAAACAAGCCGCCTGTCATTCTCCCTGGTATAAAAATGGAGATCAGACGGTTCTACTATGTAGGACCGTTGATCTCTGTTTTTACACCTCAAGCCATGTCCCATCACAGTTAGAATCACGCCCCTAGGACACACTTAACCCCTCCCTCTCCAATACAGTTAACCCCTTCCCTGCCAGTGTCATTTTTGCAGTAACAGTGCATATGTATAGCACTGATTACTGCAGTAATGTCACTGGTACCCCCAAAAGTGTCAAAAATGTCAGTCCAGGGTCCAATCTGTCCGTCGCAGTACCGCAAAAAAAAAATCTCAGATCGCCGCCATTACGCGTTAAAAAAAAAAACACCAAAAATGACAGAAATCTTTCCCTTAGTTAGTAAACGCAATAACTTTTGCGCAAACCAATCAAAATACACTTATTGTGATTTTTTTTTTTTTTTTTTTTTTTTTCCCCCAGACATAGGTAGCATAAAACAAATTGGCCGAAAATGTTAAAAAATTTTGATTTTTACATTTTTTTTTGGGGAATTTCATATAAAAAAAATTTGAAAAATATTGTTATTTTTGCAAAATTTACGCTCTTTTTTTTGTTTATAGCGCATGATCAGAAAATCGCACAGGTGATCAAATGCCACCAAAAGAAAGCTCTGTTTGTGGGAAAAAAAAGGACGTCAAATTTGTTTAGGTACAGCATCGCACGACCACGCAATTGTCCGTTAAAGTCACGCAGTAAAAAATCGCAAAAAACCCCCTGGTCAGGAAGGGGGTAAAATCTTCAGGGGCTTAAGTGGTTAACATTTCTGTTATCTGTATTTCAGCTCCAGTGTTTCCCGATGGGTTCCAAAGGCCAGCCGGTTCGTGCGGAGGAGACAGCCGTGCAAGTGGCTGTCAGAGTTCGTCCTTTGCTTCCTAAAGAAGTGCTCCATGGACAGCAGACTTGTGTTCACATTGAGCCTGACCAGCAAAGCCTAACGCTGGGTACCAACAGACACTTCCACTTCCAGGATGTTCTGGATGAAGGGTGCAGCCAGGAGACGGTGTACAGCCACTGTGTCCAGCCTTTGCTGGAATCTTTCTTTCAAGGGTTCAATGTCACTGTAGTAGCCTATGGGCAGACGGGATCAGGGAAAACCTACACCATTGGAGAAGCAAGCATATGTGAGTATGTCTGAAGACACTTTATAGAACTATCCTTGAATCATTATTTATTATTTTTTGTAAGGGAAGCCTGTCCGTCCCATGTTTACTGAACTTCTACCCTCTCCATCAACTAAACCCCCCCCCCCCATAGTTACTACCCTATGCATTCCTTATATTACTTACACCTCCCTTTTAGATTGTAAGCTCTCAAGAGCAGGGCACGCATAGATGGTATTTTTTTTTTTTATTATTTTGTTCCTCCATCCACACCACAGAGGTAGATGAATGAAACACCCGCGCCCCCCCCCCCCCCTCCATGCTGGGACATGCCTTTGACAAAAGCACTCCCCGTTGTCAGAATAAAATAATCAGCGGTTGCAGTTGATTGGCTGCAGATGCTGATTGACAAAGGTTTTCAAGCGTGTCCGTGAATGGACTGCTCCTGACATCATCACGCACATAGACTGACTCTGGACATGATGACAACAGAAACCAACCACCGCTGGACATGGGGGGGGGCATGGTTTCCCAGAGGATCAAAGGATCAGGTAAGTATAATAGTTGCTGTGTATACTTTGGCACTAAAATCAAGTATTTTATGAAGGAAGAAAATGGTCGCACACCACCACGGAATCCAATGAAGAAAATTTCTTTATTCACATAAATGGTACAAGGTACAGCAGGGTAGAACATCACATAAGTGGTACAAGGTACAGCAGGGTAGGACATCACATAAGTGGTACAAGGTACACCAGGGTAGGACAGTAGACGCGTTTCACACGACTGCTACGTGCTTGTTCATTAGATAGTGAACAAACATGTAGCAGTCGTGTGAAACGCGTCTACTGTCCTCCCGTGCTGTACCTTGTACCACTCATGTGAATAAAGAACTTTTCTTCATTGGATTCTGTGGTGGTGTGCGACCATTTTCTTCTTTCATGCTTCTCCTGGTGGCGAGCTGAGGTTCAGCACCCCCCTTGAATCGTGGACTTTGACTAGCCTGAGCGGTGTTATCTCTCTTCATTTATCAAGTATTTTATACTTAGCACCATTTTCAGCTGAATGCCACATAGAAACAGAAAATAAACAAGTATCTAAGGATGCCCATACACAGTACAAATTTCTTTCTTGCAACCATGGATTGAAATTTGCTTGATTCTCCCATCAACACAGACAGTGCTGACAGGGGAATCAGCAATTGTCCTCGCCGGCAGAAGACAGTGAATATCGCTAGTGGCTATAGCAGGTCCTAGTGATAATCTGGCAGGCTGGTTGTACCCAAGTTGATCGATCAGTCAACCTGGTACATTTAGCTTGCCCATTAATGGTTCGAATTTCGGCCGGTTCCTGCTAAACTGGATTAGATTCAAACCATGTATGGCCGGCCATAAAGTTATCTGAGCAAAAGTATGGTTACAGGATGTATATACATCTATAGTACTGAAATTATGCCTAGTTTGTTCCTTTCCACATCATGCCAAAATTCCAGAAAGGCAAAGATATATGTGTACAGTATATTGTCCGCAGATACTTGGAAATGCTATTGGTGAGATTTACTAAAACTGGAGTACTCCAAATCGGGTGCAGCTGTGCATGGTAGCCAATCGGCTTCTAACTTCAGCTTGTTCAGTTAGGCCCCTTTCACACACTCCGTCCGTTGGACGGAGTCCGTTTATCTCAGCGGGGGATCGATCCGCCGATCCTCCGCTGAGCAGGAGGATGACAGCTGTGTCTCTGCGCTGTGTGCCCCATGCATCTCTATGGGATAAATCGGATGGGAACGGACCGTCCGTTCTCATCCGATCCCATCCAGATTTGACGGATCGGATCAGATGTCAGCGGACATGTCTCCACTGACATCCGATGCCCCATAGGGATGTATTGGGGGACCGTTCAGATCCGCCAAAAAGACGGACAGGCGGATCTGAACAGTCCGCCTGTGTGAAAGAGCCCTTAAGCTTTGACTATAAAACCTGGAAGCTGATTGGTTTCTATGCACCAGATTTTGAACTCTCTATTTTTAGTAAATCAACCCCTAAGTGTCATTGAACATCTTTCATCAACATTTCCCAGCAATTCAGATGCTTATTTCTATTTTCTTTCTTTAAATTACAATAGTTGGAAATGGTTATTTTTCCCCTTTGTGTACTGAATTGTTGTTATGCACAACAGTCTCATTCTTGGGATCTACTGAATAATATGCATGGCACTTGTTGGCGTCAGCGGTGACATTTCACATCTTCTGTGTTGATCAGCACTGCAAAAGATGCCGTTAATTCTTTCATTTCATTGACAAATGTTCTCCAACTAATGTTTGTTACTGTAATAATTTTTGTTTTGTTTCAGCGTCTATCTCAGAAGATGAGCAGGGTATCATTCCACGTGCTATGGCTGAAATCTTTAAACTGGTTGATGAAAACGATCTGATTGATTACACCATCCGAGTCTCCTATCTGGAGGTCTATAAAGAAGAATTCAGGGATCTCCTGGAGGTGCAGACCTCTAGTAAAGACATCCTGATCAGAGAGGATGACAAAGGCAGTGTAGGTAAGTCACAGTAATAGATTTGACCTGGTTTGATTTAGCATGGTTCAGTATGAGTTGTGAGCAGAACGTGCCTTGGGCTTCAGATACGCACTATAAAATCAGGTTGCGTTTGTATAATAAATTTCCTTTTTTTTTTTTTCTGTTTAGTTTAATAATTATATCTTTATGTTCTCCTGTATATTTCTCTTATTTAGAGGTAGCATTAAACACATCCCCTGAAGAAACAATGTCTGGTGAAACATGTCGGGATTGTTACTCTGTGACAATACCGCAAACAATCTATGTGACATTTGAAAAATGTATACAGGCGTTTTTTAACAATGTGGTCATTCTGTTATTTTGACATTTTTGATGAATGAAAATTTATATATTTTTTAGACAAATGTTATGACCAGAGTTATTTGGCACCTTAAAAATCCCTAGCTCTCCTACCCATGGCTTCTTTTCCTCTCTTGTATGTTACAATTGGGATGCCGTGCCCTTGAGCAATTTTTCCTAGCATCATTCTTATAAAATGTTTTTGATGTGTTATATGTTTAAAAGAAGGGAAAAAATTTAAAGGCATCATAGGCTAAGTTCACCTTTCAAAAAAAAAAAAAAATGCCTCCTGACCCCCCTGGTCTCATTTTCTTCCACTCCTGCCCACCCCAGGCAAGCATTCCCCATCTATTTCTTCTTTTTCCTTGAGTTATATATTGTTTTTTTTTGTTTTTTGCAATAATATTTCTTAAAGGGCTCTTTCACACTGTCCGCCTCCATAGGCGGATCCGTGCTGCTCAGCGGGGATCGATCCGCGATCCCCGCTGAGCCGGCGGATGACAGCTCCATCTCCGCTTGCAGTGCGGAGAGGGAGCTGTCACAGCCCCCGCTGCTCTCTATGGGGAATCGGATGAGAGCAGACCGCCTGTCCATTCTCATCCGATCCGATCCCCAGGACGGATGGAAAATAGGGTTTCCATCCGTCCGGATTTCACGGACAGGATCAGATGCGGGTGTCAGCGGACATGTCACCGCTGACATCCGCTGCCCCATAGGGATGCATGGGGGATCCGATCAGATCCGCCTAAAAAACTGACAGGCGGATCTGATCGTAACGCCCGTGTGAAAGAGCCCAAAAGTATTTTCTTTCCAAAAAGCGTTTTTAAAAAAAAACACTGCGCAAATACCATGTGCCAAAAAAATTGCAACAACTGCATTTTATTCTCTAGGGTCTCTGTTAGAAAAATATAAAATGTTTTTGGGGTTCAAAGTAATTTTCTAGCCAACAAAAGGCCTGGTCAGCAGGTGGTTTAAAGTTCAACTTAATTTAAAATACTCTGCAAAAACGAAACCAAAACCGCTTTCATTTTACGCAAGTATTATAATCTGCCTGCTGTGAGAGTGAACGATGACACTGTATGTAGGTTTTTGCTGTACTCGGCTATAGATGTTTTTAACTTCTTTTCTTTGTCTTATTCTCCTTCAGTGCTGTGCGGTGTGAAGGAGACGGAAGTGGAAGGACTGGATGAGGTGCTCAGTTTGTTAGAAGTGGGTAATGCTGCTAAACACACAGGTGCCACACAAGTCAATACCCATTCCAGCCGCTCACATACTATATTTACTGTTATTATGGAGCAGAGGAGAGGTGTTGGACGAGTCACCAGAATGACCGACGGGGAGAATGGTTCAACCCTTGCTTTTGGTCAGGTTCTGTCTTCCAAGTTCCACTTTGTAGATCTGGCAGGATCTGAACGTATATTGAAAACCGGCAACACTGGAGAGCGGCTGAAAGAAAGCATTCAGATTAACAGTGGACTTTTAGCACTGGGCAATGTTGTAAGTGCTCTGGGTGACCCAAAGAGGAAAAGCAGCCATATTCCTTACAGGGATTCCAAGATTACCAGGTAAAATTATGATGCAGGTTTTCTGCACTCCCACTCCTATCTCTACTGCTCCCCAATACAGCTTAAAGCCCATCTCTGGGCAAAAGAAAAAGTTTCCCCAAGCAGTGGGGCTGTGCCCGCACTGCACGGGTTAACTGCTCGTTTTTGTCAAGGGGAGAGGAGACCATCACAAGACTGGTTAGACACCCCTGCACTCCAGCTGTCTTGAGTTGTGGACTCTTCCTGATGTCATCAAGCCCAGAGCAGGCTCCATAGACCAGGAACAGTCCACCATTGGACCGAATGGGAGTGCTGGTGGAACGAAGGATCAGGTGAGTATATGCTTTCTCTTTACCTCTAGCCAAAATGAGCAGTGGACCCGTGGAGTGCGGGCACAGCCCGACTGCATGGGAAAACTTTTTTTTTTTTTTATGCCCAGAGTTGGGTTTTAATGCTAGGTCTGATTTATGTTGTAATCCTTACATTGATGATCCAGCTTGGACCACTGTAAATATGCATATCACATACCTGAGCGATCGCTGTGGAAGCTGCAAATCAGTGTAGTAGTTGGGGTTACTATAGTGTTAGCGGTAATCTTCTGGGTTCGTATCTATTTTAAAAAAAAAAAAAGGCGGCATATAAAAATAAAGTTTATTCTTTGGATTAAAAAAATAATAATTTTCTGGGTTCTGTGCCAAGTGGCTTCCCTTCTGTATATAAAAAACAGTGTAGCTCGCTTGGCACTGCCTTCATCCACAGGATTTCTTTATTTTTATTTTTTCAACGAATACAAGCCATTCTATGACTGATTGATCTGGAGATGGTCAAGCCTTTTCCCCGCCTCACCACATCATGCAGAAGAAGAGCAGCTTATCACAGGACCTGGAAGAGTGCTGCTATTGTTGTAGCGCTGACTGCTACAGTGATTTGTTACTTCCACAGTGATTGCTGAGGTAGGAGATAGGCATACTTTCATTGGTCCAAGCTAGACTAGAGTAACTGTGCAAATAAAATTATATGTAGAATTCAGCTTTAATTTCTTATTATTTGTTGACAGATTTTGCCTGCGCTGCAAGCTCTACTGCGATTGGAATTCAGATAGAGTAGCCTCTTCTCCATGCCAGTATGGCTCTTTGAGCATTGTTCAATCCAGATGTTGCATAGTGATGATATAAAAACATCACTTTTAATTAGGACGGAATAAAACAAACCTAGCTTGCAAATCATGGAGATTGTCTGTACACAATTGGCCCCTGGCATGTTTATCTCCCCCACTCCAAAAAGTGGCAAAAATGGATGATGGGGGGGACATAAAGCAGAACTTCCCCTTTAGGGTGCAGTTCCGCTTTAACTTTTTTTGAGTCGCAGAACCCAATGAAAGCTATGGACTCCCTCGCCATAAATATTCACATAAAACTCAACTTTGCTTGCAATGAATATATGTACGTTATTTTATTGAAATGTATTTGCTTAATACATATATGAACGCAATTTTATTTGGTGTTGGTGATGGGATATCCGTATCAAGATTCACCTTTCTGTTTTGGATTACTCCACTTGCACTTACCATTGTGAACTCTATATGGACTTCCTTGATTGTATTCAGTTACAGATTTTCACATTAAGAGCCGGTTCACACTGAGGCGATCCGACTTCGAGGGGCGACCTGTGAAGTCGCGGCGCGACTTGCAGGGACTTCACATAATGGAAGTCTATGCAAGTCGCTCCCAGGTCGCCCCAAAGTAGTACAGGACCCTTTTTCTAAGCCGGAGCGACTTGTGTCGCTCCTATTGGAACGGGTCCTGTACTACTCGATGGCGAGCGACCGACCGCGACTTGTCAGGCTGACAGGTCGCGCTAGTCTGAATGGGGTCTTACTGATCACATATGTAATTGTATTTGCTTGTATTGAGAACTGTTGCAGTTCCTCATCCATTAGCGCTGCACTTTTATTTTATTTTCCGTTGCATCAACCTTTTTGTCAGTTGTTTGTGTCAGCAGCTTATACACTTGATTGGTTAGCGCAGTTTATGCACCCCTTTTTTCCACTAATACATATATGACACACACAGTTTGAATAAAGTAAACCATCCTAACAAAAACTCAATCCTTTTCATACAAAAGTAATGGCCACTCATTACGAGAATGAAATACTGTCATTTTAGTTAAATGAAACAAAACCATTTTTAATTCTGCTCTAATGTACTACTACAACATTTTTCTTGTACTTCTACTAGAAAATGAGAATTGGCACAAAGATACAAATTTAAATTGTAAATGTGGACCAACAGCGAGTCAAGGATGCTTAGTGGTCGGCGCTATAAGCAGTGGCAGGGTGCATTTTCCTTCATTTTCTTCATAATGGGAAACCATTGGTTGGGACAAGGGGCAGGCTGTATAGTGAATGTAAATGTTATTTTTTAACTGACCCCCTGAAACCCATACATTGACATCTTAGGGGTCCGTGGACCCCAGGTTAAGAACCCCTGCCCTATTGAGTAAAAGAAGGCGTAAAAAATGTGTAGGCAGTGCCATTTCCTAACCACCCCATAGCATATATACTGCTACAGATTGGCCGTTCTGTGCGGAATCATGTGCATATAATATGTAATTCTGCACTTCCACCTAGGGGGCGTGACGCTTCTGCTGTGATTTACTCACAGCTGAAGCCTATCCGCTGGTGCCAGGCAGTGGAAGCCCGCCAATCATTGGGAAGAGAGACAGAACAGAGCTCTTCCTATGTAAACAAGGCAGTACTCTGTTATGACAGGGGGGGATGGATTGGGAATAAAATCTATTACATCCCTTAGTCAAAGCACCTCACACAGTACACAAAAACACTGGCTAGGCACACATTTAACCCTTTTTTCGCCCCTAGATGTTCAACCCCTTCCCAGCTAATGTCATTAGTACAGTGACAGTGCATACTTTTAGCACTGATCACTGTATTAGGCTGGGTTTCCACTAATGTGAAGTTGATATGGGTTTCCCCACATCCAATTCGCATGTCAAGAGATTGTGACCGACTCTCTATGGAATCGGTTCACATATCTCTGGAGCGGCTCTGGTGCGAATTGCACAGGACTCCAAAATTTTGGACTGAAATTAGACCTGAAACGGTGAGCAGTGTCGCACCGGACCCCTGCTGTAAGCCGCTCTGTGCAGCAGTGTGAACCCAGCCTTAGTGTCACTGGTTCCCACAAAGTGTCAAAAGTGTCAGTGCCCAATTGTCTGCCGCAATATTGCAGTCCGCTATAAGTCGCTGATCGCCACCTTTACCAGTCTAAAAAAAAAAAAAAAGTTCCTGTGTGTGTGTGTGTGTGTATGTATGTATGTGTATATATATATATATATATATATATATATATATATATATATATATATATATACCTTAGTTTGTACACACTATAACTTTTACGCAAACCAATCAATATACGCTTATTGCAATTTTTTTTTTTTTTTATATAAAAAATATGTAGCAGAATACATATTGGCCTAAACTTAAGAAGAAACTTGATTTCTCTATCGCTCATTGACAGACATAGTCTTCTTGATTCACAAGAACTGGGTTATGTTGTCTCCGCAGGAGTAGGACTAGGCAGAAAAGAAAAAAACGTTCTGGCTCCACCCTAGGGGCAGTCCCAGAGGGTATATCCTCCCTCTCTCTGCTACAAGGCATCAGTTTTTTTCTGTCTAGTCAGGAGTAAGGACCTAAGTTCCTTGCTGGGATCTCTGGTCCTGGCAAGATTTTTTTTTAGAAAAAATATTTTTTAGGTAGTTTTTCTCCAGTGTTTTTTCCTGTGAGATCTTCAAGCAAATACGCCGGACTGGGCGACACTAGTGGTCACCCCAGCCGGCCTACGAGCGCGCGCAGACCATTGCATTGCGCTTGGTCGGCCGCGACACATTCAAGTAAGTATGCGGGGCCGGGCGACGGGCTGGATGTTGAGATCCAGTGGTCACCCCGGTTTCTGCCTACGAGCGCGTGCAGACCAGAGCTCCGCGCTGGGTCGGCCGCGACGGAGTCCCATTGGAGGGACTGACCTTGCGAGTTAAAAGTCTCGCTTGGACGCCAGGAACCAGAGAGTCGAGGCGTCCGGAGTGGTCCACAACCCCCCACCCCGGTGGAGAGGGTATTGTGAAGAGAGGGTGCCTGTCGGTTCGGTATGGTGAGTAAACGTCCCCTTTTTTCCTCGTTATGAGGCAGTATGAATTATGGGCCCCTCCATACATGGTCAGTATCTGTCTGACACTAAAAGCGAAGTCATAAGGTCAGGGTACAAGATCGAGTTTCGATCTCTCCCACCGGCGCGATTCTTCCCTTCCAATATCCGACTATCCCCGAATCGTCTAGTAGATCTGCGGAGAGCAGTCACGGATTTACTACAACAAGGAGTGGTAGTCCACGTTCCTTGGACAGAACGCTTTCAGGGGTTTTATTCAAACCTATTTACAATACCCAGGAAAGAGGGCAAAGTGCGTCCAATTCTGGACTTAAGGGCACTCAATTCCTTTCTCAACATAAGAAAATTCAAGATGGAATCCATTCGCACAGTAGCAGCCTTTCTGCATCCAGGGGATGTCCTAGCGTCCATAGACATCAAGGACGCCTATCTTCACATTCCCATTTTCGCAGGACATCAGCGGTTTCTACGCTTTTCCGTAGAAGAGAACCACTATCAGTTTGTGGCGTTACCTTTCGGTCTCGCCACGGCTCCTCGGGTCTTCACGAAGGTGTTGGCCCCAATGTTGGCACTACTGCGCCAAAGAGGCATATCGATTCTAGGTTACCTAGACGATCTCCTGCTTCATGCAGAGTCTCCTCAGACCCTGCTACAAAACATAGAAATTACTATAATTTCTTTACAGGAATTCGGGTGGCTGGTGAACCAGCAAAAGTCATTTCTGGTTCCCACCCAGAGGCTTGAATATCTGGGTCTAATTCTAGACACAGTCAGGACAAGAGTTTTCCTTCAGGTAGGGAAACTCCAGAAGATTCAATCAGCAGTCCAGTTGTTACTATCCAACAGCTGGTCTTCTCTTCGAACTTGCATGAGGGTTCTGGGGTTGATGGTGGCTTCCTTCGAAGCAGTCCCATTTGCCCAGTCCCATACCCGAATTCTTCAGCAAGAGATTCTTCTCAGATGGAATCGGAATCCGGAATCCCTGGACAATCGGATCCGATTGAGCAAACAGACCAGAGAGTCTCTGGTCTGGTGGCTTCGCTCTCCGATGCTCAGCCAGGGAAAGTCATTTCTGCAAATATATTGGACGATAGTGACCACGGATGCCAGTCTATCCGGATGGGGAGGAATTCTCGGTCAGTTATCTGTCCAGGGACTTTGGTCCCCGGAAGAATCCAGGTTGCCGATAAATGTATTGGAACTGAGAGCGATCAGACTTTGTCTGATTCACTGGACCGAGCAGCTCCAGGGGAGCCCGGTTCGGATCCAGTCGGACAACGCCACGGCCGTGGCTTATGTCAATCACCAGGGGGTCACCAAGAGTGGCCGAGCGGCCAAGGAAGTGGCTTGCATTCTTCGCTGGGCGGAACGATTTGTTCCAGCGATCTCTGCGGTGTTCATTCCGGGGGTGGAAAATTGGCAGGCAGATTATCTCAGCCGTCAGACTCTGGATCAGGGGGAATGGTCCCTCCATCCAGAAGTTTTCCACCAGTTGTGCCTACGTTGGGGCACCCCGGATGTGGATCTGTTGGCATCACGATTCAACAGGAAAGTACAGAGATTCGTGGCTCGCTCCCGCGATCCTCTAGCAGAGACCGCAGACGCACTGATCGCCCCGTGAGGGCAATACCAGCTAATGTATGCCTTCCCTCCTCTCGGGTTACTGCCAAGACTTCTTCGCAGGATAGAGGAGGAAGGAATTCCAGTAATCCTGGTAGCTCCGGACTGGCCTCGCCGAGCTTGGTACGCCGACTTGGTCAGACTGGTGGCGGACGTCCCGTGGAGACTTCCTCTCAGGGAGGACCTACTGTCTCAGGGACCGATCTTCCATCCTGCTTTACGATCGTTGGCTTTAACGGCCTGGCTATTGAGACCCAGGTGCTGAAGGACAAGGGATTGTCAGCTTCAGTTATTCCTACTCTAGTTAAAGCAAGGAAAGCGACTTCCAGAAAGATTTATCATCGCACATGGAAGTCCTACATTGCATGGTGTGAACCTCTGGGGTTCCGTCCACGGTCTTTATTCGGTTAGTCGAATATTAGCTTTTCTGCGACAAGGGGTTGAGCAAAAACTGGCCTTGAGTTACTATCAAGGGTCAGGTCTCAGCATTAGCTATCTTCTTTCAGAAGCCTTTGGCTACTCATTCCTTGGTGCGGAATTTCATCCAGGGGGTGCGACATCTGGCTCCGCCAGTGCGCGCGCCGTTACCACCCTGGGATCTTAATTTAGTATTGTCGGTTCTTCAGAAACCTCCCTTTGAAGATATTAGGGAGATTCCTCTACCTACGTTGTCCCAGAAGGTGGACTTCTTGGTGGCTATTACTTCTGCACGCAGGGTGTCAGAACTGGCCGCTTTATCTTGTCGTTCCCCATATCTGGTGGTTCATAGAGATAAGGTGGTTCTTCGTCCGAACCCATCCTTCCTACCAAAAGTGGTTTCAGAATTTCATCTGAATGAAGAAATTGTATTACCTTCCCTGTGTCCTAAGCCCAGTCATCCTCGGGAGTTTGCTTTACACTCCTTGGATGTGGTCCGGGCGATCAGGGTATACTTGAAAACGACAGACTCGTTTCGCAAGATGGATTCACTTTTTGTGATCCCGGATGGACCCAAAAAGGGGTTGCCTGCATCTGCCGCGACTATTTCCAAATGGATCAGACAGACGGTGGTACAGGCTTATTCTATTAAGGGTCGGGAGCCCCCGTTCCCTGTTAAGGCGCACTCCACTCGGGCACTTAGTGCGTCATGGGCCTTTCGCCATCAGGCGTCAGTGGTCCAGGTGTGCAAGGCGGCTACCTGGTCGTCGGTGCATACCTTTACAAAACATTATAAAGTTGATGTAATGGCATCGTCTGATGCCTCGTTTGGCCGCAAGGTTTTGCAGGCCGCCATTTTGAGGAGACCAGTGGTCTACCTCGAGGGTTTTTTTCCGTTGGAATTTTTATTTGAGTCTCATTCTTTGTTTATAATGAAATAATGAACTTTAAAAACTTCTAGTTTGGCACCGGTTGGGCCTTCTAGATTGGATTTTGATTTCTGTCAATCCCACCCCTCATTTGTGGCACTGCTTCTGGATGTCCCAGTTCTTGTGAATCAAGAAGACTACGTCTGTCAATGAGCGACAGAGAAAATCGGATTTTTGTAAGATCTTACCGTAAAATCCTTTTCTCTTAGCTCATTGACAGACGTAGTACCCGCCCCTCTATCATTGAGTTGGGTTGGGTTAAATTCTCTGTTGCTGCTTTGTGAAAGAACTAATGCCTTGTAGCAGAGAGAGGGAGGATATACCCTCTGGGACTGCCCCTAGGGTGGAGCCAGAACGTTTTTTTTCTTTTCTGCCTAGTCCTACTCCTACGGAGACAACATAACCCAGTTCTTGTGAATCAAGAAGACTACGTCTGTCAATGAGCTAAGAGAAAAGGATTTTACGGTAAGATCTTACAAAAATCCGATTTTTTTTTTTTTAATAATTTATTTTTTTGGATATGTTTTATAGCAGAAAGTTAAAAAAAAATACTTTTTTGTTTTTTTTCAAAACTATAGGTCTTTTTTTGTTTATTGCACAAAAAATAAAAAACCCAGTGGTGATCAAATACCAATAAAAGGAAGCTCTATTTGTGGGGAAAAAATTACATACATTTTATTTGGGTACAGTGTCACTTGACTGCACAATTTTCATTTAAAGAGGAAGTAAACCCTCCTCTGCAAGTTGTACCTATAGGTAAGCCTATGATAAGGCTTACCTATAGGTACTGCAAATATATCCTAAACATGCACCGTTTAGGAGATATTTACCTTACATGCCGCCAGTGACATCACTGGCGCATGTGCTCTGAAGGAACAGCCGCTGGTGCCGTTCCTTCAGAGCCCCGTGCCGTGACCGTCGGCTCCCGCGCGCATGCGTGGGAGTGACATCACCGTGGCTCCGGCCAATCAGATGACCGGATGCCGCGATCCCGGAAGACGGGCGACTGGACATGTCGCCTGTCATCCAGCTAAGCGGGCGGCACGGCGGGGGCTCGTTCTAAGGTAAGTATTTCATAATGAGCTAGTATGCGATGCATACTACCTCATTATGTGTTTCTCTTGCAGGGTCAAAAAGAAAAAAAAGGGTTTACAACCTCTTTAAAGTAACGCAGTGCCGTATCGCAAAAAAATGTTTGTAAATCATCCAGGGTTCAATGGGTAAATTAAAAAAAAAAAATGTAAAACTGTCAATTTTGGTTTTTGGCCAAGTGCATCATTAATTTTCGGTTTTGGGACCGGTATTTTAATTTCAGTGCACCACTACTGTATTGTTATTGTAAATGTTATTTATCTGGACACCATGAAACCCATCAATGGACCCCTCTGCCCTATTGAGTAAAAAAAAAAAAAAATAAAAAAAGGCCTAATAAGCAGTGCCTTTTTATACATGACTCAAGCGGCTGCCGTAGGTGGACCTAGCTTTACATATATTTTGTTGCATGCATTTAGTACCTCCCACAGATATATTGTATGTCAAAATATATAGATCTTTTCATAATATGTATTGGTAATTATAATGTTTTGGATATTGCCAGTATATTTCCATTCTTTTGGAAATGTGTTTTTTTATTTGATAGATTTTTTGACTGTTTAATTTGCTGTTCTGTTTATAGGATTTTGAAGGATTCCTTAGGAGGAAATGCCAAGACTGTTATGATCTCTTGTATAAGCCCTTCAGCTTCCGACTTTGACGAAACCCTGAATACACTTAATTATGCCAACCGAGCACAGAACATAAAGAACAAAGCAACTATCAATTGCAAGAAAGAAGCGGAGCGAGTGGAAGACCTCCAGCAACAGATAAAGTCCCTGCAGCGAGCTCTAGAACAGAGACATCGTTCAGAAACTCGGATCCTCAACAGGTTTGACCCAGCCAAGTCTGTTCCCCGGAGATCTACAGAAGATCATGTGTCCAGGCTAATGGCTGAGTGTGCCCATTACAGGACATGTACAGACACGGGATATCTCCTTCTTATGGATCTTCTGTCAGAAGGAGGCCTCTCGCCTGCTCAGATGCAAAGAGTGAAGAATTGGATGTGTACTGTAGAAGAGGAGAGGAGTGAAGTTACATCAGCATCTGGTTTGGACAGTGGAATTGAAAGCTCCTCTGTTGAGGAATCCACTGCAGAGCTCAGCAGGAAGCAGACTAAAAGTAAGGTATGGATCAGAAAATAAAACTAAATTCTATTGCAGCAATAAATTATTGCTTTAACCCAGGGGTGCCTAACCGGGGGCCGCATGTGGCCCGCAGAGCCCTGTGATGTAGCCCACAACCTCCTACTCTGGGATGGCAGGTTGGACAAGCCCAGATTGTGGGTTGCCGACCCGCAATCCCAGAGCATCAGCGTTGTAAATGGAGCCAGCGGTAGAGGAAGCGAGTGGCCGCATAAGCCGATGCTTGCTGTTTAGCATTGACAAGCAGAGTGATACCAAATGCACTCTGCCTGGGGCAGCAACAGTCAGGGGGCGTGGCTAGTGAATTAACCACAGAGACATGCGATCCTATATAGCAGGATCACATAGCCTGTGAGCTTACTTCAGGGAGAATGACAGACGGCTGTGTTTACATCAGCCGTCTTTCTTCCTCTCCTGCGGGAGATTGCGAGTGGCCGGGGGCCAATGGAGCCGCCGGTCGCACGCGCTGGCTCCCCAGGGAACGAGCGGGAGCGTGCCGCCTGTGGCGCGCGCTCGCCCCCTACAGGCTCGTGGCCGAGCGACGTAGGTCTACAGAGTGCCGCAGTAAATCTACGGTCGTAAAGTGGTTACAATTTTATGTGATCACTTTCTGTAACTGCATTCTGCTTTCTTCTGGTTACAGAATTCTAGACATGTATTGAGGGTCATAAAGGCCTTCTAGAGGCCACCATGCCCCTGTGTCTTTTTAAATGATATTCTAAACAAGAATTATGTGTGTGTGTGTGTGTGTGTGTGTGTGTGTGTATGTATGTATGTATGTATGTGTGTGTGTGTATATATATATATATATATATATACACACACACACACACACCCATATAGTAGAGCTGCATGATTCTGGATAAAATGAGAATCCTAGTTTGTTTGCTTAGAATAAAGATCACGATTCTCAGCATAATATCTTTTACATTATACAAAAAAATTGGGCTAACTTTTTACTGTTTTTAATTTTTTTTTAATTCATTAAAGTGTATTTTTTTCACAAAAAACTGCATTTGAAAGACTTCTGCGCTAATACAGTGTGACATAAAAGATTGCAATGATCGCCATTATATTCTCTAGGGCAGTGATGGCGAACCTTGACACCCCAGATGTTTTGGAACTACATTTCCCATGATGCTCAACACACTGCAGAGTGCATGAGCATCATGGGAAATGTAGTTCCAAAACATCTGGGGTGCCAAGGTTTGCCATCACTGCTCTAGGGTCTCTGCTAAAGAAAAAAAACAAATATATAAAAAATATATATATATAATGTTTGGTGGTTCTAAGTCATTTTCTAGCAAAAAATACTGATTTTAACTTGTAAGCAACAAGTGTCAGAAAAAGGCTTAGTCTTTAAGTGCCGGTTCACATATGTGCGGCTGCGGAGATCGCATGTAATTCAGAAAGCGCACTGCTCCTTCATCACATGCGATCTCCTGTGCGGATGCAAATTCAGCCATACACTTTGTATGGCTGAAATTCGCACTGCACCCGCACCAAAGACTCACAGGAGGCATTTTTTCAGCCGCATCAGGATCGGATCGCACAGTGGTTCACACTTGTGCGATCCGATCCTGTGCGAACTGTCAGATCGCACTGCGATATGCGATCAAACTGGGGGTGTCGTTAACATTTAATTGGCAATGTGAATGGCAGTGTGAACTGCCTCTTGTGCGGATGCGATGCGGGAACAGGCTGCGTATTCGCAGCCTTCCCGCATCGCACAAGTGTGACCCGGCCCTAAGCCTCGGTTCACATTAATGCGATGCGGGAAGGCTGCGAATGCGCAGCCTGTTCCCGCTTCGCACACGCACCCCCGGCAGTTCACACTGCCATATGCGATACGCTGGGGGTGTCAATGTAATCTTAACGACACCCCCAGTTTGATCGCATATCGCAGTGCGATCGTGCAGTTCGCACAGGATCGGATCGCACAAGTGTGAACCGCTGTGCGATCCGATCCTGATGCGGCTAGAAAAAAGGGTCCCTGTGCGTATTTGGTGCGAATTTAGCCATACAAACTGTATGGCTAAACTCGCACCGCACAGCCGATCGCATGAAATGTCAGAGCAGTGCGCTCCGACATTACATGCGAACCCCGCACACGCACAAGTGTGAACCGGGGCTGAGAGGTTAAACTGCCCTCTCTTACAGATTCTTTTGATCTAAAAGAATGAAAAGATACATTGTAAAACATTGTTTATAGTTGTCTAGCAGCCTTAACAATGTTGATAAATATTTGCCAGAGGCTTTTTTTTTTGGACAGCTGTGAGTAAGACCAGCTCTGTAAGAATCGAGAACATGCTGTTTTAAGATCGTGAGGGGGTGAATTGAGATATATATATATATATATATATATATATATATATATAATGTCAAAATGGGTGGTGCGCTTTATCAATAAATGTGAATGCATTAACTGTGCATGAAACTGAATGTGCAAATCAATATACAGTAAAACCTTGGATTATTATATATTATAATTCGTTCCGGAAACATGTTTGTAATCCAAAGCACTCTTATATCAAAGCGAATTTCCCCATAAGAAATAATGGAAACTCAGATGATTCGTTCCACAACCATTTATTCATAAATCCTTCAGTTTATAGTCCATATAAAAAGATTATAGCATTGCGATAGGTTATATAACCATAAAATGTCCATCCACAAATAGCCGCTTCCACAAGGGGATTAGAAGCAAAATCCAGCAGGAGCCTACAGAGTATCAAAGAGAAGAGAGGCGCCTCTAAGTGTAGCAATATGGTTCCATTTAATGAAGGTACAACATTTAGCAACTCACATGGTTGATGAATAAAACAGGCACATCTAAGTATGCAGGCATCCGGGGTAAAGCTGTCCACATAGACTATCTTCTGCACCGCCGGCTGCCGGTCTGTAATCCTGACCGGGAAGACCACCCTGCAGTAAAGCGATCTGAAAGCGAAGGGCAGCATGGAAGGGATGACGTAGATGGCGGTGCGGAGGATGGTCTATGTGGACAGTTTTAGCCTGGATGCCTGCATCCTTAGATGTGCCTGTTCCAATCATCAACCATGTGAGTTGCTAAATGTTGAACCTTCATTAAATTTAACCATATTGCAACACTTAGAGGCGCCTCTCTTCTCTTTTATAGTCAGCTGTGACTTGAGCCTACTTGTATATCAAGACATCGCTTGTATATCAAGTCAAAATTTATTTGAAAATTTTGCTTGTCTTGCAAAGCGCTCTTAAACCAAGTTACTCTCAAACCAAGGTTTTACTGTACAAACATATATGGCACATATAATAAAATCAAAGTCCCAAAGATTTCTTGTTGAAAACAGGTGTGGCCATGGGAGCCAAATTCGCCCCAAGTTTAGCCAACCTGTTCATGGCTCTTTGGGAAGATCGCAACATATTTTCCAATCGAGCCAAGGAATTAGTCATTTGGAGGAGGTACATCGATGATGCACTGTTGGTATGGAAGGGTGACGTAGGCTCTCTTAAGAGTTTCATGGACAACTTGAATTGCAACAGTTGGGGCATCAGGTTTACCTACCAATACAGTAATACCTCCATTAATTTCTTGGACTTGGTCATCTATCGGAAAGATTCGGGCTTTGCCATCCGATCATTTTTCAAGCCCACAGATAGGAACGGCTTCATAGCCAAGGATAGTTGCCATCATCCCAACTGGCTTAAATCGGTACCGAGCAGCCAGTTTAGGAGGATTAGAATGAATTGTACAGAACAAGGAGATTTTCAACAACAAGTGGGCACTCTCAAACAGAGATTTGTTGAAAAAGGATACGATGTTTCAGAGTTGAATGAAGAAATTGAAAAGTCACTCCAATGGAGCAAAAGAGCCTTGTGGAGTATAAACAGAAAACTAAAGGGATCTCTCCACACTTTGAATATGCATTTACTACCAAATTTTCTAGTAATTACAAATGGCTCAACTATGTCTTCAAGAAATACTGGGGGGTCTTACAAGAGGACAGAATCTTGGGTCCAGCTTTGCCCACCCAACCAAAAATCATCTTTAGGAAGGGGACTAATCTGAAAGAACTAATAGCCCCAAACCCTGTCGAGAGACCGCTCAAGACAGATGTATTCCCGAATATGAAAGGCTTCTATCCTTTCAAAAGATGCAGGATATGTACTGAAGCAACTACAGTGAAAACAAAGAAATTCACCTCCACAGTAACAGGGAAGGAATATCCCATAAGAGAGTTTATCTCTTGTCATACTAAAGGGGTCATTTACCTGTTACAATGTGAATGTAACCTCCAATATGTAGGCAGAACCATAAGGACAGCGAGCATACGTGTTGGAGAGCATTTGACCAACAGTCATAATGGTTTCCCAGGGCACAGTGTGTCACAACACGATGCCAATTGTCACAATAAAGATTCCAGGAAACTTAAAATCACTGTTATTGAGAAACATGTCCCTCATTGGAGAGGCAGTAATTTAGAAAGGTCCATCTCGAGACGCGAGACTTTTTGGATTTACGAATTGAAATGCTTCAGGCCGAGAGGCCACAATAAAGAATGGGATATCAATTCGCATATCAATAACAGTTGAACACATAGCCAGTATATTCCCTCTATCACAATTCACATTGGATATCTAGTACCTTTATCCATTTTATTCCGTTTGTTGTCATTTTATATTAGATTTATATGGTGTTCACACATATTTTTATGGAACCTTATGTAATATATACCGGTCAATATATGTATCTCAGACCGTGTGGTCTATGTAGTACATTGAGAGACAAGCATTAAGCAAAACAGTTGTCCCCTTGGAAAGGAAGTAGAATGCTGGTCACTTCCGGTGTCACTGTGCTAAAACAGCTTGCATAGGATTTTACGCCATTTATTTTATCCATTGATAGAAGTTGGTAAGGTGGAAGTGGATATATTTGTCCCCCACATTTTTAAAGTTTTTATCACAATTTTAGCCATTACTTAAAATATATGCACACTAGCGGAAGTTAACAGGTGGCGACGATACAGGATGAGCAATCTTAATACTCCTTTTGCAGTTGAGAATAAATTGTCTCATAAGTAGGCGCTACCCCAATAATATACATCCGCATTTTGGAGAAGATAGAACGATTAGACAAGTTCTAAACTATGGAGAGCCGTGAGATACTTCCGGAGCTTCCATTGTTGACACCGGAAGTGACGCGGCTCCATTAAAAATAAAAGGACGGAAGTGACGGCGCGCGGGAACCTCCTATCTCTGAAGATAACCAATCGGTGGAAACGCGTTAGACAGGAGGCGTGCCGTCACGACGTCGCTCGGGATCTGAGCTACAGCCGGACCCCGGGCTCATTAGAATTCCTCATCGCTCCTCTACATTTATTTGCTGTGTCTAATCCGCATACTTGTAAGTGTATCTTTCTTTTAATAAAAAGTTTTTAAAAGGTAATGCACTATAGCGGTCATTCTCTTACATGCAATTGTTGGATGATACCATCTTCCTGCTGAGTCCTCCCTACGGTTGCTTGGACATTCTGAGAGACAGCCATTGTGGTCCAGGAGGTTGTGGCAAAGTGCTTTTTCCATACCGATCTGGTAAGGGGCCAAGCAGGCTTATAAGCATGCACGGTGGTGAGCACGGATCGTTTTTTTGGGCTTGAGCACAGACATCATATGTTTATATTTGTATAGAGGAGCACTTATTCTATCCGTCCGGTAAGGAGGAATTCACACAGGTGGAGGGAATCACTGTTACCTTTGATTTGTCACCATCTGTTTACATCAGTCACTGAATATTCATTTGGATTTTCAACAAGAAATCTTTGGGACTTTGATTTTATTATATGTGCCATATATGTTTGTATATTGATTTGCACATTCAGTTTCATGCACAGTTAATGCATTCACATTTATTGATAAAGCGCACCACCCATTTTGACATTTCACATTATTTTTCTGGTAGCAGCTTATCACAGACCTAGCGCACTTTCTTTTTTCACATATATATATATATATATATATATATATATATATATATGCAGTGCCTTGCGAAAGTATTCGGCCCCCTTGAACTTTGCGACCTTTTGCCACATTTCAGGCTTCAAACATAAAGATATAAAACTGTAATTTTTTGTGAAGAATCAACAACAAGTGGGACACAATCGTGAATTGGAACGAAATTAATTGGATATTTCAAACTTTGTTAACAAATAAAAAACTGAAAAATTGGGCGTGCAAAATGATTCAGCCCCTTTACTTTCAGTGCAGCAAACTCTCTCCAGAAGTTCAGTGAGGATCTCTGAATGATCCAATGTTGACCTAATTGACTAATGATGATAAATAGAATCCACCTGTGTGTAATCAAGTCTCCGTATAAATGCACCTGCACTGTGATAGTCTCAGAGGTCCGTGTAAAGCGCAGAGAGCATCATGAAGAACAAGGAACACACCAGGCAGGTCCGAGATACTGTTGTGGAGAAGTTTAAAGCCGGATTTGGATACAAAAAGATTTCCCAAGCTTTAAACATCCCAAGGAGCACTGTGCAAGCGATAATATTGAAATGGAAGGAGTATCAGACCACTGCAAATCTACGAAGACCTGGCCGTCCCTCTAAACTTTCAGCTCATACAAGGAGAAGACTGATCAGAGATGCAGCCAAGAGGCCCATGATCACTCTGGATGAACTGCAGAGATCTACAGCTGAGGTGGGAGACTCTGTCCATAGGACAACAATCAGTCGTATACTGCACAAATCTGCCCTTTATGGAAGAGTGGCAAGAAGAAAGCCATTTCTTAAAGATATCCATAAAAAGTGTCGTTTAAAGTTTGCCACAAGTCACCTGGGAGACACACCAAACATGTGGAAGAAGGTGCTCTGGTCAGATGAAACCAAAATCAAACTTTATGGCAACAATGCAAAACGTTTTGTCACATGCATGCCCCCGAATGCCTGACGAAGGGGCATGCATGCCTCGAACGCTAGCACCACCCCGCTTCCACCGGATTTGATGAGGGAGAAGCTGTGACGCCAACAGGACACCAGGAAGTGCCAGAAGCCACTGACACAGCCAGGACCCAGGGCTGTCTACACCTCTCCTGCCTCCCCTGCAGTGGATCGGATGACTTGCTGTAAAGCCTGCTTTCCTATCACTCATGTGAGTGCATTACCTTTTATGCCAATAAAGTATTGTTTTAATATCTTTATGTTTGAAGCCTGAAATGTGGCAAAAGTTCGCAAAGTTCAAGGGGGCCGAATACTTTCGCAAGGCACTGTAAATATACCCTTTAGAAAAAATGTTACAGTAATGCTACTTTTTACACTTTGGTGCTGTCCTTCTGGATGAAAGAAAACTTGTGAAGAGTACTGTGAGATCTGTGAAAAGTAATAAATACCTGATTACGGTATGTTACAGCCCAAATTTTTTGTACCCATGCAGTGAGGCTGTGCCTGTACTGCATGGGTTAGCTGCTCTTTTTGTCTAGTGTGAGCACAGAACCTATACTCGCCTGATCCTTCGATCCTCCGGAAAACGGCGCTCCCCCATGTCCGGCAGTGGATTATTCCTAATGTCTTTAGTTCCAGAGCCAGTTTATGGCCCCTTTGACACTGGTGGAGTCCACCAGCAGATCTGCCCGCTCAGCAAAGAATCTATCTGCTAATCCCAGCTGAGAAGGCAGATGACAGGTCCATGCCCACTCTGCAACCAGTCCACTGTCCTCTATGGGTTGTCGGATGGAAAAGGACCGCCTGTCCATTTCTTTTCGAATGTCATTCCATCAGTTCTGCCGGACACATGTCCGCTGACATCGGCTGCTCCTTAGATAGCAATAAATGGTCTGATTGGGTCCGCCTGAAAAACTGACAGGTGGACCCGATTGGTCCATCAGTGTGAAAGGGGCCTTTGGGCATAATGCAGCAGCAGGAACAGTCCAGCGCACAAGACCACCGAACTGCAGGGAGGCAGAAGCCAAAGGGGGGACTATCTTATGCTGGGAGGATCGGAGGTTTAAGCGAGATATCTCGGCTTTCTAGAACCCTTAAACAAAGATGAGCCCCACTGCATTGGGGGAAAAAAATTCTGTAGTTGTTCGCTTTTAGGCTTCCACATTATTTAGTATGCATACCATGCACATAAAAAAAAAATCTGAGTTGAAAGAGTTATTTTCATCATTTGATGCTTTTGCTAATTTAGACCCCCTGAATGCAAATTTGAACTTACCTCTGAAACCAGGTTTGGAGATACGTTCAAGGCCAGCTTCAACCAGATTAAAAAAATGATCCCTTGTGCCCACACCGCAAGGGTTAATAGCTCATTTTGGACAGGGAAGAGGAGAAACCTTTCCCCAGGTTGGGTGTGCTCCCCCCACGATGCGGCATTGGACTGTCCTTCAGTGTCTTAATGTCCAGGGCTATTGCTATGGACTGTGCTATGGTCTTGACGTTTGGACACTAGAGAACAGCGGTTAAAAGCTGCTGGGACCTGTCAAGCTGCAAGGGGGAGAAGAGGTTCAGATAAGTTTATCTCTTCTTAGGCCTGTTTCACACGGGCTTCAACTTGTATAATAGCAGTGTAAACAGCAAGCTATGACAAAGCATATGCGCAGCTTTCAGAGGGTTTTGAAGCTTTTAAAGTACCATTCAGCTCCAGTTTGTAAACACTGAACACAAATCCTAATGGGAGTTCTGGTTGCCCCTTTAAAAAAGCTGATGGCAGGCTTCAGCACTTTTTATGCTTGCTAACAGCTTGCTTAACCGCTTGCCGACCGCCGCACGACTATTTACTGCGGCGGTCAGCCCCTCACAGGCAGAGCGACGTAGTACTACGTCGCTAGCCTGTGAGGGTCTAGGGAGCGAGCGTCCCTGGAAACCCCCCCCCCCCGCGCGTGTGACCGGCGGACCCGATGTCCGCCGGTCACTCGGCGATCGTCGGTGCAGAGGGAGAAAGGCAGGCGGCTTGTGTAAACAAGCCGCCTGTCATTCTCCCCTGTGTAGGAATAGTGATTATACGGTTCTACTATGTAGGACCGTTGATCAGTGTTCCTACACCTCAAGCCACAGCCAATCACAGTTAGAATCACGCCCCTAGCGACACACTTAACCCCTCCCTCTCAAAAAAAGTTAACCCCTTCACTGCCAGTGTAATTTTACAGTAACAGTGCATATGTATAGCACTGATTACTGTAGAAATGTCACTGGTAACCCCAAAAGTGTCACAAATGTCAGTCAAGGGTCCGATCTGTCCGCCCCAATGTCGCAGATCACCGCCATTACGCATTAAAAAAAAAAACCACAAAAATGACAAAAATCTTTCCCTTTGTTAGCAAACGCGATAACTTTTGCGCAAACCAATTTTTAAAATACGCTTTTTGCGATATATTTTTTTTTTTTTTTTTACCAAACATATGTAGCATAAAACAAATTGGCCGAAAATGTTAAAAAAATTTTGATTTTTACATTTTTTTGGGGGGAATTTCATATAAAAAAAAATGTGAAAAATATTGTTATTTTTGCAAAATTGACGCTCTTTTTTTGTTTATAGTGCATGATCAAAAAATCGCACAGGTGATCAAATACCACCAAAAGAAAGCTCTGTGGGAAAAAAAGGACGTCAAATTTGTTTTAGGTACAGCGTCGCACGACTGCGCAATTGTCCGTTAAAGTCACGCAGTGCCGAATCGCAAACAAAACCCTGGTCGCAATGGGGGTAAAATCTTCTGGGGCTTAAGTGGTTATAGTGGCGATCAACACTCTCTCATTAGGATGTGTTCAATATTTACAAACTGATATTTGAAAAGCTTCAATAAAGCTCTGCAAGGCAGTCATGTCAAAGATTGCTGTTCAGTGTTTTATTACAAGCTGAACCTGTGTGATACAGGCCTTATTGTTCCCCTAGACCAGTGATGGCGAACCTTGGCACCCCAGATGTTTTGGAACTACATTTCCCATGATGCTCATGCACTCTACAGTGTAGTTGAGAATCATGGGAAATGTAGTTCCAAAACATCTGGGGTGCCAAGGTTCGCCATCACTGCCCTAGACCTAAACGAGCAATTAACCTTTGCAGTGCTGGCACAGCCCCAGTACAAGAGAGATTTTTTTTTATTTGCACAGAGTTTGGCTTTAATTTGCTTTTTTGAAAATTCTTTCCATCACTACTGCTCTTGCTTGTGAGAGTGTTAAAAGCACATGTTGGACTGACATATCATACTTTTTGGTGGCTCCCAAATAAACAGGGGAAGAGAGAGGAAGTAGATTTTAATTGAAAATATTCATTAGGAAAAAAACTTTACATGCAAGGAACCAGAAAAAAAATACATTAGTTTGAATTTTGTGTCAAGAAGATATGTATAAATTATTAGAAGAGCATACAGCATACAAACATATGTATGTGCAGTTAGTGCCAGCTGCATATGTCACTTGTAATTCCTAAACATTAACATAATGGATCGACCGATATCATTTTTTCAGGGCTACTACCAATTTTTCTGGCCTCCCTTCAGGCTGATAGCCGATTATTTTGTACATTTAAAGTTTTTTTTTTTTTTTTTTTTTTTTTTTTACACTGTCCTTCTTTTTTTTTTTTTTTAATCACTTTATTGCTGTCACAAGGAATGTAAACCTCCCTTGTGACAGTACTAGGCAGTGATAGGTACTCTTTATGGAGCCCAAATCCCTCCTCTGCACTTAAAAGCATTCAAAACACCAAGTTTGGCTGTTTTTGAATACTGTCATTTTTTTTTTGTTAAATTCTGGCACCTTTAGGGCTCAAGTACCCGGAAGCGATGTCATGACATCGCTTCCAGGTTACTACATTGGAGACCTGATCAGAGCCGATTCCGGTGGGACGGGAGACCCGGGTGGAGCAAGGGAAGGCAGCGGGGGGAGGGGGATGTCCCCTCCCACTGCTTGTAATAACGGCCGAGCGGCTGATTAGCAGCATCGGTTGTTATTACAAGAAAGCCAACCGTCGATTGTCATAAACGGTATTGGGGTGATACCTCTAGCTGCAGGCATCACTCTGAAGCAATATCGGCAAATTTCTGACCGATACTTAAAAAAGAAAAAAAAAGTAAATATCG
This sequence comes from Pelophylax lessonae, assembly GCF_965119305.1. Taxonomy (NCBI): domain Eukaryota; kingdom Metazoa; phylum Chordata; class Amphibia; order Anura; family Ranidae; genus Pelophylax; species Pelophylax lessonae. The sequence goes on along the minus strand of NC_138771.1, from coordinate 54,002,871 downwards.
GCCCCACCAATAATCGGTCGATCCCTACTTAAAATGCATTCATTCTTTATACTCATTGGATGCCTCTGTGGCATAGTTTGTTTTCCTGACTACATGAATGTGTAGAGCAGGGGTATCAAACTAAATTTCAGGAGTGACCTATGCACATAGTGCACAGTTCAGGAGTGCAGTACGTACACAGTGTAGAGTACAGGCGTGTACCACATACAGAGTGTAGGGTTGAGAAGTGTGCTACATACAGAGTGCAGGGTTTTGGGTTGAGCTACATACAGAGCGCAGGGTTTAGGGGTGTGCTACATACCAAGCGCAGGTTTTAGGGTTGTTCTACATACCAAGCGCAGGTTTTAGGGTTGTGCTACATACCAAGCGCAGGGTTTAGGGGTGTGCTACATACCGAGCGCAGGGTTTAGGGGTGCGCTACATACTGAGTGCAGGGTTTAGGGGTGTGCTACATACTGAGCGCAGGGTTCAGGGGTGCGCTACATACCGAGCACAGGGTTTAGGGGTGCGTTACATACCGAGTACAGGGTTTAGGGGTGCGTTACATACCGAGCGCAGGGTTTAGGGGTGTGCTACATACTGAGCGCAGGGTTCAGGGGTGCGCTACATACCGAGCACAGGGTTTAGGGGTGCGTTACATACCGAGTACAGGGTTTAGGGGTGCGTTACATACCGAGTGCAGGGTTTAGGGGTGTGCTACATACTGAGTGCAGGGTTTAGGGGCACTGATAAGCTGCACTGACATGTGGCACTGATGGGCACTGATAGGGGACGCTGGTGAGGCTGCGCTGATGGGCACTGATAGGCACATAGGTAGCCTGAACCTTTGAGAAAGCCCATTGGGTGCTACGCGTAAGGTGGGTGGTAACGTAATCACGCTGGGGCTAGGTGGAGCTGTGTATGCAGAGGATTGTATTGTGAAATGCTTGTTTTTTTACTGCTGAAATGTCAGTGGATTTTTATATGGAAATGAATACTTTTTATTAGCGATTTGCACTATGGTTCTTTCCTCTTGCCTCCTATATGGTTGACATGCTGCTGAGAGGCACGGATTTCGCATGTACAACCAGTGGGAGCGGTGCCACTTATAAAACTGCAAAGAGCATATAGACCGCCTTTTAATTAGTGAGGTCCATTCAAGCAGGTGAGAAGACACCCAAAAGTGGGGTGACGGGCACTGTGGTGATCAGAGGCAATTACTGAAAAGGTTTCTGATGTATGGGACTGTAACCTTTTTTTTCACGGACATTGAATCATTTAAAATATATATATATATATATATTTTTTTTTTTTCAAAAGGAAATATATACAGTAGATTTTTACACTGTTTAAGGATATTTATTTATGCACTATAATTTGAATGCACTTTTATGTGACTACTGATAGGCACAGATGAAGTGGCACTGATAGACGGCACTCCCCGTCCACTCAGCAGCAGTAAGGAAAGGTTGACCTATCAAGCCCAGCTGTCAACCTGGGAAGATGATGTGGGAGGTGGGCGGACAGTGAGAGCAAGCCGTGCTCATCACAGTACCGTCCACCAGAGGGCGCCAGTTTGCACATAGAAGCGTGTATCCCACTTCAGCAGGCCACAAAGCCGCTGCCCCAATTATCAGCCAGCCCGCGCACCCGTGAGAGGGCCACATGTGGGGATCCCAACCAATGCTGCGGTGAAACCCAGCCGCCAGGATGCGATTTCCAGTCGCTATTGCAACCTGGCACCTGGGTTTTGTTGAGCCCTGCATTACGAGGAGGTTTATAGGTTAAATCTCAGATTGCAGTAATATACAGTTTAAAACATTTATCGGGTGTGCTGTATCACCCACTGTTTTGCTCTTGGACAAAATTACAGCCTCTCAGAATAACGGCTCCCCCTAGAAGAAGTTTTAATACAGCAACCAGTAGGGGGGTGGTTAAGAAACCATGATCTAGGGGTATGTGCTAAGATGCCTACAGACATGCAAATCATCGATCAGCACCTTCCCCCAAAAAACTAGAGGTGCACCGAAATTTTGGGGCTGAAAACGCAGGATGCACTTTTGCGTAAAACCAAAAATTACAGTTTTAAAAAAATATATAATTTTTTATATATGATTGTGTTATATTTAACTTTTATATTAATATCATGAATTTAAATGAATATGAATTTATTGTTGGCCAATATTGGCACCTTTAGCACAAGAAAAGCTCCAGTAAAATGCATCCCTTCAAATTCTATGTATGTCCGTTGCGCTTCTGTTGTGGTGTTAAAAATCATGCTTGCTGCAATTTTGTTCCGTTATAAAAAAAAAAACGCACCAAAAATGCACCTTCTGGTTTGAAATGCATTCAAAATGCAGCAAGAACATATAAATGACGCACCTGTGTTAGGTTTTTGATGTGGTTTTTGAGTCATGTGACCTATGAAAAACACACCATAAGCACAATAGAGTCGGCGCCATTATCGGCACCTTTTTCTCTTATCGACAAAATGCAGATAACACCATTTTGGGCTAATATGTTTCAGGGGCCGAAATTTGGTGCATCTCTAATAAAAAAAAAAAAAAAAAAACATATTAGTCAGCAGTCATCCAATATCTAAAGCAGTGGTTCTTAACCTTGTTGGAGGTACTGAACCCCACCAGTTTCATATGCGCATTCACCGAACCCTTCTTAATTGGAAAAATAAAATATGATTTTTTCAAATTCAAAACATAGGTATATATTTAGGTATATATTTATTATACATAGGTGCACAAAATGAACAAAACCATTAAGAACAAAGAACAAAACCATTAAAACTTGATTTTCACACAAAAACAAAAACATAATAATGAATATTTACTGCAAATCAGTGTGACAGTGCGGCATACCATGGGGTGTCAGGAGGGCACACACTGGGGGGAGGTGTCAGGAGGGCACACACTGGGGGAGGGGGGATTGGGAGGGCATACCATGGGGTGTCAGGAGGGAACACACTGGGGGGAGGTGTCAGGAGGGCACACACTGGGGGAGGGGGGGTTGGGAGGGCATACCATGGGGTGTCAGGAGGGCACACACTGGGAGAGAGGTGTTGGGAGGGCATACCATGGGGTATCAGGAGGGAACACACTGGGGGGAGGTGTCAGGAGGGCACACACTGGGGGAGGGGGGGGTTGGGAGGGCATACCATGGGGTGTCAGGAGGGAACACACTGGGGGGAGGTGTCAGGAGGGCACACTGGGGGAGGGGGGGTTGGGAGGGCATACCATGGGGTGTCGGGAGGGCACACACTGGGGAGGAGGTGTTGGGAGGGCATACCATGGGGTATCAGGAGGGAACACACTGGGGGGAGGTGTCAGGAGGGCACACACTGGGGGAGGGGGGGTTGGGAGGGCATACCATGGGGTGTCAGGAGGGCACACACTGGGGGGAGGTGTTGGGAGGGCATACCATGGGGTATCAGGAGGGCACACACTGGGGGGGAGGTGTTGGGAGGGCATACCATGGGGTATCAGGAGGGCACACACTGGGGGGGAGGTGTTGGGAGGGCATACCATGGGGTATCAGGAGGGAACACACTGGGGGGAGGTGTCAGGAGGGCACACACTGGGGGAGGGGGGGTTGGGAGGGCATACCATGGGGTGTCAGGAGGGCACACACTGGGGGGAGGTGTTGGGAGGGCATACCATGGGGTATCAGGAGGGCACACACTGGGGGGGAGGTGTTGGGAGGGCATACCATGGGGTATCAGGAGGGCCCACACCAGGGGGCATTCACAATGCTTTATTGAGCTAAATGAAAAGGACATGCATTTCCATTTGTCAGCTAACAGCACCTCCATGCTAAGCTGCAGTAACTCAGCAGACTTAGCATAGAGGTGCTTGTAAACGAATCCACCATGTACAGCTAGCTGAGCTAACCTCCAGGAACATTCACTCGGCTCCCTCTGCTCAGCTGCTCACACTTCCCTCTTCCAGGCGGGCGCCATCTCTGTGGTCAGGTACATCCCCATCCAGCCCACTCAAGCAGCCTGCAGGAGATAGGCTGGAAACCTGCTGGGGGAGGTACAGGGGCGGAGCGTCAAGCGTCTATGTGTAATGGCTGTAAGTTGTCCCGACCGCAGCTCTGATTTCCCGGAGTGCGCTCGGCCTCACAATCAGTAATATTTTCTCGGGGGGATGAGCGGGGCATGTCATCACGAATCATATGAATCGGGTGTGTGTCTTGACCTCCGCCGAACCCGCGAGACGGAACCCAGGTTAAGAACCACTGATCTAAAAGTATCCTGATTTATTTATTTTGGGATGCAATGGGATGGATTTACTAAAACTGGAGAGTTCAAAATCTGATGAAGCTCTGCATAGAGACCAATCGGTTTCCTTTTTTTTTTTTTTATCAAAACTAAATGGAACAAGCTGAAGTTAGATGCTGATTGGCTACTATGCACAGCTGCACCAGATTTTGCACTCGCCGGTTTTAGTAAATCAGCCCCATTGTTTGTAATTTCCAAGGTCAGAGATTGACCAACACATTTCTATAGTAGTATTGTAATTTCTTTGCTTGTTAACCTGCTGTTTATCCTAATGGTAGGGATCACTGAGCTTTGAGTGCCCAGGTGGAATAGAGAAAGACAAATGCATTGAAGATCTGAGAAGTAAAATTCAGAAGCTGGAAGATGAAAATCGAGATTTCCTGTCTGCTTTGGAAGATGCCATGGAGCAGTACAAGTTGCAGGTAATCCTCTGCAATCATTATGTAACGATTATTTCTTTTATGTTTTTCTTTCTAATTTTTGGGTACTTCTGTATGAAGAATGTGTGTTTCTAATAGCAGCCTATACACATTTTTGGGTAATTTTCAAAGCTGGACAGCAGAAATGACAATTGGAATCTGATTGGTTGCTATGGACACAATCTTTGTACATTTTATTCTCTTTTGCATTTGTGCTCATTATATTATTGATATGTATGAGAATGTACGGGTAATGTAATGCAGTTGCAGGCACTTGTGGAGCATGTCCCTCTCCCATACCTTTCACACAGTCATGGAGAACTAAACTTTCCCACACGTTAAAGGGTCACTCTAATAATTTTCATTTATAGATAATAAAACAATGGTATGTCACTAGCTTTCCATTACTAACATATACAATAAGTTTATAGTGCAATATCTCAGTAGGCGATCGTTTTAGGGGCCATTCAGGGTCCCTTTCTCAAGGCGACACGGTGACCACACATCCCTTTACCGTGACACACATTATAGTCACTACAAGCACCCATCTGTTACCAAGTTCGAACACCAAAAGGAGGCGGTCCTCATCCTTTGATTTGCGGGAGAGTTCATTATAGATCTCAACCCAAGATTAAACTGGAACTTTCTTTTGAAAGATTGAAAGTGTTCCTAGCTGTGGGTAACATAGTTTAGCATTGAATCACCTTTAATCTGGTTTCCTGCAATACTCTGGACCAGCCTTCTTCAACCAGGGTGCCTTGAGGTTTTGTTGGATAGCGTGATGGTGTCCTCAACCTGGTATGGCTTACGCGTTTCGAGGGAGGACCCTCTTCCTCAGAGCCAAAATTGAGTGGCAATTTTGGCTCTGAGGAAGAGGGTCCTCCCTCGAAACGTGTAAGCCATACCAAGTATTGAGGACGTCATCATGCTATACAGCAGTAGAGAAGTGTTCTGGAAGCAAGCGGTTTCCATTTCCTACATGCTTGTACATATCCTATGTTTGTGAGTATATTGTACGCTACCCTTCTTGATTTTAATAAACTTTTTAGTGGTAATGCACAAGGTCGGTGCGCCCTTCTCTTGACGTTTTCTTGTAGTGCTCTTTGGATAGCCTCGGTCCTGAGAAGGGGCAGCAAGACCACTTCATTTGTGCCAAAAAACACCTAGAACACTTACCTTCCCGCATACCACTCGAGCGCAGGAGAGATACTGTCTTTTGCCTTGAGGTTTCTTCAGGGGTGCCTTGGCAAAATGCCTAAAAATTGTATACAAGCCAGCAGATGGAGCAAGCCTGCCTTTTGTTTAGACAAAACCACAGGTTTTTATTGTGCACCAATACAACCTTCTAGCTGCCGGTGTCCTAATGACAAATGGCATCAAGGAGGATGTCAGTTGCCTGTATAGCATCCTTGTTTGACCCTCCCCTACCCCTCTTCATCAGTGTTGGGGTCATATTAGCTGAGTGATGGAGAAAAACTGAGGAAGAAGAGAAACATTGGACTACTAGTCAGTACCAGTTTGCAAAAGTGTATTTGCTTTGGAACAATAAATCACCTTTAAAGTTGGGTGTCCTACTTGGACTCGTGCATGTTGCTGCATTATATAAATCTATTAGAATAGCTTTTATGATTTAGAATAGGGTGCCTCAAAACTCTGTCCATCATTTTTAAAGGGTGCCTCGAGACTGTCCATTTTTAACCACTTTACCACCGGAGGATTTTGCTGTCTTACGTCCAGGCCACTTTTTGCGATTCGGCACTGTGCGACTTTAACTGACAATTGCGCAGTCATGCGATGCCGTACCCAAACGAAATTTACGTCATTTTTTCCCCCACAAACAGAGCTTTCTTTTGGTGGTATTCGATCACCTGTGCGATTTTTACTTTTTGCGCTATAAACAAAAAAAAGCGTACATTTTGAAAAAATAATAATATTTTTCACTTTTTTTTATATGAAATTCCCCCCAAAAAAATGTGAAAATCAAAATTTTTTAAAATTTTTGGCCAATTTGTTTTCTGCTACATATGTTTGGTAAAAAAAAAATCACAATAAGCGTATTTTGATTGGTTTCCGTAAAAGTTATTGAGTTTACTAACTAAGGGAAAGATTTCTGTCATTTTTGGTGGGTTTTTTTTTTTTAACGAGTAATGGCGGCGATCTGCGATTTTTTTTTTTTTTTTTTTTTTTTTTTTTATTGCGGTACTGCGACATTGCGTCGGACAGATCGGACCCTTGACTGACATTTTTGACACTTTTGGGGGTACCAGTGACATTACTGCAGTAATCAGTGCTATAAATATGCACTGTTACTGTAAAAATGACACTGGCAGGGAAGGGGTTAATTTTATTGGAGAGGGAGGGGTTAATGCATGCCTGGTGCTTACTAACGTGTGTGGGGGGAGGTGACTGAGTGACACAGGGACAGATCGCATGTTCAGCTATGCTGAACCCTGCAATCTGACCCTGTCTGGCACTTAGGAGATCCGCCCGCTTTGTGTACACAGCAGGCGGATCTCCAAACTAGATTCCCCAACGATCGGGGAAGAGAAGCGGCGATCGCCGCTGCTCCTCCCCTGGCCCGACTCCCGCTGTGACTGAATACAGCGGGAGCGAGCCTCCGGTGGCGCGTGAGCGCCGCCCACAAGGGGAGGAGTCCAGCGACGTAGGTCTACGTCGCTGGACAGGAACGAGCCACTTTGCCGCAGTAGAGGCACAGTGAGCAGGGCTAAAGTGGTTAAAGGGTGCCTTGACTGAAAAAGGTTGGGAGACACTGCTCTAGACCACCATGGAGTCCTCCAATTCTTTTTATTGCATTCTCTGTATTTTAAAATAAACATAAAATGTAACAAAAAGAATGGACCACCAATACAGCCACTGTAAAATTGTTCAACTCGTCAGCACTTAACAAACATGAAATTGCCTTTTCAGGTGATTCCATCGCTTGCTGGTTTATCAGTTTTGGGTGGACAGGATTCCATCCTTTGGCAGAGGCTTTTGCTTCCCTATAAGTCGGTGGTCTCCAAATTATTCAGTAAGAGGGCCACATATAGTTCTACATATTCGCGGGTTGAAAAAAAAAAAAAAAATCGGTTTCATAAATTAATGATTAAACATATTTCAAGAAATAACTTCTCAGCAAAAGCCCCCCCCCCCCTTCACACGAGTATTCCCACCTTACATCAGGGTCCCTCTCTTACATCAGGGTCCCCTTCAAGAGTCCCTCTCTTACATCAGGGTCCCCATCAGAGTCCCTCTCTTACATCAGGGTCCCCTTCAAGAGTCCCTCTCTTACCTCAGGGTCCCCGTCGGAGTCCCTCTCTTACCTCAGGGTCCCCGTCGGAGTCCCTCTCTTACCTCAGGGTCCCCGTCGGAGTCCCTCTCTTACCTCAGGGTCCCCGTCGGAGTCCCTCTCTTACCTCAGGGTCCCCGTCGGAGTCCCTCTCTGACCTCAGGGTCCCCGTCAGAGTCCCTCTCTGACATCAGGGTCCCCGTCCGAGTCCCTCTCTGACATCAGGGTCCCCGTCAGAGTCCCTCTCTGACATCAGGGTCCCCATCAGAGTCCCTCTCTGACATCAGGGTCCCCATCAGAGTCCCTCTCTTACATCAGGGTCCCCATCAGAGTCCCTCTCTGACATCAGGGTCCCCATCAGAGTCCCTCTCTTACATCAGGGTCCCCATCGGCAATCCCATCAGAGCCAACCTTGCATCAGAATAATCAATGAGGTTTGAGGGGTAGAAGCAGAGACCAACTGATCTAAATCCTTAGTCTGTTCACAGAGTATGAGGATGTGCCACTGACACTAGCTGTGAGCTGGATAAAATGTCTTAGGCTGGGCATACATATATGCAAATTGGATGCGTTTTTTTACCGCATCCAATTCGCAAAACATGTGATTCGAACCGGCTTTCAATGGAGCCGATTCCTACATGTCCAGGATGGCTGCGGGACACTTTTAAAAAAGCGTCCTGTTTGATTTTGGGTGCGGTTTAGGTGCGAAGTCAGGTGAGTCGCGACCTAAACTGGTGAACAAAACCACCCTGGGCTCCGGACTGCGAACCGCATCTGGACGTGTGTCAACCCAGCCTTAAGGCCCGAACACACGATAAGAAAATCTGTAGAGAAATTTCGTCCGACGACCGATCTGTCGATTTTCGGATTGTTAGTATGTCACCAGACATTCCCCTCTCTCGGCGGCGCGCGCATGCCGCCGGAGGCTCGCTCCCGCTGTTTTCAGTCACAGCGGGAGTCGGGCCAGGGGAGGAGCGGCGGCAATCGCCGCTGCTCTTCCCCGATCGTCGGGGAATCTAGTTTGGAGATCCGCCCGCCTGTGTAAACAGAGCGGGCGGATCTCCTAAGTGACAGGCAGGGTCAGATTGCAGGGTTCAGCATAGCTGAACCCTCGATCTGTCCTTGTGTCACTCAGTCACCTGATTACTGTAGTAATGTCACTGGTACCCCCAAAAGTGTCAAAAATGTCAGTCAAGGGTCCGATCTGTCCGCCGCAATGTCGCAGTCCCGTAAAAAAAAATTGCAGATCGCCGCCATTACTCGTAAAAAAAAAAACACCAAAAATGGCAGAAATCTTTCCCTTTGTTAGTAAACGCAATAACTTTTGCGCAAACCAATCAAAATACGCTTATTGTGGTTTTTTTTACCAAACATAGGTAGCAGAAAACAAATTGGCCAAAAATGTAAAAAAAAATTGATTTTTACCTTTTTTTGTGGGAGGAATTTCATATAAAAAAATGTTAAAAATATTGTTATTTTTTTAAAATAAACGCTCTTTTTTTGTTTATAGTGCAAAAAGTAAAAATCGTATAGGTGATCAAATACCACCAAAAGAAAGCTCTGTTTGTGGGAAAAAAAGGACGTAAATTTTGTTTGGGTACAGCATCGCACCAAAGCGCAATTGTGAGTTAAAGTCGCACAGCGCCGAATCGTAAAAAGTGGCCCAGACGTAAGACAGCAAAATCCTCCGGTGGTAAAGTGGTTAAAATGCCAGTTTAATAGGAAATATATTCTATGTACTCCTGTGTTCCCAATGTACTATTTGTAAATCCCAGTGTGATCCTGCTCCTACTTCTTGTACCTACCTGGATGTTAGGGCTAAATGCTAGGCAAGGAGTAAACTGGCTGCAGGTCCTTTTTGCTATTGCTGTATTATTTCATTAATAGTTTATAAGTAAAGTAACTATCCACTCTTTTATTTATACAGAGTGATAAGTTGCAAGAACAGCAAGATGAAATTTCTAGATTGCAAACCCACGTGGAGCATCAGAAGAGAGATTTGTCTGTGACAGCCCTACTGGAAGATGTGCACTTGTTAAACATTGGGGGCCGACCAAATACAGCTCCTCTGATTAAAAAGCATTCACATACTGTTGATCAGAGCAAACTCTTACCCTTGAAGTACCCCAACCAAAGAAAGGTAATAATGAAACGTTGGAGAGATGGTGTACGGTGGTATTACTTAATAAACCCAGCATTTCATATTCCTGATATGAGCCTGCTGTACCATGTACTTGTATGAGAAACTCTTCTGTTCTCTTTCTATTGCTTCCTTTGTGTGAAATCCCTGGTGATCCTGCCAGTCCCTCTGGCTTTCCTATTAAAAACGGACTACACTAAGAATGAAAACGGAGCGTGGTCAGTTTTCTGGCAGCCATTCACTGGGAAGACTAGTGTGCTGCTGTTTCTCCTCCCCAAGCTCTTATGCAGCTAAGAACAGAGGGTATGTGATCACTTAAAAAAAAAAAAAGTATTTACAATTTTTTTTTTAAATCTATAAACAAATGTTTTGCCTTTCATTTCTATTTTTTACAAGGTGATCATTTACATATACTTTAAAGGATAAGTTCATCTTTGGGAACATGTTAGATGTTCCACCTGTTTTTAGGGTGTAACGTAACCTGTTCCCACTGCTGCAGCCGCTCGCTGTTCATTTTAAACAAAAGTAATGAAGAATACTGAGCTAAAACCAAGTATTTTTAGTGGAATGCTGACTTATCAGTGTGCTACTTCTTGATTGTTCAGCGATCAAGTTGAGGATAGGTTGGTGATCATGATTGTATTTCACAATTTTGGTGAGGGCCACACCTGTGCAATGTGACAGATGTGTAAATCTCAGAGCTAGCCTAATAGAAATTGTACATCATTTGACAGGTAAAGCAGTATATATATATATATATATATATACACTCACCAACCACTTTATTAGGTACACCTTGCTAGTTGCGGGGTTGGACCCCCTTTTGCCGTGTCATGGAACTGTCCCTCCATGTCTGTATGTATCCTCTAATACAGACATGGAGGGACAGTTTCATGACACGGCTTTGGTGAGTGGATTACACATGGAGCCTTATTACGAGTTGGATCCGGATTGCAGCTGATTTGATGTTCAATCATTTGGGATCTGTCTGAGATATTTAAAGGCTTGATCTTTGCAGCAGTCTGGTGAGTGTCCATTTTGACAGGTAGCACGTTTGGATGGTGGAGGTTTTGGGGTGTTTCTCAGGAACCCTCTCACACCCTTCCATTGACATTCATTCTGGACTGTTAAATTATTTCTCAGCTGGGACTGTGGCTACATGCATGCGGATTTTTACTCACATTTATTTTGTTTTATGTATATGCAATTAAGTTGTGATATGCACAATATAGCGCTGATAGTGTTTTAGATTTATTTATATATTTTAGAATGAATCTATTGCACCTATATATTATATTGAAATACATGATTAGAAAACAGCCAAAAATTGTCAATATATTTTATCTTGTCCATATCTGGCAATCATAGAGGCTCTACGCGTTTCCTGGACATGGTCCACTTCCTCAGGAGCCAATGATAACAGTTTGTACAGCATACAATCTAAATGAAATGACAAAATACATTTTATGTTTTAAAAATTTATACATAATTAATTTTAACACCATCAATACTTGTGCGGCTCCAAAGTTATTTTAATACAGGGTTTATATAGCATAGACAGTTAACGCAGCGCTTTACAAATTGAGGTTAGACAGTACAACTACAATACCCTTTAATACAGTAGGAATCAGAGGGCCCTGCTCGGTAGAGTCTTCAATCAAAGTTGTACGTTTTCATTGCGACTTTGATGTATCTTTGGATGGGTGCGACTTTGGCTTTGTTGCACAACTGTCGCATTGATGACATTAACCACTTAAGTCCCGGAAGATTTTACCCCCATTCCGACCAGGGGGTTTTTTGCGATTCGGCACTGCGTGATTTTAACGGACAATGCGTTGCGTGCGACGCTGTACCTAAACTAATTTTACGTCCTTTTTTTCCCACAAACAGAGCTTTCATTTGGTGGTATTTGATCACCTGTGCGTTTTTTTTTTTGATCATGCGCTATAAACAAAAAAAGAGCGTAAATTTTGCAAAAATAGCAATATTTTTCACATTTTTTTTTATATGAAATTCCCCAAAAAAAATGTAAAAGTCAAAATTTTTTTAACACTTTTGGCTAATTTGTTTTCTGCTACATATATTTGGTAAAAAAAAAATCGCAAAAAGCGTATTTTGATTGGTTTGCGCAAAAGTTATTGCGTTTACCAACTAAGGGAAAGATTTCTGTAATTTTTGGTGTTTTTGTTTTTTTTAACGCGCAATGGCGGCGATGATTTTTTTTTTTTTTTTTGCGGTACTGCGACATTGCGGCGGACAGATCGGACCCTTGACTGACATTTTTGACACTTTTGGGGTTACCAGTGACATTACTGCAGTAATCAGTGCTATACATATGCACTGTTACTGCAAAATGACACTGGCAGGGAAGGGGTTAACTTTATTGGGGAAGGAGGGGTTAAGTGTGTCCCTAGGGGCGTGCTTCTTACTGCGATTGGACATGGCTACTGGTGTAGGAACAGTGATCAACGGTCCTACATAGTAGAACCGTATGATCACCATTCTTACACAGGGGAGAATGACAGGCGGCTTGTTTCCATCAGCCGCCTGCCTTTCTCCCTTCACGGCGGACGATCGCGAGTGACCGGCGGACATCGGGTCCGCCGGTCACACTTATGCACTTCCCAGGGAACGAGCCGGGGCGGGCTCACAAGGAAGTGACAGGCTAGTGACGTACCGGTACGTCACTTTGCCTGGCCGGGGCTGACCGCCACAGTATATGTACTTGCGGCGGTCGGCAACCGGTTAATATGCGACTTTTGAGAGTTTGCATTGCAGCCTATAACACTCAAGTCGCATAAAAGTTGCATCATAGTTGCGCAGGAACCTTTTTTATAGCCGCATAGATTTGAACGACTTCCATTGAAATACATGAGCTGCGACTTGTTATGCGACTGTGTCAAGTCACATGACACATTGCATAAGTGTGAATGGAGCCTTTATATGCAGTTTTTTTTTTGTTTTTGTTTTTGGGGGGGTGTCCCTTTTTAAAATATTTTGCGTAATATAGTTTTTCATTATTTTTATATGAATATTGCATATCTGTTTTCCAGATTTCAGACAGTGTTGTATCCTTGTCTAAGGCACTCAAAAAGAACTTTCAGAGCGGTACACAGAAGCTGGTCTCCAGTCTGGAAGAGGCGGACAGTGTGCTCTACAGACATTTCAGTGAAGATTCTGATCTCACAGCAGACTCTGATGAAGACCGGAACAAAGAGAATGATGAGTTTGAGAGAGAATCCAACAAATCTCGCCCATCACACAGGTAAATGTATCCTATTTCCGGCATGTGCTTAACATGGCCTTTTCTGGAACATTATAAATTGTTTTACATAAGAGTCTATTTCTCTTTCGTTCATTGACGGACACAGCTCCTGATTTTCTTAACCATTGGGTTATACCATTGGGGAGTAGGACACTAGGCAGTAAAAAAAGTCTGACTACGCCTATGGGCAGTCCCAGGGGGCATACACCCTCTTTCTGCTATAGGTACTCAGTTTTTTTTTTTTGTCTAGTCAGGAGTAAGGACCTAGTTTCTTGCTGGGATCTCTGGTTCTGGCAAATTTTTTCTTTGTAGATAGATTTTTTTTCTCCTGGATTTTTCCTGTGAGATCTAGAATCAACTGCCAGACCGGGCGACGGGCTGGATAATCTAGATCCAGTGGTCCCCCCAGCCAGCGAGCGCATGCAGACCTCAGCTCTGCGCTAGGTCGGTCGCGACATAGCCCCATCGGAGGTGGCCGGCCTGCAAGTTAAATGTCTCGCGAGGTCGCATGCGACCAGGTCTTGGCCCGAGTCGCAGCGTTCCTCCTGACCGACAGCTCCCCCAGTTCGATGGCGAAGGGTTCCGTCTGGAACGGTGCTCGCCTGGTTTCTGGTATGGTGAGTAGCTGTCCACCCTCTCCCTCTGGAGAGTTTTGGGGTGGACGTGGGCCCCTTCATTGGAAGGTCAGACCCCCAGGTTCCACTCCTTCATGTCAGGCTCCCCCTTTTTTCTGTCCCCCCATCCAATCACCCCCTCCACTTATGCTGGTGCTGTGTGGGTGGTCTGGTCCACCTAGGGTGGGGACAGGGCGCTATGTTGGCAATGGGGGCGGGGGAAGTGCGCGCCAGTGACGGGCGATCGGCTGTGGGGGGGGGGGGGCTGTACCTAGTGGGGGCTGTTGCCTGGGCCTTTCCTAGAGGTCCAGGGACCCCTCCTGGGAGCCTCTTGGTGCTGCCATTTTGTTGTAGCCTTGTGCTGCAATGCACAGCGGCCATGTTTGTGTAGCCCGTTGGCATTTTACAGTGGTCTGCCATAGAAAACAGTGACGGCCATGTCTGTGGAGCCTTCTGGGCGGCGTTTTCAGCGGTGGGAGCCCCTCCTCATCCCCTGGTGCTGACTCCTGGATCCTTTAATTTCCTGATCGCCGCTCGTGCAGTGCAGATTCCTGGTGGCTGGAGGTGCCTGGTTTCTGCAGGTCGGTGAGTCTGTTGTGGTCCTCTCCCTCTCTGCTGAGGTGCTCTGTGCTCTGGTGCTCTGAGCGCTGGGGGTTGCCCCTTAGCAGTGTTTTACACTTTTTGTGGGGTCCCCCTGGTAACTCATTGATTCTTTGGAGCAAATCTCCCCACCTGAGGCTACAGGTTCAGATCCTGAATCTGATTCGGCCACCACGGACGTGGTGGGTTATCCTGCTGGGTCTGCTACCATGGGCCCTAAATTCTTAGATAGTGAAGAGGATTCCTCCACTTCTGCAACCACGCACGAAAAGGCGCTCATGGACGCACTGATTGTATCTGTGCTTGAGACTTAAGGATGAAGGACGCAGCTGCGGCTGCGACAGAGGCGCAGGTTCCCTTTTGGCACTCACAAGCCATCCAGAGTGGCTATTGTCACTAAAGAGTGGGGTCAACCAAAGTGTGTCCTTGGGGTCCCTAAGTGAGTTGCTAGGCAATACCCCTATGAGCAGTCCCTTCTTAAGAAGTAGACTGTTCCACCGGTGGTGGACCCCCTGGTTTCCAGATTAAACAATGCAACCATGATTCCAGTTGAAGAGTCCCCTGCCTTTAAGGACCCGGCTGACAGGCAGGCGGATGCTGTGGCCCACAATATGTACACCCTGGCTGGTTCGGCACTGAGGCCGATATTCACCATTGCCCTGGTGTCGCAGACTCTGATAGAATGGGCTTAGCTTTTGCACCATGACCTGGAGAAGAGTAGCTCCCCCCTGTCATTGCTGAACTGGCGGACCAGCTGGTCCCGGGGCTGCAGTTTATCTGTGTTCCCTTTTTAGATGCGGCTCTCTTGATGGCTCGGCTCTCTGTTTCGGCAGTTGTCCTTCGGCATGTCTTTTGGCTTAAATGCTGGTCTGCAGACCAGATTTCTAAAAAGGCCGTGACTGATCTTCCCTTTAAAGGAGACCATCTGTTTGGTGCCCTGGATGACATTATTAAAGGTCACACGGGGGGGGGAGAGTATCTTTCTTCCGCAGGCTACTAAGGGCAAAGACCCTTGTTGTAGACGGGGGGCCCTTCTTCTCGGCTCATAAGAAGTTTTTTTGTCCCTCAGGGTTGACTGTCTTGGTCTGCAAATCAAGAGCGGGTTTCTCTAGATCCGCAGACAAGTCTCCTTCAGCAGGAAGGAGCGCCCTCACCTGTATCTGGGGTGGGGGGACATCTTTGCTGGTTCCTGAGCCCGTGGACTTCCCTGGTACAAGACAAGTGGGTCCACGGTGTCATTTGGTCCGCCTACAGGATCGAGTTTCGTTCTTACCCTCCGGTAAGGTTCTTCCTTCCCACATGCAACTGTCCCCGTTCCGCTTACAGGCTCTCTTTGGGGCGGCTGGTCCCGGTTCTGACTTCGGAACATTTTTAGGGGTTTTTACTCGAACCTGTTTACAGTCCCCAGGAAGGAAGGCAAGGTGCATCCAATTCTGGACCTCAAGGCGCTGAACTGCTTTTGCGGGTGCAGAAGTTCAGAATGGAGTCCACCGGTGGTGGCTTCCCTGCACCAGGGAGATTTTCTTGCCTCCATCGACATTAAGGATGCTTACCTTCACATTCCAATACATGTCGGTCACCAGCACTTACTCCGCTTTACTGTGGGAAAGGAGCATTATCAGTTTGTGGCATTACCCTTTGCTCTCACCTCCGCTCCACGGGTCTTCACAAAAGTTTTGACCCCGGTGTTAGCATTGTTACGCCAATGGGGGATCGCGGTGCTGGGCTACATGGATGACCTCCTTCTGCGAGCAGAGTCTCCTACTGCTCAGGTGGAAAACCTGGAAACCGCCATACGAACTTTGAGGGAGTTTGGCTGGATTCTGAATTTTCAGAAGTCTGCTCTGGTTCCATCCACAAAGCTGGACTATCTGGGTCTGACTCTGGACTCGGCTTTAGCCAGAGTGCTCCTTCCTCTGGACAAACTCCAGAAACTGCAGGCTGCAATTCGTCTCCTGCTGTCCAGCAGATGGTCATCCCTCTGAACTTGCATGCGGGTGCTGGGCCTAATGGTGTCTACCTTCGAGGCAGTTCCATTTGCACAGTTCCATACGAGGTCCCTGCAAGGGAGATTCTGGCCAAATGGGACAAGAATCCGCCGTCTCTGGACAATCCGATCCGGTGCTTCGGCTGGCCAAATACTTCCTCCCCTTGTATTGAATAGTTGTCACCACAGATGCCCGCCTGTCCGGCTGGGGAGGCGTCCTCTGCAAAAATTCTGCTCAGGGGATCTGGACACTGGAAGAGTCCAGACTACCGATCACTGTCTTGGAACTCCAAGCGATCAGACTGTGCCTGGAACATTGGACAGATTGTCTTCAGGGATGTCCAGTGCGCATTCAATTGGACAATGCCACGGCCCTGGCTTATGTCAGTCACCATGGGGGAACAAGGAGTGTCCTGGCAGCTCTGGAGGTTGCCGGCATTCTAAGGTGGGAAGAACGATTCGTTCCAGCCCTATCCGCCGTACCAGGGGTGGAAAACTGGCAGGGGGATTACCAAGGGGGGTGGTCCCTTCATCCGGAGGTGTTTTTCATCAGTTATGTCTCCGGTTGGCATCCCCACGGTGGATCTATTGGTGTCTCGGCTCAACAGAAAGGTGCAGAGGTTTATGGCTCTGTCACGGAATCCTCTGGCGGATGCCACAGATGCACTGGTGGCCCCGTGGGGGTCAGTATTTTCTGTTTTACGCCTTCCCTCCTCTCAAGCTTCTGCCAAGACTTCTAAGCAGGATTGAGGCAGAAGGGATTCTGTTCATCTTAGTGGCCCCGGAATGGCCTCGCTTGGCTTGGTACGCCGATCTGGTGCGGCTGGTCACTTGGATGTTGAACACTGGGTGCTGATGGATAGAGGTTTTGTCTGAGTCGGTGATTCCAATGCTCTTAAAAGCTAGGAAATCTACTTCTAGGAAGATCTACCATCGTTGCGTGATGTGAGTCTCTTGGGGTTCATCCTCACACTTTTTTAGTGGACTCAAACTGGCCTTGCGTACTATCAAGGGTCAGGTGTCGGCCTTAGCGTTCTTTTTTTAATGGTCCTTGGCAAATACTCCCTGGTACATACTTTTCTTCAGGGAGTTAGGCACTGACCCCTCCAGTGCGGTCTCTGTTGCCGCCTTGGGACCTCAATTTGGTGCTCTGTCTTCCAGAAGCCTCCTTTTGAGAATCTTTGGGAGATTCCTCTGCTTACGCTGTCCCAGAAGGGGGCCTTTTTGGTGGCTATCAGTTCTGCAAGCAGGGTGTCTGAATTGGTGGCCTTAATCTGTCTTTCAGCTTACTTGGTGGTTCACAGAGATAAGGTGGTTCTTCGCCTCTGTCCATCATTTCTTCCTCAGGTTGTCTATGATTTTCATTTGAATGAAGACATTGTGTTGCCTTCCGTGTCCCAAGCCAAAACATCCGAAGGAAATTGCTTTCCATGCCTTGGAGGTGGTCCCGCAAATTAGGGTGGAACTGGCAGCTACAGAGTCTTTTAGGAAGTCAGTCTCACTATTTGTGCTCACGGATGGGCCTCGGAAAGGGTTGTCTGCTTCCTCTGCGACCATTTCCAGATGGATCAGACAGGCGGTGGTTCAGGTCTATTCCATCAAGGGTCAGGTTCCTCCTTTACTTGTCAAAGGGCATTCTGCCTCCTGGGTCTTCCGTCATCAGGCGTCAGTGACGCAGGTTTTCAAGGCGGCCATCTGGTCATCGGCGCACACTTTCACAAAGTTCTATAAAATGGATGTGTTGGCATCTGCGGATGCTTCCTTTTGGTCGCAAGGTTTTTCAGGCTGCTGTTTTTTTCAGGTGAGCTCAAGTTATTTTGGTTGAGCTCCTGTTTACCTGGTTGGCTATAGTTAGCCTTGGGAGTTTCTTTTTCGCTGTTCCCACCCCTCATGTTTAACGTTTCTTTGGGACATCCCAATGATTAAGAAGATCAGGAGCTGTGTCCGTAAATGAACGAAAGAAAAAATGTGATTTTTGACTTATCGTAAAATCCATTTCTCTGATGTTCATTGACGGACACAGCACCCACCCCTCTGTGGAGTTGTAATTCTTCTGACACTGCTTGTAACAAAACGGAGTACCTTTAGCAGAGAAAAAGAATATACCCCCCCCGGGACTGTCCGTAGGCGTAGCCAGACTTTTTGTTCTGCCTAGTGTCCTACTCTTGTAGGGAGCAGTATAACCCAATGGTTAAGAAGATCAGGAGCTGTGTCCGTCAATAAACATCAGAGAAATGGATTTTACTGTAAGTCAAAAATCCCATTTTTGCTTAACTTTCCTTCAATCAGTTCCTACAATGTGTTTTCAATTACAAAATGTTGAGGTCATCTGATGTGATTTTCAATATGAATTTCTCTGTTAGTGTAGTCATCGAGTGTTTCTTCTTATTTTAGAAGCATGTTCTTTATTATATATGACAGGTAAATACATTTTACGGTATCTGTTATAGGAGTAAAAAACTTTCCAGACCTCAAAGTGGAAATTGTCCTTCATCTCCCCAGAACAGTGAGGAGGACGAAGAAACTATGTTGGACATAGATACAAATGAAGGTAAGTCGAATTTCATGTAGCTGATTCATGCTTCTAACAACTTTTGTAGTTTACTCTCTTGTTCCTAACCCTTTCCCGTCTGCCACAATGTCCATTTAAGTCCTGAACAACTGGGGGGGGCAGGAAGGATTTGCTGCCACAGTTGTTACATGATCAGGAGCCAGTTCGTACTCGCTGCTGTAAGCGTGCTCTCAGTACAGAGACATTGGCTGCCAAGTGACACATACACTATATTGTCAAAAGTATTGGGACGCTTGCCTTTACACGTACATGAACTTTAATGGCTTCACAGTCTTAGTCCATAGGGTTCAATATTGAGTTGGCCCACCCTTCGCAGCTATAACAGATTCAGGCCACTCAAGTTCCTCCACCCCAAACTCGTTCATCCATGTCTTTATGGACCTTGCTTTGTACACTGGTCCAAATCATTTGGTGCAGGGGGATTATGGTGTGGGGTTGTTTTTCAGGGGTCGGGCTTGGCTCCTTTGTTCCAGTGAAGGGAACTCTTAAGGCGTCAGAATACTGAGACATTTTGGGCAATTTAATGCTCCCAACTATGTGGGAACAGTTAGGGGATGGGCCCCTTCCTGTTCCAACAAAGCAAGGTCTATAAAGACATGGACGAGCAAGTTTGGGGTGGAGGAACTTGACTGGCCTGCACCTCAACCTGATAGAACAACTTTGGGATGAATTTGAGTGGAGACTGTGAGCCAGGGCTTCTCGTCCAACATCAGTGCCTGACCTAACAAATGCATTTTTTTGAAGAATGGTCAAACAGTCCCAGAGACACACTTCTAAACCTTGTGGCCGGCCTTCCCAAAAGAGTTGAAGCTGTTATAGCTGCAAAGGGTGGGCCAACTCAATATTGAACTTTACAGACTAAGATTGGGATGCCATTAAAGGAGATGTACAGCCAAAGCTCGTTTGGCTGTACATCTCCTATGGATCACAGGAGTGCAGTTGTTCTGCTCTCTGCTAACGACACAGATGTCAGTCCAGGCCCCGTGTCATCATGACCACGGAGTCAGGATCCGCCAGGTGCCTGGACTGACACCCAACTCAGCGAGCCACTGAGAGCCTGAGCCAGCCGCTCCCCACCCCTCCACAGCTCAGCGCTCCAATGAGCGAGGAGAAGACAGAGAGGAGCTGTCAGGACCGAGCGATCGGCAGTGTTCAGGCGCCATGGGACAGATGCAGCATCGGACCTGCAAAGCAAGAACTCTGTGTCTCTGCAAAGCAAGAACATGAATCCATGACTTCCTCTAGTAAAAGCACCTCCCACACTGTAATAAAACACTGGCTAGGCACACATTTAACCCTTTGATCGCCCCTGATGTTAAACCCTTCCCAGGCAATGTCATTAGTTTTGTGACCGTGTATATTTTTAGCACTGATCACTGTATTAGTGTCACCGATTCCTAAAAAATTGTCAGTCAGTGTCCAATTTTGGGACTGCGCAATATCGCAGTCCCAATATAGGTTGCTGACCACCACCATTACTAGTAAAAAATAAACACAAATTCCATATATATATCCCATAGTTTGTAGACGCTATAACTTTTGTGCAAACCAATCAATATACACTTATTGTTTTTTTTTTTTTTACCAAAAATATTGTCCCAAACTGATGAAGAAATTTAGATTTTTTTTTTAAATAGATATGTTTGATAGCAGAAAGTAAAAAAAATATTTGTTTTGTTTTTTTCAAAACTGTCGCTCTTTTTTTGTTTATTGTGCAAAAAATAAAAACCGCATAGGTCATCAAATACCACCAAAAGAAAGCTCTATTTGTGGAGGAAAAGGACATTACAGTGTCGCACAACTGCGCAATAGTCAGTCAAAGTAACACAGTGCTGTATCGCAAAAAAAAGGTCTAGGCGTGAAGAGGAATAAATCTTCCAGAGCTGAAGTGGTTAAAAATCTGTCCCCTGTCTGTGCAGCGAATAGTGCAAATTGCATCAGATTCATGTAACTGTCAAGTGTAGGATTGCCTGAGACGCAATACTTACACGTGCCACACAATTTACTCCACAATGGAAGATGTCCTATTTTCTGCCACTTTCTTTATCACCGATATGGCTGTATTTTTTTTAAATGAATTTGTTGCAGCCTTAATGGCAGAATGTAAAAAGTTTCGCACATAAGAACCACTTAAATTTATTGCACGTGTGAAAAAGCAAGAAAGCTGTTGATGTGGCCAAAACAACAAAAAAAGCAAGCAAATACGTTATTGATAAACATAAAGTGCAAAAAATACTTGCAGCGCAGTCAAATTGTGAATAACATTACTTGAAAAATATCAACTCTAACAAAGTGCAATAAAAAAAGTTCCCTGTATAAGAACTCCACCACAGTGTAAACCTAAAGTGACAGTTCATACTTTTCTTTTCTTTTTTTTTTTTTTTTTCTTTTCTTTTTTCTTCCAATGTGTTTGGTGCCCACCACCTTCATAAAAAGTGCCTGCTTACCTCCAGTATTTGACCCCACTACAGAGTCATCTTGGCCTTCGTGAAGTCCACACTAGATGGTATTGGAACACTACTTCTACTATCGCCCCTGAGTCCTGCTACTCAACTCCTTCGTTCCCGATCATCGATAAAACATGTCATAGAATATAAATAGAGAAACCATAGGGCTCTCTGCTTCCAAATATTTATTAAAAATGAACAAGGGATTAAAAACACCCACATGAATATATATATATATATATATATATATATATATATATATATATATATATATATATATAAATAAATAAAGCAAGCATATATTCAGCTTACCATGCTGACACAAATGGCAAATAGAGAAACCATAGGGCTCTCTGCTTCCAATTATTTCACACATGTATCGTATTATGATGGTGGAGAGAGGAGTGTGAGGAGGCGACCACCCTATTCCCTTCAGTGTGTCAGCGACACTGCGGATCTGGCCATTTTTTACCTGAAGCACCTTTATACAGAGGGAGGACAGGAGGAAGTTACCTATCCACACCTACTAGCACCTGTGTGTGCAAAAAGCAGGTTTGGCTCATTATAATTGTGAGCCAAACCAGGAGGTGAGCGGCCAGCGTTACCATTTATGCACCAAGGCACTTTTTAGTTATTCAAGCACCAGCACTTGGTCTTTTGATACTAACACAGCTTAGAAAATATCACCCATTTTTTATGGACTTCTGTGCACCTATTTCTATTTCACACTAGTGGATGCATATGCGTGACTTTTTATTTGCACGGGCACTCGTTGTGACAATAGTCATTTATTATAACCATTGTTTTATCCACTGATATAGTTTGTATCACCTGAAATAATTGTTTTATCACGTTAATTAAGAGCACTTGCACTTTGATTGTGATACATTTTTATATGTATTTATTCATTCACAGACATATATATTTTTGTTAATTGACACATTTTGTGTATATTGAATGTATTTATCCTTTGGCGCTACATAATTTTATATATTTTTGAATCATTTTTGGTGTTGGGTGAATGCACTTTTATGTTGGCAGCCATTGGTCCCCTTATCTGGCTATTTAGCTATTAATTGGGGTTCTAGTTTTTTTCATTGGTTAGCGCTGAATAATCACTTTTTATCAAATAAAAAAAAGTTCCCTGTGTAAGAACTCCACCACAGTGTAAACATAAAGTGACAGGTCATACTTTTTTTTTTTTTTTCCCTTTTTGTTTTTTTTCTTCCAATGTGTTTGGTGCCCACCACCTTCATATACATTGCCTGCTTACCTCCAGTACCTGATCCCACTACAGAGTCATCTTGGCCTTCGTGAAGTCCACACTAGATGGTATTGAACACTACTTCTACTATCGCCCCTGAGTCCTGCTACTCAACTCCTTCATTCCCGATCATCGATAAAACATGTCATAGAATATAAATAGAGAAACCATAGGGCTCTCTGCTTCCAAATATTTATTAAAAATGAACAAGGGATTAAAAACACCCACATGAATATATATATATATATATATATATATATATATATATATATATATATATATATATATATATATATATATATATATATATATATATATATATAAATAAATAAATAAATAAAACAAGCATATATTCAGCTTACCATGCTGACACAAATGGCAAATAATGACGTCATGGACTCCCTCCACCTATACGCGTTACACCCTCCTCATGGGCTTCTTCAGCAGGACCTGGGAGAGGTCATTTTGTTCACACAACTAGAGGTTTCTTTTGGTGGTATTTAATCGCCACTGGCTTTTTTACTGTTTGCTACATAAACGAAAAAAGATTAAAAATTTGGGGGGGGGGGGGGGACACGTTCTTGGTTTGCTTTAAAATTTTGCAAATAAATGTTCTTCATAAATTTAGGTCAAAGTGTATTCTGCTCCATTTTTTGTGATGGAGGGCGGGAGTTGCAAGATAGTGATTGGTTGCTAGGACTGCCCTTCATCCTTGGGATGCATGTGAGTGCATGTGATTAGCACAGGGCCAATCCATACTTTCCAGACAGAGGGTCAGGGGTCCTACAGCCTTATAGAACAGTCAGAGGAGAATGAAGACTGCTCTAACTACTGGAGAAAAAAAGATATTTAAAAGTTTATAATTACTAAAACGATTGCATTTCCATGTTCTGCGTACTGTGAGAGTCCAGTTCTAGTGAATGCTGGCTCCTGGGTTTAGTAACACTTTAAGAACTGGTTTAAATGTAAAATATTTTTCCCACACAGCTAAGCATATAAAGAGAGAACAACTTATTCTGAGGGACAGCCCTACCCATGAAAGAGACTCTAAATGGAGGTTGCGTCAGGCTGAGCAGAAGATCCGGGAACTCGCTATCAACATCCGAATGAAGGAAGAGCTTATTAAAGAGCTAGTTAAAACTGGTGAGGCTCAGGATGTTTTTATCTCACAGCTGTCATTTGCATAGTAAGAAGAATTGCCTATATATGTGTGCTTAAAGAGGAGCTCCAGTCATTTTTGTGTTTATTAAATGTCAGCAGCTGCAAAAACTTTGGCTGCGGACTTTTAATAAACGCACACTCACCTGACCCCCACCCCCCCGTCTAGTGTACCAGAGTTCGACTTTAATCTAACCAAAAATGTACAAATAAAAGATAGACTATGTATGTATTCTTAAAGCAGAGTTCTACCCAAAAGTGGAAGTTGCTTATCTGCTTCCTCCTCCCCTCCAGGTGCCATATTTGGCATCTTTTTTTGGGGGGGGGGGGGGGGTTGTACCTGTTTTTGTTTCCTTCGAAAGTTCGGCCCCCCTCCTCTCTCTGCCGCAGGGCCAGTTAGAAAGCGCATCCCGTTTCGCGCATGCACAGTAGGTAACTGATAGCCGATCTGAATAATGTCTTGGGTGCTGACATTGTGGAATACTAAGTTTTCTAATATTAAAAGTCAGCAGCTACAGTATTTGAAGCTGCTGACTTTTATTTTTTTCATGGGGGGGGGGGCAAAACTCCACTTAAAAGAATATATAAACACATCATGTTATATTCCTGATATGTGCCTGTTGTACTTTTGTGAAAAAAAGTATCTTGTTGTCTTTGTATTGCTTCCGTTGTGTGAAATAACAGGTGATCCTGCCATTCCCTGTGCCTTGGATCACACTAGGCATGAGAACACACCGTGTTCAGCTTTCCCCCAATGATCAGACTTGTTCTGACAGGACACCTGTCCCAAAACCAGGTACCCCCCCTAAAAAAAAAGTGCCGTTTGGGGAAGAGGAAGGGCGAGGTGGCCTTAAAGCTGAACTTCCCTTTTTGGGTGGTGCTCCGCTTAAGAGAAGTATGGGATTGCTTGTTTTTTTTTTAAATCATATTTGTCTAGCTGGATGCTGCATCTGTCCCCTGCCAACTCTAACACTGAGAACTGAGCGATCAAATCCCACTGATCGCTCATTTCTCACAGAGACTCCCTGCTGTGCACCCCCGCACTCACTGGAGCACTGGGCTATGGAGGCAGGAGCGGCTGGCTCAGGCTCTCAGCGGAGGCTTGCTGAGAGGCTGAGCTGGATGCTAGTCCAGGCATGTGGGTGGATCCTGACCATATGGTCGCAATTTATTCCTGAGCTCAGACCTCAGCTCTGTGACATCAGCCAACAGCGGACAAAACGGGTCACAGGAGTGCAAAACGAACTGCACTCCTGTGATCCACAGAAGAAGTAACAAGCTTTGACTGTACTTCTCCTTTTAACATCTTTAAGTATATGCAAGCCCTCAGCTTGTAAAACAACCCATTCAGTTTAAGATAGAAATGAAAGGCAAAACATTTGTGTATATGGGTGATATAAAAAACAATGTAAAGACCAGAACAAGTCTGATCATTGGGGGAAAGCTGGCCACAGTGTGTTCTCATGCCTTGTGTGATCAGGAAGGTACAGGGAGTGGCAGGATCACCTGGTATTTCACACAGAGGAAGCAATACAAAGACAACGAGATACTTTTTAAAGAGGTAGTATACCGTTTTTTTTTACTTTTAACTACAGGTAAGCCTATAATAAGGCTTACCTGTAGGTACAATTGATATCTCCTAAACCTGCACGGTTTAGGAGATATTTGCACCTCATGCAGCCGCTGACGCGAGCGGCGCATGCGCTCTGAAAGTCCAGCGGACCTTCAGCTTTCCTTGCCGGGAGCTTGCCGGAAAATGCCGGCCAATCACAGCGCCGGAGCTTCCACAACGGTGTCAAGGGGTCCGTGTCGGGAAGTGCCGGAAAATGACTTCCGCGCGCAAGAGCGGGAGTGACGTCATCGCGGCTCCGGCCTCTCACAGCGCCGGAGCCTCCGAACCCGGAAGAGACGCCGAGGGATCATGTCAGCTCCCACAGTGGTGTCCGGGGGTCCGTGTCGGGGCTTCGTTCTAAGGTAAGTATTTCATAATGAGCTAGTATGCGATGCATATTAGCTCATTATGCCTTTGTTTTGCAGGGTTTTTTTTTTTTAATTTTTTTTAAGCATACTAGCGCTTTAATAAAAGTACAACAGGCACATATCAGGAATATGAAATGTTGAGTTTACATATTCTTTAAGAATACATAGTCTGTCCTTTCTTTTTACATTTTATATTATTTTTGATAGATTGAAGTCCACCTCTGGTGCAATATGCTTACTATACTGTGGGTCTGAGCTGTACTTACATCTGTATGTAAACAAAATGATTTCCAGAATCAAAGTGTACATTAAGGCAAGTGGCTTGTGAGGAAATGGAATGCTCACAGCATTTAAAACTAGCTTATTGTGCCTAGAGTTGGGCTTTTTTTTTTTTATTTTTTTTTTATTTTTTTTTATAAATTTTGGGCTTTCAACTGTGGGTACAGATCTAAAGAAACAAAACCATACGTTTAACCACTTAAGGACCAGGCCTATTTCTGACACTTGTTTAAAATCAGTATTTTTTGCTAGAAAATTACTTAGAACCCCCAAACATTATATACATTTTTTGAAGACTTTGGAGAATAAAATGGCGGTCGTTGCAATTTTTTTTTTGTCACGCAGTATTTCTGCAGCGGTCTTTCAAATGCAATTTTTTTAAAAAAAAAAAAAATTTCACTGAATTAAAAAAAACTAAACCTTAAAGTTAGCCCAATTTTTTTTCTATATTGTGAAAGGTTATGCAACGCCGAGTAAATAGATACCTAACCTGTGTTACGATTTAAAATGGTGCAAACTCGTGGAATGGCGACACGATATGGTACTTGAAAATATCAATAAGGGCGACACTCTAAAACTTTTTAATGGTTACCAGTTTAGAGTTAGAGGAGGTCTTTTGCTAGAATTATTGCTTAAGCTCTTGCGATTGCAGTGATACCTCACGTGTGATTTGATCACCGTTTACATTTGCGGGCACGACTTATGTATGCGTTTTTCTTTGCTGTGCAAGCTCACGGTGATGGGGGCGCTTTGAAAAAAAAATGTTTCTCTTACGTCCTCCGACAGTCGCCGCCTCTTCATATTCGTCACATATGGGGTATTAGACTTTGCTCCGAAGGAGTAGCTAGGCAACAGAATATGTTAACATTAAAGCTTTTAACATATCCCACCCTCAAGGGGTGGTCCCCTCAGTCAATACCCTCCTACTTCCTGCAACCATATCTCAGTTTTAATGTCTAGCTTGTACTTCGGCTCGCAGAGTGTCGGAGCTGGCAGCTTTGTCCTGCAAGTCTCCGTACCTGGTTGTTCATTTGGATAAGGTGGTCTTGCGACCTAATCCTTCTTTTCTTCCGAAACGAGTTTCGGAATTCCATCTTAATGAGGATATTGTCTTACCTTCGCTGTGCGCGAAGCCTAATCATCCAAAGGAGGTGAGATTGCATTCTCTGGATGTTGTTCGGGCGATAAGGGTTTACCTTAAATCGACTGAGTCTTTTCGAAAGACGGACTCCTTGTTTGTTCTTCCAGAGGGTCCTCGGAAGGGCATGGCGGCTTCGGCCTCTACCATCGCCAAATGGATCAGGCAGACCATTGAACAGGCCTATGCTTTGCAGGGGAAGGTTCCCCCTGTGCCTGTGATGGCGCACTCTACTAGATCTTTGAGTACGTCTTGGGCCTGTCGTCATGGGGCTTCTGTAGCCCAGGTGTGTAAGGCGGCGACCTGGTCGACCGTACACACGTTCACAAGATTCTACAAAGTAGATGTTCAGGCATCGGCGGATGCTTCCTTTGGCCGCAAGGTTCTTAGTGCGGCAGTTCCCTAGGGTCCCTTGTTGGGGATCTCTGGCTGTTGGGATAAGTTTTATATCCCCTGGTTTTTTGTCTTTTCCTGGGTTGTTGCTCCTGTTGAGCACTTGTTTTTTTTTTTTTTTCTGTTGCCCAGCTGGTTTCCTTCCTTTGGTAAGGTTCCTTTCTTTGATGCGGAGACTGCGTTGCCTTTTTGGCGCGGATGCGTTTCCCACCCCTCATGTTTGCACTGCTTTGGGACGTCCCCATATGTGACGAATATGAAGAGGCGGCGACTGTCGGAGGACGTAAGAGAAAACGGAATTTTTGTAAAATCTTACCTGTAAAATTCCTTTCTCTGAGTCCTCCGACAGTCGCCGCCCCCGCCCCTCTTTTGGGGTTTGGTTGTATACTCTACTGCTATTTCACTGAAACTGAGATATGGTTGCAGGAAGTAGGAGGGTATTGACTGAGGGGACCACCCCTTGAGGGTGGGATATGTTAAAAGCTTTAATGTTAACATATTCTGTTGCCTAGCTACTCCTTCGGAGCAAAGTCTAATACCCCATATGTGACGAATATGAAGAGGCGGCGACTGTCGGAGGACTCAGAGAAAGGAATTTTACAGGTAAGATTTTACAAAAATTCAGTTTTTTCCCTATTTATATTATTTTATTTTTAACACTGTTTTAAATAAATCTGATCACTTTTATTGCTGTCGCAAGGAATGTAAACATCCCTTGTGACAGTAATAGGCAGTGAAACGTACTCTTTATGGAGAGATCTGGGGTCTAAAAGACCCCAGACCCGACCCCTCCACTGCACTTCAAAGTATTCAAAACACCAAAATCTGCATTTTTGAATACTGACACTTTTTTTTTTAAATCGGCCATTGGCAGCCGAGTAAACCTGAAGTGGCGTTGCTTCCGGGATACATGATCGGAGGCCCGATCGAAACCGATTCCGGCTTCTTTTGGGACTCTAACCAGCTAGGGGATGTGTCAGCTTGTTACTCGGGTCTCCCTGTGGGACGGAAGAATCGGGCAGAGAGGCGGGGGGGGGGGGGGACACCCCGGGGGGACACCCCCTCTCACTCGGATAATGGTTGAGCGGCTGCATCGGTTGTTATCTCCAGAAAGCCGACCACCGGCTCTAAAAACTGGTACCGGGGTGATGCCTCTAGCTGCAGGCATCACCCCAGGACAACTATTTCTTCAAGCCGACGTACAGGTACGTTGGTTTGCGGGAAGTGGTTAGAGCATAAATACAACATTGCTATGCGACAAATATGCTGTTCTCTATGGAGAAGTTGGATGGAAGCGGACCACCTGTCCTTTTCCATCCGATCTGCCGGACAAATGGCGAACGTTTCCCCATACGTCTGTTTTTAGTGGATCCGATGCTGGTGGGTGTCAGCGAACACATGTCCTCTGACATCTGCCACTCCATAGAGAGCGATCGATGGCCAGATCAGATCAGCCTGAGAAACAGAGCAATAACAGAACAGCTAACATCCCCTTGAGTTTTGTGCATGTGTTGTGACACATTGGGTTATGATTGGCACCATCTAGCTAACCACTTACATGTAGAGATGGGGAACCAAATATAGTATATGGAATGCAAAGTTCATGCCCCATATTGAAGACTGTTGGCTATGCTTTGTTGCATTGGAGACCTGATTACTACCCAAAGGGGGAAAAGACCCTTCTAATCTTGAATCTGTTTACCGTTTTAACCGATGAGGAGGGATCATTGAAGTATACATTTTTTTTTTTTGCAACACCAGAGTAAACATTCGCACTCCATTCTTAAAGTAGAACTATAGGCAAAACATTTTTTTTTTTTTTTCAGAGCAAGGAAGGGTTATAACCCCTGTCAGATTTTTTATTTTTTTTGCCTTTTTTGTCCTATTCCAGAGATTTACCTTCACTTCCTGTCCCATAGCAACACAGGAATGTAATGGAATTCTTTGGGAATCCCCAGGTTACCAGAACTAGTATACCCATTGGAAGATTTCCCCTCTATTACTTTTCTGGGGAAAACCCAAAATTTGGGGATTTCTTTTAACTTTCAATGATAACCTCAAACAGGACAAATAGAGAGGATGAATCTCCCTAACAGGGACGCAGACAGCAGTAAAAAACTGACCGGTGTTCTAATCCCTCTGAACTCCATCAATACTATATAAAAAGTTTTTTGCCTTTAGGCCCCTTTCACACTTGTGCGACTTGTCCTGCGATTTGGGACTGCAAAGTCGCATGACAAATCGTACTCCATGATTTCCAATGAGTACCGTTCATATCTGTACGACTTCAAGTCACAACGACTTCAAAGTAGTCCCTGCAGTATTTTGGGACAATTTTAATGCGTTTTGAGGTCCATAGACATAGGCATTGCTTCAAGTCCAGTGAAAATTGTGGTAAAATTGCGGCTGTAAAATCGCGTGACTTTGAGGTCGCATAAGTGTAAATGGGGCCTTAGTTATACTTTAATAAATCTACTTGGAGGAATGTTTGATGTACTGTTGGCACTCTGGTGAGTAGTTCCCCCAATAAAAACTGGTAAGCCTGTGCTAGTTCTCAGGTCAGAGAATCTAATATGGGATTATGCCTGTATTTCAGATGTTTTGCAATAACTACAAAGAGCTACAAAGATTTATGCAATAACTACAAATTGTTGACTGATCTGAATGTTTATCAACTGATATAATCAATATTGTGTGCTAGGAAGGGAAGCGCAAGCCATGAATAAACAGTACTGTCTGAAGATCTCTGAATTGGAGACGGAGGCAGAACAGGTACGGATGGAGGTCAGTGAGAACCGGCGCCATCTGCAGGAGTTGGAAGGAAAAGACACACGGGATCCAGTGGAAAAATCCAGGCTGCAGGAATACCGCAAGAAGATAGCAGCCGCTGAGAGTAAAGTGCAGGTGTGTTGGGCGGGTTCACTGCAAGGGTAGTTATAACAATTCCAGAGCTTTAAATAACTGCATTTGTAATCACACTTCAACATTCTCTTTCTGCTGTATAATATTATGGTGCTTTTTTTTAATCACTTGCTACCAAATCACGTACCTGGTACATCATTTGAGTTCAAGTGGTTGTAGCGGGATGATGCCTGCAGCTGGAGGCATCACCCTGGTACCGATTTTTAGAGCCGATGATCGGCTCTTTTGTTATAGCAATTGGAGTGGCTAACTAGCCATTTGATTACTATTCCAAGCAGCGGGAGGGAATGCCCCCCCCCTTCCGTGGCTCTCTTATCCCACCAGGAGACCCGAACTACTAGCCAACATGTCCGCCAGGTAGTCGGAGACCCATACAATGCCGGAATCGGCTTTGATCTGGTCTCTGCAATGTTAATCCGAAAGTGATGACATGACTTCTGGGTTGCCTGGCTGTCAAAAAACAACGCCATTTTTTTAAAAATCAAAAGTATTCAAAAACACCAATCTTAGTGTTTTAAATGCTTTCAAGTGCAAAGGGGGGATTTGGGGTCTTATTGACCCCGGGTCCTTCCATAAAGAGTATGTGTCACGTGCCTATTGCTGTCACAAGGATGTTTACATTCCTTGTGACAGCAATAAAAGTGATTTAATAAAAATTGAAAGCGACAGTGTAAAAAAAAAAAAAAATTAAACATTTGTGCAAAAAGCGCAAAAATGGCTTTGGCAGAAAAAGGGTTGAACATTTGTTATGTTTTCTATATGAATAAAATAAGGGTTTATAACATTTTGCAAATCATTGCTTTCTGCTTTTATGTAGATTGTACACAGCTCCCCAACATTTTTGGAATTGGGGTTGTTTATTACTCCCTCCACATGCAGCATAATACACTCTACACTGCCTTCCAACTATTGTCTCTGCTCCCTGTGAACACCAAATACCTTATCCCTTTCCTGGCACAGCATGCCACATTGACACATCTACTATACTTCTCTTTAATTTTAAAGTCAAGATAAGTAACCAGGTTAACTACTTGCGGACCGCCCCCGCCCGCAATGTACTGCAGACAGGAGGCCTGTATAGACAAGGCAAAGTATAGGTACATCACTGCCTGTTCCCAGGTTTAGGACGCTTGCCAATGATTCATGGCTGGAACCCCGCTGACTGACTGACTGTCCAATCACAGCCCAGAGCCCTGTGTTGATTATCAACACAGGGCTCGGTACAGAGAGAACGATCTCTGCTTCTTATGTCTGCAAAGCAGGGAAAGAAACAAATTTGATTTGTAGTAAAAAGCATCACACATTACATAAATTAACACTTGTTAGGCACACATTTAACCTCTTGATTACCCAAGATGTTAACACCTTCCCACCCAGTGTTGTCAGTACAGTAACCGTTTATAGTATTATCACTGATCACTGTATTCTTGTCACTGGTGAGGTCTGTGGCAGTCAGTTCCCACCCAGTGTAAGTAAGTGTCAGATTATCCACCGCACTATCACAGTCCCATTATACCATTATACACCACCATTAGTGGTATAAAAAAAAAATTCCATTTTATATACCATAGTTTGTAGTAGGCTTGTGACGGTATCAGATTTTCATGCTGCGATTAATTGATTAAGGTTTTGCCACGGTATACGGTATTATCACGGTATTCTATTAAATTTAAATTATTAAATTTCCACCTCACTTCAATTTCATTGCTGAATTTAGGGGCTTTGGTTCACTTATGCACATTATTATATAGTCAGTCAGTACAGACTCTGTGAACCAGGCCTAAAATAGGTCATCAAGCAGTGTCTGGCCTAACTGGTGATAACTGGTCCTGGCGCTCGGCTCCGATCCGATGGCCTGGTCATTAAGAGGGAAAATCCTTGTGGTCAAGAAGTGGTTAAACCTGAAGGAGGTGTTGTTTATAAATGACTTTACTATTGCTTTAGGCCTGGTTCACATGTATGCGGGTTGGGGGCCCACATTTGCACAGGCATAGCAGCCCATTGATGTGAATGGGCTTGAGCTGCTATACCTGCGTTTTCAGCTGAAAAAAGGTGCATGCAGAATTTAAAAAAATGCAGTGGCCATGAAATCCATCCTTCTTTTGCACCATGCGACTTACCTGCCGTTGCTGCACACGCAAACTGTTTTTAAATGCCGTGCCCACGTATACAAAAAATGCAGAAAGCTTGCCAGAGCAGGAACTGCAGGTTAGTCGCATGGTGCAAAAGCAGGATGGATTTCAAGGCCACTGAATTTTAAAAAAATGCTGCATGCACCTTTTTTCTGCGGAAAATGAGGGCATAGCAGCCCGTTCAAATCAATGGGCTGCTATGCCTGTGCAAATGTGGGCCGCCAACCCGCATACATGTGAACCGCCAACCCGCATACATGTGAACCGCCAACCCGCATACATGTGAACCACCAACCCGCATACATGTGAACCGCCAACCCGCATACATGTGAACCGCCAACCCGCATACATGTGAACCAGGCCTAAAGCAATAGTAAAGTCATTAATAGATAAAAACACCGGTCCTCCTGCAGGTTTAACCACTTCTGGATCACAAGGATTTGCCCCTTTAAAGACCAGGCCATCGGATCAGAGCGCCAGGACCAGTCATCACCAGGTAGGCCAGACACTGCTTGATGGCTATATAATAATGTAATGTGGGCTGCTATGCGTGTGTGTGTGTATATTAGACCTGCACGATTCTGGCCAAAATGAGAATCACGATTTTTTAGCTTGGAATAAAGATCACGATTCTGTCACGATTCTCTGTGTAACAAAAAAAAAAAAAAAATTGGGATAACTTTACTGTTACGTTTTTTTTTTTTTTATTCATTAAAGTCTATTAATTGCGTTTGAAAGACTGCTGCGCAAATACAGTGTGACATAAAATATTACAACAATCGCCATTTTTTTTCTGTAGGGTCTCTGCTAAAAAAATATATAAAATGTTTGGGGGTTCTAAGTACTTTTCTAGCAAAAAAAAACTGATTTTAACTTGCAAGCAACAAGTGTCAGAAAAAGGTCCAGTCTTTAAGAGGTTAAACTTCCTTTCTCCCTGGCAGAGGGAAGGAAAAGATACAATGTAAACATTTTTGTTTATAGTTACTGGGAGAGCTGAGTGAGTGAATGAGTCATCCAGCTCACTGAAATGTATCAATTCTAAAGTCAGGCAGACTTGACAGAGAAACTCGGTATTTTAAAAATGCCACAATAACAATACCGTGGCTATGCAATACCGCGATATATCGAATTACCGAAAACCGGCATATGTCTAGTTTGTAGGCACTATAACTTTCACACAAACCAATCAACATACACTTAATTGGGATTTTTTTTTTTTTTACCAAAGATGTAGCAAAATACATTTTGGCCTAAACTTATGAAGGAATTGTATTTTTTTTATTGGATGTTTTATAGCAGAAAGTAATAATAATAATAGTGATATTTGTTTTTTTTTTTTTTTATTTCAACATTTTTGGTCTTTTTTTTTTTTGGTTTAAATAATAAAAACCCAGTGGTGATCAAATACCACCAAAAGAAAGCTCTATTTGTGTGAAAAAAAATAATATTCATATTCATTTTGTTTGGGTACAGTGTTGCATGACCGTGAAATTACCAGTTAAGGTAGTGCAGTGCTGAATAGCAAAAAAGTGGGTAAAACTTTCTGCAGCTGAGGTGGCTAAACCTTGTATGGTCACCTTAACCTCTCCATGACCGCGCTATAGCTTAATGACGGCTACAGTGCTCATTGCCGAGGGGGCGGGCATCTGTCCTTTGGACACAGCTAATCACAAATCAGGAGGTTAAGAGCCAATCGCAGTTGCTCTTTACCACATGTTCAGCTATGTCCAATCACAGCTGATCACAGTGTAAACAGGTTCAGGTTTTGCCAGTTATCTGCATTTCTCTCCTCACGCTGACAGCGTTAGGAGAGGGGAGCCGATAACTGGCAAATCCACACAGGGGTCATCTACACTGATAATCAAAGCACTGATCATCAGTGCAGCTTGTCAGTGCCCATCAGCGAAAGAGAAAAAAAATGTGGTCTTTTTTTTGTTTAGCAAAAAAAATAAAAAGCCCAGTGGTGATTATATACCACCAAAAGAAATCTCTATCTGTCTCCAAACAATGATACAATCTTTGTTTGGGTACAGTGTTGCATGACCGCGCAATTGTCAATCAAAGTGCGACAGCTGAAAATTGTCCTGGGCAGGAAGAGGGTAAAAGTGCCCATTATACAAGTGGTTAAAAATCTTTTTTATACAGTCGAGAGGGAAGGGAGGCAGCAGGGGTGGCTTAGTGATTAACATTATGACATTGCAGTGCTATGATTTTGCCTCACGCTACGGTAATTTACATTTGAGTTGTCATCTACTACTTAAATTGGCCTTTGTGTTTTTGCATGGTTGCACAGTGGGTATTAGATTGTGTGGTTCTGTGTACTCTGTGCAGGGTTGCAGAATATATAGGCTGTCTGTAAATAAATGAAAATGCAGCGATCTATAGTGGCCATGGCTCCCTTCTAGTGTTTTGAAAAAACAAGATTTCATGCATATACCCAAATAATTTTTTATAGCAATCTCTTGTCATCTTTTACATACCAAGATTCTAAGAGTGAGGTGCATCTCTGGGAGATAATCAAGCTCTGCTGCATGTATGTGTGGTGGTGAAAGAGAATATGCTGACGGAGGAAAGAGTACAGTGAACAGACATCACTGTGTTGATGCTCAGTTCCATTGTCCAGTCAGTAGGCTGCAGCAGAGAGGTGACACCTCCTGTATTTATTAACTTAAAGGCGAAGTTCACTTTTAAGAAAGAAATATTAAACACATTTTTGCAGGAAATAAATGTACATGTATTATATTTTTGCAAAATAAGCCTTTAAGGCTTATTCACTGTGATCAGTGAATTGTGGGTGCAATGTCAGGCTCCTGCAAAGTTCATTCTGCTCTTTGCCCATTCCTCCGTAAGACATTCATTTAGAAAGCTAGAGAAAGTGTCAATAGACCAAAAGTTTACTGATTACCACTTTCGTGGGAAGATCAGAGCAGAAAAACCACTGCACGCCCTGCCTGATCCTGATAATACAGGTATGTATGGCATCCTCAGTCAACATTGCTCTGCAAACCACGCCCTCGGACACGTTTTGCCCCACCCATCGGGGCTTAGTCATAGAGGCCTTTATGACTAAGCCCCGATAGGCAGGGGAAACGCGTCAGAGGGACGTGGTTTGCGCGGCAGCGTTGACTGAGACTGTCCTACATACATGTATTCTCAGGTTTGGGCTGGGCGTGCAGCGTTTTTTCTGATCTGATCTTCCCACACCTTTTGGATGAGAGGTACCTCACATTGGCTCCCCAGTTCCTGAGGACCACTGGGACAGAACATCTCTGCTTAGAGCGGCACCACTAAGCCAATGCAGATTACCACATTTGTAGTCTATTGAGAACTACAAGTCTGCCTGCCATGGTGTCAGAAGGGACTTGTAGTTTGTTTGTTTACTGGTACTAATATTTATTTAAAGAATAAAGTTTAATTTGATTTTGAACAAAGCCGACACATTGACTCGAAAGTAAAAAAGGAATTCCAGAAAAAGAAAGCACTTCTGTACATACAAATAAATCCACAGTACAAATTATGTACAGAAGTAGTACTTGCATCATAGGTTGGTCTGGGCACAAGATATCACAATTGGTCAAGTCAATTTACTAACTGGGCTAAAACCCAAGTGCATAAGAAACCAATGCCTAGAAGAGGAGAATAAGTAAAAGAAGATAGAATAGTAGGAGAAATTCCCAACCAGGAGATTACCAGAGCTGCCAGCAGCACAGTGGAAGTTCTGCGGACTGTTCTAGGAAAGTTGAAGTTTAGATGAGGTAGAAAAGTCCATCCTCTACCCATTCTCTATTTTGGAAATAGTACTCTTCTTCTATTGTCTAGGAATGAGTGCACGCCCTCCTAACCGAAGAAAATGGAGGATACCTTTTTTAATCTTTGCAATTGACCCAGGTATGACAGGGAGAAGCCCCATTTCTGGGGTTCCCAGCCACACACAGCCTCTTACCAGAATCAGAGACCTTAAATTATAGGTGGTCTATACCAACGGTGTGTGGACCTTGCATCAAATGATCTTCACAACCAGAGAAACCACAGAGCGTGCTCACAGGGAATAAGGCTGTGTATCTCCTCCACGCAAATGGTAACAAGCCAGCAATTGAAACAGATGATAGCATCCAATAGTGTAAAACCACAATGTTTATTTGATAACAAATTATATATCTACTTGCAATGTTTTCATTATAATGCGCATATCAATTCAACAACCTGGTACCAGCTCCAGCATGCATGATGACCTCAGCACAGGCTCGGCCCCTGTTAGAACAGCTTAAAGATGGAATTTCAAAAGGGCCAAAAGCAAGAGCAGGCCCAACATGTTTTGTAAAGTACCCTCTGATTCTCCACACCTCCAGCACCGGTTAGATATTGATGGGATAATCTTGCGTAATGTGGTTGGAGTTCTATACCATCTGGTGAGAAGTTCTTCTTTTGGGTTTGGCTAGCTATGCTCGTTGGGAAAGGATTTATCCCAGTTCCCTCTCCCAGTCTCGAGGAAAAAAGTGGGGTTTTCTAAAAGGATTGGAATAAGAGTATATCGTAAAGCAGAGATACTATGTGAGGATAATGCAAGTCATGTATGCATAATACCTTCAAAGGGCCTCAGGTCTCTGTGTAGTCACAGGTCCAATTTTTAAAAGTGACAGTGGCTGCAGGGGAGAGGAACCCAGGGCCGATCCTAGGGTCACAGGTGCCTGGGTGCAGAAATTTTTCTGGCGCGTGGGCGTAGTCATCTTACTAACTCCTCCCCTTTACAAATGTTTCTATGGCAATGGCTCAAACACAGAGATGCTCCCCTAAGACGTCTTCCTTACCGCGGGACCCTCCCACGATCTCTTAACAATAAACAAATTACAGTAAGAGAAGCAGAGTACTCTAATGGGAACTGGAGGGGGGGTCTCTCTAATGGACACAGAGAGGGCATCTGTTAGAGAGTCTGTTAGACAGAGCCCCCAAACAGGAGATAAGAGACTGCAGACTTGATACAAGAGATCAATGCATCAATGCAGACTGATCAGTGCCCGCCAAATGCAACCTCATCAGTGCCCACCAAATGCAGCTTACCAGTGCCCACCAAATGCAGCCTACCAGTGCCAACCAAATGCAGCCTACCAGTGCCAACCAAATGCAGCCTACCAGTGCCAACCAAATGCAGCCTACCAATGCCCACCAAATGCAGCCTTATCAGTGCCCACCAAATGCAGCCTTATCAGTGCCCACCAAATGCAGCCTTATCAGTGCCCACCAAATGCAGCCTTATCAGTGCCCACCAAATGCAGCCTTATCAGTGCCCACCAAATGCAGCCTTATCAGTGCCCACCAAATGCAGCCTTATCAGTGCCCACCAAATGGACATGGTACAGGGGGAGATGGTTTGAGGCTGCGGACATGGTACAGGGGGAGACGTCTGAGGCTGCAGGCATGTTACAGGGGGAGATGTCTGAGGCTGCAGGCATGTTACAGGGGGAGATGTCTGAGGCTGCGGACATGGTACAGGGGGAGATGTCTGAGGCTGTGGACATGGTACAGGGGGAGACGTCTGAGGCTGTGGACATGGTACAGGGGGAGATGTCTGAGGCTGTGGACATGGTACAGGGGGAGACGTCTGAGGCTGTGGACATGGTACAGGGGGAGATGTCTGAGGCTGCGGACATGGTACAGGGGGAGATGTCTGAGGCTGCGGACATGGTACAGTGGGGGAGATGTCTGAGGCTGCGGGCATGGTACAGGGGGGAGATGTCTGAGGCTGCAGACATGGTACAGGGGGAGATGTCTGAGGCTGCGGACATGGTACAGTGGGGGAGATGTCTGAGGCTGCGGGCATGGTACAGGGGGGAGATGTCTGAGGCTGCAGACATGGTACAGGGGGGAGATGTCTGAGGCTGCAGACATGGTACAGTGGGGAAGATGTCTGAGGCTGCGGGCATGGTACAGGGGGGAGATGTCTGAGGCTGCGGGCATGGTACAGGGGGGAGATGTCTGAGGCTGCGGGCATGGTACAGGGGGAGATGTCTGAGGCTGTGGGCATGGTACAGGGGGAGGTGGTCAGAAGCTGTGGAGGGGTCTTACCTGGCCGTGATGAGAGGCGCGCGCCACTGCTGGGCCACTGCAGTTTACTTCAGATTTAAAAATGGCGCCTCGCCGGCGCCATTACATCACTGCTGACAGAGAGGACAGGAGGCGGGACTGCTGATTACTTAGCTGAGAGGAGACAGGACGGAGAGGAGGTGGGGCGGAGGCGGGACGAAGTTCTTAGCTGGGAGGAGGCGGGATGGAGAGAAGACAACCTCGGGTCTGAGAGGAGGTGGGGCGGAGGCAGGACGAACTGCTTAGCTGGGAGGAGGCGGGATGGAGGTTGGGCATAATTGTAATAATGCAGAGCTTGCTGATTAAATTTTTTCTCTACCTCCGTCCCGTCTCCTCCCAGCTAAGCAATCCGTCCCGCCTCCTCTCAGACCCGAGAATGTCTTCTCTCCATCCCGCCTCCTCCCAGCTAAGCAACGCAACCAGTCCTGCTGCCTCCTCTCTGTCAGCTGTGTATTAAATTTTAGAACACCGGCCCTGTCACTGGAGCTTCGGCGCCCCTCCTCCGCCTCAGCTTGCGGCGCCTGGGTGCGATGCACCCCGTGCACCCGCCTCGGACCGGCCCTGGAGGAACCTCTGCACTCTGTCACAAGAAGGGGGTGGGGGAAGCAGGTGATTAGGAACGTGTCTCACCTTTAAAAATGGCTGTAACCTGTAATGGGTTCTTAAAGGTGAACTTGGCCTTTGGTCATTTTTTAGTTTGCACCCCATGGCTATTACACAGCCATTCATTTTTCAATACCAGTCATGGATGGGAGCAGGTTGGGAGAGGATCGGGCCACCTCCAAGTCCACCTGTTTCCCATCCATCCATTAGCAGTCATGTGCTTCAATTGTGGAGACACTCAGGTTGAGTAGTGTTAGGACTGCAAGATACACAGGGTGCCGTGGAGAGGCCTTGCAGCTTACACATGCGTTTGCCAATGTGTGTTAACCAAACCCCTGTTTTTAACCTACATTGTTAGACAGGTTTATTTGGTTTGTTAGCAGACTGGTGGGTGAGTATATCAAGCTTGTGCCGGCTGTTTTCCACACACCTCCTTTTAGTCCCCTTTTTCTTCAGTTTTTTGTAACTTGTAATGTGTGCCTAAAAAAAACACAGAAGTGCTATCATCCTTTGGGCCTTTAATCTTTAAACCTTATGAACTAAAGGGTGACTGGCATTATTCATTTATAAAAACAATGGCCAGCAGTGTTGTCCCTTGTCGAAGGATTCTTTTCAATATCAATCGTGTAACATGAACCATTTTCCCAAAGTGCCTTGAGATATTGTTCTCCGCAGGTTTTAAAAGAGAAGAAACAAGCCACAGAAAAGCTGGCTTCTCTTTCTATCCAGAGTGAGCGACGGGTTCAAGATCTGGAGAAGAATATCTTGCAGATGAAACAACAGCAAGGGCAGCTACAGAAGAAGCTTAAAGAGGAGACTGAACAGAAACGGAGACTGGAGACTGAAATGCAGAAAAGGAGACACAGAGTGAAGGTGACTGGGACAACTTTGTGCAGATTAAAGAAATGTCTTTTTCTAATGGTGTTCATTCAGCCAAGGAACATATGTATATAACAGACATGAAAACCACAGCCTAATCTGCTAAACATTATGCTTCAGACACATGCAATGCAAAAGACATTTTGTTGGAATTAATCATTAAAAAATGCAAAGTTGCCCTTTTTTGTTTTGTTTTTTTTTTATTCAAAGGCTTTAGTTGCCTTATTGTGATATGAAATGCAAAGTGAGCCTGGAGGAACTCAGCAGGTGGCAAGGTAGTAAGGAGACCAATTAACAAAAGATTTCCTGGCTTGCCTTTAGGAGCTTGAGTTAAAGCATGAACAGCAACAAAAGATACTGAGGATCAAAACTGAGGAAATAGCAGCTTTTCAAAGGAAGAGGAGAAGTGGGAGCAATGGATCAGTTATCAGTCTGGAGCAGCAGCAGGTAAGCTTCATGGATTTCACAGCATCTTCTAGTATACAACTGTTTGATGAAAACCGGTTGTAAAATTGTTCTTTCATCACCAGCCAAACCAGTTTGCTGCTGTTATCTGTTTAGCTGTGTTTTGTGCTTTTTGTGTAGATATAAAGTAAAATAAGCAATTTGACTTTCATAAAAATGAGTTGGCAAATCCCCCTGTTTAGCATAGCAGTCACTCCGAGCGTGTATAATCTATCTGCATGCGTCTTTTATTTGCTAGAAAATTGAAGAGCAGAAGAAATGGCTGGACAGTGAGATTGATAAAGTCCTGGAACAGCGCCGTGCCTTGGGCGAGTTAGAAGAGGAACTCAAGAAAAGGGAAGGTATATTGATTAAGAAAGAAGCACTTCTACAGGAGAAGAATGATTTGGAGATCAAGAGGCTTCGATCCAGCCAGGTGAGTGTGTGGGTTTTAATACCATACTAAATGAGATTTGCCAATAGAGACTGAAATAAATTAAGGCTAATCGCTATCCATTTGAATATATGCATTAGCAAGTTGTTAAGAATTCTAAAAGTGTTATATGAAGGCAGTTGTGCGTATGAGGATTTATCTTGTACCTTTATTCCCACCATCTGGAGGTCTCAAGCACTTCTCCTCCCAATAAACATTGTATTTCTAATCCTTACGTTAGGTTAAAGTTGTAGGCTTTGGATGTGTTTGCAGGGCTGCATCGATGGAGATGCTCATTCTAGTGATGGATTCCAGCTGCAAGCACTGGATGGAACATCATGACTTCCTGTACATGTAGAGCAGTAGTGTTGTTGTAACGTAAGTGTGTAGGAATGCTTACAGTGAAGGTTGCCTTTATTAACTGAAAAGGTTCTGTTCATGGGATACAACCTACTAAAGTTTGGGAAACAAAATTATTGAAATGTGTTTGGGACCAGACACTGGGCTGGAGGAGAGCATTTGAAGGATATGCCCTCAATGGGAATTGAAGGTGTTTGATCAGGGTCAACTTGGGTGAGTTTCTTAAACTGATATTAAACCTTCGGGTTTTTTTTTTTAAACTAAGAAACATGTCAATGGTTTTGCACAGAGCAGCCCCGCTCCTCCCTTTCTGGAGCCCCCCGCTGGTGCTCCAGGCTCCTCCACTTTTGCGAGTGACCCCAGGGAAAGCCATCATCCCTGGGGGCACCCATGCATGCTCGCTCCTAAGCCTCCCAGTCTGCGTCTATTGACATAGACTCTAGGCCCTGCTTCCTCGTCACAGCTTTTGATTTTACAGCAGCGAGAGCCGAGGGAGACAGTGGCGAAAAGCCGCTGCTCTCATGCACATCGATTGATCAGATCAGCCTCAGGTAAGAATGGGGTGGGGTCTGGGGGGCTTCTGCAGCACAGAAGTTTTTTGTACCCTAAAGCAGTGGTCCTCAACTCCGGTCCTCGGGGCCCACTAACAGGCCAGATTTTAAGTATTACCTTGGGGGAGATGCAGACTAGAATACTGCAATCACTGAGCAGCAAATGAGATCACTTGTGGTGTAATTTAGTTATCTTGCAAACCTGGCCTGTTAGTGGGCCCCGAGGACCGGAGTTGAGGACCACTGCCCTAAAGCATAAAAACCTTGAGGCTTTAGAACCACTTTAAAACACTGGTGAAGAGCAAAAACAAAACATATATTTAGGTACCTTTATGACTTTGCGAAGTAACGCATATGGAAAACCAGAATAAAGGGGAACTACTGGTAAAATGAATTTTAGATATCAATTGTATTGCCCAGTTATTAGTCGTATCCTAATCTTATAGCTGCGGGTTTCCTCTTCGTGAACAGTTTGACATGCCCTCTCTCCTTCCCCAACATCATAATAATTGTACTTACTCATGTGCTGGCTCAGGTTAAGCTGGCCGTAGCTGGATCGAAATTCGGTCAGTTCAGCAAAGACCGACCAAATTTCAATCCATGTGTGACTACTCTCGCTCGTAACGACTTCTGTTAAATGGTGTTGTTAAAAAAATCTCTTGATCAATGGCTGCAGCAGCTGATTAGTGTATTCTGACAGCAGAGAGCCCCTGCTGTCAGAATACAGTGGCACAGAGGGGATTCCTCTGTCCATCTTGTTTGTTTTTTTTTCGATCAGGCTGCTAGCTAATTAAAAGAAAAATGAGTCCTCTATGGCCAGCCTTCGTCAACTCTCCTGCCACATCATGTGATCAGACCATAAAGGAGCTGCAGCACTTTGATGGTCATCTCTGAGCTCACTTGAAGCAATATTAACTGAAAAGGCTACCCTCCTTTTCCTAATTTGCTATGCAGGAGATTGATTTTTAAGAGATTCTGGTACAAATTCTAGCTCTGTGTGAAATATATATTTGTTTTCTTTTTCATAAACTTGTAAGGCCCTAGTCACACTAGCGCGACTTGTCAGGCGACTTGGTCGCCTGACAAGTCGCGGTGGGTCGCTCGCCATTGATTAGCACAGGACCCGTTCTAATAGGAGCAACACAAGTCGCTCCGACTTAGAAAAAGGGTCCTGTACTACTTTGGGGCGACCTGGAGGCGACTTGCATTGACTTCAATGATATGAAGTCCGTGCAAGTCGCGCAGAGGTCGCGGTGCACGCTGTGCACTGCAACTTCACAGGTCGCCCCTGTCTGAACGGGGTCTAAATGACTTGGTGTTTTTGTTGTGTTTTTTATTTATTTATTTTATTTTTTATACATTCGCCTGGAGATTTATTTTGAATTTACAAAGATTTTCTTTTTCAGCTTTATGTTCATGGCCATAATTCTGAGGCTGACTATTCATAAAATCGAATTCTATTTTATTCTTTAGGCTCTGAGTAATGATATTGTCAGGGTGTCCAGCCGCATTGAGGATTTGGAGAAGGAGCTGACTGAGAAGAATGGACAACTCCGCCAGGGCAGTGGAAATGACCAACAGCGAATACGAGATGAAATTAATAACCTGAGACAAGAGAAGGATTTGCTGTTAAAGCAGAGGGTGGACATAGATGAGAAACTACGACAGGGAAACCTTCTTTCTGCTGAGGTAAATTGTTATTATTGTGTAGTACAAGAAACAAGAATTGATTCATAAGCTGGCCATAGACGAGTCGCAAACCAAAACTTCCGTTAAAACGAAAAACGAAAATGGTACATACAATTGTACCATCATTTGTTTAGTTTTTCCAAAAAGAAAAATCCAGCATGTTGGATCAGTTACTTTCCATTGCGACTCGAAAATCACATGTTGCAGCTGTCACCGGAATGATGCGAAAACCGAACGACCTGTCAAGCGACAAGAATTTTTTTCAAAATTGCCACTCATCTTTGGACTGCTTTACACCATTGGCTATTTGCCTCTAAGTGATTGGACACTGGCAAAAGCCTTGTTGGAACCACCCTGTATGTTTAACATATTTAAAACTATAAAACTATTGGTTTTGTTTAAAGCCCAGAATCATGTTATCTTCTGCATTTGGAGCCTATTTTGTCATTAGAGTTTTCTTTATTACTGCTGGGTGTAGCCAGTTTCTCTGCCCTTTCATTTGAGGTTCTCATTACAGTCATGCAAGCATTTATTGCACAAATCGCCCATTTATTTGCGGGCTCTGACTGGAGAGACCAAAAGTTTGATGCTGAACCTTCTCTGCAGATTCTCTATCTAACTTACCCTCGGCTGCCCGTGACTACTTCTGAGCTAATGGCTGCAGAAACTCTGCCTGAATCTAAATAGTTTTAGTGTTATTCTGATGAGCTTGCCCTTGAGTCTACTGTTAACACTCCCAAACTGAAAAAGACTGCTTCAGTACTCTAAAACTGGCCATAGACGGAGCGATTTTGGTTGCAGGAAAGAAAATCACTTGATTCCCCCTCAGCACAGTTGGTGTTGATGGGGGAATCGCTCCAGATGAGCCATTGTGTTCTATCGGCGGGAGAAGCCGTCCCCACAG
This sequence comes from Pelophylax lessonae, assembly GCF_965119305.1. NCBI lineage: Eukaryota > Metazoa > Chordata > Amphibia > Anura > Ranidae > Pelophylax > Pelophylax lessonae. The sequence continues at coordinate 53,958,055 of NC_138771.1, read as the reverse complement.
TGAAAACATTGATTATTGCTAGCAGCTAGCTATTATCGCATTTAAAATCGGACCGGCTGGTTTTGCCCAAGTTGATCAATTGATCAGCTTGGGGAACATTCAGCCTGCACATACATGGTTCGAATCTCAGCTGGTTGAACCTGCCCAATTTCGAATTGTCTATGGCTGGCTTAAAACTACTAGAGAATTAGGCTGTTGCTTCTACCATACAATTTCCAGTCTTGGATCCTTTAAAGTTTCTAAGGCCGCAGCGACTTATCCATTGCACCAGCTTTTGGAGAAGAAAGTAAATGGGGAATTTTGTACTTGGCGTAAAATCCTTTACTTGGAGACTTGGAGTCCAAAACTGAGATATTCTGGTAGTAGGAATATTCAGGGCTAGCCTCCAGTTTTTTGGGGATTTTTTTTTTTTGCTTACTTGTGTACAATCCTTTAGTTGGCAGTATGACCCAAAGATGAAAGACTTGTGTCCCGAAGTGGACTCCATGAAAAGTATTTTACAGAGATTTCAAAAATCTTAATATTTTGCGTTGCACTGCCATTTTTAATTTTTAGATCGAGTTACTTTTGCTTTGTGTGCAATTCATTTTTTTTAAACTTTTTGTGCCGTCTATTTTTTTTTTTTTTTCAATTTATTAACTATTTTTCAGTAGACTTACTGATTACAATAGACATATGATCCACATGCAAGAGCTGATTGAAGGTTATAATAAAATGCTAAACATGGATATAAGAAGGCATAATACATATTCAACTCGTATAGCAAACTGCAACTCACAGATATCAATTATGCTTGGTCTAGTCCGTGGTAAGATAGCAGATGTACTGGCCTGTTAGGGGGATGCATTCCTGCCAACGTGGTAAAAAACCCTCCCCCATACCCCCCCCCCCCCTCCATGTTCCTATATAAAGAAACGCATGAGTAGTAGAGGGCTGCAAGTTGTGGGGTAGAGAGTGTAAATAGAAGGAATAGAGAAAAAAAAAAAGAAATTATATCTAGTAGTATCTAACACAGGAGAGGAGGGAAGGGAGCAAGAGGAGAGCAAGAAGAGAGAATGAATAGATAGATTCAGGGCCAAAAGCCACTCAAAACCACACACTGTCTGTTCATTTGGTTAACTCTTACTAGCCATAGGATATGGTAAAATGTATGTTGTAAATTCAGAGGACATTATAAAGTGAGACCATACAGTCCAGTTTATTAACGTTTTTGTTTTTCTTTATATATTTCCCCTATCTTTTACTAAAGATATTTCTTTGAGGAACAGTGTGGACAGTATTTTTTTATTTTTTTTTTTTAACGGAGGTTGTAGTTTTAGTTTAAGGAGGTTGAATACAAATGTGGGAATATTGAATTGGGAAGTATGTCTTCAATCTTTGACTGTCTTCAGCATATCTGCAGTCTCTGATAATCTACTTCTGAATGTCTGCAGTCTCTATCATTCTCCTGCAGCATTGCGTGCAGCCTGTCCCCTACAGCATTGCCTGCGGCCTGTCCCCTGCAGCATTGCCTGCCGCCTGTCTCCTGCAGCATGGCCTGCCCTCTGTCCCCTACAGCATTGCCTGCCGCCTGTCTCCTGCAGCATGGCCTGCCCTCTGTCTCCTGCAGCATGGCCTGCCGTCTGTCTCCTGCAGCATGGCCTGCCGTCTGTCTCCTGCAGCATGGCCTGCCGTCTGTCTCCTGCAGCATGGCCTGCCGTCTGTCTCCTGCAGCATGGCCTGCCGTCTGTCTCCTGCAGCATGGCCTGCCGTCTGTCTCCTGCAGCATGGCCTGCCGTCTGTCTCCTGCAGCATGGCCTGCCGTCTGTCTCCTGCAGCATGGCCTGCCGTCTGTCTCCTGCAGCATGGCCTGCCGTCTGTCTCCTGCAGCATGGCCTGCCGTCTGTCTCCTGCAGCATGGCCTGCCGTCTGTCTCCTGCAGCATGGCCTGCCGTCTGTCTCCTGCAGCATGGCCTGCCGTCTGTCTCCTGCAGCATGGCCTGCCGTCTGTCTCCTGCAGCATGGCCTGCCATCTCTTTCTCCTGCAGCATGGCCTGCCATCTCTTTCTCCTGCAGCATTGCCTGCCATCTCTTTCTCCTGCAGCATTGCCTGCCATCTCTCTTTCTCCTGCAGCATTGCCTGCCATCTCTCTTTCTCCTGCAGCATGGCCTGCCATCCGTCTCCTGCAGCATGGCCTGCCGTCTGTCTCCTGCAGCATGGCCTGCCGTCTGTCTCCTGCAGCATGGCCTGCCATCTCTTTCTCCTGCAGCATGGCCTGCCGTCCTTCTCCTGCAGCATGGCCTGCCATCTCTTTCTCCTGCAGCATTGCCTGCCATCTCTCTTTCTCCTGCAGCATGGCCTGCCATCTCTCTTTCTCCTGCAGCATGGCCTGCCATCTCTCTTTCTCCTGCAGCATGGCCTGCCATCTCTCTTTCTCCTGCAGCATGGCCTGCCATCTCTCTTTCTCCTGCAGCATGGCTTGCCATCTCTCTTTCTCCTGCAGCATTCCTGCAGTCTCTGTCTCCTGCCAGTGTTAATATTGACGTCAAATTTTGATTATTACGTTTTTATAACTAAAACCAAGTTTCCTAAACAAACAAAAATATTGCTTTTTGAAAAGCAGAAGTACAACTTGAAAATAATAACCCCAAAAAACTGTAAACTCTGTTTGTAATACCATTGCACATATTACCCGAATATATTACGAACATTAAATATTGAAAAAATATAAGCTTTTCTTAATAAAGAAAAACCTTTTTTCTTATTTTTTTTTCTTTCAGCAGCTTGGTAGGTGACCCCTACATATTATGTGGTAGTGCAGTGTTAATTTTGACGTCAAATTTAAATTTAGTTTTAGTCAGTCTTTTATCAGAGTTAGAGTGTTTTTCCAGCTGAAAAACTCCTCTTCAAACCCACTAGTTCTGGGTTTTTTCCCAGCAAGAAAACGCCCCCTGTCAAAAACTTCTGATAACAGCCTATGTGTGCATGGACACATAGGATAATATGCCGGGGAGTTTACTGGTTGCAGAAAAAAAACATCCGACGCCAGAAAAAGCCGCTGTAAAAATGTCCAGTGTGCATGAGGTCTAAGGGTTGGCTTTGGCAGCATGTCGCCAGTCTCCAGCTGTCTTCACTGCTGTATTTACATTTTAAGTGGAACACGCACAAAAATAAGTGTGAATCACATCTACTAGAGCTGCACGATTAATTGTTAAAAAAAAAAAAAACACAATCTTGATTCACCCCCCCCCCCCCCCCTCTCACAATCTTAAAACGGCATGTCCTTGATTCATACAGAGCAGAGCTGATCTCTGCTCACTCACAGCTGTCAAACATATGCCAGAGGCTTTTTTTTTTTTTTATCAACATTGTTAAGGCTGCTAGATAACTATAAACAAAATGCTTTACAATGTATCAGTTCCTTCTTTTAGATCAAAGGAATGAACTTCGGTCTGTAAGTTGCGGTTCACATATATGCGATGCGGGACCCCAGCTGCGGGTTCCTGCATCGCATTCAAATCACAGGCAGTTCCCACTGCCATATGCGAATCGCTGGGGGTGTCAATACAAAGTTAATGACACCCCCAGATCATTTCTCATAACGCAGTGCAAACTGTCAGTTCGGACATGAATTGGATCGCATAGGTGTGAACACCCATGCAATCCAATTCTGGTGCGGACCCAAAAAAAGGGTTCTGTGTAAGTTGTGTCCGAATGCGATGCAAATTCAGCCATACAATCTGTATGGCTGAATTTGCACTGCACAGACATCGCATGTGATTTGCAGAGCGGTGTGCTCCGATTTACATGCAATGCCTGTCATCGTATATGTGAACTGGCACTTACTGAGGGCAGTTTACCCTCTTAAAGACTAAGCCTTTTTCTGACACTTGTTGCTTAAAAGTTAAAATCAGTGTTTTTTTCTAGAAAATTACTTAGAACCCCCAAACATTATATATACAGTAAACCCCCCTCTATTGCGGGGGTTACGTCCTGGACCCAGCCGCGAAAAGTGAAAATCCGCAAAATAGAAAAACCCTATTAAAATGCATTGTAGGCATGATTTTTTTACTTTCACTGTACGTGTAAAAGCATTTTAAGGTCTTTAAACACACTTTTAAAACAATAGAAACTCATTTAAACACATAAAAGATACTGAGAGACATAGCAAGAGCTATGAAAAACACAAAAATATTTCATTTTTAACCACTTTACCACCGGAGGATTTTGCTGTCTTACGTCTGGGCCACTTTTTGCGATTCGGCGCTGTGTGACTTTAACTGATAATTGCGCGGTCGTGCAACGCCGTACCCAAGCGAAATTTACGTCCTTTTTTTCCCACAAACAGAGCTTTCTTTTGGTGGTATTTGATCACCTGTGCTATTTTTACTTTTTGCGCTATAAACAAAAAAAGAGCGTTTATTTTGAAAAAATACAAATGTTTTTAACATTTTTTTTATATGAAATTCCCCCCCAAAAAAATGTAAAAATCAAATTTTTTTAAAATTATTGGCCAGTTTGTTTTCTGCTACATATGTTTGGTAAAAAAAAATCACAATAAGTGTATTTTGATTAGTTTGCGCAAAAGTTATTGCGTTTACTAACTAAGGGAAAGATTTCTGTCATTTTTGGTGTTTTTTTTTTTTAACGAGTAATGGCGGCGATCTGCGTTTTTTTTTTTTTTTTTTTTTTTTGCGGGACTGCGACATTGCGGCGGACAGATCGGACCCTTGACTGACATTTTTGACACTTTTGGGGGTACCAGTGACATTACTGCAATAATCAGTGCTATATATATGCACTGTTACTGTAAAAATGACAATGGCAGTGAAGGGGTTAATTTTATTGGAGAGGGAGGGGTTAATGTATGCCTGGTGCTTACTGACGTGTGGGGGGGGAGGTGACTGAGAGACAGAAGGACAGATCGGATGTCCAGCTATGCTGAACACTCCGATCTGTCAGTCCCTGTCACTAAGGAGATCCGCCCGCTCTGTTTACACAAGCGGGCGGATCTCCTCACTCGATTCCCCGGCGATCGGGGCAGAGCAGCGGCGATCGCCGCCGCTCCTCCCCTGGCCCGACTCCCGCTGTGAATGAAAACAGCGGGAGCACGCCTCCGGCGGCGCGCGAGCGCCGCCTACAGGGGGAGGAGTCCAGCGACGTAGGTCTACGTCGCTGGACGGGAACGAGCCACTGTGCCGCAGTAGCAGCACAGTGGCTGGGGGTAAAGTGGTTAATGATTTATATAGTAAAAAAACATTACAAAAAAAACCCGCAATATACCGGGACCGCAAAAACTGAACCGCGATGCAGCGGGGGTTTACTGAGTGTGTGTGTATGTGTGTATGTGTGTATGTATGTATGTATATATATATATATATATATATATATATATATATATATATATTTAAATTTTTTTGTATAATGTAAAAGATGTTACGCAGAGAATTGTGATCTTTATTCTAAGCAAAAAAATTGTGATTCTCATTTTATCCAGAATCGTTCAGCTCTTATATCTACCTAACTGTGTGCAAGTACTTTTACATGCTTTCTCACAGTTTAGCGTTTGATGCCTGACTGCTGTTATAGGTAAGTCCTTAGCTTGTGTAATCTTTGTGTATGATCCCAAGTTAGACAGCGATTTTAGGGGGACAGGGCTCTGCCAGGTAAAAAGAGCAGTGAAGAGGCATTCAGGGTTATAGGCCCCAGACTATGCTTGCTATACAGTTAAACTCTTACTTTGCTGTAAATAGCCAGACAGTGGCAGAATTAGGTTGCTTTAGGTATGGTCATTTGTCTCCATCTGCACAGTGACATCAATATATTAAAGACTTGTCATGGAGCAACATCTATGGTTAAACGATGACTAAATCTGGGTTAAAAATCAGTTTCAGCTTTGAGTTATAAATATTATTAATATAATAATTTTTTTTCCCTTTTCAGGAAGAGAGGATCCTGTTCCAGTTGGATGAGGCAATAGAAGCTCTTGATGCAGCAATTGAATACAAGAATGAATCTATAACACGCAGGCAGCGAGTTCTTCGAGCCTCAGCTAGTCTGCTCTCCCAGTGTGAAATGAACCTCATGGCAAAGCTGAGTTATCTGTCCTCCTCCGAAACCCGGGCTCTCCTCTGTAAATATTTTGACAAGGTAAATGTTCCGCTGAATAGGCTACAGCCAAGGCTGCTCCATGGAATAGTACGTCAAAGAATGCCGAGAATGGAGTGTATATATGTATGGCCCTGCCGCAGACTGTACTGAATACAATTTAATTGAGGTTAGAACTGTGTTGAATTAGCATTTAACCACTTCAATACCGGGCACTTTTACCCCCTTCCTGCCCAGGCCAATTTTCAGCTTTCAGCGCTGTTGCACTTTGAATGACAATTGCGCGGTCATGCAACACTGTAACCAAACTAAATTTTTATCATTTTGTTCACACAAATGAAGCTTTCTTTTGATGGTATTTATTCACCACTGGGTTTTTTATTCTTTGGTAAATAAATGAAAAAAGACTGAAAATCTTGGAAAAAACAAGTTTTTCTTTGTTTCTGTCATAAAATTAAGCAAATAATTGTTCTTCATGAATTTAGCCCAAAATGTATTCTACTACGTTTCTTTGGTAAAATAAACCAAATCAGTGTAAATTATTTAGTATTCAGAGAAAGTTAATCAATCCTTATGTACTGATGAAATCTCATTTCTTGTTGCCCTAAAATGCCAGGACAGTAGAAATTAGCCCCCAAATTACCCCTTTTTGGAAAGTTGACCGTCCATTGTATTTAGTAAGAGGCATGGCTGGTTTTATAAAGTTGTAATTTGTCATAATGTTTTGGAAAATTAAGAAATTTAATTTTTTTATTTTTTTTTACATACTGTCACCAGTGCAGTACAGCGTCATCTCCTAACTGGTGTGGCAGTGATCAGGGACACTGACTGGTGATCGTATGGAAAAAAAAAAATTATAATTTTCTCTTTCGTTCATTGACGGACACCGCTCCTGATCTTCATAACCCTGCCCCCCTACAGGAGTAGGACACTTGGCAGAAAAAAAATCTGGCTACGCCTATGGGCAGTTCCAGGGGGCATACTCCCTCGCCCTGCTATAGGTACTATAGGTTTTTTTTCTGCCTAGTCAGGAGTAAAGACTTAGTTCCTTGCTGGGATCTCTGGTCCTGGCAAATTTTTTTAGATAGAGATTTTTGTATCCTTTTTTTTTTCCTGTGAAATCTACAATCAACTGACGGAATGCGCGACGGGCTGGATAATATAGATCCAGTGGTCACCCCTGTCTAGCCAGAGAGGGCGCGCAGCCCTCAGCTCCATGCTAGGTTGGCCGTGACATAGCCCCACTGGACAGGGGCTGGCCTGCAAGTTTAACGCCTCGTGAGGTCGCATACGACCGGGTCTCGGCCTAAGTCGCATCGTTCCTCCTGGCCAACAGCCCCCCATTTCGATGGCAAAGGTTTCTGTCTGGAGGGGTGCGCCCACCTGGTTCTTGGTATGGTGAGTAGCTGTTTTCCCTCTTCCCCTGGAGGGTTTTGGGATGGACGTTGGGACCCCCATCCTTGGGACGGTTGGACCCTTGGTTTCCCCTCCTTCCGTCAGGCACCCCCCTTTCATCTGTCCCCCATCCTACCCCCCCCCCCCCACTCCACTTATGCTGGGGCTGTGTGGGTGGTCTGGTCCAGGGCGTTGTGCTGGTGATGGGGGCAGAGGGGCTGCGCTGCTGGCAGGCGGAGGATCGTCTATGCGGGGGGGGGGGGGGGGTTGTACCTGGTGGAGGCTCCTGCCAGGGCCCCCGGTGCTGCCTGGTCTGTCCATGAGTGGAGTGCTGACTATCATGGTGGCTGCAGGTGTCTGTTTCTGCTGGGTGGGGAATCTGGTGGGGTTCTGTCCCTCTCTGCTGGGGATAACTTAGTGCTTTTGCCTGGGGACCAGGTGGTGCTGCCAGCGCAGTGGGGGTTGTCCCTTTGTAGTGTGTTACACTTTTTGTGGGATCCCCTTGGAGACTCATGGAGTCTTTGGCGCACATCTCCCCAACTGACCCCCTCTCTATGGCTGCGGGGCCCTCCGGGTCCCAACCAACCATCGATGCACTGACGTTGGTCCTGGAGTCCTTTGTGTTCCGGGTGGAGGTGGTTTTCAGGCGGCGGGCATGCAAAAAGCCCCCCCTGCCTCATCAGATCCTAAATCAGATTTGGCTGCCGTGGACGTGGGTTACCCTGCCGGGTCTGCGACCACGCGCCCGGAATCCTCAGATAATGAGGATTATTCCTCCACATTTGCAACCGCAAAAAAGGCGCTGGTGGACATGTATCTGTGCATGAGACCTTGAAGATGGACGCAGCTGCGATGGAGGCCACTCACAAGCCATCCAGAGCGGCAAAGGTGTTTCCTTTCCCCGCCTATTTTGACAGAATTGTCGCTAAAGATTGGGGACAACCAAAGCATTCCCTTGGGGATTCCGAAGCGATTTACTAGGCGTTACATAGTTGGTGAGGTTGAATAAAGACAATAGTCCATCCAGTTCAACCTGTGTAGGTGTGTGTGACTGTAATACTCTAACATAGCCTTTAATCTCCTGATCCTTGAGATGCAAGTCTAAGAGTCTTTTGAAAGTCACCATACTACCTGCAGAAACCACCTCTTGTGGTAGACAATTCCACAATCTTGTAGCCCTAACAGTAAAGAACCCCCCACGTTGCCTGAGGTTAAAACGCTTCTCCTCTAATTGCATTGTATGTCCTCGAGTCCTCATGCAATTCCTTCGAATGAACAGCTTTTTTTCTAAGCTGAGATCCCCATTAAGATATTTATAAATTGCTATCATGTCCCCTCTCAGACGTCTCTTCTCCAGGGAGAATAAATCAAGCGATTGCAGATGCTCCTCATAATCAAGGTCCTCCAATCCCCTAATTAGTTTAGTTGCCCTTCTCTGGACTTTCTCCAGCTCCAACACATCCCTCCTGAGGACTGGCGACCAGAACTGGACAGAATACTCCAGATGCGGTCGGACCAGAGTTTTATAAAGTGGAAGGATTATAGTCTTATCTCTGGAATACATCCCTTTCTTTATGCATGCTAATATTCTGTTGGCTTTGGAAGCTGCCGCTTGACATTGCATGCTGTTGCCTAATCTATCATCAACCAAGACTCCCAGATCCCAAGGGTTCCCCTCCTAACGTGTATTGTGTTTTTATGTTTTTAGTCCCCAAGTGCAAAACCTTACACTTCTCCACGTTAAACCTCATTTCCCATGTCGTTGCCCACTCCGTAATTTTGTCCAGGTCATTCTGTAGGATATCTGCTTCATGCTGTGTAGTTATTGCCCTGGCCAATTTTGTGTCATCTGCAAAAACTGATAACGAACTACTGATCCCGTCCTCAATGCTGTTTATGAATAAATTGAACAAGGTTGGTCCCAAGACTGAGCCTTGGGGGACCCCGCTTACCACCTCAGACCAGTCTGAGTATGCGCTGTTACTCCTATGAGGAGTCCTTTATTAAGAAGTGGACTGTTCCACTGGTGGTGGACCCTCCAATTTCTAGATTGAACAAGGCAACCATAATTCCGGTTGAAGAGTCCCCGGCCTTTATGGATCCAGCTGACAGGAGGGCGAAGGCTGTGGCCCACAATATGTACACTTTGGCTGGTTCGGCACCGAGCCCGGTATTCACCGTTGCCCTAGTGTCGCAAACTCTGACCGAGTTGTCTAAGCTTTTAAGCCGTGACCTAGAGGGAGAACAGCTCCCCCCTTCCTTTGCTGAGCTGGCAGACCAGCTGGTCCAGGGGCTGCAGTTTATCTGTGATGCATCTTTGGATACGGCTCCCCTAGTGACTCGGTTCTCTGTTTCCACAACGGTCCTTCGGTGTGTCTTTAGGCTTAAATGCTGGTCTGCGGATTAGACTTCTAAAAAGGCCTTGGCTGATCTCCCCTTTCAAGGGGATCGCCTGTTTGGGGCTACCCTGGATGACATCATTAAAGGTCTCACAATGGGAAAGAGTACTTTTCTTCTGCAGGCTACTAAGGGCAAGGAACCTCGTCGTAGACGTAGGCCCTCCTCGGCTCATAAGAAGTTTTTTCATCCTTCAGGGTCGACTGACAAGGGCTCGAAGCCTTTCAGGGCCTCTTCTGGAGGATCCAAACAAACTTGGTCTGGCAAGTCAAGAGCGGGCTTCTCAAGACCCACAGACAAGGCTCCTAAAGCATCCGTATCGGGGGTGGGGGGACGTCTTTGTTGGTTCCTGGATCTGTGGACTTCCCTGGTACAAGACAAGTGGGTCCACAAAGTTGTTCGCTCCGGCTACAAGATCGAGTTTCACACTTGTCCCCTGGCAAGGTTCTTTCCTTCCAACTTGTGTCGGTTCCCGGACAATTTACAGGGTCTGTTTGGGGCTGTACAAGGCCTGGAACGTTTTTAGGGTTTTCACTCAAACCTGTTTACTGTTCCCAAGAAGGAAGGCAAGGTGCGTCCAATCCTGGACCTCAAGGCTCTGAACTGTTTTGTGTGGGTGCAGTAGTTCAGGATGGAGTCAAATCGCACTGTTGTGGCATCCCTGCATCAAGATTTTCTTACTTCTATCAACATTGAGGATGCTTACTTCACATTCCAATATATGCCGTTCACTGGCGCTTCCTCTGCTTTGCTGTGGGAGAGGAGCATTATCCGTTTGTGGCCTTTGGTCTTGCCTCAGCTCCTCGGGTCTTAACTAAAGTGTTAGCCCCTGTGCTACGTGGACAACCTCCTGCTGCAAGCGTAGTTCCCTACTGCTCTGGTAGAAAACCTGGAAATCGCCAGACAAACTCTGAAGGAGTTCGGCTTGATTCTGAATTTTCAGAAGTCTGGTTTTGTTCAGTCCACAAAGCTGGACTATCTGGATCTGACTCTAACTCTGTACTCGGCCTTAGCCAGAGTGCTCCTTCCTCTGGACCAACTCCAGAAATTGAAGGATGCAATTGGTCTCCTGCTGTCCAGCAGATGGTCATGCCTCTGGACAATCAGCTCCTGCTGAGCCGGGGAATGAAGGAGTCCCTGATATGGTGGCTTCATTCTCTAGCGTTTCGGCTAGCAAATCCTTCCTCCCCTTGTATTGGACAGTGGTCACCATGAAGCCAGCCTGTCCAGCTGGGGAGGCGTACTCCACAAAAAATTCTGCTCAGGGGATCTGAACGATGGAAGAGTCCAGACTACCGATAAATGTCTTGGAACTCCGAGCGATCAGACTGTTCCTGGACCATTGGACAGGTCGTCTTAAGGGATGTCCAGTGCACATTCAATTGGACAATGCCACGGCCGTGGCTTATGTCCATCACCAAGGGGGCACAAAAAGTGTCCTCTCTGCCGTATACATTCTCGGGGTGGAAAACTGGCAGGCAGATTACCTCAGTCATTAGGCGTTGGACCAAGGGGAGTGGTCCCTTCATCCGGAGGTGTTTCATCAGTTGTGTCTTCGGTGGGGCATCAGAAAGGTGTCTCGGCTCAATAGAAAGGTGCAGAGGCTTGTGGCTCGGTCACGGGATCCTCTGGCAGACTCCACAGATGCTCTGGTGCCCCTTTGGGGTCAGTATCGTCTGATTTACGCCTTCCCTCCTCTCAAGCTTCTGCCAAGACTTCTACGCAGGATTGAGTTAGTAGGGATTCCGGTCACCTGGTAAGAACAGAAATTGGCCTCGAGTACCATCAAGGGCCAGTTGTCGGCTTTGGGGGTCTTCTTCCAATGACCCTTGGCCACACACTCTCTGGTGCATACCTTTCTTTAGGTTCTCAGACATTTGGTTTCTCCAGTCCGGTTCCCATTGCTGCCTTGGGACCTCAATTTGGTGCTTTTGGTCCTCAAGAAGCCTCCTTTTGAGAATCTTCACTAGATTCCCTTGCTTACGCTGTCTCAGAAGGTGGCATGTTTGGTGGCTATCACTTCTGTGCGCATGGTACTGGAATTGGCAGCGGTATCCTGTCGCTCACCTTACTTGGTGATTCACAGAGATAAGTTGGTTCTTCGCCCCTGTCCGTCATTCCTCCCAAAAGTTGTCTCTGATTTTTATTTGAATGACGACATTGTGTTGCCTTCCCTGTGTCCCAGGCCGAAACATCCGAAGGAAATTGCCTTGCATGCCTTCGATGTGGTCCGGGAAATTAGGGTGTACCTTGCAACTACAGAGTCTTTTTCAGGAATTTAGACTAATTTGTGCTCACGGATGGGCCTTGGAAAGGGTTGTCTGCTTCCTCTGCAACCATTTCCAGATGGATCAGACCGACTGTGATTCAGGCCTTTTCCATCAAGGGTCAGGTTCCTCCTTTCCCTGTCAAGGAACACTCGGGCACTCAGTGCCTCCTGGGCCTTCCGTCATCAGGCGTCAGTGACGCAGGTTTTCAAGGCGGCCATCTGGTCATCTGTGCACACTTTCACAAAGTTCTATAAAGTGGATGTGTTGGTATTTCCGGATGCTTCTTTTGTCTGCAATTTTTGCAGGCTGCTGTTTAGAGGACTTGATCCTCTTTGAGGGTGTATTTTTTTTATTCAGGTGGGCTCCAGTTGTTTTGGTTGAGCTCCTGTTGCCTGGTTGGCTCATGTTTTACCTGGGTAATTTTTTTGCTGTTCCCACCCCTCATGTTTAACACTGCTTTGGGACATCCCAATGGTTATGAAGATCAGGAGCTGTGTCCGTCAATGAACGAAAGAGAAAATGGGATTTCTCTATCGCTCATTGACAGACGTAGTCCTCGGTGATATAGCACCTTCGGGTTATGTTGCCTCCACAGGAGTAGGACTAGACAGGAAATAAAATGCTCTGGCCACACCCTAGGGGCAGTCCCCGAGGGTATATCCTCTCTCTCTCTGCCACAGCAAATCAGTTTTTTTTCTGTCTAGTCAGGAGTAAGGACCTAGATACCTTGCTGGGATCTTCGGTCCTGGCAGGATTTTTTTCTTAAAAAGATTTTTTTTAGACCGCTTTTTTCTCCAGTGTTCCTGTGAGATCTTCAAGCAAGAAAGCTGAACTGGGCGACGGGCTGGATGTTGAGATCCGGTGGTTACCCCAGTTCAGCCTACGAGCGCCTGCAGGCCATAGCTCCGCGCGGGGTCGGCCGCGACATAGTCCCACTGGAGGGACTGACCCCGCGAGTTAAACGTCTCGCTGAAACGCCAAGGACCATGAGTCACGGCGTCCGTATTGGTCGACAGCCCTCCCGCCCCGGTGGAGAGGGGTACTGTCAGGAGTTGGTGCCCGCCTGGTTCCGGTATGGTGAGTAGCATGTTCCCCCTTTTCCCCTGACGGGTCTTGTGGTGAACGCGGGCCCCTCTCTGTATGGTAAGGATGAGTTCCCCTCTATCCTATAACATGGCACAGATCCCCCTACTTTGAGTGTGATTTTATGTGCAAAAAGCCAGGAGGCTTGGTTTGGGAGCTGACAATCTAATTGTAAACATGTTAAAAAAGATTGTAATTAGTGGCAGTATGGGTATCTTACTGTGATAATATAAGTATCCTACCAGTCAGTAGCCACGGACATGTAGACTGCTTTCCTAGTCAAGTCTCCAGCGATAGCAGGCCTTCCGAACGGCCATGCGGTCCGCCAGGGCCGGTACCGCTGACCAGGCTAAATCCCCATGTAGAGAAGGTGTTGTGATGCTCTGCAGTCACGCCGCTATTCGGTACTAACCGCCGCCATTGTTTGCTAGTTCGCACGAGGCCGCCATTTTGGCGTAGCCTCGTGTCTCCAGCATGGGGGCGGCCATGTTTGAGGTGATCCAAACACCTCGTGGAGCTAGGGGAGGCGCCGGAAGGCGTGCAAAGGGGCGGAGCCGCCTCCCTTCTTCCTGGGCAGCCAGCCAAAAGACTTCCTGTTTGTGAACACAGCGCTGTAACCTGTTGCAGTGAACTCTGAGCATCAAGTGGTGAGCCTGGGGGTCTATCTCTCTCTCTCTCTCTCTCGATTGATAGGGATCCCTAGCAGGTAACACTGAGGGGCTTTTGTGGCGCTGGGGGTCTGAAAAAAAAAAAAAAAAGTTTTTTATTTAAATTTGAATTGTATTTTCCGGGAAATTACTGGAATAATCATGGACCCTGCCACACAAATACCCCCACCTGTTTCCCTCGAGGGGGCCACGGGACCCGCCGGTGCACAGAGTATGGATGCATTTACAGCAGTTTTGGAGTCTTTGGTGGCTCGGGTGGAGGCAGCCTGTCAGGGACGGGGGTCAAGAAAGCGACCCCCACCTACCCCTATATTATCTGACACCTCTGACTCAGATTCAGAGATGGTCACTGCAGCTGCAGGTCCCTCTGCAAGGGCTGTTATCTCAGGTAAAGCTCCCTCAGACAGTGAGGAGGACGTTCTTTCTCCCGCTATAATTCAGGAAGAAGCATTGGTGGACGCACTAGTTGTGGCGGTGCGGGAAACCTTAAGACTTGAGGTTTCACCAGCAGAGGCAACTGAAACAGAGATTCCCTTTGGTACTAACAAGCCCATTAAAACGGTCAAGGTTTTTCCTGTACCCAAGTGTTTTGGTAATAAAATTAAAGGAGAATGGGAGCATTCTAAGCGTACCTTTACTATTTCCAAGCGTATTGCTAGACGCTATCCGTTTGAGGAATCCATCATTAAGAAATGGACGGTACCACCAGTGGTGGATCCACCTATTTCCAGGCTGAATAAAGCCACGGTTATCCCAGTGGAGGACGCTTCGTCCTTTAAGGATCCGGTGGATCGAAAGATGGAAGCGGAGTCCCGCACTATCTTCTCCCTGATAGGGTCAGCATTTAGACCAGTAATTGTTATTGGTCTAGTTTCCCAGACACTAACGGAATGGGCGAGATTGGTACGCCAAGACCTAAGGGGAAAAGATATCCCCCAGGGAACATCTGATTTGATGGAACAGATTATACAAGGGCTACAGTTTGTCTGTGACGCAGCCTTGGATGCTACCCCCCTATTAGGGCATGCATCTATGTCAGCGGTAATCCTCAGACGTGTGCTGTGGTTAAAATGCTGGTCAGCTGACCTAGGTTCCAAAAAGACCTTGACGAATCTCCCCTTTCAGGGGAATCGCCTATTTGGGGCCACCCTAGATGAAATTATTAAGGACGCCACTGGGGGCAAGAGCACTTTCTTGCCACAGGCTGCTAAAGCTAAGGGACCTCGCAACAAGCGAGGACCTTTCTTTACCGCCCATTAAGGGTTCGTACGCCCGGCTGGAACAAGCGGGAAAGGCAAGACTCCTCCAGGAGGGTTCAAGAAAGGCTGGTCGGACAAACAGAGGACCGACTCAGCCAAACCCGAAGCAAAGGATTACACAGCCTGAAGGTGCGCCCCCACCCGGGTTGAGGGTGGGGGGACGTTTTCACCGGTATTCAGGACATTAGATCGAGCATCGACTACTACTACCGGTGCTATTCTTCCCTTCCAACATTTAAGTACTACAGGGAGCGGTAGTCACCGTTCCCTGAATAGATCTTTTCCTTTACCTTTTCCTAAGATTAGTCTCTATTCCCCACAGGAATCGGATCTGGTTGACCAGACAGACCAAGAAGCCTCTAGCCGGGTGACTTCGGTCCCTGAGGTTCAACCAGAAAAGATCACCGTTCCTAATAGGAATCAGGTATCTGATAAATGTGTGGGAACAGAAAACGACCAGACTTTCTCGGATGGTCGGGGCCAGATAGCTCTAGGGACGCCTGGTTCAGATCCAGTCAGCGCCAGTGGTCCTAGAAATTCTAGGCTGGCCTCGTCAAGCCGGCCTGGCCGACTTGGACATGCTAGTCGCAGACGTTCCGTGGGAACTTCGTCTCAGGGAGTGTCTGTGGTCTCAAGGACCAATCTACCATCGTGCTTTACAGTCGCTGGTTTTAAGGGCCTGGCCATTGAGACCCAAGTACTGAAGGACAGAGGGTTGTCAGCTTCAGTCATTCCTACCCTTATTAAAGCAAGGAAAGCGACTTCCAGCAAGGTCTATTATCACACATGGAAGACTTATATTGCGTGGTGCGAATCTTTAGGATTTCCTCCACGTACCTATTCGGTGACTCGAATATTGGCCTTTTTGCAAAAAGGGGTTGAGCAGAAACTAGCCTTGAGCACCATCAAGGGTCAAGTTTCAGCATTAGCAATCTTCTTTCAGAAACCTTTAGCTACCAAGTCCTTGGTGCGGAATTTTATCCAGGGGGTGTGGCACCTGGCTCCACCAGTCCGCGCGCCCTTACCGCCCTGGGATCTTAATTTAGTTTTGTGGGTTCTACAGAAACCTCCCTTTGAAAACATCAGGGAGATTCCCTTGCTTACTTTATCCCAGAAGGTGGCCTTCTTGGTGGCTATCACTTCTGCTCGCAGGGTGTCAGAACTGGCTGCATTATCATGCCAGTCCCCATACCTAGTGATTCATAGGGATAAGGTAGTACTTCATCCTAAGCCATCCTTTCTTCCTAAGGTGGTTTCAGATTTTCATCTGAATGAAGATATTGTACTACCTTCCTTGTGTCCTCAGCCCAATCATCATCGGGAACATGCGTTGCATTCCTTGGATGTGGTTCGGGCAATCAGGGTATACCTGAAAGCTACGGAATCATTCCGTAAGACGGATTCACTTTTTGTGATCACGGATGGCCCCAGAAAGGGGTTGCCTGCATCTGCCGCGACTATTGCCAAATGGATTAGACAGACGGTGGTACAGGCTTATTCTATTAAGGGTCAGAGTCCTCCGTTCCCTGTTAGGGCGCACTCCACTCGAGCGCTCAGTACTTCCTGGGCCTTTCGCCATCAGGCGTCAGTGGTCCAGGTATGTAAGGCGGCCACCTGGTCGTCGGTACATACCTTTACAAAATTTTATAAAATTGATGTGATGGCATCGGCGGATGCCTCTTTTGGCCGCAAAGTGCTGCAGGCCGCAATTTGAGGAGACCGGTGGTCTACCTCGAGGGTTTTTTTCTGTTGAAAATTTTTTTTTGTTGAGTCTCATCATTAAGGATGAGCATTGTAAACTTCTAGTTGGCACCGGTTGGGCCTTCTAGATTTGGATTTGATTTCCATTTTCCCACCCCTCATTTGTGATACTGCTCTGGGACGTCCCGAAGGTGCTGTATCACCGAGGACTACGTCTGTCAATGAGCGATAGAGAAAAATGGATTTTTGTAAAATCTTACCGTAAAATCCTTTTCTCTTAGCTCATTGACAGACGTAGTACCCGCCCCTCTGTTTTTGAGTTGGGTTGGGTTAAATTCTCTAAACACTGCTTTTGTGACATAACTGATTTGCTGTGGCAGAGAGAGAAAGAGGATATACCCTCGGGGACTGCCCCTAGGGTGTGGCCAGAGCATTTTATTTCCTGTCTAGTCCTACTCCTGTGGAGGCAACATAACCCGAAGGTGCTGTATCACCGAGGACTACGTCTGTCAATGAGCTAAGAGAAAAGGATTTTACGGTAAGATTTTACAAAAATCCATTTTTTTTACTTACCGTAAAATCCATTTCTCTGATGTTCATTGACAGACACAGCACCCACCTCTCTGTGGAGTTGTAATTCTTCTGACACTGCTTGTAACAAAACTACCTATATAGCAGGGAGAGGGAGTATACCCCTGGGTCTGCCCATAGGCGTAACCAGATCCTTTTTGTGCCTAGTGTCCTACTCATGTAGGGGGCAGTAACATTCAATGGTTATGAAGATCAGGAGCTGTGTCCATCAATGAAAATCAGAGAAATGGATTTTACGTTAAGTCAAAAATCCAATTTTTTCTTTTTTTTTTTTACATTAATTTTATTTACAGTTTTTTTTTTTTTTTTTTTCTTAACACACTGGGACCAGAGTAATATAATGTTACCATGGTTACATTGCAGTGCTCGAAGTTATCTGGATTTTTTTTTTTTTTTTGCACATTGTCTGATAACACTGAACTCCCAACTAGAATTGTAAGCCCTGCCCAGTTCTTCTATTCTGGGTGACATAACACTCCCCTCTCTCCTCATCTCAATAATGTAAGGAGGAGGTGTTTTTGTAGAATATAGCCAGGCAAGCCAAAAACTGATTAGAATGTCAGTGTCTGTCCGACATTAGAAGCTTGCTGGACTTCTTGCAGATCATCGGGTATTTTTATATTCTTGTAGCAATTTTGTAAAGCGACAAAGATTTTATGTGCATGTAATGCATCTAACTTACCCTTGGCTATGCATCTATCATATGTGCATGTATTGCAGAGATGTGCCTGGTAGAAATATGTTAGGTGGTGTTTAGGCCTCTTTCTGAAAATGCTGGTTGACAATTTTATATTTTTCTCAGTACAGTTTCTCTTGAAATTAAATACTGTATTTTCTGGCGTATAAGACTACTTTTGAACCTCAAAAAAATCCTCCAAAAATGGGGAGTCGTCTTATAGGCCGAGTATAATATCTCCAAGGTACCTCAAGTATAAGTAATACCGGTAGATGTAATCTCTCAAGACACTGACTGTGTGGGAATCCTGTACCGGAATACCGTATGTACCGTAGCTTCGGCTACATACAGTATACCGTGCTGAGCCAATCACAGGGAGCGATGTATTCTATTATTGAATGCAAAGCCTGCTCGGATTGGCAGAGTAACATCAGCCCGCCTCTCTGACTCTGCAAATCTGAGCAGGCTTTGCATTAAATAATAGAATGATTGGCTCAGCACGGTACACTGCCAAGGTACATACCGTATACCGGTACAGGATTCCCACACAGCCAGCGTCTTGAAATTACATCTACCGGTAATACTTATACTTAGGATACCTTGGAGATATTATGAGAGAATACATGTATTACAGTACTTGGGGTACCTTGAAGATCTATGAGAAATCTGATGTTTTTCGTTGGTGTTGCCTTGCTTCGGAAGGGAGGTAGTCTTATACAGCGAGTATAGCCCAAAACCTATGTTTTAACTTGAAAATTAGGGATAGTCTTCTACGCCAAGTCGTCTTATACGCCGGAAAATACGGTATATCCGAGGTTCAGGTTTTATGAATTTGTGTATATTTTATTTGAAGGGTAATGGTGTAAGGATATAATATTGTAGATGTACTTTTCTGTGAAAGGAATCCATGGATTTTTGATTAGAATGTCTGAAAAGCAATGTTGTGTGAATGAGGAGCTTTGACAATGACATAAAGTGATATCCCTTCAGTGATTGGGGATTATTTGTCAAGGAAAAACAGACATTGGGATTCTTTAGAAACGAGTTTGGATAAAACATTGCTAAAATGGACACTCCATTTAGAACTGGACACAAAAGAAGAAAGAAAAGGTGGTATTTTTTGTGTTCTTAGGAATGAAATCACGTCTTAAAATATTAGATAAAAATATATTTTATTGTGTACAAAATGTTAAAATTATATATTTTTTTGACACTAATTATGTTGAGAATATTAACATTTATGCATCCCCTAGTATCCTAGGGTCTCATGAAGAAGCGATCTACCATGAAACACGTTGGAACATTCGGGACCTTCATGTACAGCTCAGATGCAGAACCTTCAACTATTGAGCCTTCTTATACTTCTCATGTTATTCAATATATACACTATATGGAATTGACATGATGTAACGATATTGAATTCTGGTCTGAGAGAGGAAAACATACAGTGGGGAAAATAATTATTTGATGCCCTGCAGATTTTCTAGGTTTTCCCACTTGCAAAGAAATGAAAGGTCTATAATTTTTTATCATAGATGTATTTGAAATGATAGAGACAGAATATCAACCAAATACCCAGAAAAAACACATGATACAAATGTTAGAAATTGTGTTGCAATTCAGTGAGTAAAATAAGTGCTTGATCCCAACCTAAACATGACTTAGTACTTGGTGGAGAAACCCTTGTTGATTAGATATTTCTTGTAGTTGGTTACCAGGTTTGCATACATCTCGGGAAGGTTTTTGGTCCGCTCCTCTTTTCAGATCTTCTCTAAATCCCTAAAGCAGAACTTTAGGCAAAACTTTTTTTTTTTTTCATTTTGGATAGGTAAGCAAGGGTTCTTATCCTTTTCGGAATTTTTTTTCGCCATCTGTGTCCCATTGCAGAGATTTCCCTTCACTTCCTGTCCAATAACAGGAAATGAGCATAAATCCCTGCAAATTAACCACTTAAGCCCCGGAAGATTTTACCCCCTTCCTGACCAGGGGTTTTTTTGCGATTTTTTTACTGTGTGACTTTAACGGACAATTGCGCGGTCGTGCCATGCTGTACCTAAACGAATTTGACGTCCTTTTTTTCCCACAAACAGAGCTTTCTTTTGGTGGTATTTGATCACCTGTGCGATTTTTTTTTTTTTTTTTTTTTTTTTTTTTTTTTTTTTTTTTTTTTTTGATCATGCGCTATAAACAAAAAAAGAGCATAAATTTTGCAAAAATAACAATATTTTTCACATTTTTTTATATGAAATTCCCAAAAAAAAATGTAAAAAATCAAAATTTGTTTTATGCTACATATGTTTGGTAAAAAAAAAAACGCAAAAAGTGTATTTTAATTGGTTTGCGCAAAAGTTATCGCGTTTACTAACAAAGGGAAAGATTTTTGTCATTTTTGGTGGTTTTTTTTTTTAATGAGTAATGGCAGCGATCTGCGATTTTTTTTTTTTTTTTTTTTATTTATTTTTTTTTTTTTTTTTGCGGTACTGCGACATTGCGGCGGACGGATCGGACCCTTGACTGACATTTTTGACACTTTTGGGGTTACCAATGACATTACTGCAGTAATCAGTGCTATACATATGCACTGTTACTGTAAAAATGACACTGGCAGGGAAGGGGTTAACTGTATTGGAGAGGGAGGGGTTAAGTGTGTCCTAGGGGCGTGTTTCTAACTGTGATGGGACATGGCTACTAGTGTAAAAACAGAGATCAACGGTTCTACATAGTCTGATCCGTCTGATCTCCATTTTTACACAGGGGAGAATGACAGGCGGCTTGTTTACATTAGCCGCTCCGACCTTTCTCACTTCCCGGCGAACGATCGCGAGTGACCGGCGGACATCGGGTCCGCCGGTCACACGCACTGACTTGTTAGGGAACGAGCCGGGGCGGGCGCGCTCGCCCGCTATTGGCTCACAAGCCAGTGACAGGCTAGTGACGTACCAGTACGTCACTTTGCCTGGCCGGGGCTGACCGCCGCAGTATATGTACTTGCGGCGGTCGGCAAGTGGTTAAGGGAATTCCCTGGGGACCTCCAGGTTACCAGAACTAGTGACCCTATTGGAAGATTTCCCCTCTATTACTTTTCTGTGGACAACCCAAAATATGGGGTTTTCTTTTACTTTCATTTTCAATGATAATGGTAAACAGGACAAATGTAGAGGGTGAACCCCCCTAAGTGTTCTAATCAATCTCCACTCTATCCAAAACTAAAAAAAAAAAAAAGTTTTGCCTTTAGTTATACTTTGTTTCCGGGCTGTCACTTGGCAATTCGAAGTTTCAGCTCTCTCCATAAATTTTCTATAGGATTAAGGTCTGGAGGCTGGCTAAGCCACTCCATGAACTTAATGTGCTTCTTCTTCAGCCACTCTTTTGTTGCCTTGGCAGTATGTTTTGTGTCATTATCGTGCTAGAAGACCCATCCACAAACCATCTTCAGTGTTCCAGCTGAGGGAATAAGGTTCTCATCCAAGTTTTTACAATACATGGTCCTGTCCATTGGCCCCTCAATGCAGCAAAGTGGGCCTTTACCTTTATCAGAGAAACAGCCCCCAAAGCATCATGTTTTCACCTCTGTGTTTGACTGTAGGGATGGTGTTTTCCGGGGCATAGTCAGCATTTCTCTTCCTCCAAACACAGCGAGTCAAGGTAATGCCAAAGAGCTCCGTTTTGGTCTCATCTGTCCACAGCACTTTCTCTCAATCCTCCTCTGAATCATTTAAATGTTCATTGGCAAACTTTAGACGGGCCTGTACATGTGTCTTCTTGAGGAGGGGGACCTTGCGGGTGCTGCAGGATTTCAATCCATGGCGTCATATTAAGTTACCAATGGTTTGTTTGGTGGCTGTGGTCCCAACTGCCTTGAGATCATTCACAAGCTCCTCCCGTGTAGTTCTGGGCTGATCCCTCACTTTCTCATGATCGTCCTTGTCACATGAGGCGAAATCTTGCATGATGCCCCAGACCGAGGGCGATTGATGGTATATTTCTTCCAATTGCGAATAATCGCTCCAACAATTGTCTCCTCAAGCTTCTTCCTGATGGTCCTGTAGCCCATTCAAGCCTTGTGCAGGTCTACACTCTTGTCCCTGACATCCTTTGACAGCTCTTTGGTCTTGCCCATGATGGTGAGGTTTGCATGGAAGAAAGAGATTCTGTTGTCAGGGGTCTTTTATACATATAACGAGTTGTCATTAGGAGCACCTTCCTAAATTGACAGGACTAATATGTGTACCACATGAGCACATACTGTAGCCAGCCTTTGGAAGCCAGAATTATTGTTGGTTGGTAGGGGATCATTTCCTTTTTTTACTCACTGAACCGCAACTCCGTTTATAACATTTGTCTCATGTGTTTTTTCTGGATTTTTGATTGATATTCTGTCTCTATCATTTAAAATGCAACTATGATAAAAATGATAGAACCTTCATTTCTTGGTGAATTTACATAATCTGCAGGGGATCAAATAATTATTTTCCCCCACTGTATAGAACGGGATCTAAACATATATGGAAATTGTGAATTCATATGTGACTGCTGACTTTTTAAAGCAGAGCTGTACTCTCCTTCAGTCCAGAGATGGGATGTCCTGGAGCTCCATGCTGGCCACTATCCCTGAGCTGCCTGGTGATTGATACCTGGAAGCCTGTCACCCAAAGATGTTAGCAGCCGGCAGGGAGCTTTCATTGGCCAGTCTGATATAAGGTCACTCCTGCACATGTGCAAGAGTTCAGTCAGCTTCGGCATTGCCAAATTTCTACAATGAGCTGCTCATACAAGGGCGGACAGACAGGTAGATAACTTTAATGCAGAAGAAAAAAAAAGCATGTCTCTTCTGCAATGAAAATCCTGCCTGTTCACCTATTTTTTTTTTTTTTTTCCACTTCAAGATGATTTTAACATTTTGTACACAATAGAATATAATATTTTTATCAAATATTTCAAGTTGTGGTTTTATTCCTGAGAATTTGGCACCAAAATAAATCCCACTTTCTTTCTTTTGTGTCTGTATTTAACCACTTGCCGACCGCATATACTGCGGCGGTCAGCCCCGGCCAGGCAAAGTGACGTATGGGTACGTCACTAGCCTGTCACTGGCTTGTGAGCCAATAGCGGGCGAGCGCGCGCCCGCCACGGCTCGTTCACGGAGGAGTGCGTGCGTGTGACCGGCGGACCCGATGTCCGCCGGTCACTCGGCGATCGTCGGTAGAGAGGGAGAAAGGCAGGCGGCTAATGTAAACAAGCCGCCTGTCATTCTCCCCTGTGTAAAAATGGAGATCAGGCGGTTCTACTATGTAGAACCGTTGATCTCTGTTTTTACAATAGTAGACATGTCCCATCACAGTTAGAAACACGCCCCTAGGACACACTTAACCCCTCCCTCTCCAATACAGTTAACCCCTTCCCTGCCAGTGTCATTTTTACAGTAACAGTGCATATGTATAGCACTGATTACTGCAGTAATGTCACTGGTAACCCCAAAAGTGTCAAAAATGTCAGTCAAGGGTCCGATCTGTCCGCCGCAATGTCGCAGTCCCGCAAAAAAAATCGCAGATCGCTGCCATTACTCGTTAAAAAAAAACACCAAAAATGACAAAAATCTTTCCCTTTGTTAGTAAACGAGATAACTTTTGCGCAAACCAATCAAAATATGCTTTTTGCGATTTTTTTTTTTTTTTTTCCAAACATAGGTAGCATAAAACAAAATGGCCGAAAATGTTAAAAAATTTTGATTTTTACATTTTTTTGGGGGGGAATTCCATATAAAAAAATGTGAAAAATATTGTTATTTTTGCAAAATTTATGCTCTTTTTTTTTTGTTTATAGTGCATGATCAAAAAATCGCACAGGTGATCAAATACCACCAAAAGAAAGCTCTGTTTGTTTAGGTACAGCGTCGCACGACCGCGCAATTGTCCGTTAAAGTCACGCAGTAAAAAAATCGCAAAAAAACCCCTGGTCAGGAAGGGGGTAAAATCTTCCGGGGCTTAAGTGGTTAAAATTAGGGGTGTGGTGCAATTATTACCAAAGCGCATTTCTATGAGATTCTACACTATATTATATATCAGAACTGAAGATTAAAGCTGATATACTGTACATACTGGAAGCAAAGCATAGTTGTACTCAATAATTATGTTTTAATCCATTTACATTGTTGTGTACCAGCCCACCCTTTTAGTAATCTATTAGTTTGAGAACCCAACTTGTATTTGAGAAAATCATTTTCCAAACACACCTACTGCAGGCTCCTTTTACTTGCAATTCATGTAGAGATTTTTGGACGGGTTATTCATGTACATTCTTTGAATGGACAAATGTCGTTCGAAAATGTCACTTGCTTTTAACATTCAATTTTAACCTCTTCCCGCCTGGCTTATTGAAAATGACGACCAGCCTGGAGCACTGTTATTCTGGTAGGACGTCCCACAGGTCGCGCTTTGGAGCGATCTGTCACCCCCTATGTCCATCGGACATGGAAGATGACCGATCACTGTACCGGTGTTCCGTGAGAATTACCTACCCGTGAGAAAAACCTACCCTTCGTCACTTCCGGTTCTCGGCACTGTATGTAAAGCAGCGGTTACATTAAAACAGCTGTGCTGAAATACGAGTCATCTCCGCTCCTGTGCCTGTCACTTCCCTGATCTCGAATAGTAAATATAAAAGCGGCGGCGGGTGTATGAAAACATTAATCACGGAGCCGAGAGACGCTTTTATATTTACTTGCCGAGAGCAGGGAAGTGACAGGCACAGGAGCGGAGATGACTCGTATTGCCGCACAGCTGTTTCATGTAACCGCCGCGTCGGTAGGTTTTTTTCACGGTACACCGTGATCGTTTCATGCTAGTGCGCATGCGCACTAGTAAGCTCCTCAGTTCTTCTATTAGGTATCCGGGGCTCTGAGCATGCGCACAGCTGCGCTGCTCAGCTGTTTCTGCCCGGAAGTGACGAGGGGTAGGTTTTTCTCACGGGGTAGGTAATTCTCACGTTACACCGGCCTGCTGCCGGTACCATGTGACCGCTGTGGCCAATCACAGCAGATCACATGACAGTTGTACACAATGAGAGACTTTGATTCATGCCTTTTCATTGTGTGCTATTGTGATGAGCTCTGTGATTGGTCACAGTCATCACATGGAACACACAGGTCCAGTAACAGCCCATCTGTGCCATGTGAATAACTGTGGCTAATCACAATAATAAATGAATAGTTTTCATTCAGAAAAAATGTTGCTTTTAACTCTAAAATTCAGTTCTAAACAACTGTAGTGTGTATAAAGGAAAAAAAAATCCTGATTACCTCCCCAGAGTAATATTGTAGTAGCACTTTCTTGCTGCTCTGGTCACTGTATGTAAAAAAAAGAAAACAAATGTAATAAATAATATTGAAAAAAAAAAACTATATATATATATATATATATATATATATATATATATATATATATATATATATATATATATATATATATATATATATATATATATATATTTTTTTTTTTTTTTTTTTTTTCTTTTCTTTTTTTTTTTTTTTTTTTTTTTTTTTTTTTTTTTTTTTTTTTTACATACGGTCACCAGCCAGTGTCCCTGATCACTGACACACCAGTTATATGATGATGCTTTACTGCACTGATAACAGTATGTAAAAAAACATTTACATTTTTTATTTTTTTTTCATTTCCAATAAAAATTATAACTTAAAAAAACTCATCATGCCACTTTCTAAATACCTTGGACTGCCTACTTTCCAAAAAGGAGTAATTTCGGGGATATTTGTACTGTCCTGGAATTTTCAGGCCTCAAGAAATCAGAAAGAATGACAGTACATCAGGATTGGTTAAAATGTAGATGGTGCTGCGCAATTCCTAAAGTAAATGCATGTGACACGTGCGCTCCAAATCAATAGAACAATTATAGCGTCAAACCTGAATCAATCCATGTTACATAAAATCTTAAGTGCACCAATATAAAACAAGTGTTGGTATTTGCTAAAAAATAATAAGGCAGTCCCAATGTGATGAAATCAATATACACAAAGTTCACTTAAGTCAGGCATGTCCAAAGTCCGGCCCGCGGGCCAATTGCGGCCCCCAGGCTGCTTTAATACGGCCCCACAGGTAATTTGAAAAAAATACATTGGCATCATTCATGACTTTTTTTGCTGCCATCATTAATCATCATCAGTGGGTTCATATAGCGCTTATATGTGGTTAACCCTTGTGTGACAGATTAGGGAACACGCATGCTCCGGATTGAGATGAATACATTGTAAAATCTTAGTTAATGTCAGTTGGTCTAAATCAGTTATCAATATACTTGGACACAACATGTCTACTTTATGTTCCTTTTCATATTTTTTTTAACTTAAATGTTGACAGACAACCTTTATTACCAATAATATGTAATGTACTTTACAATGTTCCCGACATATATTTCAGCTTCCTGGATTTTTTTTTCATCTGGCCTTCAGATATGAAAGGCAGAGTGATTTAACACCTGTTTAGATTTGTCATCCATGTGACGAAATGAAAAGTATGCCGTATGCAATTAATTTTGCATAAAATAGGTAATTTGGATTTAATTTTAATGGTCCAAAGAATGTCAGGCAAAATGGTCGGCCCTCACGCATGTTCACTTCATTAAATCTGTCCCTCTTTGAAAAAAGTTTGGACACCCCTGACTTAAGTGATATGCTCTCCTTTTTCTGTGGGGGGGGGGGGGACACTATGCTTCCACCCAAACACCTCGGTGCTCACAGAACTCTCACCTTACTCCTAATTACTCCCCAATTTTTGCTCTTGCTGTAAGCCTGATTTCAGCTTTCATCTGGAGAGTGGGGGTTTTTGGTAGTTGCATCTGATCAGCTGAGAAATAACTTCCTGGCTTTTCTATTTTGGGACATTGTATGTCATCAAACTTTCTGCCCCTTTGATGAAGTGAAGTGTAAACAGGCCTTTACTCCTAAGATGGACATTATTTCTGTGGTTTACCCATATATTGCTTCATCTTAAAGGAGTTGTAAAGTCAGAAGGTTTTTTTTTTATCTTAATGCATTAAGATAAAAAGCCTTCTGTGTGTAGCAGCTTCCCCAGCACCCCCTAATACTTACCTGTGCCCCCTCTCTGTTCAGCCATGTCCCTCTGCAGTTCGAGACTCTCCCTCCTGATTGGCTGAGAAACCGCAGCGGCACCATTGGCTCTCATGGCTGTCAATCAAAGTCAGCCAATCAGGAGAGAGAGGGCGTGCCCGAACGGTAGCCCCGTGTTGGAATGGACATGGAGCTGCAGCTTGGCTCAGGTGCCCCCATAGCAAGCTGCTGGCTGTGGGGGCACTTGTCAGGAGGGAGGGGCCAGAAGCAGCGAAGAGGAGAATCCGGGCTGCTCTGTGCAAAACCAACTGCACAGAGGAGGGAAGTGTAACATGTTTATTTATTTTTTTTTTTTGCAAACAGTACTTTACAATCACTTTAATTCTGCCATATGTAACTTTTTTATAGGTAGTTACACTGCGTGAGGAGGAGCACAAACTGCAGATCGCCTTCTCAGAGCTGGAAATGAATCTGGAGGAGCAGCAGCAGCTGGTGTACTGTTTGGAGGTGGCACTAGAACGGCAGCGCTTGGAAATGGATCGCCAGCTCACTATGCAGCAGAAGGAACATGAACTAAACATACAACTCCTGCTGAAGCAATGCCAAGGTATGCTTTTGTCTTTATATACTTTGTATGTGATAAACAATATGGGTAATATTAATTAGAATATGAGCTGTGTTCTTATATTGACCGTATTGTACTCATTTCTGCTCTTTCTGACTGTTGCGTTAAAGTCGAACTATATGCAAAACTTTTCTTGGGATAGTGTAAGGGAGGGTTATAACCCCTGTCAGATTTTTTTCACTATCTGTATTCCATTGTGGAGATTTCCTTTCACTTCCTGTCCCATAGCCAAACAGGAAGTGATGGGAAAGCCCTGCAAATTAGGGGGAATTCTTTGGGGACCCCCAAGTCACCAGAACTAATGTCCCCCTTTGAAAGATTTCCCCTGTATTACTTTTCTGGGGACATCCTAAACTTTGTGATTTTTTTCTTTTACTTTCACTTTCAATGATAATGGTAAACAGGACAAATAGAGAGGGGAATTTTAACGGGAGCACAGACGGCAATAACAACTGACAGGAGTTCTAATCCCTCTCCACGCTATCCAAAACTTTAAAATAATGTTTTGCCTTTTAGTTCTACTTTGAGGCTGATTTTTAGGCTCTTCACACCTAGGCTATTTGAATCGCGGGCAGAATGACCACATTTCTCTCCGCGATTCTAAATCGCAGCAAAATGTGGGATGCAGTTGCGATGCCATTACTTCTTAACCACTTAAGCCCCGGAAGATTTTACCCCCTTCCTGACCAGGGGGTATTTTGCGATTCGGCACTGCGTGACTTTAACGGACAATTGCGCGGTCGTGCGACGCTGTACCTAAACGAATGTGACGTCCTTTTTTTCCCACAAACAGAGCTTTCTTTTGGTGGTATTTGATCACCTGTGCGATTTTTTGATCATGCGCTATAAACAATAAAAGAGCGTAAATTTTGCAAAAATAACAATATTTTTCACATTTTTTTTATATGAAATTCCCCAAAAAAATGTAAAAATCAAAATTTTTTAACATTTTCGGCCAATTTATTTTATGCTACCTATGTTTGGTAAAAAAAAATCGCAAAAAGCGTATTTTGATTGGTTTGCGCAAAAGTTATCGCGTTTACTAACAAAGGGAAAGATTTTTGTCATTTTTTTTTTTTTTTTTTAACGCGGTACTGCGACATTGCGGCGGACAGATCGGACCCTTGACTGACATTTTTGACACTTTTGGGGTTACCAGTGACATTTCTACAGTAATCAGTGCTATACATATGCACTGTTACTGTAAAATTACACTGGCAGGGAAGGGGTTAACTTTATTTGAGAGGGAGGGGCTGTGTGTGTCCCTAGGGGCGTGATTCTAACTCTGATTGGCTGTGGCTTGAGCTGTAGGAACAGTGATCAACGGTCCTACATAGTAGAACCGTATGATCACTGTTTCTACACAGGGGAGAATGACAGGCGGCTTGTTTACATCAGCAGCCTGCCTTTCTCCCGCTGCACCGACGATCGCCGAGTGACCGGCGGACATCGGGTCCGCCGGTCACACGCGCGGGGGGGTCCGTGACCGCGCCACGGGCGGCGCGCGCTCGCTCCCCAGAGCCTCACAGGCTACTGACGTATATATACACGTCACTTTTCCTGTGAGGGGCTGACCGCCGCAGTATATGTACTTGCGGCGGTCGGCAAGTGGTTAATGGCACCCCAATAAATCGTGGCAACATACAAAGCTTGTCGCCTGAAAAGGAGCAGGAGCTTCTTTTGGGTGAAAGCCTCGCACATTGCCATTTGCCGCGATTGCAGTGCCATTAAGAAGCAATTTAAATTGTGAATGGAGCCTAATGGGAACACACTTATGCTGTGGAGTTGATTAAGACCCCTTTCACACTGAGGCGCTTTTCAGGCGTCTCTGCGCTTAAAAAAAAAAAGTGCCTGAAAAGCTCACAAAATGATTTTCATTAAAATCAATGAATGCTTTCACACTGGGATGGGGCGCCGGCAAAGCGGTAAAAAAAGCACCTCAAAAGCGCCCCCCCTCCATTAAAATAATTGAGAAGCACCTCAAAATGGTACTTTTGAGTCACCACTAATGCTTGAAAAGTGCCGCAAAAGCGCCCTGAGTTTTATGGGCAGTTTTCAAGGGCCTCAGTGTGAAAGGGGCCTAACTAACTAGAGAGTGCAAAATCTGGTGCAGCTTTGCATGGTAGCCAATCAGCTTTTAACTTCAGCTTGTTCAATTAGGCCCTGACAGATAAAATAAAAACTGGAAGCTGATTGGTTTCTATGCAGAGCTGCACCAGATTTTGTACTCTCCAGTTTTAGTAAATCATCCGTGTGTGTCTGGTTATCATAGCGTTCCACTCTGAATTCAGTAGAACCAACACATAAAAGCAGAAGATTTTATCAGCGGAAAGGTAGAAGAACATCACAGAAACCAGTGCGCTGAATCTTTACATTGATGCAACATACTTTATAGACACTTCTGCCAAAATTCAAGCCATGAGAGGCTTTGGCTGTTGGCGCCATTCAGACTCAAAAAAGTTGTTTTTTTCAATTGACATTAACATTGTTTAACCACTTGCCGACCGCCGCAAGTACATATACTGCGGCGGTCAGCCCCTCACAGGGAGATTCCTCTGTCTGCGCTGTTTAGCGTGAATAGAGAAATCCATTCGATTTATTTTATTCAGCCTGTGCATGGCTAGCCTAAAGTGTTTGTAAACCCTTTCATATACCCAATGAAGTGACTTGCCTCAGGTGATACACAGAGATGAAACAAGTTCTCCTAAAAGAGTTGTACCTGTTTATCTACAGACGTCTTTCTTCTACAGCTATTCAAAGTGCAGAATTTACACAGGATCTCTCCGCTCTGAAAAGCAGGGGGCGGAGAGCTGAAGTTATACCAGTGAGGAGAGCTGATTGGAGGGAATATCCCCAATCACACAGCACACACAAACAGTTTAGGCTGTCGATCAGCTGGAGGTCCCTCCCCTGTGACCATTTTTTCTCTTGCGGTCAGGAAAACTTGTCAGAAGGGATTTATGGTTATAGCAGAGGAACAAGGCAGCGGACAGAAATGACACTTAGTGCTCCTATTTGAGACAAGTAAACATTAAAGAGGGATATGCTTTGTTCATATTTCATGCCTGAAATTTGCAACTGGGGAGCGCGCCGCCGCTCCCCAGAGCCTCACAGGCTAGTGACGTACCGATACGTCACTCTGCCTGTGAGAGGCTGACCACTGCAGTATATGTACTTGCGGCGGTCGGCAAGTGGTTAAAGCGGTAGTATCCCCTGAGTACACAAAAAAAAAAAAAACCTGCTAGACAATGGCATAATGTGCTAGTATGCATCGCATAATAGCACATTATGAAATACTTATCTAAGAAGGAAGCCCCCACACGGTCGCCCAGACACCGCTAAGGGAGCTGTCATGTTCCCTCAGCATCTCTTTGGGGTTCTGCGGCTCCGGCGCTGTGAGTGGCCGGAGCTGCGAGGATGTCACTCCCGCGCATGCGCGCAGGAGTTCACTTTGCGGCAAAGAGCTCTGAAGGTTCGTCGGACCCTCAGTACATTCGCCGCTGGTGTCAGTGGCTGCATGCAGGGTGAATATCTCCTAAACCGTGCAGGGTTAGGAGATATTAATTTTACCTACAGGTACGCCTTATTATAGGCTTACCTGTAGGTAAAAGTTAAAAAGCGGAGTTCTCTTTTGTGTGTGTCCCTTCTGTTTCCGGGTGCTCCCCCCCGCCTGTTTGTGGTGGTCGGGGATGCCCGAGGGACACTGGTCGGGGTTGCCGCACCAGGGGAGGTCTGATGGAGGCTGTTTCTCCCCTCCCCCTGCGGTGGGCCCCGACCTGAAGCTCCCTTGGGTGGCGTTGACATCCTTTTAGGACTCACTGCATTTGGAGCTGCCTGACGTGCACAATACCCGGCAGGCCACCCCTTACTTTATTTTTGTTGAATGCTGGTATATTGCACTATTATCTGTTGATAGATGTTGCTCCTTTTTCTATTGTTACCTGTACCACAATGCACTTATATGCCCCCAGGAGTATGGCACTGTTTGGCCATTACCCCTCCCCTGCACTTTTGTTGTTCTTGTCAATTTTCTTGTATTCCTGTTAACTAAATAAAGATTCTTTAAAAAAAAAAAAAGGCTGTAGGGCACATGCTATAGTCTTTTCGGTTTCACTGAACCATTATTGACCATGGTCTGACTAGGATCAGTGTGATAAATCTCTACAAGGGTTTTACAATTTTAGGTTTTGAGTTGTGTGACGGTTCTCTTTCTAGAAATGGTTTGGGCTTTTGGTCTAAATTTGTTGACTTTTTTGTCTTTCAGACCAAATGGGTGAAGGATTAGCGGGAAGCAAAAGACAGTACGAAGGCAGGATCCATATGCTTGAGAAGGAGCTTAACTGGTACATGTGGGCTTATCAGGAGCTTAGTCAGAGACTGAACAAAATGGCCGTCCCTCCTCTGAATGCTGCCGGAATCCAAGTGAAAGGTATGAGTTTTAGGAGTCCTTGCAAGTAGCAGTTATTGTCTGCAGTTTGTTAATTCTATTTTTATTTATTATTTTCTCTTTTAAAGCTCCTCAAGGAGATGGCAGAGTTCATAATACTGACAGACACGTCTCCTTAGCTGGGTGTGCCGAAGAAAATAATAACTTGAACAGTCAACCACTTGCTGCAGAGCGCAACCTGAGACCTAGAGAGGAGTTGATGCATGTGCCATTACCACCCACATGGAGGCGCTCTTCCCTCCCTTCTGAAGAACAGGCAGGACTGGAAGAGCTAAGACATCGGGACACTATGAATGAACCACTGAATAATAGATTGATGCAACCAAATGATGGTGTTGGTCAAAGACCTGTTATGTACTTGCCCAAATCCCGGCGAGATGTTCGTAGATGTAATATAAGTGTCATGCCATTGATGTCTAACATGGAGATGATTGACGTACGAAGAAACCCACTGTAAGAACAGTTCTCACCCTGTTTTTGTCTCCAGCTAGGATGTTTCTAAAATGCACCAATCAGCCAAACACATAATGACCACCCACCATAACCTGCCAAGGCATTAACTCCACTAGACCTCTGAAGGTATCCTGTGGTATCTGGCACCAAACAGTAGCAGGTCCTTTAAGTTGGGAAGTAGGACCTCCATGGGTTGAACTTGTTTTTTCAGCACATCCCACAAATGTTCGATTGGAATGTGAGCTGGAGAATGTGGAGGCCAAGTCAACACCTCAAACCCATTGCTGTGCTCCTCAAACCATTCTTGAATTCATCAGACCAGGCCCCCTTCTTCCATTACAAGAAAACAAAAAGAGAAGGGTGCACTGACCTTGTGCATTACCACGTAAAAGTTTATTAAAAGCAAAGAAGGGTAGCGTACAATATACTCACAAACGTAGCATATGAACAAGCATATAGGAAATGGGCACCGCTCGCTTCCAGGACACTTCTCTACTGCTGGATAGCGTGATGGTGTCCTCAAAACCTGATGTGGCTAACGCGTTTCAAGGGAGGACCCTCTTCCTCAGATCCAAAATCGCCCTTCTTCCATTGCTCCATGGTCCAGTTCTGAAGCTCACCAGCCCATTGCAGGTACTTTTGGCTGTGGACACGGGTCAGCATGGGCACCCTGATCAGTCTGTGGCTCTGCAGCCCTATACCCAGCACACTGTTATGCACTGCGTGTTCTGACACCTTTCAATCTGGACTAGCATTTACTTTTTCAGCAATTTCAGCTCCAGTAGTTCTTCTGTTGGATCAGACTACACAGGCCAGCCTTCATTCCTCAAGTGCATCTGCTTTCAACACATCAACTTCAGGGACTACATGTTCACTTGCTGCCTAAAATATCCAACCCACTTTCAGGTGCCATTGTAATGAGATAACCAGTCTTATTCACTTTACCTGTCAGTGGTCATAATGTTGTGGCTGGTCGGTGTATCAGTACAATTGTAACCAGTCTAATTATCCATTGGGGGTGATTTACTAAAACTAAAGAGTGTAAAATCTGATGCAGCTGTGCATAGAAACCAAAAAACGAAAGAGCATAAAATCTGATGCAGCTGTGCATAGAAACCAATCCGCTTCAAGGTTTTATCGTCAAAGCTTAATGGAACAAGCTGAAGTAAGAATCTGATTGGCTACCATGTACAGCTGCACCAGATTTTGTATTCTCCAGTTTTAGTAAATCAACCCCATTGTGACTAATTCAAATGTATGTGTTTGAGCCCTGGTTCAAACTGATGCGTTGTGGGAAAGGCCTTAAATCCTGTGTATTTCCTACATCGCAATCACACTGTTTTCTGCGATCTGCTGTGGGTGTCAATTAAAATTTACGGACACCCCAAAAGCAGGTTGCAAGCGCAGTGCGTTTGCCTGAACCGGATGCATAAACACCCATGTGATCCGATTCCAGTGTGGCTATAAAAAAAAAAAAAAAGGTGCCTGCACCTTTTTGATGCAGATGCGGTGTGATTTGAGCCATCAAAAATGGTTGGGCTCAAATCGCACTGCACAGAATCGCATGTGATTTGCACAGG
Source organism: Pelophylax lessonae (assembly GCF_965119305.1). NCBI lineage: Eukaryota > Metazoa > Chordata > Amphibia > Anura > Ranidae > Pelophylax > Pelophylax lessonae. The sequence continues at coordinate 53,923,740 of NC_138771.1, read as the reverse complement.
AATACAGATTAGATTCCAGGGGTGCGATTCCTGTGCGATTCACATGCAGTTCCCAGTGTGAAACTAGGTTAAAGTGACTTTCACTTTAAAAAAAGGAAAACCCTGCTTGTATATATAAAGTCCAGGCAAATAAGGATGTTTTAGCACTTTCAAGTAGTATGAGAGTTTGCCCGCTCCCTTCCATTCCTCATGATTCTTATTGTCCCATTACTATCGTAGGCTGCCTAATGCCTCGTACACACGCATCGATTATTGGCCGGTAATTTTCAACCAACGTCCGATCGGCCGATTTTCGGCTTGTTAGTATGATGCTTCTGACAACCGACTCCGACTTTTCGTCCGAAAAAAATCTGGTGTGCAGGCTATAAAATTTTTGTTGGCCGTCAACACAACGGCCGATTTTCCGTCAGTCAGTACAGATTTCGGCAGACAAAAATCTGATGAGCAAGACTGGGCATGCTCAGAGAAGAAAAAACACAAAGAAAGCAATCCAACACATGACATCACTTCTGAAGTAGATTTTTGTTGGCCGAGAAAATTTGTGTGCAGTCTAGAGCACATTCCAACCAACAAAACACCACTGGACAAAAGACGGACGATCGGTCGGCCGATAATCGTTGCGTGTGTACGAGGCATTAGTTCCTGCTAAACACGGTTCCTGCTAAACCGGCTGAGATTTGAACCATTAACCAGTTCTGGACCGGAAGGATTTGCCCCCTTAGCGACCAGGCCATTTTTTGCAATTCGGCACCGTGTTACTTTAACGCAGGAAAATTGCACGGTCGTGCGAAGCTCTACCGAAATAAATTCAATGTCCTTTTTTTCCCACAAATAGAGCTTTCTTTTGGTGGTATTTGATCATCTCCGCGATTTTTATTTTTTGGGCGATAAACCAAAAAAAGAAAGACCATTTTGAAAAAAAAAAATATATATTTTTTGCACATTTGAAAAAAAAATTTAAAATCTAAAATTTTCATCCTTTTAGGCCAATTTGTATTCTGCTACATATTTTTGGTAAAAAAAACAATCACAATACGCATATTTTGATTGGTTTGAACAAAAGTTATCACGTCTACAAACTAGGGGAAAGATTTATGTCATTTTTATTTTTTACTAGTAATGGCGGCAATCTGCGATTTTTAGCGGGACTGCGACATTGCGGAAGACAGATTGGACCCCTAACTGACGTTTTTGACACTTTTGGGGGGACCAGTGACATTAATACAGTAATCATTGCTAAAAATATGCACTGTTACTGTAATAATGACACTGGCAGGGAAGGGGTTATCAAAGGGTTAATTGTGAGCCTAGGGGAGTGATTCTAACTGTGGGGGGAGGGGCTTGTGAAATTATCATAGAGACCTGTGATCCTATATAGAAGGATCACAGGCGCTCTGTGATGTGATCATTTCAGAGAGAACAACGGTCTGCTGTGTTTACAACATCTGTCCGTCCTTCTCTCTCAGCAGGGAACGATCGCCAGTCCCGTGGATCTGCATCCCCGCTGCCTAGTGGGGGCGGGAGCACGCCGCCAGCGACGCGTGCTCACCCCCCAGCACTACTTCTGCGAACTGACATACCCCTACGTCGGTTTGCGCCGCCTGAGCCTGCCTACCACAGTATAACTGCGGCGGACGGTCGGCAATTGGTAATGGGCCGGCTGAATGTACCAAATTGATCATTGGATAAACTTTGGTACAACCAGCCTAGCGGATTCTCTTGCAACTATTGCTAGCAGCTACTATAGCCGCTAGTGATAACCACTGTCTTCTCCCAGTGCGGGCGGCTTGACAATGGCCTGGCAGGAGGGATCCCCGCATTAGCACTGTCTGTGTTGATGGGGGAAGCAAGCTAATTTATTTCCTGATGCAGGAAAGAAATGCGCTCTGTGTATGGCCGACCTTACAGGCCCGTAGAAATATGTGGGTGGGGGTAAGCAAGCCCCCATATCCAGAAGTGTCAGAGCTTCTGCCCAATCAGAATGACCTGGATTTTGAGCATATTGGGGACAATAAACGCTGGTAAATGGATATGTAGGCACTTTGGTGGTCCCTACGCTCTATACCTGCGAGCTAAATGATTGTTTTTATAGGTGATTCAGTTACTTCAAAGAGACCCTGTAAACAACTTAAAGGATAGATTCACCTTTAGTAACAAGTTACACACCACTCCCATATTCGGGGTGTAACATGTATTATGTTACAAATGCACCAGTCTCTGCACCACAACCCCCCATCGTCGTAAGAGCTGAGCAGTTTGGCTGCGGGTTATTGTGGGTACGGGAACAGGTGTGATTCCTGCACCCGTACACTGCGGGCAAGTGTGACCCCGAGTCTTATGCCTCGTACACACGCATCGATTATTGGCCGTGAATTTTCGGCCAACGTCCGATTGGCCGATTTTCGGCTTGTTAGTATGATGCTTCCGACAACCAACTCCGACTTTTCGGCCGAAAAAAATCTGATGAGCAAGACTGGGCATGCTCAGAGAAGAAAAAACACACGGAAAGTAAACCAACACATGACATCACTTCTGAAGTAGATTTTTGTTGGCCGAGAAAATTTGTGTGCAGTCTAGGCACATTCCAACCAACAAAACACTACTCTGGACAAAAGTCGGCCGATCGGTCGGCCGATTATCGTTGCGTGTGTACGAGGTATTACTTGCTCGTTTTGTTCTTTTCACTTGTGTGATCACTTTGTGGAAAATTAAACCTGGCCTCAGAGAAGTACAAACCTTCATTAGAGATAATTTTTAGCCCCGAGTCACACTAAATGTGGCTTTGAAATTGCGCTACTTCAGCGCTATTTCAAAGCTGCAGGTCAATGCGATTTCATGTGCAGCTTGCCAATATCTGGGCAACTTCATGCACAAATAATGCAAATCACATTTAAAATCACCAAAAATATTGCAGGAACCTTTTCAAAATCGGGGAAAGTCAGAGTAGCACCGATTTTGAATGGTTCCATTGGCACAAAGAGGGTGCTACTTGGCATGCAGTTTTAAACTTTTAAATCGCATTACAAGTCGCACACTGCAGCCCCCCTAAATACTTACTTTAGCCGATCTTAGTACATCGCTGTCCACCTCTCCCTTCTCCTCCCTCCCTCCGCTGAACTCTGCGGCTCCCGCTGCTGTCAGTGAAATTCATTGACGAGGGAGCGGGGGAGGGCAGGGCAGAACCCTAGCGGCTTGCTAGGGATGTACTCGAAGGAGGAAAGGGCCTGGAGTGCCAGTGAGGGACCCGAGAAGAGGAGAACCAACTGCACAAAGTAACTGTAGCCGGTTTGTAAAAGAATAAAAAATGAACCTTCAATATTGCTCTTCCTGCCGACGTGGCGATATATATGCGGCCTCTCGGCGCATGGGCTTTAATGTAAACCCTTTCAGTACCCCAGTGGGGACCGGAAAGCTTGCGATGCATACATGTGATGGAGAGCTTTCCGATCATGTTACCACTGTGATAGCCAATCACAGTGATCACATGACCCGAATGCCCTCCCATTTCTTAAAGGGCTGGGAGGTGGTGACAGAAAGGGGTGAAGTCCACTACATGCCTGTTACAAAGTTTGTGCCTAGAAAGTGTGGAGGTGATGTTTCTTTTTTTTTATTAGCTAACTAAATTAGTTTTTAGGGGCTATTTTAGTACCCCATGGCAACCAGTCTGAAATTAAATTTGTTAGCAAACCACTCAGTCCAGTTTGCACTGCCTCAGAAAACTAGCCAATAGGATTGCACATATCTCAAAGCAACTTAAAGCCTTCGGCACCATTCACATATTGGCGTCTCGGATCGTGGGCAGAATCGCCACGGTTCTGCCTGCAATCCCTAATTATTACAAACCGCGGGACGCCCATGCGATTCCCCTGACTTGCAAAGGAACCCCAAACACGACGTGGTTTTGCCTTGATTGTCACCTGACGAATCGCAGTAAAATTACATTAACAGAATCGCGGGACGCATATTTTTTGGGGCGACAGGCATCCCGTGATTCTGTTTGCGCGATCTTACCGCGATTCGTCAGGTGAAAATCGCCGCAAAATCACACTGCATTTGGGGTGCCATTGCAAGCCACGGGAATCGCACGGGCGTCCTGCGATTTGCAACGATTCGGGATCGCAGGCAGAATTGTGGCTATTCTGCCCGCAATCCAAGACGCCAATATGTGAACAGAGCCTTAGAAAAACCTTAGAGTAGAACTAAATTTGCAACATGTTTGGTGGGCTGTCTTCATAGTGGTAAGTATGAATAGCATATTTTCACAATATGGCCACTTACCTGCCAAAGGAACTCTTCCAACACTGCTACAGTCACAATGTCTCTTGACGCTGGGTTCAGCGTCTTCAGCCATCTTGATTCGTTGGTGCGGGATAATGTAAATCCTGCACATATGTACAGAGAGTTATTTCATCTGTTATCCGGACACCAAGGCATGCCAGGAATGTACTCTGAGCTGCACATTCACAACACACAATAGCAAGGGCCTACCTGTCAGAAATGTTTCATAAAGAGGCTTTGGTTCCACTTGTGGTTGCAACTGATCAGTTGTATTACAGGAGTAACGTAAGACTGATAATATGTACATAAATTATATGTAATTAACGCCTTAACACTTACTGTTTCTGAAGTTTATAGTATAACATTCATAGCAAAAAACAGCTTTTGATTGCGCTTCATTCAAAACTTGTGCCTTTGGCAGCTGCAGAGTTTGTGTGCCGATTTTTTCCATGCACTCCATTCTGGAGTTCAAGCATCTGGCCATAACTCTAATTTTCAGTAGAGAATTCAAATACAAGCCATTAATATTTTCCTCCAGCGATTTCCATACAGAACTTGTACGTAGGTAAAGTCCCTCAGGTTGCTTTTTGAGCTGCAGGCAGTCCACAATTGTCTGTGGTTTTCTTGGGCCTGTTACAGGTTGTTTGCTGTTTTGCCCACCAACCAAGGCTGAAGACTTGCTGTCTTTCTCAATGAACCCCTAAGGCTCCTTTCACACTTGTGCGACTTGTCCTGCAACTTGGGACTGCAAAGTCGCATGACAAGTCGTACTCCATTATTTCCAGTGAGTACTGTTCGTATCTGTGTGACTTCAAGTCACAGCGACTTCAAAGTGGTCCCTGCACTACTTTGGTCCAACTTTGATGCGTTTTGAGGTCCAGAGACCTCAAGATTACACAGGCATTGCTTCAAGTCCAGTCAAAATCACGGTAAAATTTCATGACTTTTTAGGCCTTTAAGTGTGAAAGGGGCCTAAAAAAACCCCCAAAAATGCTAGTTTATACCTACATGAGCAAAAGCAGGGGTTCACTTTAAAGCAGATGATCTTAAAGTGGGAGCTCTTGTTACCCCCCCCCCCCCAAAAAAAATAATAGATGTCAGCAGGTACAAATACCGTAGCTGCTGACCTTTAATATGAGGACACTTACCTGTCTAGAGATCCAGCGATGTCCTCACCTGTTTCTTCAATTGGCTTTGGGTCCAGGGGCCAGCATCTTAGGTAAGGAAAACGAGTAGTGAAGCCTCGCAGCTTCACAGTTGGTTTTATACTGTGCATGTACGAGCTGTGCTGCCCCTTGTGAATGGGCCCACAGTCTTCTTGTCCAGAAGACTGTGGGCGAAGGGGGCCGAGCTTCTGCGCATATCGCCGTGGTGATCTGACCAGAAGTGGGTACCTGTCAAAACCAGGTACCCGCTCCCCACATATAGTCCCAAATGTGGCAGTGGAGGGGAGAGGTTGCAAACAAGTGGAACTGCCCCTTTAATTGATTTTTCAATAACTGGGGATTTGGTTGTATAATTGGATTCCTGAAATTAGCTGCAATTATAAGGTGGATTTTATGTCTATCTCACAGACTAGTGAGTGAGCACATCTTAATTATTTACCATCAGATTGCTATAAATACAGTCAGGTCCATAAATATTGGGACATTGACACAATTCTAATCTTTTTTGCTCTATACACCACCACAATGGATTTGAAATGAAACAAGATGTGCTTTAACTTCAGACTTTCAACTTTAATTTGAGGGTATTTACATCCAAATCAGGTGAACGGTGTAGGAATTACAACAGTTTGTATATGTGCCTCCCACTAGTTAAGGGACCAAAAGTAATGGGACAGATTAACAATCATAAATCAAACTTTCACTTTAATACTTGGTTGCAAATCCTTTGGAGTCAATTACAGCCTGAAGTCTGGAACGCATAGACATCACCAGACGCTGGATTTCATCCCTGGTGATGCTCTGCCAGGCTTCTACTGCAACTGTCTTCAGTTCCTACTTGTTCTTGGGGCATTTTCCCTTCAGTTTTGTCTTCAGCAAGTGAAATGCATGTTCAATCGGATTCAGGTCAGGTGATTGACTTGGCCATTGCATAACATTCCACTTCTTTCCCTTAAAAAACTCTTTGGTTGCTTTCGCAGTATGCTTCGGGTCATTGTCCATCTGCAGTGTGAAGCGCCGTCCAATGAGTTCTGAAGCATTTGGCTGAATATGAGCAGATAATATTGCCCAAAACACTTCAGAATTCATCCTGCTGCTTTTGTCAGCAGTCACATTATCAATAAATACAAGAGAACCAGTTCCATTGGCAGCCATACATGCCCACGCCATGACACTACCACCACCATGCTTCACTGATGAGGTGGTATGCTTTGGTTAATGAGCAGTTCCTTTCCTTCTCCATACTCTTCTCTTCCCATCACTCTGGTACAAGTTGATCTTGATCTCATCTGTCCTTAGGATGTTGTTCCAGAACTGTGAAGTCTTTTTTAGATGTTGTTTGGCAAACTCTAATCTGGCCTTCCTGTTTTTGAGGATCACCAATGGTTTACATCTTGTGGTGAACCCTCTGTATTCAACTCTGGTGAAGTCTTCTCTTGATTGTTGACTTTGACACACATACACCTACCTCCTGGAGAGTGTTCTTGATCTGGCCAACTGTTGTGAAGGGTGTTTTCTTCACCAAGGAAAGAATTCTTCATTCATCCACCACAGTTGTTTTCCGTGGTCTTCCGGGTCTTTTGGTGTTGCTGAGCTCACCGGTGCGTTCTTTCTTTTTAAGGATGTTCCAAACAGTTGATTTGGCCACACCTAATGTTTTTGCTATCTCTCTGATATGTTTGTTTTTCAGCCTAATGATGGCTTGCTTCACTGATAGTGACAGCTCTTTGGATCTCATATTGAGAGTTGACAGCAACAGATTCCAAATGCAAATAGCACACTTGAAATGAACTCTGGACCTTTTAGCTCCTCCTTGTAAATGGGATAATGAGGGAATAACACACACCTGGCCATGGAACAACTGAGCAGCCAATTCTCCCATTACTTTTGGTCCCTTAAAAAGTGGGAGGCACATATACAAACTGTTGTAATTCCTACACCTTTCACCTTATTTGGATGTAAATACCCTCAAATTGAAGCTGAAAGTCTGCAGTTAAAGCACATCTTGTTTGTTTAATTTCAAATCCATTGTGGTGGTGTATAGAGCCAAAAATAATAGAATTGTGTCCATGTCCCAATATTTATGGACCTGACTGTATTTAGTCAAGGAAAGTGACACAGTAGAGTGGGTACAATCCTTCTGTACACAGACCCAACACAAACAGGTAGTACATAGACTGCAATCCTTTGCTTTGAATATACATTGTAGAATACAGAATGCTGCAGTGCTTTTTAAAGACTAACTCCACTTTTGTTGAGTGAAAAAACAATCCCCTCTGGGTGATCTCTGTACATTACAAGGATTATAACAAACTTTGTTGCAGATTCCTACCTTTTGTTATTCTGAAGAAATCCCTGTTTGTCCATGAGGGAAGTGAATCTCATGGGAGTGGTTTCCTAATTTATAATCTGCTGCACTTGCAGGGCTCTGAGGGAAATTGCAGGGTCTGCATCCCTTTAGACGTGTTCCTATTGGGAGTATCTCACCAAAAATGACATTTTTGTTGCAGGGGATGCCAGAAATCTGAATTGTATATTAGTGCAGACTTCTGGGAGCCAATTACGCAGGAAATGTTTCCGGGGGACATTCTGTACACAGACAGGGCTGGGACAAGTGGTGCCCTGGACGCAAGGGTTTATTGCAGGGATGGGGGGTTGCCTAGACCCTAACCCTAAGGGAAGGGGGAGCGCGGTTTGGCATCTTTGTCCTGGTTGCTGGATGACCTTGTCTTGGCACTGCATTCAGTGTACAGAACCCCTCCAGGTGGCCATATTGCATTTTACAGCAAATTACAGAGTGGCAGATTGAAAAGGAAAGGTAATTTTTAATAACATTTAATTACAATATGACTTGTGTCGCAAAATTTTATTTTATTTTTTTGCTATTTTTTTTTTCCCCACGAAAGTGTTTACCCCTTAAATTCTTACTATGATGAGACCTTTTTATTACACCCTTGTAACCATTTTTGTAAACCACTCATTACTGATAAAACCTCATACACCACATATACTGTACACTAGTGTTTTCATAGAAGATATGCTACCTGATATATAATGGTTAGTAGTACCGGATCTCTTCAATCCCACCATAGCAAAGAGGACATCAGCCCTATGGCCATATTATTGTGGTCCTCCCTCTCTACTCCTTATACAGTTTTTTGCAGAAGCGAAGGAGACAACGGACGCTCCCTTTTGCTACTCATATGTTAAAGGAAGGGTACGTGGGGCATCTTCCTTTTATTTGATATGGTTCATCGAGTAAGTGCAGGCTAGATGATGGAAAAATACCCTTTCCGAAAATGTGTGATGATGCAGACTTATGCAATACTGTTAAAGCTCTTCGATGTTTTTCTGTCTTGAATACTTCAAAAAATGATTGAAACAGAAGATCTGCTACCTGCAGTAGGGGAAACGGCATGCTTGTATTATGAGGTTTAGATCTTTATTTGCTGTTGGAAAGTCTCCACCTCTAGGGAATAAGGTCCATACCTCTTGCCCTGTGATTACTGACCTAGAGTTCTTTGATAATGCAGAGTCCAGAATCTTTGACAGTTTATTACTGTATGGTATTCCAGGATACCCCTAACCACTTCTAAAACTGTCCCTCCTCCTTCTAACACCTATTCGTGTTTACCTGTTTAAGACCAGCCATTGACAGTTCGAATCTCAGCCAGTTCAGCAGGAACCGGCCAAGATTTGAACTGGGCAGGCTGAATATGATAAGTGGATTGATCAACCTGGGTAGAACCAGGCTGCAGGATTTTACATGCGATTATCACTAGCGGCTGGTATAGCCACTAGTTATAATCATGGTCTTCTCCCAGTGGGAATGGCTCCCCACCCCCTGCCAGGAGAATATAATGGCTCGGCGGGAGGGATTCTCTTGTCAGCACGGACTGTGTTGATGGGGGAATCGAGAAAATTTCTTTCCTGCAACCAAATTTGCTCTGTGTTGCCAGTCTAAAGGCCCGTACACACTTGACGGAAATCGGACGAAATATCCTCTGATTTTTCTCTCTTGCTCAGCGTTCATTACCGTTTTTAGTTGACAGTGCATAAATGTTCACAAAATTTCTCGTCTGATTTTTTTTTTTTTGGGGGACATTTGTTCCCAGACTTCATGGTTGTCAGCAACTTCAGATCATGCGCGGTCTTTCATATCCTGTTTTTCACGGACGTACTGCATACACCTTAAACGAAAATTGGTTGTCTGGGGATGGACAATAAACATTTTGGTGTTTGTCCGTCTGTTTTTTTCCGTTGAAAACGTCGGCATCGGCTGCTGAAAGTTGTGTACACACTAGCTGAAAATCGGACGATTTTACCTCGGATGGGAATTTTCGGCAGATTTTCAACTAGTGTGTACCCCACTTAAGAAATATGTACAAGGGGGTCTTCAAAAACTTTCCACGCTTTTATATTTTTGTTGTGAACGGTGAGGGCGGGGAGGAGTAGTAATTGGTTGTGTCTGACCGTTGGTAGGACTCAGGGAAAAATACATCAAAGTAAGGTGGCTATGTAGAAAAGTTATGTAATTTGTTTTTGAAATTCTAAATCGAGTAAAAAAAAAAGTGTGGAAACTTTTTGATAACTTCCCCGTATATACTATTTTCAGGCTGCTCCAATCTGGTCACATGATCCCCCTCTCCCCTGTGTCAGCCAGGTGCCGCTGCAGGGGAGAGGAGGGAGTGCCTACAACGGATGGGCCATTGAGGTCTATGGGTGAAATCACCACCCCAGGCTTTAATAACCGTTGTCAGAGCGTTCTCTCCTTTCCCCTGCAGCCACCACTGGCAGGCACAGGGGAGATCACGTGATGGGAGTGGCCTGAAAATGGGTAAGTATACAGATCGATTTTACACAAGGTAGTAAGAATAGGTGTTAGGAGGTGAAAGTGGACAGTTTTAGGGCTCTTTCACACGGGCAATCCGATCAGATCCGCCTGTCAGTTTTTTAGGCGGATCTGATCGGATCCTCCATGCAGCTCTATGAGGCAGCGGAGACACCTCCGCTGACACCCGCTGCCATCCGTATCCGATCCTATCCGTGAAATCTGGACGGATGGAAACCCTATTTTTCCACCCGTTCAGGGATCGGATCGGATGAGAGCGGACAGGCGGTCCGCTCTCTTCCGATCCCCCATAGAGAGCAGCGGGAGCTGTGACACCTCCCTCTCCGCACTGCAAGCGGAGACGGAGCTGTCATCCGCCGGCTCAGCGGGGATCGGCGGATCGATCCCCGCTGAGCAGCACGGATCCGCCTACGGAGGCGGACCATGTGAAAGAGCCCTTAAGAGTAGTTCGGGGTTATCTCAAGATTCCACATAAAAGGAAACCTGTACTGAGGCTGCTGTTACTGAACTTTTCTTGTGACAATGATTGTTGCCTGGCTATCATGCCAACCCTCTGGCCTTAATACTATTTGTGTCACTGACCAGAAATATACCTGCAATTATGAACTACTGACAGCCGCAAGCTGTTGGCAGGTCAATGAGTCAACCTTGAAGTCAGAGACTGCCAGGCAGCTAGCATTTTTCAGAAGCTGTGCAAATATGGCATCCTCTTTTCTCTCAGTACAGGATTTTATTAAAGTAAACCTCTCAAGTGCCAAGTAGGGACTGCCATTGTTGACCCCGTTCATAAAATGCTAGATGCCTGACTGTTGTTGTAACCTGACTTCAATATTTCGAGTCACTGACCCAGAATATGCAGCTCAGGAAAGGCCTTATCTGTATGCTATTTCCAGATCAGTAAACACAGGTATACAAGTGAGAGGGTCAGGATGTTAGCCAAGCGACTTGCATTTTCATAAGGGAATGTCAGCAATGGCACTCTCCATGTTTGTAATGACACTCCAATGAGCTGAGAAGCCGAACTCTCCACCTGCAAAAAAATGTTTTTCTAGTATACAGATTAAATAAAAAGATGTGCGTTGCTAACGATAGATAAAAGCACATTATTGCATTGTATAGATATTTCTGGATTCACCTATGCAGTCATTTTAGTTTACATGTACATATGTATTTTTTTATGCCTGTAAATTACTTTTTATACATTTTTGGTATTTTTGTAATATTGAATGACATTAAACTTCTATTTAAGTACTCTACCGTCTGGATTCCAATGTGTGTGTGTGCGTCCTTTTGTAAACTATTTTCTTTCACAGCTAATGTACTGCAAGCCATCCTATGGCAGAAGACATTATGGCTAGGTTTACACACGGCAGCGTTTGCTGCTTTTCTGGAAAACGTTCTGCCCCTTTCACACATACAGTTCATCAGTTCAGTCATGTCAAAACGTATCCGTTTTTTCATCCGGTTTTTATTTTACATCCACTACCAATGAAAAACGGACCGTTTGTACGTTTACATCCATTTTTCGTCCGATCCGTTTTTTTTGACAGATGAAAAATAGGGCACTCATCCGTTCCAAAAAACGGACATTGACAGAAGCGGATGAAAACGGATGTTAGCGGATGATCATCCGTTGTCATCCGTTTTTACATAGAGATGAATTGATGTTCGTTTTTCATCCGTCCACAGATGGATGAAAAATGGACAAACGGACCATATGTGTGAAAGGGGCCTAAGATAGGAGCTCTGGTTACAGAAAATAGGTAAATCATGTCAATTATCACACATTGCTACAAGCAAAGGACAATATCACGAGATCACCACATCGAAAGGAAGGGACCCCGACGCGTTTCGACCTGTACAGTAAGGTCTTCCTCAGGGGGTATGTGATGTCTATACAAAACATTGTACAATTAGAGACATAGTTTTACATCCAATGTAGTACAGTAAATGTAAAACTTTACCCTATGAGTGATGGATGACTAATAGCCACAAACCATTTCCATGGCTAAAAAGATTCTCCCGAAGGAGAGAGGGTTTCTCCCATGTTCCCAGAAAAGGGCCGGTGGGATGCACACCCGCCTGCAAGGAGTCACACCTAGGGCTCACCATGCGGGGACAGAACATCTGTCTATAGGAAGAAATTATTCATTAAATACAATTTGCAGCAAAGGAGCCAAATATTGTAGGCTGTGTGGATGTAATATAGGGATGCTGGTGGGGGGGATGGGAAGGAGGGAAAGAGGAAGGGAATGTGGGGTGGGGGGGGGAAATGTCCCCTCCATATCTCCTGTTGTAAACCTGTGAATGACGCACTACTATGCTGCAACCATGTGGCCTTGAGTGACACACGGAAATGATACAAATCCTCCTAGGTATGTTGTACCTGACTATCTGCAGTCTTCTCTCCTCTACATCTGTTCAAAGTCCAGAATTTATAAAGCTTGTCTGAGCTTTCAGAAAGCAGGGGGCGGAGAGCTGTTATTACACTCTGCAGTGCTGTATTGCAAAAAATGGTCTGGTCATGAAGGGGGGTAAATCTTGTGGAGCTGAAGTGGTGAAAGGGCCAGGAGACAGCGGTGAGAAGGGGTTGATAAAGTAGTAATTAATAAAGTTCTGCATTATGGGGTCGGTCTGTCCTGTGTGTGTCTCTTCCGTGCTGAGCACTATTGATCATTGGAGACCGGCAATGGTTGTTCTTCTAGGGGAATGTTCAATCCAGCCACCCTGCAGTGATTTGTTTGAAAATCACTAAGCGCTATTAGGCCTCTGTGATTGTGGAGTCTGGGGAGGCATATCCATGGAGGGATGCACAGACCTCTACAGGCTAGACAATGGCACCCTGACTGCCATTAGGTATCAGATGACCTCTTTGGACCCATTGTCAGACCCTACACTGGTGCAGTGGGTCCTGGGTTTCTTCTGGTGCACAACAATGCCTGGCCCCATGTGGCGAGAGTATGCAGCCAGTTCCTGGAGGATGAAGGAATTGATACAATTGAATGGCCCCCACGCTCGCCTGACCTAAATCCAATAGAACACCTCTGGGACATTATGTTTTGGTCCACCTGACGCCAGGTTGCACCTCAGTCTGTTCAGGAGCTCAGTGATGCCTTGGTCCAGATCTGGGAGGAAATATCCCAGGACACCATCTGTGGTCTCATTAGGAGCATCCCCCGATGTTGTTAGGCATGCATACAAGCACATGGGGCCATACAAACTACTGAGTACTATTTTGAGTTGCTGCAATGAAATTTCAGCAAAATGGACTAGCCTGCTGCATCATTTCTTCACTTTGATTTTCGGAGTGTCTTTGAATTCAGCCCTCTGTAGGGTGATAATTTTCATTTCCATCAAACAAAGTGGCTTCCTTTCCTTCTAACACATTCGTGTATTAGTGTGTGTATATAAATATATATATATATACAGTATATGAAGCTCTGTGATTCACATTGGTAATTATGGTGGAAGGAGGGGATTATTATGTGCAGTGCCGGGACAAAGTCATCTAGAGCCCAGGGTGAAAATGCCAAACTGCGATAGCCTTGGTACGCCGATCTGGTTCTGCTGGTCGCCGACGTTCCTTAGAAGCTTCCTCTCAGAAAGGATCTGCTGTCCCAAGGACCGATCTTCCATCTTGCTTTACAGTCGCTGGTTTTGACGGCTTGGCAGTTGAATGGCAGGTGCTGATGGATAGAGGTTTGTCTGAGTCTGTGATTTCAATGCTGTTAAAAGTTGGGAAATCGACTTCTAAGATCTACCATCATACGTGGAAGATGTACATTGCGTGGTGTGAGTCTCTTGGGGTTCATCCTTGTTCTTTTTCTGTGGCTCGGATCTTGACCTTCCTTCAATGTTGAGCAGAAACTGGCCTTGAGTACGATCAAGGGCCAGGTGTCAGCCTTAGTGGTCTTCTTTCAACGGCCCTTGGCCACATACTCCCTGGTGCGTACTTTTCTTCAGTGAGTTCGGCACTTGGCTTCTCCAGTGCGGTCTCAGTTACTGCCTTGGGACCTTAATTTGATGTTCTGTCCTCCAGAAGCCTCCTTTTGAGAATCTTCAGGAGATTCCCCTGTTTACACTGCCACAGAAGGTGGCCTTTTTGGTGGTTATCACAGGGTGTCGGAATTGGAGGCATTATCCTGTCGTTCACCTTATTTGGTGGTTCACAGAGATAAGGTGGCTCTTCGCCTCTGTACGTTGTTCATTCCAAAGGTTGTCTCTGATTTTCATTTGAACGAAGACGTGTTGCCTTCCCTGTGTCCCAGGCCAAAACATCCAAAGGAATTTGCTTTGCATGCCTTGGATGTGGTCTGGGTGATTAGGCTGTACCTGGCAGCTACGAAGTCTTTTAGAAAATCAGACTCACTATTTGTGCTCATGGATGGGCCTCAGAAAGGGTTGTCCGCTTGACCTTTCCAGATGGATCAAACGTTGGTTCAGGCCTATTCCATCAAGGGTCAGGTTCCTCTTTTCCCTGTGAAGGCACATTCTACTCGGGTACTTAGTGCCTCCTGGGCCTTCCGTCATCAGGCATCAGTGACGCTGGTTGCAAGGCGGCCACCTGGTCATTGGTGCATACTTTCACAAAGTTCTATAAAGTGTTGGCATCTGCGGATGCTTCCTTTGGCCGCAAAGTTTTGCAGGCTGCTGTTTAGAGGACCTGGTCCTCTTTGAGGGTGTATTGTTCTTTTCAGGTGGGCTTCAGTTGTTTTGGTTGAGCTCCTGTTTACCTGGTTGGCTATAGTTTAGCCTTGGGAATTTATTTTTCGCTGTTCCCACCTCTCATGTTTAACACTGCTCTTGGGACGTCTCAATGCTTAAGAAGATCAGGAGCTGTGCCAATCAATGAAGGAAAGAGAAAATGGGATTTTTGACTTACCATAAAATCCATTTCTCTGATGTTCATTGACAGACACAGCATCCACCCCTCTGTGGAGTTGTAATTCTTCTGACACTGCTTGTAACAAAACTGAGTACCTATAGCAGAGAGAGGGAGCATACCCCCTGGGACTGCCCATAGGTGTAGCCAGACTTTTTTTCTGCTTATTGTCCTAGTCCTGTAGGGGGCAGTATAACCCAAAGGTTAAGGAGATCAGAAGCTGTGTCCATCAATGAACATCAGAGTAATGGATTTTACGGGGAAGTAAAAAATCCAATTTTTTGTGATACGGCACTGCGTTATTTTAACTGACAATTGCGCTGCACCCAATAAAAAGGAATTTCTTTTTTTTACCACACATATAGAGCTTTCTTTTGGTGGTATTTGATCACCTTTTGCGCTATAAACAAAAAAAGAGTGACAATTTTGAAAAAAAAAAACTATATTTTTTACTTTCTGCTTTAAAACATATCCAGTAAAAAAAATTAGAAATCAAATTTCTTCATCGGTTTAGGCCAATATGTATTCTGCTACATATTTTTAGTAAAAAAAAAATCCCAATAAGTATATATTGATTGGTTTGCGCAAACTATGGGATATTTTTATGGGATGTTTATTTTATTTTTTACTAGTAATGGCGGTGATCAGCAATTTTTAGCAGGACTGTGAAATTGCAGAGGACAAATCGGACACCTGACACTTTTTTGGGGACCAGTGACATTATTCCCGTGATCAGTGCTAAAAATATGCACTGTTACTTTATTAATGACACTGGCAGGGAAGGGGTTAACATCAGGGGCGATCAAAAGGTTAAATATGTCCCTAGGGGGTAATTAATAAGGCCCCTTTCACTTTCAGATTCGCCTTTCAGTTTTTCATGCAGATCTGAACGGATGCCCCATGCATCTCTATGGGGCATCGGATGTCAGTGGAGACATGTCCGCTGACATACGATCCGATCCAGTCCGTCAAATCTGGACGAATGGAAACCCTATTTTCCATCCGCCCAGCGGATCGGATGAGAACGGACAGACGATCCATTCTCATCCGATTCCCCCATAGAGAACAGCGGTGTCCTGACAGCTGTCTCCGCACACAGAGCGGAGACACAGCTGCCATCAGCCTGCTCAGTGGGGGATCAGCGGACGGACCCCCATGTGTGAAAGGGGCCTAACTGTGTGGGGGATGGTCTGACGGGGGGAAGACCAAGATCCGTGTTCCTGTTTAGCAGAAACACAAGATCTCCATCTTCTCCCCTGACAGAACAGTGATCTGCCTTGTTTACATAGGCAAACCGCCGCTCTGTCTGCTTCGGGAACAATCGGCGGGTCCCAGCAGACATTGGGTACGTCAGACCTTCTGATTGGCTTCCACTGTGTCTGATCACAGCGGGAGCCGGTCGCCATCGGTGCGCGCCCCAGACCAGGAAGGGGAAGCGACGTACAGGTAAGTCACTTCGAGCAGCCGGCCACCCTGCCGCAGTAAGTTTGCGGTGGGCGGTCTGGAAGCGGTTAGTGCAAAAGCTAAATAAGGTTAAACCTACTCCTACCCCCATTCTAACCCGGTAAAGGAAAGATCCCTATACTTATCCATTCTGAAGACACGTCAGTCCCACACTGAGCTGGCAGCGGTGGCTTCTGTGTGCAGGAGGGGCAATCGACAACTGATGCCCCATAGTAAGTCTATGGGTGACCTCATCTCCTAGCCAGGGATCCTCAAACTACCACCCTCCAGCTGTTGCAGAACTACACATCCCATGAGGCATTGTAAAACTCTGACATTCACAGGCATGACGGGAATTGTAGTTCCCGAACAACTGGAGGGCCATAGTTTGAAGACCCCTGTCCTAGGCATTTCCTAGCTATTGTCGACTTTCTCTCATGCATGGAAGCTGCTGCTGGAGACCGGAGCAGCTTCAGAATATGTAAGTATAGCAATCTTTCCTTTTACAGGGACAGATAGAATAACTTTAGAATGGGGGGGGGGGGGGGTGTAATGACTGGAATGCTACTTTAAGTTTTACATAACTCAGTAGCACATTTGGGGACCCAATATTACAGGTGATTTACTTTTACAAATAAAACAAAAATTAAACATTAGGCTGGGGTCACACTAATGCGAATCAGATGTGGGTTTACCCCCATCCAATTCCCACGACAGGAGATTGTCAATAGAGCCGGTTCACACATCTCCGTGGCGACTGTGGAGCGCATTGCACAGGGGTCCTGTCCATCTTTGGCTCAGTTTAAGGTCCGAATTGAGCCAAAAAGTTGGGCTTGATTCCTCCCTGAAATGGAGAACAGGGACACATCGAGCCCCTGCTGTTAGCCGCATCCACATTAGGTGTGAACCTGGCCTTAATCGCCTTTTGTTGAGCCAGGTAGTGGCCACAGACAGCTCAAATTTCAGCAGATTCAGTAGGAATCCGCCAAAACTTGAACCATGCTTTTTTTTTTTCTTTTCTCCAAACTTTTTTTTATTAATAAAAAGATCATAGATGACAGTAATCAAGTGTACAACAGAAATGATAAAGTCATACACAGTAATTTACCCCGTATTAGATGTTAGGAGTACATAGTGTGGTATGGGGTATGAGGGCAATATCCCCCCGGAACAACATCCCCCTGGACATAATCCCCCCGAAACAACATCCCCCCCGGATAATATCCCCCCGGGACAACATCCCCCCAGAAAACATCCCCCTGGACATAGGGTTAGGGTTAGAGGGGGGATATTGTCTAGGGGGATATTGTCCAGGGAGGATATTGTCCGGGGGGATGTTGCCCAAGGAGGATATTGTCCGGGGGGATGTTGCCCAGGGGGGATATTGTCCGGAGGGATGTTGTCCAGGGGGGATATTGTCCGGAGGGATGTTGCCCAGGGGGGATATTGTCCAGGGGGGATATTGTCCGGAGGGATGTTGCCCAGGGGGGATATTGTCCAGGGGGGATATTGTCCGGAGGGATGTTGTCCCGGGGGGATATTGTCCGGAGGGATGTTGTCCAGGGGGGATGTTGTCCAGGGGGGATGTTGTCCGGAGGGATGTTGCCCAGGGGGGATATTGTCCAGGGGGGATATTGTCCGGAGGGATATTGTCCGGAGGGATGTTGTCCAGGGGGGATGTTGTCCGGAGGGATGTTGTCCAGGGGGGATGTTGTCCAGGGGGGATGTTGTCCGGAGGGATGTTGTCCAGGGGGGATGTTGTCCTAGAATCGTGGTATGGACTGAAAAGTAAAACATTACCGTACAAATGTCCGAATGGAATCCTGTCAACATCATTAGTAGCTTTAGTTTAAATCTGATCAGAGGTCATTGAAGGTCAGATTCTCAGACTAAATATAGCATTGGCGGAATGCATCAGTCAGTTTGACTAGTAATACTTCTATTATAATGTACAAAGACATTTACGACGCCCACCCCACCCCCCCCCCCGTGGGGTGCCTGTGCATCTGCCAGAAAAACAAAATAATGGATTTATAGTTCTTTGGAACACTTTTTACCAATTCACTAATACCGTCAAGCAAACTAAGAAATAATGTGATGTATAATATTTAATTCTACTCAGATAAGCAGATTTTTTCCTAAATTGTCTTTTTTTAAACATTAGTGTAAGTATATACTAGTATATAGTATAGGTTAAAGATTGCTTGCAAAGTGGAGCCTTGAGGAAAAAAAAAAAAAAAGTTTCGAGCCAGCCAGGAGTCGAACCTAGAATCTTCTGATCCGTAGTCAGACGCGTTATCCATTGCGCCACTGGCCCTACTGGTAAGAAAAATTTTAACTCTTCCTCACCCAGCTAACTTCAAACATTTCTGAACAATCTTCCAACCAATGTAATTACTTTATTTTAGTGTGACTGATCACATGTTTGTGCTGAAATTTTAGGTCCCATTCACATTTGTGGATTGCAGCAATGTCTCAGTTCTTGTCACCTCTACATGTGCAGTGCATTGGGGTTCCGTTCATTGTGATTAGTAATGCAATGCACTTTACAGTAGAATGCAAGGAACCGCATATACCATGCATTGTGGTGCGCTGTGTTGCTAAATAAATAAAAGACTAGCCTAATCGCAACACTCAATAACACACCACAATAGATCACTAAAGTGTGACTCAACCCTTAAAACGGAACTACAAAATTTAAACAAAGGAAGTGGGCTCAATAGAGTAACACATGCAGATTATAAATGTAAAAAAATAGGAGAGGTTATATAAAGCAGATTACCCACACTACAACATAAAATTTATAAAAATTTATATATTTTATTAACCACTGAAGCCCCGGAAGATTTTACCCCCTTCCTGACCAGGGCCTGCGTGACTTTAACGGACAATTGCGCGGTCGTGCGACACTGTACCTAAACTAATTTGACGTCCTTTTTTCCCCACAAACAGAGCTTTCTTTTGGTGGTATTTGATCACCTGTGCGATTTTTTGATCATGCGCTATAAACAAAAAAAGAGCGTAAATTTTGCAAAAATAACAATATTTTTCAAATTTTTTTATATGAAATTCCCCCCCAAAAAAATGTAAAAATCAAAAATTTTTAACATTTTCGGCCAATTTGTTTTATGCTACATATGTTTGGTAAAAAAAAATCGCAAAAAGCGTATTTTGATTGGTTTGCGCAAAAGTTATCGCGTTTACTAACAAAGGGAAAGATTTTTTGTCATTTTTGTTGTTTTTTTTAACGCGTAATGGCGGCGATCTGCGATTTTTTTTTTTTTGCGACATTGCGGCGGGCAGATCGGACCATTGACTGACATTTTTGACACTTTTGGGGTTACCAGTGACATTACTACAGTAATCAGTGCTATAAATATGCACTGTTACTGTAAAATTACAGTGCCAGTGAAGGGGTTAACTTTTTTTGAGAGGGAGGGGCTATGTGTGTCCCTAGGGGCGTGACTGTAACTGTGATTGGCTGTGGCTTGAGGTGTAGGAACAGTGATCAACGGTCCTACATAGTAGAACCGTATGATCACTATTCCTACACAGGGGAGAATGACAGGCGGCTTGTTTACATTAGCCGCCTGCCTTTCTCCCTCTCCACCCGACGATCGCGAGTGATCGTCACATGCGCGGGGGGGGGGTCCGTGACCGCGCGGGAGCTCCCGAGACCCTCACAGGCTAGCGACGTAGTACTACGTCGCTTTGCCTGTGAGGGGCTGACCGCCGCAGTAAATAGTCGTGCGGCGGTCGGCAAGCGGTTAATATCCTTTAAAAGTCTTATTTTAAAACATTTTACGCTAAGAATCATAGTATTATTGGTAAGCCTTTATTTTAATATACTGTATATTAGTGATCGACCGATAACGTTTTTTTTTACCGGCGATACCGATATTTTGGTAGTTGGTCATGACATCACTTCCGGATACACGGCGGCCCCAAATTCAAAGGGGAGACCCGGGTGACCGGAAAGGCGGCAGGAGGGGGGGGGACGTCCCCTCCTGCTCCTTGGAATGACAGCCAAGCAGCTTCTCAGCCGCATCGGTTGTCATTACAACACAGCCGACCATCGGCTATGGACACCCGTACCAGGGTGATGCCTCTAGCTGCAGGCATCACCCCGGTACAGCACTTTCCCGAAATATCAGCAATATCGGTAAATCAAAAGTCGATTCCGATATATCGGGAAAAGTGCAGATCGGCCCCCGATATATCGGTGTTGCCAATAATCGATCGATCTCTACTGTATATCCCAATGTAACATTTATTAGCTATTATAACAGTAATATACGTGTATTTCTTATTTGACGTAATCCATCATGTGTAAATTTGTTATTGTTAATGCCATAGAGGAGACTTGGGGGATTCCTTAATGCATCTCTCAGAGATATTCCTCTTCTACAGCTCGGTAAGGGCGTGTTCTATATCAAATATGGAAACCCATAATAACAATTATATAATTAACATAGTTGTAAATCAATATGTGTATGTCATTTTCCAATTCAGTAATCACCATACACTATCATTCTATACTATTGATTTCAAAACTGTACTAGGGTAGAGTTGCTGTATGGGGATATACAGGGCTGCTGTTTTAAATCATAGGGCCCCGTATACCCTTCCTGATGGGGCCCCCGAACCCCGCCTACCCCACCCCCGAAGGTGCAGTGGAACAGCGGCACTGATTTTATCTGCCTAAGCCCCGAAAATGAAAAAGAAAGGTCCTCCGCGGCTCCCACCTCCTAGGCCCCTCTGTTGATGTGATGGGGCCCAGGGAAATGTAATTTAAAGGAGTTGTAAAGTCTGAAGGTTTTTTTTTTATCTTAATGCATTTTATGCATTATGATAAAAAGCCTTCCGTGTGTAGCAGACCCCCTAATACTTCAATGAGCTCATCTCTGTCTAGCGATGTCCATGAGTTCCTCGGCCGTCTGAGACTCTCCCTCCTGATTGGCTAAGACACAGCAGCAACGCCATTGGCTCCTGTGGCTGTCAATCAAAGTCAGTTAGCTAATCAGGAGAGAGAGGGGGTGGGGACAAATGGCAGCTTCGTGTCTGAATGGACACATGGACCTGCAGCCTGGCTCAGGTGCCCCCATAGCAAGCTGTTTGCTGTGGGGGCACTCAACAGAAGGAAGGGGCTAGGAGCACAGAAGATCGACTCGAGCAAAACCAACTGCACAGAGGAGGTAAGTATAACATGTTTGTTATTTTTTATTTATTTTTTTAAAACAAGACTTTAAGAGCCGGTTCACACTATTACGACTTGCCAGGCGACTTGGTCAGCCTGGCAAGTCACGCACCGTCGGGTCCATTGAGTAGTACAGGACCGGTTCTAATAGGAGCGACTTAGAAAAAGGGTCCTGTACTACTTCGGGGCGACCTGGAGGTGACTTAGACATTCATTAGATGAAGTCCGTGCAAGTCGCGCGAAGTCGCGGTGCACACAACTTCACAGGTCGCCCCCTAAGCCCTGGTAAGCAAGTAGAATAGGGGGTGTGGTCTAGTAAAATCCATTCATTCATTTAGGCAAAAATGAACAAGAAAGCTGCTTATGTTGTTCTGGGCCTAGGGCCAAGTCCTCATCAGATAAACCGCCAATAGGACCAGTTGTACTGACTTATAAGCGGCCCTGGGGATATAAATCTACATCTATATACACGCACTGTATATATACTGCATATATAAAGGCTTACCATTGTCATGATAGTATAATCCTTAATGTAAAATGTTTTAACATAAGGCTATAACCAAATTAATAGGACTAATAAATTAGGACTTTATACAGTATAAAGGATATTAATAAAAGGTATACATTTTTTGTAACTTTTATGTTGTTGTGTGGGTACCTTAAAATCCCCATAACAGATCGGCACGGCTCCAAGCCTGCAGTATTAGTCTCCCAGAGTTTATAAATCTGAGAAACGACTCACGTGCTGCCAAATACCAAATAAACCGACAGAGCTGCCGCAGACAACCCAAAGTGTTCCCATACCCTACATAAGGGAAAAACAACAGTCAGCGATCCCGACAAATTACAGTGTATGAAAATCACAATAGAATAAGCAAATAACACTAATCAGCCCCCTAAACACTGCAAGGCATAACTAAAGTATAATAAACAACCTACAGAGGTAAAAACACAGCATATATATATATATTTCTCTGTCGCTCATTGACAGACGTAGTCCTCGTTGATACTAACAACTCGGGTTATGCTGCCCTCTACAGGAGTAGGACTAGACAGGAAAGAAAACATTCTGGCCACACCTTAGGGGCAGTCCCAGAGGGTATATCCTCTCTCTCTCTGCTACAGAAAATCAGTTTTTTTCTGTCTAGTTAGGAGTAAGGACCTAGATGCCTTGCTAGGATCTTCGGTCCTGGCAGGATTTTTTTCTTAGAAAGATTTTTTAGACAGCTTTTTTCTCCAGTGTTCCTGTGAGATCTTCAAGCAAGAAAGCTGGAACTGGGCGACGGGCTGGATGTTGAGATCCAGTGGTCACCCCAGTTCAGCCTACGAGCGCGTGCAGGCCATAGCTCCGCGCTGGGTCGGCCGCGACATAGTCCCACTGGACGGGGACTGACCCTGCGAGTTAAACGTCTCGCTTAAACGCCAATGACCATGAGTCACGGCGTCCGTATTGGTCGACAGCCCTCCCACCCCGGTGGAGAGGGGTACTGTCAGGAGTTGGCGCCCACCTGGTTCCAGTATGGTGAGTAGTATGTTCCCCCTTTTCCCCCTGACGGGTTTGTGGTGAACGCGGGCCCCTCTCTGAAATGGTAAGGATGGGTCTCCCCTCTATCCTATAACATGTCACAGATCCCCCCCTATTTGAGTGTGATTTTTGTGAACAAGAAACCAGGAGGCTTGGTTTGGGAGCTGACAATCTAATGTCATTTCAAAACTGTAAAGATGACTGAAGTCAGTGGCAGTACTAGAATATTACTGTGGTAGTATAAGGTATCCTACCTGTCAGAAGTGTTCACAGGGCGATGTCTATACATGTATACTGCAGTCCAGATCGCATTCCTCCAGCAAAGGCAGATGCCTTCCGACGGCCCACGGACCGCATACGGCCCGCCAGGGTCTGGTACCGCCGGCCAGGCTGATCACCATTAGGGTAAAGGTTTGTGGGGCCGAGATACTCCCGCAGGCCGCCAGACACGCCGTTATCCTGTACAGGCCGCCGCCATTGTCTGGCAGATCGCATGAGGCCGCCATATTGGAGAAAAAAGCTGTCTAAAAAATCTTTCTAAGAAAAAAATCCTGCCAGGACCGAAGATCCTAGCAAGGCATCCGCCTCCTTTTTACCTGGGAAGCCAGCCAAAAGACTTCCTGTCTGTTCTAGACAGTACTGTAACAGGTTGCATTTGAAACTCAGCATCAAGTGGTGAGCCTTGGGGTCTATCTCTCTCTCTCGCTCTGTAGGGGTCCCTAAGCAGGTAACACTGAGGGGCAATGTGGCGCTGGGGGTCTGAAAAAAAAAAAAAAAAAAAAAAGTTTTATTTTTTTTGGCAATTGATTTTTTTCGGTTAGTATCTGGAATTATCATGGACCCTGCCACACAGGTACCCCCACCTGTTTCCCTCGAGGGGGCCACGGGACCCGCCAGTGCATAGAGTATGGATGCATTTACAGCAGTTTTGGAGTCTTTGGTGGCTCGGGTGGAGACGGCCTGTCAGGAACGGGGGTCAAGAAAGCGACCCCGCCTACCCCTATATCATCTGAGACTTCAGTTTCAGATTCTGAGATGGTCATTGCAGCTGCAGGTCCCTCTGCAGGGGCTGTTGTCTCAGGTAAAGTTCCCTCAGACAGTGAGGAGGACGTTCATGCTTCCGCCATAGCACAAGAAGAAGCATTGGTGGACGCACTAGTTGTGGCGGTTCGGGAAACCTTAAGACTTAAGGTTTTACCGGCAGAGGCAACTGAAATGGAAATTCCCTTTGGTACTAGCAAACCCACCAAGACGGTGAAGGTTTTTCCTTTACCCAAGTGTTTTGGTAATAAGATTAAAGAGGAATGGGATCATTCAAAGCGTACCTTTACTATTTCCAAGCGCATTGCTAGACACTATCCGTTTAAGGAATCCCTCATTAAGAAATGGACGGTACCACCAGTGGTGGATCCACCTATTTCCAGACTGAATAAAGCCACGGTTATTCCGGTGGAGGACGCTTCGTCCTTTAAGGATTCGGTGGATCGGAAGGTAGAAGCGGAGTCCCGCACTATCTTTTCCCTGATAGGGTCAGCCTTTAGACCAGTAATTGTCATTGGTCTAGTTTCTCAGACATTAACGGAATGGGCGAGATTGGTGCGCCAGGACCTGAAGGGGAAAGGTATCCCCCAGGCAACATCTGATTTGATGGAACAGATTATACAAGGACTACAGTTTGTCAGTGACGCAGCCTTGGATGCCAGCCCCCTATTAGGGCATGCATCTATGTCAGCGGTAATCCTCAGACGTGTGCTGTGGTTAAAATGCTGGTCAGCGGACCTAGGTTCCAAAAAGACCTTGGCGAATCTCCCCTTTCAGGGGAATCGCCTATTTGGGGCCACCCTAGATGAGATCATTAAGGATGCCACTGGGAGAAAAAGCACTTTTTTGCCACAGGCTGCTAAAGCTAAAGGACCTCGTAACAAGCGTGGACCTTTCTTTGCCGCCCATAAAGGGTTCGTTCGCTCTGCTGGAGCAAGCGGGAAGGGCAAAACCCCTCTAGGAGGGTTCAAGAAGCGCTGGTCGGACAAACAAAAGACCGACTCAGCCAAACCTGAAGCTAGGCTTACACAGCCTGAAGGTGCGCCCCCACCCGGCTTGAGGGTGAGGGGACGTCTTCACCGGTATTCAGAGCACTAGATCGAGCATCGATCACTGCTACCGGTGCGATTCTTCCCTTCCAACATTTAAGTACTACAGGGAGCGGTAGTTACCGTTCCCTGAACAGATCATTTTCTTTACCTTTTCCAAAGATTAGTCTCAGTTCCCCACAGGAATCGGATCCGGTTGAGCAGACAGACCAAGGAGCCTCTAGCCGGGTGACTTCGGTCTCCAATGTTCAACCAGGAGAAATCATCACTCCTGATAGGAATAAGGTGTTGGATAAATGTGTGGGAACAGAGAACGATCAGACTTTGTCGGATTGCCTGGGCCAGGTAGCTCTAGGGCAGCCTGGTTCGGATCCAGTCAGGCAATATCAGGGTAATGACTTAGGTCAATCACCAAGGATTTCACCATCTGTGTCTTCTTCAGAGCATCCCGGAGGTGCGGAGATTGGTAACGCGCGCCCACGATCCTCCAGCGGACGCAGCAGACGCGCTGAACGGCCTGTTAAGGCAGTGTCAGCTATTAGAGGTATTCCCTCCTCTCAGATTGCTGCTGAGATTTCTCCGCAGGATGGAGATGGAGGGAACTCCAGTTATCCTGGAAATTCTAAGCTAGCCTCGTCAAGCCGGTCAGGCCGACTTGGACATGCTAGTCGCGAACGCTCCTTGGGAACTTCCTCTCAGGGAGGGTCTGCGGTCTCAAGGACCGATCTTCCATTGTGCTTTACAGTCGCTGGTTTTAATGGCCTGGCCATTGAGACCCAGGTACTGAAGGACAGAGGGTTGTCAGCTTCAGTTATTCCTACTCTAATTAAGGCAAGCAAAGCGACTTCCAGCAAGGTCTATTATCGCACATGGAAGACTTATATCGCGTGGTGCGAATCTTTGGGATTTCCTCCACGTACCTATTCGGTGACCCGAATATTGGCTTTTCTGCAAAAGGGGGTTGAGCAGAAACTATCCTTGAGCACCTTCAAGGGTCAGGTTTCAGCATTAGCAATCTTCTTCTTTCAGAAGCCCTTGGCTGCTCATTCCTTGGTGCGGAATTTCATTCAGGGGGTGCGGCACCTGGCTCCACCAGTCCGCGCGCCCTTACCGCCCTGGGATCTTAATTTGGTTTTGTCGGTTCTGCAGAAACCTCCCTTTGAAAACATCAGGGAGATTCCCTTGCTTACTTTATCCCAGAAGGTGGCCTTCTTGGTGGCTATCACTTCTGCACGCAGGGTGTCAGAACTGGCTGCATTATCATGCCAGTCCCCATATTTAGTGGTTCATAGGGATAAGGTAGTTCTTCATCCGAAGCCATCCTTTCTTCCAAAGGTGGTTTCAGACTTTCATCTGAATGAAGATATTGTGCTACCTTCCTTGTGTCCTCAGCCCAACCATCATCGGGAATATGCGTTGCATTCCTTGGATGTGGTTTGGGCAATCGGTATACCTGAAGGCTATGGAATCGTTCCGTAAAACGGATTCACTTTTTGTGATCACGGATGGCCCCAAAAGGGGTTGCCTGCATCTGCCGCGACTATCTCCAAATGGATTAGACAGACGGTGGTACAGGCTTATTCTATTAGGGGTCGGAATCCTCCGTTCCCTGTTAAGGCGCACTCCACTCGAGCGCTCAGTACTTCCTGGGCCTTCCGCCATCAGGCGTCAGTGGTCCAGGTATGTAAGGCGGCCACCTGGTCGTCGGTACATACCTTTACAAAATTTTATAAAATTGATGTGATGGCATCGGCGGATGCCTCATTTGGCCGCAAGGTTTTGCAGGCCGCAATTTGAGGAGACTGTTGGTCTACCTCGAGGGTTTTTTTCTGTTGGAATTTCTGTTGAGTCTCATCTTTCATTGATGAGCCTTGAGAACTTCTAGTTGGCACCGGTTGGGCCTTCTAGATTGGATTTTTGATTTCCATTTTCCCACCCCTCATTTGTGGTACTGCTTTGGGACGTCCCGAGTTGTTAGTATCAACGAGGACTACGTCTGTCAATGAGTGACAGAGAAAAATGGATTTTTGTAAAATCTTACCGTAAAATCCTTTTCTCTTAAGCTCATTGACAGACGTAGTACCCGCCCCTCTGTTTTGAGTTGGGTTGGGTTAAATTCTCTAAACACTGCTTTGTGACATAACTGATTTGCTGTAGCAGAGAGAGAGAGGATATACCCTCTGGGACTGCCCCTAAGGTGTGGCCAGAATGTTTTCTTTCCTGTCTAGTCCTACTCCTGTAGAGGGCAGCATAACCCGAGTTGTTAGTATCAACGAGGACTACGTCTGTCAATGAGCTTAAGAGAAAAGGATTTTACGGTAAGATTTTACAAAAATCCATTTATATATATATATATATATATATATAGTGAAACAAATAGTGTAGCATAACATAAGTCATCTTACTGTGAATAAATAAATATCCGTGCAGAAAGCTAAGAAATTCAATAAGCAGTAACCACCAAATAGCAAACAAAATAAAAACATTTGTGAAAGGTGAAACAAATATAAATATAATATATATCCGTGTATAAAATATAGAAAATGTCCAGGTAAACCATTTGGCTTCTTCACATCAAATAACTTGAATACAATATAGCATACTAAAAGTCCTTGTGTGTAAAGTGCAAAAAGCAAAGTGGTGTTATTTCATATCCAACATCCATGCTTCAGTATGCATTAAACGTGACTGTGATCCTCCAGCACAGACCCCTAAGGGTTAGTTGTCACTTTGCAATAAGACTTCAATACTGCCCACTCTGCTTAGCCCAGGTTTAGATGGATCCAATCAATCCTCCGATAATCTCCAGTAAGCAGCTCAAAAAGATGATCGCTTTCCTAGTTCAATAAATTTATAAAAGAAAATTGAAATTACACAGTAGAAAACCACTCACAGAGGTAGGTAAATCATCAGACTCAGTAAACCTCATATGGGTACCAATATGGCTTATTTTCGGTCTGGACAGGAAGTGATGTC
This sequence comes from Pelophylax lessonae, assembly GCF_965119305.1. Classification (NCBI taxonomy): domain Eukaryota; kingdom Metazoa; phylum Chordata; class Amphibia; order Anura; family Ranidae; genus Pelophylax; species Pelophylax lessonae. The sequence continues at coordinate 53,895,331 of NC_138771.1, read as the reverse complement.
ACCCGCTACCGTTCCGATGGGTTGCGTCACATGACACGTGACTTCATCAGGGATAAAGAAGCAAGGCGAAGCTTGAACTTAAATACCCAACCATAGATGTGACTTGCGGTTGTAAATATTTGCATCCACAGTTGGGCATTTGAGTCCAGTTTTCACCCTGCTTCCTTATCCCTGATGAAGTCACGTGTCATGTGATGCAATGCGTCAGAATGGTAGCGGGTAACGTCACTTCCTGTCCAGACTGGAAGCTCTGACAGTGAGGAGTTTTACATACATTCACCAGTCGCTGCAGCCACCACGATTGTTTGTATACATGACAAGCAGACTCTTACCTGTCAGATGGAAACAGTCAGGCAGCTGCGCTGATTGCTTCCACACACCCCTAGTAACAGGTCCTCCATGAATCCCCCCCACACTGCTTGTTCATCTGGGGGCCCGGGACCAACATAACAGGTGCTGAAGGGTCGAGGGGAGGGAGCAGCGGACTCACATCCGCTCTCCTCTCCTGCCCTCTATGTTGGTGATCTGGAAAGCAACGTGTTTGATGTCACTTCCTGGTCCGCCTCTCAGTGCCCCCGGCCATCATACCTTGGAAAGAATTGAATGCAATGTGACCTGCGTTGTATTACATTCAGTGGAGCATGGGGGAGAGATCCGGGGTCTTTTAGATGTCTCGTTAACCTCTTGCCGACTGAGCACAGTATATTTACTGCGGCAGTCAGCCCCGGCCAGGCAGAGTGACGTAGGTCTACGTCGCTCGCCTGTCACCGGGTTTTGAGCCAATAGCGGGCGAGCGCGCACCCGCCTCGGCTCGTTCACGAAGGAGTGCGGGCGTGTGACCGGCGGACCCGATGTCCGCCAGTCACACTACGATCGTCGGTAGAATGGGAGAAGCGGCTTATGTAAACAAGCCGCCTGTCATTCTCCCCTGTGTAAAAATGGAGATCAGACGGTTCTACTATGTAGAACCGTTGATCTCTGTTTTTACACTAGGAGACATGTCCCATCACAGTTAGAATCACGCCCCGAGGACACACTTAACCCCTCCCTGTCTAATACAGTTAACCCCTTCCCTGCCAGTGTCATTTTTACAGTAACAGTGCATATGTATAGCACTGATTACTGCAGTAATGTCACTGGTACCCCCAAAAGTGTCAAAAATGTCAGTCAAGGGTCCGATCTGTCCGCCGCAATGTCGCAGTACCGCAAAAAAAATCGCAGATTGCCGCCATTACTCGTTAAAAAAATAAACCCCAAAAATGACAAAAATCTTTGTTAGTAAACGCAATAACTTTTGCGCAAACCAATCAAAATTTTTGCGATTTGTTTTACCAAACGTGTAGCATAACACAAATTGGCCGAAAATGTTAAAAAATTTTGATTTTTACATTTTTTTGGGGGGGAATTTCATATAAAAAAAAGTGAAAAATATTGTTATTTTTGCAAAATTTACGCTCTTTTTTTTTTTATAGCGCATGATCAAAAAATCGCACAGGTGATCAAATAACACCAAAAGAAAGCTCTGTTTGTGGGAAAAAAAGGATGTGAAATTCGTTTAGGTACAGCATCGCACAACCGCGCAATTGTCCGTTAAAGTCACGGAGTAAAAATTCGCAAAAAAAACCCTGGTCAGGAAGGGGGTAAAATCTTCCGGGGCTTAAGTGGTTAAAGAGAACCTGTCACCAAAAAACTTCACATAGAGGACTATTTTTTAAATTCTAAAAAATTAAAGTTACACCCAAGCACATAAAATCCCCCCCCCCAATAAAATTTTGAGACCCCACCCCCAGTCATGTACTAATTTAAGCATTCTTTGGGGGTGCCTATGCATGAAAATGATTGTAATTGCGATACACATGTTGCATATTGCCACGAATGCCGGGGTGAGAGCAATATTTCTAGCTCCAGACCTCCTCCATAATGCTAAACTGATGACCTATAGGTAGCGTTTAAATCATCGCCTATGGAAAAATAGGGTACTGACGTTTGTCGCCATTTCACAGGCACACGCAAACTTAGGGTTTGGCATGTTGGGTATCTATTTACCTGGTGCAACCTCATATTTTATATTTTACCAAATATTGGGTAATTTATTGCATTTGTGTGCTCTGAAATTAACTTTAGTGTATCTTTTGCTGAAATTTTGCGTTAATTAGACCTTTGTGGTAATATCATGTGATATACAAAATTGGAACTACAGCCATTTTATTCTCTAGGGCAATGATGGAGAACATTGGCACCCCAGATCTTTTAGAACTTCATTTCCCATGATGCTCACGCACTCTGCAGGGTAGTTGAGCATCATGGGACATGTAGTTCTAAAAATCTGGGGTGCAAGGCTCGCCATCACTGCTCTAGGGTGTCTGCTTTCAGAAAATATATATAAAAATAATTGACGCTCTTTTTTTTGTTTTATAGCGCAAAAAAATAAAAATCGCAGAGGTGATCAAATACCACCAAAAGAAAGCTGTATTTGTGGGGAAAAAAGGACATCAATTTTATTTGGGTGCAGCGTTGTCAGGGGCAGACTGGCAACTTTCAGCCCAGGGGGAAAGTAGAAACCAGAGGCCCATGGTGCAGTGACTCGGCCCCACTCCCTCTTCCCATCTTCCTCCTGACCCCCATTCCAAGCTGAAGCCCTGCTCCAGGTACTCTTTACTCACCAGCTGAATCCGTGTTTCCAACCTGGCCAGCAGGGGATGGTTGGGGGGAGCTGGGGCAGCTGGGTTGGGGATGGCCAGGGGAGGAGAGTCTCAGGTGGGGCATGGAACCGGCCTCTGCTCAGACACAGTTTACACCATCCATGCTGTGGAGGGAGGTCTGCGCTCTGTCCTTGTCTTCCACCCGCACTCAGTAGGTCAGCAGTGGGGAATTTTTACTTCTCTTCACCAGGAATCCTTTAGGTATGTCTGTGGCAGAAGCGGTGCAGCCTTTTTACAGGACATCAAAGCGGCCCAGGGGGCATTTTCCCCCCTGCCCCCTTGCCCTGTCCTCCCCTGAGCGTTGTGGAATCTTTTACTTCAGATACATATACCTGACACCTGTTAGTCAGTGATACCAAATTCAAAAACAAATTAGTAGCGACATAGAGAGCAGACAGAATAAGGAAGTTTGAATCAGTTGATCTGCTTTAGATCTACGTGATTATGTGCACGTGGGTTCGGCAGGGCACGCGCACTCTGCTGGAGCCGCACATCCGCTGTGATTAAACACAGCGGGAGCCAGATCATGGGAAGATCGGGCTCGATCTCCGCCGGCGTTCCGCAATCTTCGGCTACAATGACAGAAGAGCCGCCTGCCTATGTAAACAAAGCAGGCGGTTCTTCTGTCAGAGAGGCAGGGAAAGATCGTGCGATTCAGCTAAGCTTCATCACCGATCTCTCCCTGCCTCTGTCCAACCCATCCCCCCACACAGTTAGTAAGCACAAAATGGAACACATTTAACCCCTTGATCACCCCCAGTGTTAACCCCTTCCCTGCCAGTGTCATTTATACAGTAAAATTGCATATTATTGATTACTATAATAATGTCACTGGTCCCCAAAAAAATTTCAAAAATGTCAGTTAGGGGTCCGATCTGTCCAGCACAATGTCGCAGTCCCGCTAAAAATCACTGATTGTCGCCATTACTAGTAAAAAAAATAAATAAATAAAGAGTCCATAAATCTATCTCGTAGTTTTCAAACGCTATAACTTTTGCGCAGACCAATTAATATACGCTTTTTGGGATTTTTTTTTTTATCATAAAAATGTAGCAGAATACAAATTTGTCTCAACTGATAAAAAAAATTTGATTTTTTAAATTTTTTTTATTGGGAATGTTTTATAGAAGAAAGTAAAAAATATTGAGTGTTTTTAAAAAATTCTCGCTCTTTTTTTGTTTACCTCTAAACTGATAACCTGTAAAGGCTTTGGAATCATCGCCTATGGAGAATTTTTGGTACTTTTTTTTTTGTGATTCTGCAGCTGTGCGCAGTTTTAAGACCTTACATGTTAGGTATCTATTTACTCCAGGCCATATCATCTTTTATATACTAAAAAAAAAAAATTTAAATATTAATAATTTCTGAAATCATGCTTTTGATAAATGCCTGCACAAATACCGTGCGACATAAAAAAATTGCAACAAGCGCCTTTTTATTCTCCAGGGTCTCTGCTTTAAACAAATATATACTTTCTAGCAACAACATACAGATTATATAATGTGTGCAATACAATGAAAACATTGTCCCACAGACAAAGGGTTAATCAGTGTGAGGGAATGGAATGCTTAGTTGTTGCCAAATTGACAGTTCCAGGATAATAAAGAATGGTGTAAATAGGTCAGAAATGTTAACAATGAAGTGAGAGTGATCTCCAGCACATTTATTCCAGCTAATACAGGATTTAGAACTGATCAAAGCATAAAAAGAAAAATTAAAAATGTATGCGAGCCAGCCAGGAGTCGAACCTAGAATCTTCTGATCCGTAGTCAGACGCGTTATCCATTGCGCCACTGGCCCCACACCCTTAAAGTATTTACAGCTCTCCTCTGCTCTGCTCTGCTATATTCAGTCTTCATCTAATTGAAGGGATTCTTTTCCTGGATACATTGATACACTGTAACTAATAAATTACTTATTTTATTCTTATATAAACAGTCCTGAGTGACATGCAGGGATCGTATGAACAGTACGCAATACAACTATAGTCACTGGCAATGTAAAGAGATGTAAAATACTATTTTCTTCCAGGCCCCCTATATACACACCTATACACCATATACACACACCTATATACACACACCTATACACCATATACACACACCTATACACCATATACACACACCTATATAAACACACCTATATACACACACCTATATACACACACCTATATACACACACCTATATAAACACACCTATACACCATATACACACACCTATATACACACACCTATACACCATATACACACACCTATACACCATATACACACCTATATACACACACCTATACACCATATACACACACCTATACACACTTATACACACCCCTATACACACCCCTATACAAACCCCTACACACACCTATACACCCCCCTATGCACACCATACACACACCTATACACCCCTATACACCCCCCTATACACACCATACACACACCTATACACCCCCTTATACAGCCCCCTACACACACCCACACCCCTACACACACCTATACACCCTATACACACACACCTATATACACACCTATACACCCTATACACACACCTATATACACACCTATACACCATATACACACACCTATACACCCCTATACACACCCCTATACACACCCTACCCACCCCTATACACCCACCTATACACACCCCTATACAAACCCCTACACACACCTATACACACACCTATACACACCATACACACACCTATACACCCCTATACACCCACCTATACACACCCTTATACAACCCCCTACACACACATATACACCCCATATACACCCACACCCCTATACGCACCCTACACACACCTATACACCCTATACACACACCTATACACACACCCTACACACACCCCTATACACACCCTATACACACACACCCATGCACACATATACACACACACCCCTTTACACCCCTATACACCCCCTACACACACCTATACACACTCCTATACTCCCCTACACACACACCCCTATGCACACCCCTATACACACCCCTACACACACACACACACACCCCTATACACACTCCTATACACATACGCACACCTATACACACCTCTATACACACCCCTATACACACACACACACACACACACCCCTATACACACCCCTACACACCCCTATACACACCCCTACACACCCCTATATACACCCCTATACACACTCCTATACACACACGCACACCTATACACACCTCTATACGCACACTTATACATACCCCTATACACAAACCTATACACCCCCCCTACACACCCCTATACACACTCCTATATTCACACACACACACACACACACACACTTATACACACACACACCTATACACCCCCCTACACACCCCTCTACACACCCCTATACACACCCCTATATACACCCCTATACACACACCTATACACACACCCCTATATACACCCCTATACACACACCTATACACACCCCTATATACACCCCTATACACACACCTATACACACACCCCTATACACACCCCTATACACACCCCTATATACACCCCTATACACACACCTATTCACACACCCCTATACACAACTATATACACCCCTATACACACCCCTACACACACACACACCTATACACACACACCTATACACACACCTTTACACCCCCTACACACACCCCTATACACACTCCTATACACACCTATACACACCCCTATATACACCCCTATACACACACCTATACACACCCCTATACACACCCCTATACACACCCCTATACACACCTCTATACACACCTCTATACACACACTATTACACACCCCTATACACACCCCTATATACACCCCTCACACACACCTATACACACACACCTATTCACACACACCCCTATACACACCCCTATATACACACCCCTATATACACACCCCTATACACAACTATATACACCCCTATACACACACACACACCTATACACACACCTTTACACCCCTACACACACCCCTATACACACTCCTATACACATACACACCTATACACACCCATATATACACCCCTATACACTCCCCTATACACACCCCTATACACACACACACCTTTACACCCCTACACACACCCCTATAGGCCCTATGCACACTCCTATACACTCCTATTATAATTGAAGTAGTATAACATAAGCATTATAATTAAAACATTATAATTAAAGGATTATTTCTGAAGGATTATAACTGAAATAATATAACTAAGGTATTATAAATGAAGTATTAAAATCGAAGTATTGTAACAGAAATATTATAATTGAAGTAGTGAAGTATTATAACTGGAGGATTATTTTATTTATTTATTATTTTTTTGATTATTTGGTTATATCTGAAGGTTTATAATTGAAGCCTCATAACTGAAGCATTATAACCAAAGTATTATAAGTGAAGTATTATATAACTGAAGGAATATCATTGAAGTATTATAGCCGAAGTATCATAATCAAAGTATTATAATTCAAGCATTATAATGAAAGTATTTCCTTATAACTGAATCATTGTAACTAAAGTAGTGAAGCAATATAACTGAAATATTTCATTATCTAAGGTATTATAACTGAAGTATTATAACTGACATTATAACTAAGGTATAATAACTGAAGTATTTGAATTGAAGTATTATAAATGAAATATTATAAGTAAAGAAGTGTAGCATTATCATTGAAGTATTATAACTGGAGGATTATATTTTTAGGATTATGATTGAAGTATGTAATTATAATTAAAGGATTACAATTGAAGTTTTATAGATAACGGAAAGGTGTCTGATCTATATTTTGTATAGAAATCACATTCCATGGAATGAAGAGAGTGATAATAGAATTGTAGAGATCTCAGGATGAAAATATTTGGAACGAGCCAGCCAGGAGTCGAACCTAGAATCTTCTGATCCGTAGTCAGACGCGTTATCCATTGCGCCACTGGCCCTTCGCATGCATATCCTCTGTAATACATTGTATACATTACTCATCGTTATCCTGCCTTCTCTGCGGTGTTCTTACCATTACCAGTACTATGGATGATCTGTATATTATACACGGTGCAGTATAAACATATATTATATACACATGTAGTGAGTACAGTCAGCGGCCTCACACACAGCCTGCCCTGACAGGACGATGCCGGAAGTGACGTCAGGCGCGGGAGATTCGGTGCTCGGGGATCCTGGTGCTCTGAGTGAGGATTGTGGAGGAGTTGTGGGGTGAGTGCGGGGTGCAGGCCTTGTATACAGGGAGGAACAAGAGTGTAATACACTAAAATATATATACTGTCCCCTCCCCCGGTGTGTATGTACAGTATACAGATAAATGGGGTGATTGCTCTGCATGTCCGGCCATGTCTCCTCTCCTATGATGAAGATATGGAGACTCATCCATTGTTTATATCTGCAGATCTCTCCGCCTCACACAATGGAGAAGATTCTCTCCCTGGCGGCTGAGAAGAAATCCGACAGACTGATCAACTATCTGCAAACTGTCCGAGATTCCGAGGTATGAAAATATCCTTCTCACCTACTTACCTACCATCCTCCACCTACTTACCTACACAACTATCCTCTACCTACCTGTACTACACTCCCCTACCTACCTACCTACCTACCTGTACTACACTCCTCTACCTACCTACCTACCTGTACTACACTCCTCTACCTACCTACCTGTACTACACTCCCCTACCTACCTACCTGTACTACACTCCTCTACCTACCTACCTGTACTACACTCCCCTACCTACCTACCTGTACTACACTCCCCTACCTACCTACCTGTACTACACTCCCCTACCTACCTACCTGTACTACACTCCTCTACCTACCTACCTGTACTACACTCCCCTACCTACCTACCTGTACTACACTCCTCTACCTACCTACCTGTACTACACTCCCCTACCTACCTACCTGTACTACACTCCTCTACCTACCTACCTGTACTACACTCCTCTACCTACCTGTACTACACTCCTCTACCTACCTACCTGTACTACACTCCCCTACCTACCTACCTGTACTACACTCCCCTACCTACCTACCTACCTACCTGTACTACACTCCCCTACCTACCTACCTACCTGTACTACACTCCTCTACCTACCTACCTGTACTACACTCCCCTACCTACCTACCTGTACTACACTCCTCTACCTACCTACCTGTACTACACTCCCCTACCTACCTACCTACCTGTACTACACTCCTCTACCTACCTACCTGTACTACACTCCCCTACCTACCTACCTGTACTACACTCCTCTACCTACCTACCTACCTGTACTACACTCCCCTACCTACCTACCTACCTGTACTACACTCCTCTACCTACCTACCTGTACTACACTCCCCTACCTACCTGTACTACACTCCTCTACCTACCTACCTGTACTACACTCCCCTACCTACCTACCTACCTGTACTACACTCCTCTACCTACCTACCTGTACTACACTCCCCTACCTACCTACCTGTACTACACTCCCCTACCTACCTACCTGTACTACACTCCCCTACCTACCTGTACTACACTCCCCTACCTACCTACCTACCTGTACTACACTCCCCTACCTACCTGTACTACACTCCCCTACCTACCTGTACTACACTCCTCTACCTACCTGTACTACACTCCTCTACCTACCTACCTACCTGTACTACACTCCTCTACCTACCTACCTGTACTACACTCCCCTACCTACCTACCTACCTGTACTACACTCCCCTACCTGTACTACACTCCTCTACCTACCTACCTGTACTACACTCCCCTACCTACCTACCTGTACTACACTCCCCTACCTACATTACTATCCTGTACTACACTCCTCTACCTACCTACCTACCTACCTACCTGTACTACACTCCCCTACCTGTACTACACTCCTCTACCTACCTACCTGTACTACACTCCCCTACCTACCTGTACTACACTCCCCTACCTACCTGTACTACACTCCTCTACCTACCTACCTGTACTACACTCCCCTACCTACCTACCTACCTGTACTACACTCCCCTACCTACCTACCTGTACTACACTCCTCTACCTACCTACATTACTATCCTGTACTACACTCCTCTACCTACCTACCTACCTGTACTACACCCCCTACCTACCTACCTGTACTACACTCCCCTACCTACCTACCTGTACTACACTCCTCTACCTACCTACATTACTATCCTGTACCTACCTACCTACCTGTACTACACTCCCCTACCTACCTACATTACTATCCTGTTCCTACCTACCTGTACTACACTCCCCTACCTACCTACATTACTATCCTGTACCTACCTACCTGTACTACACTCCTCTACCTACCTACCTGTACTACACTCCCCTACCTGTACTACACTCCCCTACCTACCTGTACTACACTCCTCTACCTACCTACCTGTACTACACTCCCCTACCTACCTACCTGTACTACACTCCCCTACCTGTACTACACTCCCCTACCTACCTACATTACTATCCTGTTCCTACCTACCTGTACTACACTCCTCTACCTACCTACATTACTATCCTGTACTACACTCCTCTACCTACCTACCTGTACTACACTCCCCTACCTACCTACATTACTATCCTGTTCCTACCTACCTGTACTACACTCCTCTACCTACCTACATTACTATCCTGTACTACACTCCTCTACCTACCTACCTGTACTACACTCCTCTACCTACCTACATTACTATCCTGTACCTACCTACCTGTACTACACTCCTCTACCTACCTACATTACTATCCTGTACCTACCTACCTGTACTACACTCCTCTACCTACCTACATTACTATCCTGTACTACACTCCCCTACCTGTACTACACTCCCCTACCTACCTACATTACTATCCTGTTCCTACCTACCTGTACTACACTCCTCTACCTACCTACATTACTATCCTGTACTACACTCCTCTACCTACCTACCTACCTACCTACCTGTACTACACTCCCCTACCTGTACTACACTCCTCTACCTACCTACCTGTACTACACTCCCCTACCTACCTGTACTACACTCCCCTACCTACCTGTACTACACTCCTCTACCTACCTACCTGTACTACACTCCCCTACCTACCTACCTACCTGTACTACACTCCCCTACCTACCTACCTGTACTACACTCCTCTACCTACCTACATTACTATCCTGTACTACACTCCTCTACCTACCTACCTACCTGTACTACACCCCCTACCTACCTACCTGTACTACACTCCCCTACCTACCTACCTGTACTACACTCCTCTACCTACCTACATTACTATCCTGTACCTACCTACCTACCTGTACTACACTCCCCTACCTACCTACATTACTATCCTGTTCCTACCTACCTGTACTACACTCCCCTACCTACCTACATTACTATCCTGTACCTACCTACCTGTACTACACTCCTCTACCTACCTACCTACATTACTATCCTGTACCTACCTACCTGTACTACACTCCTCTACCTACCTACCTGTACTACACTCCCCTACCTGTACTACACTCCCCTACCTACCTGTACTACACTCCTCTACCTACCTACCTGTACTACACTCCCCTACCTACCTGTACTACACTCCCCTACCTGTACTACACTCCCCTACCTACCTACCTACATTACTATCCTGTTCCTACCTACCTGTACTACACTCCTCTACCTACCTACCTACATTACTATCCTGTACCTACCTACCTGTACTACACTCCTCTACCTACCTACATTACTATCCTGTTCCTACCTACCTGTACTACACTCCTCTACCTACCTACCTACCTGTACTACACTCCTCTACCTACCTACATTACTATCCTGTACTACACTCCTACCTACCTACATTACTATCCTGTACCTACCTACCTGTACTACACTCCTCTACCTACCTACATTACTATCCTGTACCTACCTACCTACCTGTACTACACTCCTGTACCTACCTACCTGTACTACACCCCTCTACCTACCTACCTGTACTACACTCCCCTACCTACCTGTACTACACTCCCCTACCTACCTGTACTACACTCCTCTACCTACCTACCTACCTGTACTACACTCCCCTACCTGTACTACACTCCTCTACCTACCTACCTGTACTACACTCCCCTACCTACCTGTACTACACTCCCCTACCTACCTGTACTACACTCCCCTACCTACCTACCTGTACTACACTCCCCTACCTACCTACCTGTACTACACTCCCCTACCTACCTACCTGTACTACACTCCTCTACCTACCTACCTGTACTACACTCCTCTACCTACCTACATTACTATCCTGTACTACACTCCTACCTACCTACATTACTATCCTGTACCTACCTACCTGTACTACACTCCTCTACCTACCTACATTACTATCCTGTACCTACCTACCTACCTGTACTACACTCCTCTACCTACCTACCTGTACTACACCCCTCTACCTACCTACCTGTACTACACTCCCCTACCTACCTGTACTACACTCCTCTACCTACCTACCTGTACTACACTCCTCTACCTACCTACCTGTACTACACTCCCCTACCTACCTGTACTACACTCCTCTACCTACCTACCTACCTGTACTACACTCCCCTACCTGTACTACACTCCTCTACCTACCTACCTGTACTACACTCCCCTACCTACCTGTACTACACTCCCCTACCTACCTACCTACCTGTACTACACTCCCCTACCTACCTACCTGTACTACACTCCCCTACCTACCTACCTGTACTACACTCCCCTACCTACCTACCTGTACTACACTCCTCTACCTACCTACCTGTACTACACTCCTCTACCTACCTGTACTACACTCCCCTACCTACCTACATTACTATCCTGTTCCTACCTACCTGTACTACACTCCTCTACCTACCTACCTACCTGTACTACACTCCCCTACCTACCTACCTGTACTACACTCCTCTACCTACCTACATTACTATCCTGTACCTACCTACCTACCTGTACTACACTCCCCTACCTACCTACATTACTATCCTGTTCCTACCTACCTGTACTACACTCCTCTACCTACCTACATTACTATCCTGTACCTACCTACCTGTACTACACTCCTCTACCTACCTACCTACATTACTATCCTGTACCTACCTACCTACCTGTACTACACTCCTCTACCTACCTACCTACCTACCTACCTGTACTACACTCCTCTACCTACCTACCTGTACTACACTCCTCTACCCACCTACCTACCTGTACTACACTCCTCTACCTACCTACATTACTATCCTGTTCCTACCTACCTGTACTACACTCCCCTACCTACCTGTACTACACTCCCCTACCTACCTGTACTACACTCCCCTACCTACCTGTACTACACTCCCCTACCTACCTACCTGTACTACACTCCCCTACCTACCTACCTGTACTACACTCCCCTACCTACCTACCTGTACTACACTCCCCTACCTACCTGTACTACACTCCTCTACCTACCTGTACTACACTCCTCTACCTACCTACCTACCTGTACTACACTCCCCTACCTGTACTACACTCCTCTACCTACCTACCTACCTGTACTACACTCCTCTACCTACCTACCTGTACTACACTCCCCTACCTACCTACCTGTACTACACTCCTCTACCTACCTACCTGTACTACACTCCCCTACCTACCTACCTGTACTACACTCCCCTACCTACCTGTACTACACTCCTCTACCTACCTGTACTACACTCCTCTACCTACCTACCTACCTGTACTACACTCCCCTACCTGTACTACACTCCTCTACCTACCTACCTGTACTACACTCCCCTACCTACCTGTACTACACTCCCCTACCTACCTGTACTACACTCCTCTACCTACCTACCTACCTGTACTACACTCCCCTACCTACCTGTACTACACTCCTCTACCTACCTACCTGTACTACACTCCTCTACCTACCTACCTGTACTACACTCCTCTACCTACCTACCTACCTACCTGTACTACACTCCCATACCTGTACTACACTCCTCTACCTACCTACCTGTACTACACTCCCCTACCTACCTGTACTACACTCCTCTACCTACCTACCTACCTGTACTACACTCCTCTACCTACCTACCTACCTGTACTACACTCCCCTACCTACCTACCTACCTGTACTACACTCCCCTACCTACCTACCTGTACTACACTCCCCTACCTACCTGTACTACACTCCTCTACCTACCTACCTGTACTACACTCCTCTACCTACCTGTACTACACTCCCCTACCTACCTACCTGTACTACACTCCTCTACCTACCTACATTACTATCCTGTACTACACTCCTCTACCTACCTACCTGTACTACACTCCCCTACCTGTACTACACTCCTCTACCTACCTACCTGTACTACACTCCCCTACCTACCTGTACTACACTCCTCTACCTACCTACCTGTACTACACTCCCCTACCTGTACTACACTCCCCTACCTACCTACATTACTATCCTGTTCCTACCTACCTGTACTACACTCCTCTACCTACCTACATTACTATCCTGTACTACACTCCTCTACCTACCTACATTACTATCCTGTACCTACCTACCTGTACTACACTCCTCTACCTACCTACATTACTATCCTGTACCTACCTACCTGTACTACACTCCTCTACCTACCTACATTACTATCCTGTTCCTACCTACCTGTACTACACTCCTCTACCTACCTACCTACCTACCTACCTGTACTACACTCCTCTACCTACCTACATTACTATCCTGTACTACACTCCTACCTACCTACATTACTATCCTGTACCTACCTACCTGTACTACACTCCTCTACCTACCTACCTACATTACTATCCTGTACCTACCTACCTGTACTACACTCCTGTACCTACCTACCTGTACTACACTCCTGTACCTACCTACCTGTACTACACCCCTCTACCTACCTACCTGTACTACACTCCCCTACCTACCTGTACTACACTCCCCTACCTACCTGTACTACACTCCTCTACCTACCTACCTGTACTACACTCCCCTACCTACCTGTACTACACTCCTCTACCTACCTACCTACCTGTACTACACTCCCCTACCTGTACTACACTCCTCTACCTACCTACCTGTACTACACTCCCCTACCTACCTGTACTACACTCCCCTACCTACCTGTACTACACTCCCCTACCTACCTGTACTACACTCCCCTACCTACCTACCTGTACTACACTCCCCTACCTACCTACCTGTACTACACTCCCCTACCTACCTACCTGTACTACACTCCCCTACCTACCTACCTGTACTACACTCCTCTACCTACCTACCTGTACTACACTCCTCTACCTACCTACCTGTACTACACTCCCCTACCTGTACTACACTCCTCTACCTACCTGTACTACACTCCCCTACCTACCTACATTACTATCCTGTTCCTACCTACCTGTACTACACTCCTCTACCTACCTACCTACCTGTACTACACCCCCTACCTACCTACCTGTACTACACTCCCCTACCTACCTACCTGTACTACACTCCTCTACCTACCTACATTACTATCCTGTACCTACCTACCTACCTGTACTACACTCCCCTACCTACCTATATTACTATCCTGTTCCTACCTACCTGTACTACACTCCCCTACCTACCTACCTGTACTACACTCCTCTACCTACCTACATTACTATCCTGTACCTACCTACCTGTACTACACTCCTCTACCTACCTACCTACATTACTATCCTGTACCTACCTACCTGTACTACACTCCTGTACCTACCTACCTACCTGTACTACACTCCTCTACCTACCTACCTACCTACCTGTACTACACTCCTCTACCTACCTACCTGTACTACACTCCTCTACCCACCTACCTACCTGTACTACACTCCTCTACCTACCTACATTACTATCCTGTTCCTACCTACCTGTACTACACTCCCCTACCTACCTACATTACTATCCTGTACCTACCTACCTGTACTACACTCCTCTACCTACCTACCTGTACTACACTCCTCTACCTACCTACCTACCTACCTTTACTACACTCCCCTACCTACCTGTACTACACTCCCCTACCTACCTACCTGTACTACACTCCCCTACCTACCTACCTGTACTACACTCCCCTACCTACCTGTACTACACTCCTCTACCTACCTGTACTACACTCCTCTACCTACCTACCTACCTACCTGTACTACACTCCCCTACCTGTACTACACTCCCCTACCTACCTACCTGTACTACACTCCTCTACCTACCTACCTGTACTACACTCCCCTACCTACCTACCTGTACTACACTCCCCTACCTACCTGTACTACACTCCTCTACCTACCTGTACTACACTCCTCTACCTACCTACCTACCTGTACTACACTCCCCTACCTGTACTACAGGTAGTACAGGTAGGTAGGTACAGGATAGTAATGTAGGTAGGTAGGGGAGTGTAGTACAGGTAGGTAGGAACAGGATAGTAATGTAGGTAGGTAGAGGAGTGTAGTACAGGTAGGTAGGTGGGTAGAGGAGTGTAGTACAGGTAGGTAGGTAGAGGAGTGTAGTACAGGTAGGTAGGTAGGTATAGGAGTGTAGTACAGGTAGGTAGGTAGGTACAGGAGTGTAGTACAGGTAGGTAGGTACAGGATAGTAATGTAGGTAGGTAGGGGAGTGTAGTACAGGTAGGTAGGAACAGGATAGTAATGTAGGTAGGTAGGGGAGTGTAGTACAGGTAGGTAGGTAGGTACAGGATAGTAATGTAGGTAGGTAGAGGAGTGTAGTACAGGTAGGTAGGTAGGGGAGTGTAGTACAGGTAGGTAGGTAGGGGGTGTAGTACAGGTAGGTAGGTAGGTAGAGGAGTGTAGTACAGGTAGGTAGGACCTCTCTCTCTCTCTCTCTCTCTCTCTCTCTCTCTCTCTCTCTCTCTGTCTGTCTCTCTGTCTCTCTGTCTCTCTCTCTCTCTCTCTCTCTCTCTCTCCAGGGCAATTCGTCACTTCCTGGCTTTTGCAATGATTCCTGGGAGCTGAACGTCATCGCTCCCAGGAATCAATGCGCCTGCACCGGCTCGCTCGTCCGTTCCGGTGCAGGCGCCGTCATACCTTGCTAAACAGCTTCTGGGCATGCCCAGAAGCTGTGCAGGGATGACGCTGAGGCACCGGAAGTGACGGCGGGGCCGGTGCAGTGCATTGTGGGACCGAAGAGGACGGAAGAGGACACAGAAGAGGACGCCCTGGCTTCAGCTGCCCACACCTGAGATGGCAGCGCTGGAGAAGACATTTTCAAGGTAAGTATTTCTTCTTGCAGGTAAGTTCAACCCAGGACAGATCAGAGGCTATCCATTGTGGAATGCACTAGCCCTGACTGTCCCGGGGTATTTTTATTAAAAAAAAAATGTCCCAGGGTGGAACTCCGCTTTAATACCGCTAAAGAAAAACCTGTGATCTGAGGGAAGAATGGCAGTACATTGGTGATCAGTGGAAAAACGCTTCCCTTACAGTGGTGATCAGAATGCCACCCTTGCAGACAGCTAAAAGGATTGATGGCGTGGCATTGCACCCGGAATCATGCAGCCACCATCAGCCGAGAGGTCAATCAGCCGCAGCTCAAGGGACCCCCCTAGCAGCCCCTGGAGGAGCCCTGGTTGAGAATGGAGGGATTCACAAACTGTGGCCCTCCAGCTGTTGCAAAACTACAAGTCCCATCATGCCTCTGTCCCTGGGTGTCATGCTTGTGGCTGTCAGAGTGCCTGATGGGACTTGTATTTCTGTAACATCTGGAGGGCCACAGTTTGCATATCTCTGCTCTAAAGTATCCGATTGTCTGGGGGAGGGGGATGAGAGAGGAAACTTTCCATGATATAACGGATTGTTCCAATGTTCAATAAAGGAGATCCATCAATCTGTTTTTGGCCCATGGTTACATATATGCAGGGCCGCCATCAGGGGGGTACAGCCCATACACATGTAGGGGGCCCAGGCATCCCGAGGGGCCCCAAACAGGGTTGGGTTTCAAACTGTCCTCGTAATACCACCCAATTGTAAGCTCCGCCGTTCCCTTGCAGACTGGCACTATGTGGGGTGTCCTGCCCCTCACTAGCCCTCACACACAGCTGTAGGCCCTGCCCTCCCCTGTTCTCCAGCTGTTCACTCTTGGACAGGAGGGGGGACTGGAGGAGGATGACGACATGGTAGGTGGGCCCTAGGAAATGTTGGTGGTTGGATCCATGGGAAGGGCCCAGGCCTAAAACTGTGTAAGGGGCCCCAAAATCTCTGATGGCTGCCCTGCATATATGGATCAGAAACAAACTGCACTGTATCCCTATGGGCGGGCGGATGGATGTGCATGCATCTATATCCGCCCCCATCTGGGTCTATTTAGGTTTATTGGACAGAACTAAATAGTATGGACCTGATCAGATGTAGGCGGAGGCAGACCTTCTTACCATAGGAATTATTTGGGTCTCTGTATTTTCTTTTACCATATGCAGAAAAATCTGATTGGGTACAGATGTCACACATGTGACTGTTTCCAATTGGTGCAACTCAGAAGGGGATCAGTTGAGAATCCCACGCTGAGACAGTATTGGGTTTTCCCTCTTAAATATATTTATATCTTTTGGGTGAACTTGATGGACTTTTACCCCCCTTCATGACCAGGCCATTTCTTGCTATTCGGCACTGCGCTATTTTAACTGGTAATTGCACAGTGCAATACTATACCCAAGTTAAATTTGTATAAATTTTTTTTCACACAAATATAGTTTTATTTTGGTGGCATTTGATCACCTTAAGGTTTTTTATTTTTTATTATATTAACAAAAAAAAGAAATTTAAGAAAAAAAACAATATTTTTTTGCATTCTGCTATATAACATATCCAATAAAAAAATGTAAAAAATCTAATTTTCTTTATAAATTTAGGCCAAAATGTGTTCTGCTACATGACTTTGGTTAAATAATAAAAAAAAAAAAAAATCCTAATAAGCGTCTATTGGTTTGCGTGAAAGGTATAGCTTCTACAGTCAATGATAAATATAGATAGATATATATTTTTTGGAATTTTTATTTATTTTATTTTTTCTACTCGTAATGGCGGTGATCAGTGACTTATAGTGGGAGTGTGATAGTGCGGCGGGCAATCTGACGCGGGGGGGGGGGGAGGACTGACTAACTGCCACTGACCTCATCAGAGACACTAATACAATGATCAGTGCTAATAATATAAACTATCTGTACTAATGACACTGGCTGGAAAGGGGTTAACATCTTGTGGTAATCAAGAAGTTAAAGGAGAAGTACAGGCAAAGCTTATTTGGCTGTACTTCTATGGTTCACTGGAGGGCAGTTCGTTCTGCACTCCTCCTGTGACCGTTTTTCAGCAGACAGCGGGCTTCGGCTGACGTCACAGAGCCGGTCCAAGCTCAGGCAAGATAATGAAAATGGAGTCAGGATTGGCCCGCATGCCTGGACCGACACCCGGCTCAGCCTCTTAGGGACCTGCTGAGAGCCTGAGCCAGTTGCATCCATCTAGTTAGGTATAATTCTAAAAGAAAAAAAAAAAAACATACTGTTCTTTTAGGTGTGCCTGACAATGTGTAATGTTTGGAATGTGGGCTGCTTTTTACTAATGAGCACTTTTGCAGGCAGAAGAATCAGAGATCATTCCCTCTGTACAGAGCCCTGTGTTGTTTGTCAACACGGTGCTCTGGGCTATAATTGGATAAAGCCAATTAGCAGGTCCCGGTCATGAATCATTGGCCGGGACCCGCCTACCAAGTCCTGTTCTGTTCAATCACAGCAGAGCCCACGGGCAGGGGCGCACGCTTTGACCCAGGAAGAAAGGCGCGATGTACAGGTACGTTATGGTGCCCTGTACAAGCTGCCTGTCCGCAGTATATGTACTGTGGTGGATCAGCAAGCGGTTGAGTAACATCGCATACCATACTGATTCATGCTTCGGTCATCCAATTGCAGTGCATAAATAAACATTTGTCTAGGGCCGGTTCACACTTGTGCGATTCGGGAAGGCTGCGAATACGCAGCCTGTTCCCGCATCGCATCCGCACATCTGGCAGTTCACACTGCCATATGCGATACGCAGGGGGTGTCAATTAAATGTTAACGACACCCCCAGTTTGATCGCATATCACAGTGCGATCTGACAGTACGCACAGTATCGGATCGCACAAGTGTGAACCACTGTGCGATCCGATCCTGATGCGGCTGAAAAAAAGGGTCCTGTGCGTCTTTGGTGCAGTGCGAATTTCAGCCATACAAAGTGTATGGCTGAATTCGCATCCGCACAGGAGATCGCATGTAATGAAGGAGCAGTGCGCTCCGAATTACATACGATCTCCACAGCCGCACTAGTGTGAACCGGCACTAAAGGCTATTCGTACCCTAATTCTGGATCTCTAAGTTTAATACATCCATAGGAGGACCAGTGTTTTGTAGTCTAGATATGTGCTTACAAATTCTAAGTTAGCTCCCTCATTCCAATAATGCTTGGTTGGAAAGAATGTGTTTTTTTCACAATGGTTAATAATAGAGAAAGGAATATTTATATTTTTAATACTGTTTCTTGTCCTAGCTTGTATCCACTATAACAAAGCACGCAATTAAGGGGAAAGAGTCTGGAGCATTACTGCGCAGTATTTTCAAAGGTAAGTACATATGTATTAAAACCTCAACAATGCATGTTTTTTAGTGCTGTATTGACATACATGGGGTATATTTTCAATGTGCATTTTAAACATGCATGTTAGATGGAAGATTGTTGTGTTAAAGTGGTTGTAAACCTCAGACATGAAATATGTGCAAAGCATATCCCTTTATAGTGTGTATTTGTCTCAAGCCAGACCACTAAGGGGTTGATTTACTAAAACTGGAGAGTGCAAAATCTGATGCAGCTCTGCATGGTAGCCAATCTGCTTGTTCAATTAAGCTTTGACAATAAAACCTGGGAGCTGATTGGTTTTAACGCAGAGCTACACTAGATTTTACACCCTCCAGTTTTAGTGAATCAACACCACGGTGTCATTTTTGTCTGCTGTAAGCATGAATCACTTCTGACAGGTTTTCCCGACACCAAGAGAAAATAAAGCTGGACCTCCAGCACACAGCCTGTGATTGACAGCCTCAGCTCTGTTGCTGTGTGAAGGGGTATGTGCGCCTTCCTTCCAATCAGAATGTAAATATTTGCCATCACATCAAGGATCTTGAACTACGTACAAATGTTTTATTATTGAAGAAAAATCACATCACAAACTGTGTAGTGCAATGTTTCAAAGCCACGCAGGACCCCTTTGTCAGGCATGTGATGAAGGGCTCCTTTATCACATGCCTGACGAAGAGTTCCTGCGTGGCTCCGAAACGTTGCACTACACTGTTTGTGATGTGATTTTTCTTCATTAAAAAAAACATTTGGAAGTAATTGAAGATCCTTGGTGTGCTTGCATATATTTACTTTCTGTCATTGTATCCTCCTCCAGTATACAGCTTGTGGTCATTGCAGCACCCGCTACCTTGAGAGCTGATTCCAGGAACATGTACGATGGGAATATAAGCTGTGTTCCCTCCAATCAGCTCTCAGAGCTCTCCTCACTGATGTAACTTCAGGCCCTGTCCCTGCTTTTCAGAGCTGAGAGATCCAGTGTTAACTATGCACTTTGAATTGCTGCAGATAAACAGGTACAACTTATGTAGGAGGATTTGTTTAATCTCCGTGTAACACCTGAGGCTAGTCAATTCACTGGGTATATGTAAGGGTTTATAACCACTTAAAAAGCTGTTAGAAAGCAACAGGACTGCCAAATGTATGGGCAGAATTACTGCTATAAATTGCTGAAAAACAATAAAACCCTGCGCTATGGTGTGTGTGTGTGTGTGTATGTATGTGTGTATATATATATATATATATATATATATATATATATATATATATATATATATGTATGTATGTATATATATATATATATATATATGTATGTATGTATATATATATATATATATATATATATATATATATATATATATATATAATATAATATGTGTGTGTATATATATATGTGTGTGTGTGTGTGTGTGTGTGTGTGTATATATATATATATATATATATATATATATATATATATATATATATATATATATATATATATATATATATGTATGTATATATATATATATATATATATATATACACTGTGATTACCCTATGAGGGGGTTAATCTAAACCTCAATACCACCAAATGTGTGCGGTGCTATTTACACTTGTGTAATAAAGTGCTCAGGTAAACTCAATATACAACTCAACGGTAAATAAATTCATAAACTATAAATCGCATGATAACGTGCTGCGTGCTTCAAATGAATACATATACATTCAATAAAATCTGTAAAGTTTGTTTCAAAAAAGTGCTCAGCTCTTCAAAATTCATGGGTTCTGTGCTTCAAAGTGCAACACTCCGTGCTCCCCTCCTTTGTGTCCCCACTCTCAGGAGAGGAAAGTTTGCAGCGCTTTGTTTATGCAAAATCATACCGCTCCTTGCTGCCATCCCTTCCGTCTGTCTGGTTCCGGACCATGGAACGCAAAACATTTGCTGGATTACATGCGCATGTAGCTCGTGTAATGCAAGCATTTTGACTATGTGAGTAGCAAATTGTATGATTTTAATTAAAGTGGTTGTAACCCAAAAAATGGATCCTGTTCCTCTAAAGCATGAATAACAGCACAGTGCTTGTGCTATGTAATTTGTCCCATTCTATCATCTAAAATATCTGGCTGGTGCTGCCCTCCCCTCTGTAAACTGACCACATTTCTCATGGCTGCTGATCCATAATAACCGTGGTCTGTTTATGTGCTTCTGTCATCCTGCTGCTCTCCTCTCCACCTCTCTGCCTGTCAGCTAATCTCATTGCTGATCTGCTCCCCGCCCCTCCCCTCCTGCTGCTAAAATAACTGTTTTCTTACAATCCGCAGTGTTAAGCCCCGTACACACGCAGCGATTGTTGGCCGTAAATTTTCGGCCAACGTCCGATCGGCCGATTATCAGCTTGTTAATATGATGCTTCCGACTGTGACTTTTCGGCCGAACAAAATCTGGTGTGCAGGCTATAAAATTTTTGTTGGCCGTCAACAGAACGGCCGATTGTTCGTCAGTCAGTACAGATTTCGGCAGACAAAAATGTGATGATCAAGACTGGGCATGCTCAGAGAAGAAAAAACACGGAAAGTAAACCAGCACATGACATCACTTCTGCAGTTGGTTGTTGTTGGCCGACAAAATTCGTGTGCAGCCTAGAGCACATTTCAAGCAACACAACGCTGGACAAAAGACGGCCGATCGGTCGGCCAACAATCGGTGCGTGTGTACGGGGCTTTAGATTATGTGCCCCAGTGTATGTTCTTTATGAAAAATATGCCGCTTTATATTTTATTTCAGAGCGGCACCCACATGACTGCCTGACGCTCTCCTCCTCTCCTTCCCTTCCCTTCTCCTGGCTGACATCAGCGGGGGATTCTCGGCCCCTTCTACTGTAGTTCTCAGATCAGAAGAGAAGAGCGGCAGGTGGTCACGTGAGCGCCGAGTGGCGCTCTGAAATGAGGTATAAAGCGGCATGTTTTTTTTATAAAGAACGTACTCTGGGGCACATAACTTATTCTAACACCGGGGATTCTAGTTAGAAAACAAAGTGGCTTTAAAACCACTTTAATTTTAATAAATGGAATTACACTATGGGATGTCATTTGGCTTATATTTCCCTCTACATGTATGCATATGATGGAGCACTGCTAATAAGGTGTCCCATTCAATATAAAGGATATATGGGGACAGTCGGAGGAGGAGCGGTTTGATCTTTCATAAACCAAGCGCTGCAAACTTACCTCTCTGGTGAGTGGGGACACAAAGGAGGGGAGCACGGAGTGTTGCACTTTTAAGCGCAGAACCCATGAATTTTGAAGCGCTGAGCAGTTTTTGAAACACAAACTTTACAGATTTTATTGAATATATACAGTATGTATTCATTTGAAGCACGCAGCACTTCATCATGTGATTTCTTTTTTTTTTTAAATCAACAAAAGTCTTTATTGAAAAAAAACAAAATAAACAGGTTTACAAGGAATTTGCGTGCTTTGTACTACATAAATTGCAACATACAGCGACATATGACCGAACTGACATGTCAAACAGAGCTGTGTCATTCAACGCAATTCAGTGACATTCGAGGAGGACGCCCAGCGGGTTATCATGTGATTTCTAGTTTAGAAATCTATTTACCATTGAGTTGGATATTTGAGTTTACCGGAGCACTTTATTACACAAGTGTAAAAAGCGCCGCACGCATTTGGTTATATAAATTGCTTAAGTCCGAAGGCTGTGCTTAGTGAAGGTGCCAAGCAGACAGAATGTGGGACTACAGACAGAAGGAAGGTGACTACACAAAGACAGATCTCCATGTGATATGACGCATACCATATGCAGCTGCTTTGTGCTATACCTTGGGAGATCTAAGTAGAAGTATAGGGTCAGTTCAGCTAAAAGTAACATTTTAGTTTTATGTGGAGTGTGGTGGGATGCGTCAGCTGCTGAATTCTAATTTATGTAAGGTTCTTTGCCATGGGTGCCCTCTGTTCCATCACAACAAGGGATCCCCAGCCCCTCCCCTGCTGAGTTGGATCAGAAAGAAAGTGTGACCTCCTGCGTCCATTTAGATTTTCCCTTGATATTGTGATGGAGGTAAAACTAACCCATGAAATCCTAAGGATAGCTGTGGGCAGATATAGGCATATGCGTGGTCTGCTTACATCATGGATACATTGTACTGTAGTTGGTTTTTGAGTCAGAAACAGACTACCAGAGCACCCATACAAAAAGTGCCTTCGATCAGGGGTGTCCAGCCTGCGACCCACAATGGCTATGAATGCGGCCCAACACAAAATCGTAAACTTATTTTGTTTTATTATGGATTTTTTTTCAGAAAAATACATTTACACTTTGTGAACAAATGCGGCCGAAATTTTTTTTTACACTGTCTCTTTACTAGAATTGCCAAAGAAAAATCCCCTATTCTTCCCAAACACCTTATTCATGTCATACCCCTTATTCATGTCATGTCGTACCCCTTATTCATGTCGTACCCCTTATTCATGTCGTACCCCTTATTCATGTCGTACCCCTTTATTCACGTCGTACCCCTTTATTCACGTCGTACCCCTTTATTCACGTCGTACCCCTTTATTCACGTCGTACCCCTTTATTCACGTCCTACCCCTTTATTCACGTCCTACCCCTTATTCATGTCATCAGTTCGGCAGCACCAAGATTTGTAAACAACTATTTTAAAGAATGAAGCACAGAAACATTAGAGAACCAAAATATCTGACGAGCACCTTGAGAATTCCTTAAGAATTGCTGCTCCATCCATCTATCCAACCAGATATTGATGCGTTCAATTCAAAAACAGTGTCAAATATCGCACTAGTGTTATAACCCCCTCTTTCATAATAAAAAATATTTTAAAAAAATGAAGTTTTATTTCTTGGCAGCGATTAACTTTTTTTTTTTTTTTTAATTCTTCCTCGTAGGGCTGTAGATCTCCAGAGTGTTTAGCAATTGTGAACATTTTTATACTTTGGTTTATTTATATGTAGAATGGTTTTACATCTATGTGGGTTTTTATATGATGATTTTGATACAATATACATTTGCTCCATTTTTTTTCATAAACAGTATCTCACAAAAGTGAGTACACCCCTCCATATTTTTGTAAATATTTTATTCTATCTTTTCATGTGACAACACTGAAGAAATGACACTTTGCTACAATGTAAAGTAGTGAGTGTACAGCTTGTATAACAGTGTACATTTCACCCCTAAGTGAAAATGTCAAAATTGGGCCCAAAGTGTCAATATTTTGTGTGGCCACCATTATTTTCCAGCACTGCCTTAATCCTCTTGGGCATGGAGTTCACCAGACCTTCACATGTTGCCACTGGAGTCCTCTTCCACTCCTCCATGACCTTGTGTATGTATATAGGTCCATATGTGATGGCAGGTGGCTTCCCCTCTCTGCATGCGTCCAGGTGACAAAGTGGTGGAACTCAAATGGCTGGTGTGGGGCGACTTAGAATCCCAGGGAACATCACATGACTGAGAGTTGACCAACATCCTTTTGCGGTATGCAAGCCCCCCCCCCCCCCCCCTTGGGATCTAAACCTGCCTAGTCAGTATAAAAGCAGGGCCTCTAGGACAATATACTAGCCCTGAGGAAGGGAGCTTGTCTCTCGAAACGTGTTAACAGTCCAAGCACAGCGACATGTCCTCCTCCAAATAGGAGTCGATATGTGATATGCAATTTTATTATTCATATTTTGTGAGTGTGTGTTTGGCTTTTCAATAAAATGTTTTAAAGGCGTCAAAAGGTAATGCACTAGGTGTTTGCGCCTCCTTTTTTGTTTGTTTGCAGTATTCTGGAGTTTCTTCACTTGTGGAGAGCAGCACTCCTATGGTTCCTAAGTGAGCGATTGGGTTATATAGACGTTTACTAAATCTGTCACCGGAGGGGGGAAGGAAGCAGATAAGCAAGCAGAGCTCTCACTTTTGGGTGGAACTCCACTTAAACTGTAACTGCATATAGGCCCATTCAAACCCTTCACCTGAATGTTAATGTTTGCTCATTTTTGCAGTGAGGTGTTCTGTACAGAGACATTTTAATGAACAAACAAAAGCATTTTTTCTATTTTTTACAAAGCAGCACACAACATGATGCAAAGTATTTATACCTGTGCATTGTGGTGCTCTATAGTGCAGGTGTTTTTTTAACTATATTGTGTGTGTGTGTGTGTGTGTGTGTGTGTGTGTGTGTGTGTGTTAAGGTACCATTTGGAATTAATGGCAATGCACATATCTCTACAGGTACTCTCAATTCGAGTTTTTGTTCACCATTGTAGGTCGGGTTAAGGTTGAAAATGCAGCACTTAATATTATTTTATTCTGTCCGCAGTCAATAATTTCCTGCAAGCACTAATTGTTTTGTATTCTCCTGCCAGGGTCACCATGTACGGAGGATGGCGCTGTCCGCCGGAGGTTAGCAGTCTATAAGCACTGCATTGAGCTTGTTGAGTCTGGAGATCTACAGAGAGAAGTGGCTAGCGAGATTGTGGGGCTGTTAATGCTAGAGGTGAAAAAACAAATGGATATTCTTATTTTTATTGATATCTGTTATGTAGCCTGATGTAGATCTGTTACCTAACCGTTTGTTCAAATGTTAGATAACTGTCTTACTAAAATAAACAAAGGGCTAATGCTGGGTTCTCTACTTTGACCTTTCTAATTTTATTTTTTTTCCTGGTTCCAGTTTCTGCTTTATTCTCTGTTTACCCATTATCTACCTCATGATATTTCAAATAGAGGGTGTTTTAGTTTTCCTTTTGGTCTACCCCTCTCCTCACTTCCAGCTGGTTTATTTTATAAAACCATTCTTCAAGCCTCACACCATGCAATCTATTGTTTCAATATCTAAACACTGCATCTTAGCACCACAAACCAAAAGCCCTATTTAATTCATTTTTATTATTCAGAGTAAATTCCATCCATCCATGTCCACCCTAGCATTTCTGCCTGTAGCTATCTTGAGTAAGGTCAGACGATTCATGTAGCATTTGCTTCCTGGAATTCATAGCTCAGGCATGCAGGTAGGAGGGTGGGCTTAGCTGAGAAAAAACTCCTGAAAACTCCTGCAAAGTATGACATCATTTGTCTTGGCCTGGAAACCAGGAAGTAACTGAAGAAATATTAAAAAAAAAAATGTATGAACAAGTAAATATAATAGTATTGTAATATACTTTCCTATATATTTTATGAATGCTAACAGTATAAGGTTTTAAAACCGTTCATGTTGAGTGAGAGAGTGAAGTTCCACTTTAAGATGGCCATACACAATACAATCTGATCGATGGATACACTTGGGAACAACCAGCCTGCCCATAGATGGATCAAACCTCAGCCGGTTAAGCAGGGACTGTCTCAATCTGTCAATGGGTGGCTTTAGTCTCAGCCTCTGATATGGCATCATTCAGAGGCCAGGAAGAGAGAGTGGCGCTGTGCGAGAGTGGGCTGGGTGTAAGGTAGGTAATTCAATTAAAGGAAGACTAGCTGAAGACTACGGGCTAAGTATGAGCAATGTTTATCTCCAGTGTGTAATTTCCTCTGTACAGTGAACTGAATCACTCCTTGGGTTCGGGGGCGCTGCTGCATTAGTGGCCAGTGACAGTGTTATTCCCTTCATGCTGCATTAGTGGCCAGTGACAGTGTTATTCCCTTCATGCTGCATTAGTGGCCAGTGACAGTGTTATTCCCTTCATGTTGCATTAGTGGCCAGTGACATCGTTATTCCCTTCATGCTGCATTAGTGGCCAGTGACAGTGTTATTCCCTTCATGTTGCATTAGTGGCCAGTGGCAGTGTTATTCCCTTCATGCTGCATTAGTGGCCAGTGACAGTGTTATTCCCTTCATGTTGCATTAGTGGCCAGTGACAGTGTTATTCCCTTCATGTTGCATTAGTGGCCAGTGGCAGTGTTATTCCCTTCATGTTGCATCAGTGGCAGTGTTATTCCCTTCATGCTGCAATTAGTGGCCAGTGGCAGTGTTATTCCCTTCATGTTGCATTAGTGGCCATTGATGGTGTTAACTCCTTCATGCTGCATTAGTGGCCAGTGACAGTGTTGAATAGCCCTGTCATATTGCATTGTGAAGGGGTTAATAAACACTGCCCACTAATGTGAAACAAATGGTTTCATTAACACTACCACCGATAGACCACCAATGGGGAGGGATGTTTTAAGTACGACTGCCACTGACCATCAATGCATCGCTAAACGCATTAAGGTTTTATAAGCTGCAAATCTGAAAATTGTTTCAGTGGTTCCAAGAGATATCAAACTTTTTGCCAAGGGTTTCCCCATTGTAAAAAGGTTGAGAAAGACTCATGTAATGCAAGTGCCTGTGCGAATAGCTAAAAATTGATTGGATTGTATAAGTTTGTCCTTTTAT
The DNA here is from genome assembly GCF_965119305.1 of Pelophylax lessonae. Lineage (NCBI taxonomy): Eukaryota > Metazoa > Chordata > Amphibia > Anura > Ranidae > Pelophylax > Pelophylax lessonae. The sequence continues at coordinate 53,866,603 of NC_138771.1, read as the reverse complement.
CGCATAGTTTGGGTAAAATTAAATGAGATTGTACAGATTGTGGTGTGTATGGCCACCCCTACACTGACTGGAACAAACTCACAACATGCAAGTTGAATATGTAGCTTTATAATGGTGGACCTTTTTCTGGATTTAAAACAAAGGTATTAAAGCAACGAGGTATTGCGTGTTATACCTCATTGGTAGAGAAGGTGATTATTATTTTATCTTTGATACCAAAAAGCGTGTTAGCCTCTACACAGCGCTGCAGTTAATCCTAACTCAGCTTTCAACAGTTTGAAATGGAAAGACTAAATGAAGACACTACACGCCACTGCTATATGCATTTTTATATTGAGATATCTTCATTATTCTCGTCTTTTGTTCTGTGATTTCTGTTTTTATGTCAGCAGGTGGTGATTTTTTTTTTTTTTTTGCTGGATAAGAAGCAGAGCTTAATTTACACCACATAACTAGGGAATAACATCACTTTATTTTTGTGTTGCTCTTGGATGCAACACCATTCTGTATTGCATCCCCTTTGCTCCAGAATAAATGGTCAGAAATCAAAATCATTTCAGTTATTGGCAGTTGCCAAGCATACTTATATTAAAAATAATCATTTGATTGTGGAATTCTCTCTCTAATCCACTATAAATTGTCATCCTGCTAAAATAAATTCATACTTTTTAAGTACCTTGATTTTCTCTTTCAGGTTCATCACTTACCAGGGGCGTCCCTTCTTGATTTGGCAAACTTGTATGTTGAAACAGTGAAAGCGGGAAGCATGTCCAATGGGAAGTCTTTGGAACTGTTCCCTAATGTGCTTAAAGCTCTCTCATCAAAAGAAACTTTAGTTTATGGCAATGGTAACAAACTTTTTCTATTAAAACATTTGTGTGCACTGAGCCCATTGCTAGCTATACGTATTACATTTCCTTTACATTTGCCAAAACAATGTAATGGGAGGGCCTTCATTACCATTCTTTCTATTTTGTATCCTATCAGGCAGGCCATTGTGCTACAGTTGTTGATAGATCTCAAGATTGTGTAGCCAGATTTTAACATTAAATTGTAGCTGCTTTAATAGGGCCCAGTGTGTTGGCTAGTGAGAATATTTGTGGCAAATATCTCATTGAATCAAAAACCAGCAGATAATATTGGCTGTATGAGCTGAGTGGGAGTGGGTTACTGTCAAACATTACCCACTCCCTGTAAAAGAAAAAAAAATGTCTCAAATATGTTAGGGGTGGGGAAGAGGATAAGCAATGCTTTCACTTTTGAGTGAAGGTTAGCTTTAACCTCTTCACGCCAACAATACACAAATATGCAACCTCACGGTGGGTGGGCCTTGACGCCAAGTGGCTGTATATTTGCGTATTAAAATGTAAACAAACCTGTGCCGAGAGTGCGCTCCTGGCAGAGTTACCGTCACCGAACGGAATGTTTTGCGATCAGGAGCTTTCCAATCATGTGACAGCCAATCATGGCGATCACATTATCATAAATCCTGCCCCGCCCCCTGGCATCAGAAACCCCTTATGCCCCTTTCACACATACGGTCCGTTCAGTTCATCAGTTCCGTCACTTCAAAATGTATCAGTTTTTCATCCGTTTCTTTTTACATCCACTACCAATGCAAAAACGGATGAAAAATGGACCGTTTGTCTGTTTTTTCATCTGATCCGTTTTTTTAAGGGAAGAAAAATAGGGCTTTCACTCATTCAAATAAATGGATATTGACGGAAGCGGATGAAAATGGATGTAAATGGATGATCATCCGTTTTTCCATAGAAATGCATTGATGATTATTTTTCATCCGTCAACGGATGGATGAAAAACGGACAAACGGTCCTTATGTGTGAAAGGGGCCTAAAAGGGCTGGGATGTGCCGGTGTTAAGAGGTTAGGTAACTAAATTACATTTTCTTTTGCAAAGTATTTATTGAGATTTTCATAAATACCATACAGCGCAAGATCTCAATATAAAAAGTAATACTGTACATAGAAAAGTAATAATAAAATAATGTGGGCTGATGACAATGAGAACAGTGTAACACCAGGCCATTGTGAATACAATAGCGGCCCAAGAAGGCCGTGCAACCAAAAGACAGGTATACACTTGCGCAGGAGATCGCTTAAACTTGTATGCACCTCCTGATTGATCAGGGCCACCTACAACCTTAGGGCGGAGGCAACATCCACACCCTGAACAAGTTTGCAGACAAAAAGCCCCTAGGGGCCCAAAAAGTACAGTGAGTCCTGCATTTATTTCTGTTTTATTTCCTCTAATTACCTGACACTTGTAATCTGTGCTTTTTCTAAGGAAGCTCAGCAGGTGTTCACTTTTAATAGTGTTAATAAAGTGTGCATACTAGCAAAAAAATTGATTGTCTTGAAACTTTAGCCAATGATTTTTTTTTTCCCTACCTGGGTGAAACCTGTGACAAGGAGGAAAAAAAAAAAAGACGCTGTCTGTCTGATAGTAGAAGGTCCCTCTCCTTTAAAATTGCATTAAACCAAGAAAATGAGAATTACTGTATATAAATAAAAATGGTGTTCTGCATTGTGGGAAATAGTTTTTTTTTTTTATAATTCAAACACACATCCAGCGTTATGCAAAATATAAAAAAAAAAAAAAAAAAAAAAAACTGGTGATTTTATTTTTAATCCTGACTCACTTTTATGACCTTTTTTTTTTTTTTTTTAAGGAGAGTTAACAGGAGAAGAGTGCAAGAAACAGATTATCAATAGTCTGTGCTCTAGCAGGTAAGGTTTTGTCCATGTATGCATGTTACTAAAGCTTGACCATACATTGTTCAGTTTTTCTTGTTCCTGAACCGATTCCCCCAACCACAGATTCAAGTGGATAGTGAATCCTCCCCATATGCGATGTATTCTGACAGCGGGGGGGACTTCCCTTATATCGAAATACACAGATCTGCATTGCAGGCATTGGCTGTAGCTGCTGATTGAGTGTCTTTTATCTGACAGTGCGGTTGAACAGAAGTTGATCGGTAGATGGATTTCTGTCCAACTGCAGTGGCCACACATGGATCAAAATTCAGCTGGACGAATTGCGATCGATCTATGGCCACCTTAAGGCTCCTTAGATTGGGTGCCCATTTGTGTTGGAATATACCTCAGCTTTTCTTTTGCATTGAGCCCCCACTGTAAACTCTGTTGCTGCATTTTCAAATATTTTAGATTTTTGACTGGAGTACATAGAGCAGTTAAAGTGGTTGTAAACCTTAGATGTGAAATCTGAACAAAGTATACCCCTCTATAACTGTGATGGCGAACCTTGGCACCCCAGATGTTTTGGATCTACATTTCCCATGAGGCTTATGCACTCTGCAGTGTACTTAAGCATCATGGGAAATGTAGTTCCAAAACATCTGGGGTGCCAAGGTTCGCCATCACTGCTACTGTGTACTTGTCTTAATTAAGAGCACTAAGTGATTGACGGCCTCAGCTCTGTTCCTGTGTGCTGTGTGGAAGGGGGGTGAGTCTCCTTCCTCCAATCAGCTCTCAGAGCTCTCTTCGCTGAGCTCTGCAGAGGGCAACTTCAGCTCTCTGCCTCCCTTTTTCTGAATTCTCAGGCAAGCTTTATAATTTAGCATTTTGAACAGATGTAGAGAAGAGATGGCTGCAGATAGACAGATAGAACTTATTTAGAAGAATTTGTTTCATCTCTGTGCATCACCTGAGGCCAGTCACTTCACTGGGTATATGTAAGGGTTTACAACCACATTAACTTTCAAATTATTTCAAGTTAATTAGAGTGTTGGTGATATTTATTTGTGCTGCCTGAGTTGGCCAATCAGATCGCCAGTACTGGAAACAACATTGCTGTGGTGCAATCAAGCCAGTTCCTAATGCATATGTTTTTTTATTTTTTTATTTTATTTATTGATCCCAGTGTATATTTAGAATTATGCATTTGTGTAGATTTTTTAGTGTGTCTTTGCTTTACGTTTTCAGATGGGACCCAAAATGTGTCATTTTCCTTACCTCAATGTTTAGGTAAGATTACTTAAGCAGTCAGTGTTCATATCTTTTTGATTGCCTGGTATGTCATTCCTGAAATAATGCATATGTTGGAAAGAGATATTTAGAGAGGTTTAACACCCACAAGCAGGACTTGCCTCTTTTCTCATTATCTGCGGATTTTTGGCACACAGAGACATCACAACACATGCTCATATATACTAAATACCTTATTTATCGGTGTATAACACGCACTGGCGTATAACACGCACCTTCATTTTAAGAAGGAGGTTTCAGGAAAGAAACATTTTAATCAAATAAAAATAATAGTACACAGCCCCTTTCATTATACAGTTCCCTCATGCACAGTAGGACACAGCAGCTTTGAATCTAGAGGGGGTGTCAAGAGTCATACATTCCACTGTCTCCATCCTAGTACCTGTACTTCCCAGCTGAGCCCCTACATGTATTGTAGTTGTGGGACTTGGGAGGGGTTTGAGGTGTGTTGGAGATGAATTTGGTTATACAATAACTTTTTCTCCCTTTCTCCAGCCCCCTTTACACGGCACAGCCCCCATGCATTACCAGGAGATCCCCAGTCTCCTGGGACAGCCCTGCAAGCGTACTCTAAAGTAAAAGGAAAAAATTACTGCCAGCCCCTTTTCATAGATGCTTCCTACATTGTCAGTGTAATAGTAAACCGATGCCTCTAAATACCTTGTTCGCGCCGTTCTTTCAAATCCGATCATGTGACCGCTCTCCTCTGACGTTGAATGGCCGATCACTCAGAGGAGGAGGAGCGGGAGGAGGAGTGCGGCCAGAAAGAAGGAAACAAGCAAGGTATTTAGAGGCAGCGTTTTGACATGAGAGTGATATAATGTAGGAAGTATTTATAAGAAGGGGCTGGCGCTGATTTTTTCCTGACGGCAGAGTACGCTGGCAGGGCTGTCCCGGGGGCCAGGAGAGGCGGGGTGGCCAGCCTGACACCACTCCTCCGGACCGCCGATTTCCCCCCCCCCCCCACATTGCTAAAAAAACAAAATATCGGCGTATAACACGCACCCATTGTTTGCACTATTTTTTCAGGGGAAAAAAGTGCTTCTTATACACCGATAAATACGGTAATTTCTAAGTTGTACTTTCACTTTGCCACTGTGCAAATCTGTCTCTTCCTGGTCCTTCCCCCAATGAGATCCCACCTTCAGCACACACACACACACACACACACACACACACACACACACACACACACACACACACACACACACACACACACACACGTCTTAACCTGGTATACCTCTTTGAGTGCACACTTTCCAGTTCCTTTACCAGAAAATCTTCTATCTGCAGTCGCACACTCCCACCACACAAATTGCATATTGAACAGTGTCCATGTCTTCCCCTTAGACACTACACACTGAGCCCAGACACACAGGAGTTGATTTAATAAAACTGGAGAGTGCAAAATCTGGTGCAGCTCTGCATAGAAACCAATCAGCTTTCATGTTTTAGTGTCAAAGCTTAACCCCCTGCTGACCGCTCTATAGCAGTTTTACTGCCATAGGGCCGCTTCTGCTGTGATTATTAACAGCAGAAGCTGATCTGCGGGTTCCAGGCACTCTATGTTCGCCGACATCCACTGATCGTCGGGCAGAGACTCAGAACGGAGCTCTACCTATGTAAACAAGACAGAGTTCCTTGACAGGGAAGAAGAGGTGGATTTTATGTTCCTGCAAAGCAGGGACTAAAATCCTCTCTTCCCCCTAGTAAAAGCAGCACGCATAGTGTACACAAACACTAGCTAGGCACACAGTTAACCCTTTGATCGCCCTAGATGTTTAACCCCTTCCCAGTCAATGTCAGTACAGTGACAGTGCATATTTTTAGCATTGATCACTGTATTGGTGTCACTGGTTCCTGCTCAGTGTCCGATTAGCTGCTGCAATATTGCAGTCCCGCTATAAGTCGCTGATCGCCGCCTTTACTAGTATAAAAAAAAAAATCCAGTATATATCCCATAGTTTGTAGACGCTATAACGTTTGTGTAAAATAATCAATATACACTTATTGGGATTGTTTTTTTTTTTTACCAAAAACATGTAGCAGAATACATATTAGCCTACATTTCTAAATAATTTTTTTTGGATAGCTTTTATAGCAGAAAATAAAAAATATTGTTTGTTTTTCAAAATTGTTGCTCTTTTTTTTGTTTATAGCTCAAAAAAACAAAACAACACCGAGGTGATCAAACACCACCAAAATAAAGCTCTATTTGTGGGGGGGGGGGGAACAAACATTTTATTTGGGTACAGCATTGCATGAACGCGCAATTGCCAGTTAAAGTAATGCAGTAACGTATTGCAAAAAAGTGTCCCGGTCATGAATGGGGGTAAATCCTCCGGAGGTCAAGTGGTTGATTGAACAAGCTGAAGCTGGAAGCTGATTGGCTACCATGCACAGCTGCATCAGATTCTGAGTGCTCCAGTTTTAGTAAATCTCCCCCACAGTGTTGAGGCTCAGCACTTAGCAGCAGTTTGTGCCCCTTTCCCCTTCGGCAATAGTTTCTTATTACTCCCCATTGTGTGTGTGTGTGTGTGTATCTGGGTATAGACGGACTGAAATTCGGATGGTTCAGCAAGGACCAGCCGAATTTCTATCTCTGTACAGTGTGTTTGACAGAAATCGATCGTTGGATTGTCTTCTGTCAGACATCAACTTTTCTTTATCCGCGGATGCAGTCAGTCTCAAGAATCAGTTTTTTTTTTGTTTAGCCCGCTGGCTGCACATACTGGTGGCCCCCATCATACTCTCCAGCTTACACTGCCACTTCTTTTACTATTTGTTATATCCCCAAGCTATTCCATTCTGAAACAAGAACTTGTTTACGTTTTCAAGTGTCTTCTGGAATGTTTTCTCTTTTAGAGATGTATTACTGAGTACAGAAGAGTTGCAGTTTGTAGTGGAGAAAGTACTAAGACTGTTATCTAAGATGGATCTCCAAGAAATGCCCCCTTTGGTTTACCAGCTTCTCCTTCTTTCTGCCAAGGTAATATCATAATGTAGCTTTTATTGTGTGTAACAAAGAGACAGTCAGTCATTATTGCAAGCGTCACCAGAATGTGTGAGTACTGTATGAGTGTTATGGGATGTTCTCTTTTTATATTCTATTTTTAAACATTTTTTATATCTTATTTTTGTTTTCCTGTTGTGTTAATGCAGGGGAGTAAAAGAACCATCCTGGAAGGAATTATCTCAGTTTTTAATGATCTGGATCAGAAGTTGATGCTTGAGGCCAAAGATGATGAGTAAGGGCATTTATACTTTCATTTTACTTTCAATTCGTTGGCCTTGGCATTCCTTTTTATGGGGCACTATTTAGATGATTTAATTGTAATTTGGTAGAAAAAGAATGCATGTTTTTTTTTGTCTCTAGCAGACATAACTGGTCTGTGAGCAGCAGTTGTATATATGTTTTCTGTAACTTTAAACTTTGTGAAGCCCTACTCTGTGTCTTACAGCCGGTCTCTGTATTGTACAATGACTTCCACAGTCTGGGTCTGTGCTGTAAGCTTCTTGTGCGCAGTGTAATTTTTTTTGTTCCTGGGTAACTATGCACATGCTAAGACTATGTTACACAGTACTTACACATTTATTTAACCACTTTACCACCGGAGGATTTTGCTGTCTTACGTCCAGGCCACTTTTTGTGATTCGGCGCTGCGCGAATTTAACTGACAATTGCGCGGTCGTCCTTTTTTTCCCACAAACAGAGCTTTATTTTGGGGGTATTTGATCACCTGTGCGATTTTTACTTTTTGCACTATAAACAAAAAAAGAGCGTTTATTTTGAAAAAATATTTTTAACATTTTTTTTATATGAAATTCCCCCCCAAAAAATGTAAAAATCAAAATTTTTTTAAATTTTTGGCCAATTTGTTTTCTGCTACCTATGTTTGGTAAAAAAATCACAATAAGCGTATTTTGATTGGTTTGCGCAAAAGTTATTGCGTTTACTAACTAAGGGAAAGATTTCTGTCATTTTTGGTGTGTTTTTTTTTTTTTTTTTTACGAATAATGGCGATCTGCGTTTTTTTTTTTTTTTTGCGGGACTGCGACATTGCGGCGGACAGATCGGACCCTTGACTGACATTTTTGACACTTTTGGGGGGTACCAGTGACATTACTACAGTAATCAGTGCTATAAATATGCACTGTTACTGTAAAAATGACACTGGCAGGGAAGGGGTTAATGTATGCCTGGTGCTTACTAACGTGTGTGTGGGGAGGTGACTGAGTGACACAGGGACAGATCGCATGTTCAGCTATGCTGAACCCTGCAATCTGTCACTGTTTGTCACTTAGGAGATCCGCCCGCTCTGTTTACACAGGCGGGCGGATCTCCAAACTAGATTCCCCGACGATCGGGGAAGAGCAGCGGCGATCGCCGCCGCTCCTCCCCTGGCCCGACTCCCGCTGTGACTGAAAACAGCGGGAGCGTGCCTCCGGCCGCCTACAGGGGGAGGAGTCCAGTGACGTAGGTCTACGTCGCTGGACGGAATTGAGCCACTTTGCCGCAGTACAGTCCCAGTGACTGGTCGGCAAGTGGTTAATGATCATGTAGAAACTAGTTTTGGCCTTGTCCTAAATATTGTAAGTTTCTCCATATCATTTGGTATTTTCTTTGGAATAATTAAAATAGTTTTCCAGTAAAGCATAAATGTTAAACCATATACCTGCATCCATTCTAATCATGCATAGGCTTAAGCTGGCCAAAGATGGTCTCTGCTGAACCAATCTTTGCTTTGATCCACACATGCAGCCAATGGACTGCAGCACTGATCAGTTTATTCTGACAGTGGAGAAGTTCCGCAGGGAGAATTCCTTCATTCACCTCCAATGTGTGATTGGGGGAATCGGTTCAGTTTTTTTTTTTTTTATCCCTCTGGCTGAACGAAAAAAACGGAGCCATGTATGGTCAGCTTTAGGACTCTTTCACACAGGCAGCTTCCGCTCTAACCTACAAGGGATCTGTGAGCTGATCCCCTGCTGATCGGAGCGGGCGGCGGATCACAGTTTCAGCAGATTGGACACAGACCAATCCATCTCTGCTCTATGGGCGGCAGAGAGTAAACGTACTCCACTGTCCATTTTACACCCAGCTACCTCTGATCCAGTCCGCACAAACGGAAGAGGATGCAGTCGTCCTCAGTGTTTTTTTTTTTTTTTTTATATTTTTAGCGGGCCTGATCAGACCCAGAGGTAGGTGGGTGTAAACGGACGCAAGTCCATAGGAACATTCCTATCGGGTCCACCTGAAAAACTGACAGGCGGACCTGATCGGATTGACCGTGTGAAAGGGCCCTTAGTCCTCCCAATGTTCTGTTCCTTCCTTTTTGATAACTGAAGATTGTCTGTCTGGTTATTTGGTGCTGAACTGCTGAAAGTGAATGGAAACCGGAGGCACAGTGACATAAGATCGCTGCACAGAGTAGGAACATTGCTTATAAGAAATAATTGCATTGTCAAGGCAGCAATCAGATAATCCTCAGGTAGGATCGCTGTGGTAATTGGTGATTTTGTAACAATTAATCACTGCAAGAATAAAGAAGTCTTCGCAATCTTTCTGGGTAACCTGGGGAAAGAAGTTCGGATAAATATCAGAGTATTTTGTTTATGTAGGCAATATAGGATCCAAATAATGCATGTTGCTTAAAGTGATTTGTAAACAATCACCTTTTAAAACAACTCATTCAGTTTAAAATAGAAATGAAAGGCAAAACCTTTTTGTATAGCTCTAAAAAAAAAAAAAAAAAAAAAAAACATTATAAACCCCCCCCCGTTTTTTTTTTTTTTATAACTGATCTCATTCCCTCTGTTCTTAGCTGCATAAGAGCTGGGGGGAGGAGAAGCAGCACCACACTGAGCTTGCCATTGAATGGCTGGGAAGCGGGGGCGTGTCAGAACAAGTCTGAATATTGCAGGAGAGCACACTGAGTTCCCAGCATAGCTAAAGAACTGACCACAGTGTGCTCTCCTGCTTAGCGTGGTCAGTTTTTAACAGGAAAGGAGAGAGACTGGCAGGAACACCAGGGATTTCACACAAAGGAAGCAATACAAATAGAACAGGAGACTTTCTCATACAAGTACATGTTACAGCAGGCACATATCAGGAATATGAAGTGTTAGGGTAACAAACGCTTTAAGGCCACATAACAGTAAGTAACTATTATAAGGCAGCTTTGTTTTCAGGCAGGCATTGTTAAAGGATAAGTTCACCTTTTGTAACCTGTTGCACCCATTTTCAGGGTGTAACATGTTAGATGCATTAGCCTCCTCACTTCCCCAACCCCCCTTTTGACAACGAGTGGGGGAACATCTCCCCCTGCTTTGCTGACACAATTAAAAAAAAAACAAAAAAAAAACGCGTTTGTGCGGGGCTCAGCCCACCCAGCTGTGTCATTCATTCACAGAGTTCTGTGAATGTGAAAACTACAAGTACCAGCAGCCTTTGCGGCTGTCGGCTTCTAGATCTCAATGAATTATCAGGGCGCTTTTGAGCGTGCTAGGTAGTTCATTGAGTCTTTCTGTCAGTGTGTATCTGCCTGCTCCTATGAGGTACTAGCAGACCGCTTACACAGACTGTCTGCAAGAGCCCTGCATAGCACCCGCTATCTACTGATCATAGGTGCAATGCTTTGAGGGCTCATAGTAAAAAAAAAAAATAAAAAAAAATCAATTTTTTTTGCCTGTGAAAAGATGTGCATTGGATTTTTTTTTTTGCAAAGATGAACTTATCCTTTAACCACTTGCCGACCGCGCACGACTATCTACTGCGGCGGTCGGCCCCGTACTGGCAAAGTGACGTAGTACTACGTCGCTAGCCTGAGAGCCTCTGGGGGGCGAGCGCGCCCTGCTGGAGGTGCTCTCCCGCCCCCGCTCGTTCCCTAACGAGTCCGCGCGTGTGATCGGCGGACCGACGTCCGCCGGTCTCTCGCTATCTCCCCGTTGAGAGGGAGAAAGGCAGACGGCTGATGTAAACATGCCGCCTGTCATTCTCCCTGATCTAACTGCAGAGATCATACGATCCTGCTATGTAGGATCGTATGTCTCTGTGGTTACATCACTAGCCACACCCCTTTGCAGTTAGAAGCACGCCCCTAGGGACACACTTAACCCCTGCATCACCAATAAAGTTAACCCCTTCCCTGCCAGTGTCATTTTTACAGTAACAGTGCATATGTATAGCACTGATTACTGTAGTAATGTCACTGGTACCCCAAAAGTGTCAAAAATGTCAGTCAAGGGTCTAAACTGTCCGTTGCAATGTCGCAGTCCCGCAAAAAAAATCGCAGATTGCCGCCATTACTTGTTTAAAAAAAAAAAAAACCCAAAAATGACAGAAATCTTTCCCTTAGTAAACGCAATAACTTTTGCGCAAACCAATCAAAATACGCTTATTGCTTTTGATTTTTTTTTTACCAAACATATGTAGCAGAAAACAAATTGGCCTAAAATGTTAAAAAATTATGATTTTTACATTTTTTTTTTTTTTGGGGAATTTCATATAAAAATTTTTGAAAAATATTGTTGTTTTTTCAAAATTGCCGCTTTTTTTGTTTATAGCGCAAAAAGTAAAAATCGCACAGGTGATCAAATACTTCCAAAAGAAAGCTCTGTTTGTGGGAAAATAAGGACGTCGATTTCATTTGGGTACAGCGTCGCACGACCGCGCAATTGTCCGTTAAAATCACGCAGTGCCGAATCGCAAAATAGGGCCTGGTCAGGAAGGGGGTAAAATCTTCCAGGGCTTAAGTGGTTAATACTACCTGATGCTGATTTGAATTACTGTCTGTTGTCTATTAGACCCACAGTTGTAATAGCTTAGGCTGAACTATATAAGCTAGCATTTGTTTGCTTGATTTGAAAGAATCAGTGTTTTCCTCCCATTACATGCAGTTCTGTATATAATCTTTGCAATTTGTTTCTAGCTCAATAGATCTCGATGATTCCACTATCCCAAAGGAACAGCTGCGTCAAGTAGAGGGCACCATCATCTTGCACATTGTCTTTGCTATTAAATTTGACCAGGACCTGGGAAGAGAGTTAGTCAAGGTAATTAGATGTATTACTTATTTTATAAAGGAGAACAGTATAAAGATGAGGGCATCTGTCTGTCCTTTTGCAAGAAAATATACACAGAAACATGATCTACAGTATGTGAAGCCACTAAAGTTCTGCTTGGTGTTTCGGTCCGGACAGATGTTTTAGAGCTGACATCCTTATCCTTGTTTAGAACAGAAATAAAGTTTTTCGACTTGCAGCATCTTTTACTATAATGTGAAAATATGCATTTCATATTTGCACTTTATGCACTCTCTCTCACCTTGTAACGTGCTATATCCAGCGCTGCAACATCCACAATCCCCCTTGTCACTCCATCACTAGGTCTTCCATCTTCTTCCTCCTGTTGTTCAGGAATGTTTAGTCACCTTGACTGGTAAAGCTGAGATGACATAATTTCCAAATATGCGCACAGGAATTAATTTTAACCTGGCACTTCCAGCATTTTACATATGGCTGAATTGTAGACTGAGCTGTGCATGTATGACTGTCAGTGTACAATTTAAAAAAAAAAAAAACTGCTAGCAGACTAAGGGTCCTTTCACACTGGGTGGACCGTTTTTTTTTTTTGCTCCGCTCCAGCACTTTTTTTTTTTTTTAACAGACCTGGATGACACTTGTCGTCCGGTCCGTATGTACGTTTATCATCCCATCTGTTTGCGGATGATAAACGGAGATAATGCATGTCAATAGGATTGCGGATGTCAGCAGATGACACCGCTGACATCCGATTTTGCGTCAGTTCCGTTTGTTTAAACGGAAGAAAAATAGGGTTCTCTTCCGTTCAAAAAAACTGAACTGATCGGAAAGGACGCAAATTAGATGTCAGCGGATGCTCATCCGCTGACATCCGCAAACGCATTGACATGCATTCTTTCTGTTTTTCATCCGCAAAAAAATGGGATGACATACGAACCGCCCGTGTGAAAGGACCCTTAGATAATCATGGCGGAAGAGACTCTGTATGTCTCTTCTGCCATAAATTCTTTCCTATGTGCTAACAGTTTTTTTTACATTGCTCGTTTACTTCCACTTCAATATTTTGTAAGGCAACGACCTGGAGTATGTTTGTTTCTGTACTGGGGACTCCTGATAAATACATACTTATGCAGAGTCAATTGCACTCTAGTCTAAATAGTGAAGTAATATGCCAGCCCTGGATTTTTTTCAAAAATTTTCAGCAATGGCAGCTACTATATTTGTATCCTGAGTCCCGGTTCACACTTGTGCGTGTGCGAGGTTCGCATGTAATATCGGAGCGCACTGCTCCGACATTACATGCGATCGGCTGTGCCGTGCGAGTTTAGCCATACAGTTTGTATGGCTAAATTCGCACCGCAGCTGCACCAAACACGCACAGGGACCCTTTTTTTCAGCCGCATCAGGATCGGATCGCACAGCGGTTCACACTTGTGCGATCTGATCCTGTGCGAACTGCACGATCGCACTGCGATATGCGATCAAACTGGGGGCGTCGTTAAGATTACATTGACACCCCCAGCGTATCGCATATGACAGTGTGAACTGCCGGGGGTGCGTGTGCGATGCGGGAACAGGCTACGGATTCGCAGCCTTCCCGCACTCGCATAAGTGTGAACCGGCACTGACAGTCTATACATGTTTGCATGTTTATGTTCACTATTCCTATGTTTGTTTTAAAAAAATCCCCAGAAGTTAAACACACTGTGAGAATTTGGCCCCTTTCACACGGGGCAGATCTTCTGATCCCTGTTGAGCAGGTGGAATACCTGTCTATCTCCAGTCACGGAGAGTCCTACTGTCAAGTCCTACTCTCCTCTATGGGAAGATCTGTTGAAAAAGGACAGCCTGTCCATTTTCATCTCATACCATCCACCCACCTCACCCACTGGACGGATAGAAAACCTATTGCTATACCTCTGTTTTGAGCAGATCTTGTTAGATCAGATGCCAGGGTGTCAGCGGACATGTGTGGCCTGATTGGGCCCACCTGAAAAATGGACAGGCTGCCCGATCAGTCCGATTGTGTAAAAGCGGCCTTAAAGTAAAGCATGAAGTGTTGGTGAAAAAGGCTTTTTGTTTTTAGCATGTGGTTTGGATGGTAATTTATATTAAATGGATGCAATGCTTTTATTTTAAATGCACAGTACAGATATTGTCTCACCCAATCTTCTGCTTTTTTTTTTACCTATAACAGGCTGCACAGCAGGGGGACACAAACAAATTTTTATGCCCTTTCAGTGTTGCTCTCCTCCTGTCTGTGTCCAGAATACATAGGTTTGAAAAACAGGTAAGAGTTATTATTTTATACCACATACAGTATACACATTGACTTGTGTTTTTGTAGGCTACCAATATATTATAAATGATTATATTTTATACTGATACGTTTTCAGGATTCATACCTGAACTGAGCTGAGTGCTGTATACACAGTATTGTGTGTATTGAATTTCGTTGCCAAATAATTTGTATACCTATTCAGTCTTATGCAGGCTGTTGTGCTACATTTTATAACTAGGCTTGCTTATGACCTCCCTGCAGACTACACTGCAGTTAAAATGATTGTAAACCCATATAATTCTTTCTTTAAATAACAAACATATCCTACTTACCTGCTCTGTGCAATTTTTTTTTCAAAGAGCAGCCCCGATTCTCCCCTATTTTGGGGTCCCCTCTAGGCTCTCCTGTGCCCCCCCGTCCCTGCTGAGTGCTTGCTATGGGGGTCACCCGTGGGCTCGCTCCCGAGCTGTGCTCTGTGTGTCCATTGATACACAGAGCGTGGCTCAGCCCTGCCCCCACTCCCTCCTTATTGGCTTTGAATACTAAAAAACCTTGTTTGTTTGTCAATGTGAATTTTAATAAAAAATCTGTATATATTTGGTAAATTTATGATTTTGATCTAAACAATAGTCCTCACCCTGAGTTGCACTTCCCCCGAAATGCAAATTTTCTTCTCCACTGTTGAAAATATTTTTTAATACATATAATGGCTCCACTTTCTGTTCTGCAGTGCTAAATAAAGGTTCTTCTCTGCTTCTACTCAGATATATGCAGGTCTGTTTTTAGCTGGCTTAGTGACAATAGACATCTTATATCAGCAGTAAGGCCCCATTCATGCGGAGCGGATTCTGTTCTGATCAGCTCAGCACATCCGGTGTAACGTTAAAAAACCCTACCTCGTGAAAATTCCCTACCCTCGTCACCTCCTGTCACATACGTCATGGAACAGCTGAGCAGCTTCCCACTGCGCATGCTCACAGCTCTGCATACGTCATTGAACAGCTGAGCAGCTTAGCAGTGCGCATGCTCGAAGCTCCGGAGGGTAGCGAATTTTCACGGGGTAGTGTTTTTTAACGTTACACCGCATCAGCTGTTGCCACGGTTACATTAAAACATATCGGCTGCAACATGAAATCATCTCCGCTCCTACCCCTGTCACTTCCCTGATCTCGGCTACTAAATGTAAAAGCGGCGGGTGTATGAAAATATAAATCACTGAGATCTCGGCTCCGTGATTTATATTTGCATAGACCCGCCGCCGCTTTTACAGTCACAGGGGTAGGAGCGGAGATGATTTCATGTTCCAGCCGAGATGTTTTAACATGTTTTAACCGCGGCAACAGCTGATGCGGTGTAACGTTAAAAAACATTACCCCGTGAAAATTCCCTACCCTCCGGAGCTTCGAGCATGCACACTGCTAAGCTGCTCAGCTGTTCAATGACGTAGGTGCACCGGAAGTGACGAGGGTAGGGAATTTTCACGGGTATGGTTTTTGCACGGAACACCTGGTGTAATCAGACTCTGCTGACTGTTTACACCCGACTACCCTCTCTGATTTGCACGGCCTAGACAGAAGAGGACGGCTCCTCTTCTGTTTCTTTAGCAGATCGAACCCGGAGTTAAACAGGTGTAAACGAACACAAGCCCGTTTACTCCTGTCTGTCCATAGGAATAAATGGACCTTCCAATCAGGTTTTTCAGGCGATGCTGATCAAAACGGCTGCGTGAAAAGGGCCTTAGAGGCAATAGGATGGCACATTTTGTGTTTGTTCAGCCTAGTGACAATTCTGCAAATCTCTAGCTTTAATACCATGACATCAATATGGAAAAGAAAACATGTAAAGATTAGTCTCATTCATTTTTTGAAGGATAAGTATTTAAATAAATCCTAGCTCCCCTTTGTTCTTACCTTAGATCAGTGAGCAAATGCAGGCACTCTGTCCTGGGCCAGCAGGCGCTCTGTCCTGGGCCAGTGGGGCCATTTGGTCCTACATATGTTTTGGCCTTTTTTGTCATATGTCTTTAATGGCAGTTTTCCTTTTATTGTAGGCTGCATACAAACCCATTCAAGTTAAGCTCACAGATTATTGATTCATTGAGCATTTACCCTTTAAGGGCCATCCGGTTAGAGCGCTAATGGCTTCTAGGACGCATCAACAATACATAACACTAAAATAGATAAATGGGTGTTGCATCACTAGTCATGTGACTTCCTCAGGGTGTAAATTTAAGGTGGAATAGTCACTGATATAAGTTGTTTGGGAACAAGTATTGACCTTTGAGTGGAGCACCTCACTACGGTAGATTAAAAGCATCTGGAAATAAGGATAGTGGTTTTTTTTTTTGCCACTTCTTGTTTGGAGACATTTATAACGATAGACTGATGGATAATTGTTATACTAAAACACTTTCACTAATGCACAGGAAAATTGATTTATGTTGATGTTCATGCACAATTATTTGTGAGAGAAGAGTGCTCAACTTGTATATCTATTTTGCTTTATTTCAAGTTATTTGAATGCTCATTATAGTGGTAACAGAAGTTCACTATTATTACCGTGTTTCCCCCGAAAATAGGACCTACCCTGAAAATAAGACCTACTTTTATTTTTGGGGAGGGCTGCAATATAAGCCCTACCCCGAAAATAAGCCCTAGTTTAATGTTTATATAAAACAGTATAAAAGTGGATTCTAGGATTTTACAATGTCCAGTGTGTGTTTCTGTAATCTAATGGTGTGAAATACCTTTGGTACAGTGGCGCTCAGCTGATCTTCCTCTCTGCTCTTCTCCTCTTCTCATAGCTGTCAGCAGGGGATCTCAGCTGATCTCCCGCTCTGCTCTTCTCCTTCTCATAGCTGTCAGCAGGGGATCTCAGCTGATCTCCCGCTCTGCTCTTCTCCTTCTCATAGCTGTCAGCAGGGGATCTCAGCTGATCTCCTGCTCTGCTCTTCTTCTCTTCTCATAGCTGCCAGCAGGGGATCTCAGCTGATCTCCCGCTCTCCTCTTCTCATAGCTGTCAGCAGGGGATCTCAGCCCCTCCCCTCTGCAGTGTTCAGAGCAGGTCACAGAAGCGCCGAGCATTATATTATAATAGTGTGAAATACCTTTGTTACAGCGCCGCTCGGTGCTTCCGTGACCCCCAGCTGACAGCTGGGAGAAGAGAAGGAAGAGCAGCGGGAAATCAGCTGAGCGCCGAGCAGCGCTGTACCGAAGGTAATTCACACTATTATAAAATAATGCTTGGCGCTTCAGTGACCCGCTCTGAGGGGAGGGGCTGAGATCCCCTATTGACAGCTATCAGAAGAGGAGGAGAGGAGAGGAGAGCAGAGCGGGAGATTAGCTGAGCGGCGCTGTACTGAAGGTATTTCACTCTATTAGATTACAGAAACACACTGGACATTATATTAAACAGTGGATACTAGGATTTTACAAACCCTAAACTAGGTTCACACAGGGGTATCCTGACAGGCAGGGAGGGAGAGAAGACAGCACATTACACTTAAGACCTACCTCGAAAATAAGCCCTACTGTGTATTTTGGTGCCAAAGTGATATAACACCCGGCCTTATTTTCGGGGGAAACACGGTATCAATATAGCACGGTTGTTTATTTCTTTAGCTGCGCATGAGTTATTTATAAGAAATGCATAACACTAGGTGGTGTATTAATAAAAAAAATTGCATATCTATTCATCCAATGAAACTGCATGCACAATCATTGTGTCAACTAACCAGCTATTGTGAAAATGGGGCAAAATCCAGGTCAAATGTTCTTTATCTGTTACGGCAAGTAAAGATGGCTACTTTTATAACTAACATAGAATGAATCAGGAAAATAACCATATTATGGGCAATAGATGGAGCCGAGGTCATAGGATATAAATACATCTTATAAGAGAATAGATTGTGTAGTCTTTGTTCTATTTGTTCTATTTGATACTCCGGTATCTCTCTGAGATCTTTTACCCCTCTTTATTTCCACATTCCTTCTTTTATAACCTTTACATCTTTTATTGCCTATAATTCACATATTGCCTTTGATATTCTTTGAATTTAGTATGATGGCAATTTCTGAATTTATTTTCATGTTAATCAATTGATGTTCCATATTGACAAGACACTTCTTTTTTTCATACTCGCACCTACTAAGTGCCTCTTTCTATTTTATTTGTCTACAGTTTATGGTGGCTGTATGTGCCGTTTCTTTCTGTAATTCTTAAGAAAACCTAATGAAAAAAATATATTCAACCTAATTTAAAAATGGATGCCTAGCAACAATTCTAGAGAATGCTGGAGGGAATTGGCAAATACATGAGTCTTGTAGTAGCAATGCTTACATTTATTTGCAAATTCCCTCCAGCATTCTACACATTTTTTAGTGTATCTCTTTTTACTAGGATGTATTTATTTCCTATGATCCCCAGCTCCATCTAGTGGCCACAATGCAGTATTTTCCTGATTCACTCCTCTTTATGAATTAATCTATCTTTACAACTACCTATAATATTTGAAGAACACTCAACCGGAAGAGAAAATGGCCTAATTACATTCGCTTTTGCCTCATTCTCACAACAGTTGTTTAGTTCGCACAGAGCAAATGTAATCGCAGCTTTGCTGGACAAATACCTATGCCTTTTTCTAGAAATACACTCCTAGGAAGAGGATATTCAGCTCCCTACAACTTTGTATCAGTGATTGCTTACATGCTTTTAGTTTAAGTTGACTTGTTGGTTTCATTATGCAGGTTTTTGATTTCCTGAAGGCAATTATTTTAAAAGGATTTAAAGACATCCAGTTTCAGCAAGGTTCAAAGTTTCTCCAGGATTTAGTCCCACAACCAACATGTGTCTCCTCTATGCTCCTGGAAATTGTAAAAAACAGGTAGTATCACTGACAAGTATTTTCTCTACATATGATCACAGATCAGTTTGTATTACCTTTAATATGTTGCATTCTACCTTCTCAGTGTGTTTGGCTGGGACCATGTCACCCAAGGATTGGTGGAGCTTGGGTTTCTCTTAATGGATTCATACGGTCCTAAAGCTCTTCCAGGAGCAAAAATCTTGGAGATGTCAGCAGGAACACCAAGTCAACAGGCCAGTCAGCTGGGATCAAAGATTTTACTAGAGGCCTTTAAGGTAAGGTAGTCTACTTACCCAATTTTTAACACTTTAAATACTGGGCTTTTTGCACATGGAGCCGTCAAGCTAAAGTGCATCCCTCCCAGCATTTTACTGAGGACAGAAGAGACAGGGGCCGAGCCCTGCTGTAGGCAGCCTGTGTAAGTCTATGGCAGGCTGCGGCTGGACAGGGCTGAACGCTGTAACGAGTGGTACTGGCGTTTAGGGCCCCATGCATTCAGGCACAAATGTTTGGAAAGCAGGTCACTTGCTCAGTAAAACGCTGGGAGGGATGCACTGCAGATGGACAGTCTTGTGTGTAGGGAGTCCTAACACCACTCCTTTCTTATGTTGCAAAATTATATTTAATATTTTCCTATATTAGGTCCATGAAGCAATACGAAATGTGATTTTAGAGCAAGTTTTGAATCGAGTTATTACAAAAGCCACATCTCCGACAAGTCATTTCATAGGTAATAAAACAACCTGATTATTTTGCATTTTCTTATGTTTACAGTACAATAAGGGTTAAAGCTCTTGTTAGGTTAATAATGTAAGCCCAGTTCTGTTGTATCCTTTGTCAATGTATTATTTTCAACTGTGTACCCACCTGTGTACAGTAGGGGTAGTAAGGGGCAAGTTTATTAAGTTTATCTATTTGTTAGTACAAGCTTACTTTTAGGTGTAGTGTGTTTTTGTTGTTTTTGCATAATTGCTTTTTATTACAATTTCCAAAAAAAAAAGTAAATCTGACATCATTAGACAGTATAGGCTTATGTAAATGATTTTTTTAAATAGGCAGAGAGAGTAGGTCTAAAGGTACAGGCAGTAAAATATACAAAGCCTAACTGTAGATGGAGGTCAATCCAAATTGCTCATAAGCTCACATTGTAGACCTTCAGATCTAAGGCTGGCCATACATGGTTCGAATCTTGGCCAGTTCTTGCTGGTATTTGAACCGTTAATGGGCAGGCTGATTGGACCAAATTAATTGATTTGGTCAACTTGGGTTCAACCAGCCTTCCGGATTCTCTTGCGATTATCGCTAGCAGCTGCTATAGCCTCTAGCAATAATCACGGTCTTCTCCTAGCAGGGCTGGCTTCCCCCTGCACCCCATCTGTGAGAAGTTAATGACCCGACAGGAGGGATTCCTCATCAACAGTGTCTGTGTTGATGGGGGGAATCGAGTGAATTTCTTTCCTGCAAACTGTGGTTGCAGGAAAGAAATTTGCCCAGTGTATGGCCAGCCTAGGACTTCATATATGTTCACCACCGCGTCAAGATAGATGTCAAATCCTGAGAAAATAAAGGATCACATGTGCTCCGGCTTATGTTGCCATAAAATCTAAACAACCGGTATTCAGGTGTGTCTAAAGTCAAGTGCACAGTCTTTCTTGATATAGTGTCCTGCAGAGGTAGAAAAGATGTTTTTTTTTTCCCTCCAATACCAGGAACTTGAATATCTACTTGTGCAGTGGACTAATATATCCATCTTGCCCAGATATCTCTAAACTTTTCCATAGTATCCCTGGCAGTGTGTACTCATCTTTCAGCTTCTGTAATATGGTCAACCTCCATCTTCCAATCAGCAAGAGTGGGACATGTGGGTTACTTTCAGAATTGAGGGATCAGACTCTTGGCTGCATTGAGTAAATATGGATTTACACTATACTTGCATGATTTAAAAGAAGGAGCAGCATAGAAAAAAGTAATAGGGGCGTGAGTTTGATACGTTTAGGAGTGGTCTGCCAATTCAAAGGGGAAATAGACTCCTAAAAAATATTTTACCTTGGTTCAGTCCCACTATATATATATATATATATATATATATATATATATATTTATTAGCACAGTGCCTTTTGACCACAGCCTTTCCAGCACCTTGAATCTTTACCAGGAAATATCTGCACTAAGGGAGCAGGTGTTTTATACCACCTAGATGCAAATTTGTAACATGACTCTTGCACTTTATAGCTAAAGGAGGAGGCATGTGTAAGTCTTATAATCTTTTTAAAGCGGAGTTCCACTGGTTTTTGTGTTTATTAAAAGTCAGCAGCTACAAAAAAGGGAGTCTGCTGACTTTTAATAAACACACTCACCTGTCCCACGGTCCAGCGGTGCGGCCAGCGGGAGCCTCGGTTCTCTTCCTCTTCTCCCTGTGGCGCCGGCATCATTACTGTGGGCACCCGGCTGTGACAGCTTGCGGCTTCACAGCCGGGTGCACACTGTGCATGCGCGAGTTGCGCTGCACGTTCTTAGTGGACGGGGAATCTTCTGGGACCTCTGATGTGTCCCAGAAGAGTGTAGGGAGGGAGGGGGAGAGGAGAGCTTCTGCTCGAGCTGCCTATGCAGCCCGAGCAGAAGTGGGAGTGGGAACTTGTCAAAAGTAGGTACCCGCTCCCCCCCCCCCCCCCCCAAAAAAAAATATGACATGCCAAATGTGGCATGTCAGGGGGTCAGGAGACCTTAAAGCGGAAGTTCAAGTTTTAAGTGGAACTCCGCTTTAGGTTGGGGTGGGGTGAACTTTACTCAAAGTTCCTTCTCCTATTCCCTAATGAAGTATGGAGGTCAAAAGTAGTTTTATGCATGTGGGAGAGGAGATGTCTTGTCACTTGGGTGATAAGATTCAAATGCGAAATGATTTGATTTAGTTTAAAGCTTAGGGGTAACCTTGCCAATAGTGCCTTTTTGTTATTTAAACAGTCATTTCTAAAAACAGGAAATCTGTAAGTGGTTAGAATATTGTAGAAGGGCAAAGCAGTTTTACATACTTATGCCTATTGTGTACAAAGCCTTTTATGAGCTAGCTTTTAGGTGTTCTAATTTCCTATGTATACTATTATTTTTTATGAAATTTTTCTTTTCAGTACCTGCGAGTGTCAATATTTTTACGTTGCAATTTATTTGTCATACATAAATCAAAAATTCACCATCAGACTATCTTTTTTTTTTTTTTTTTTTTTTCAAATGCATGTTGCAGTCTATTAATATAACAGCCAGGGTATATTAAAACGTTTTGAATTATTTTTTGCAGATCTTCTCTCTGATATTGTATATGCTACACCTCTCATTCTCCAGAATTCAGCCTCTAAACTAACTGCAGCTTTTGACCATTTGTTCCAGTTGCCCTTCTCCACAGTTCTGGGCCTACTCAAAGCTTTGCAGGTAGGTAGGCACTGACCTTTACCTATACCCGTACAGTAGGCATGAGCAGTACACAAATACCCTGACAGGGATTCCAGCCCCTACTTTGGTATAGAAAAGCATTATTTTATTGTTGGAGAGATCTTTTCACTTCTTGCCTGGTAAAACGTCAGGATAAAATATCGGGGTACATTTCTCTGAGTACCAGTTAGCAAAAAAAAACCTGATGGGGTTTTAGAACTCTGTCCCACTGTATTCAAAACTGGCTTGACATACGCTTTATGATGCTTACTCACCATCTACCTACATGTTTGTGAATACCAGCCTCAATATAAAATTCTGTCATTACAGCCTCTCTTTAAGATAAATATATCTGTGAGGGATTGTATCATCCTCGTTCTAAGGAAAGCAATGTTTTGTAGGTAAGCCTTAAATACTGTGTTTTTTTTATTTTTTATTTTTTTTATTTTACCAATCCTTTGTTTATAATACAGCTCATTGATGATGTGTTCATAGATAAATGTATAACTTTTTAGGATTAATCCCTTTAAGTAATTAACGACTTGGCAACCTTAGACTGTAGATTTATCACATGCTAGCAGAACAATAATTAGAGTTCCTGCTAAAAATGCAGCAAAGCACTGGGCTCCGGGACCAGGCTGATACTGGAGGGGAGATTTAAGCACACAATCCGAATGTTGGGTGGCATCGCCGGTTCAACGGAAACTAGATGGCATTCGGCCCATGTGTACGGCAGCCAGTCCGACAAAAGCCGGCCGTTCAGGGATTTTCTGTCGGAGGGACATCCCAGAAAAACGTCTGCCGACCGGTGTTCTGCCAAAGGGGGGGGGGGGGGTACGGGATTCGGGTTCCCCCTGTCAGAGCACAGTAGCTCAGCAGGCTAGATTGCTGTGCTAACGTTGGATAGTTAGTACAGCGCCTTCTCCTGAGCTCTTCAGTTGTTTTCTTTTTTCTCTCAGCCTGCTAGGTTGGAGGTAAAAAAATCCTCACTGTGTACCAGGCTTTAGAACTGCACTTTGTTCACCAGCCATGTGACCAGGATTAGCCAATGATAGTGATCCCTTTTTAAACAGGCAGTGTTTGATACCTTGGCAAATGTTCCCTGTTTTCAGGCACATTTTACATTCTGTGAGATGACCACGACCAGGTTGCACCTAGAAATAAGATCAGGAACCAATCAATGGGTTTCCTGATTATGTGATTACCATGATTATCCAATCATGTTGATCACAGATGTTTGTTAATATGTTACAGTTACAAGCTTTCCCTCTGCCTGCCACACTGTGTATCCATATTTTGAAGAAAGAGATATAAGCTTGATAGGTAAAATGTTTTCTGCATTAAAAAAGTGTTTCCCAGCCCTGATCCTTAGTAGGGCGACCATATGGGCAGATGTTTTACTGTAAAAACTAGGCAGTAAGACATCAATTTGTTCTCAGCCTTGGCATCAAACTCAATAACCATTCCCCCATTAAATTGACAGATAAATACAGTGTCCAGTTTATATTGATTTTTGTATCTACAGCAAAGAAATATACAGGGGGTATACAGAACACCAGCTGAAAGTTTGTTAGTGGGAAATCTACAAAAGAAAATCGACCTAAAAAAGGTTAAGGGGTACTGCCACTATATCCCTGTCTATCCGTGACTTGTCAGTCATAAATTACGATGTATAATAATTTACTTGAGTTACAATCCTTACTATTTGTGGCATATTGTATCAACTAAAAGAAAATGAAATGAAAAAAATCATGTGAAAGTTGATGACTTTTAGGTTTTACTAGTTCCCCTGTACGTTGCAGCAAATTTTATATATATATATATATATATATATATATATATATATATATATATATATATATATATATATATATATATATTATTTTTATTTTTTATTATATTTTTGCAGATAAAAGAAAATGGCAGGTCTTTTATCTTTTCCATGATGTGTTTTTATGTGCTCATAAGTCTAATTTTAAGGTAAAACTGACTTTCCAAAATACGTCAACTTATCTGTTTCTTTATTGTATTTGTGACAAGTCTAATTGAGGCCCGGAAGTCTGCTGTTGCTGGTTTCTTACTCTTACTGAAGAATTTTAAGGTTCTTGGAAGCTTGTCCTCCTCACAATGCAGCCAAGCCATCGGTGCAAGCCAGGTATGAATGAATGCACATATAAGGTAACCTGGCCTTCTAGCCTTTACTGTTTTACAAATCCATGTCCAATTTGTAGGTTCTGGTGGATGTCCATACCCGCTACAATTCTGCTGCAAATGAGGCCTTTTGCTTGGAGATTTTGGGCTGCCTGAGAAGAAGTTTGAGTCAGCAAGAAGATATTAGACGTCTGCTTTATGAGGTTACGTTCTTTATTATTGGTGTTCACTACTTATATTTGCATTATTGTGGTGGCTAATTCTATTGCCTTCAGTCTAAATTAGGCTTACTATAAATGTTAAGCTTTCCTTACATGGCTCAATTTATAGCCAATTTCTGCTGAGTCGACCAAAGTTTCAAATGTGGATGGCCTTGTTGGCACCTCCTGCCTCACCAAAAAGTCGACTTCACAATCGACTGAGCCGGTTTGAAAAGTCTCAGCTGAGCGGTTACGGCATCCTATCAAATTCAGTTGCTGTTCTGGGTATTCAGACAGCTGTAGGTGCCTGAAAACAATAGCTGAAAGTTATCATTTTTTTCCTCCCACCTTGTTTTGTGTGGATGAGGGAATGGAGTGTTTTTACTCTTATTTAGCTCACGTACTGACCAGAGAAAAATTTATACTTGTATGGCCAGTTTTTAATCTGGCCTTACAATCTCTGTACAATCAACTTTATATTTACCAAAACTATGTAATATGAGCGCCCATCTGAACTGTAGAATTAATCTGTGCGCAGACATACTGGCCCTTGCACTACATTTGTTCACAAAAATGTATACAATTCCACGCTTTGAGCATTAAAGTATCAACAGGGAAGCTACTCGCATAACATTGTGATCTATAATATAACATAAATGTGATTTCCAAAAATATTTTGCACACCACTTTAAATATATATATATTGTTATTAAAGGGAATCGATTAACTTAAAGAGGTTGTAAATGCATAAAAAAAAAAAAACCTTGTAAGACAAAGACCTAATGAGCTAGTATGGATTGCATACTAGCTCATTATGCAATAAAGCTGTTCCAGTGGCGCCCGCACACTGCTGTCACAGCTGACATTGTCCCCGGAGTTTCTTTCGGGTTTGCAGGCTCAGGCGCTGTGAATGCTTGGAGCCGCGATAACATCAGTCCCCTGCATGTGTGCGGGAGCCCCCGTTCATGGCACGGGCTCGGAAGGAACGGCACCCGTGGCCGTTCCTTCAGAACGCATGCGCCAGTGATGTCACTGGCTGCATGTCATGTAAATATCTCCTAAACTGTACATGTTTAGGAGATAGTTACACTACCTATAGGTAAGCCTTGTTATAGGCTTACCTATAGGTAAATGTTTGCAGAGAAAGTTTACTTCCTCTTTTTAATACAGAATAGAAAGTGAAACAAATGAAAAAATAATTATTTGGTTGCACTACATTTGTTGGTAGAGCTAAAGGAAAATACACAGTCAGGTAGAAGTGTGTGCGTGATCTGTTCATATATTATGAGCCTTACTTTATCTGTATCTTTATTTCTCTCTATATCAGGGTTTTTACGATGTGCTCAAACGAAACTCTCAACTGGCCAGCCCTATCATGCAGACACTGGTGTCTCAGGTATGTCTGTCTGTTAGTAGGTATTTGAGAAAAAAGTACAGTAGTGCAGATTATCATTCTAAAAGTTTTTTTTCTTTCATCTAAAAACCACATTTGTAATATATAATTTTTACCATTTAGTCCCCTTTCACATGGACATTCTGATCTGATCCGCCTGTCCGTTTTTCAGGCAGACCCAATCGGAATCTCCATTCTTCTCTATAGAGCGGCGGGTGTAAGCGGACATATGTCTGTTTACTCCCGCCCCCCTACATCCAATCTGATCAGATTCCTCTTCCTTCCAGCGAATCTGATGGTAGTAGGGTGTAAATGGACAGGTGGTCTGTTTACATCCGGCCACTCATAGAGGAGAGGGGTCTGTGTCCGCTCTGCATGAGCAAAGTGGACACAGACATCAGCGGAGAGATCACCTGGTGAGCAAGTGGATCACAGCCGCAGTCCTCTCCTTGTGAAAGGGGCCTTGTTTGTGTTTATTTCTGCCAGTCTTTTCTTCACCCTCTTATAGTTGCCATTGTTGCAATATACACCTGTATATGTGTTTATGTATGCTTATTAAATACTGCATTCAAGTAAAAAATTGTATTTTTATTTTATGCCTTTGTACTCATCCCTGTGTTCAATGTTAAGTTGGCAATTTAAAGGGTCCTTTCACAAAGGCTTTACAATCAGGTCTGCCTGTCAGTTTTTCAGGCGGACCTGATCGGACCCTCCATTTACCCCTATGGAGTGACTGATGTCAGCGGTGACATGTCCGCTGACATCCGCCGCTACCTGATCTAAACCAGTCCTCCAAATCCAGAAGGATGGTGACCCTTTTTGCCATTCATCTGGAGGATCGGATGAAAATGAACAGGCAGTCCATTTTCATCTGATCTCCTCAGAGGAGAGTGGGACTCTGACAGGTCAGTCTCTGCACAGTGAGTAGGGACAGACCTGTCATCCGCCTGCTCAGCAGGGATCAGCGGATCGATCCCCGCCTAGCAAGCGGATTCTGTCAAACAGTTCTGCCCAGTGTGAAAGGGCCCCATGGCTTGTTTTTCTCTTTCAGCCTGCTGGCTGAACTAGAGAAAGCCAGTAAATTCCCAATTCCACACTCTTGGCATGGTGGAGGAATCTACACTGCTGGCTGCTGAACACTGGCTGCATCTGATATGGTAGAATGCAGTCACTGTTTGGATGATTTTCCAGCCAACTCCGTCAATTTTTAAATCTGCTTTTGCTGAGCAAGGTGATGCTGGCCAGGCCACCCATGGCTCGTATTTCAGCTGATTTAGCAAGGATTGGACGAAATTCAAAGCGGTTTATAAACTGCTTTACTGCTAAAAATAGGGCTGCTCTGCTAATCGATACGACATATCCAAGTGCCAGCACCAGCTGCCATGTTGTTGCTGTGACTGGGAAGAAATGATGAAAATCTCCACTAAGCACTGTTTACATGTAAACTTAACACATATTGAAACATAAGATTCCCTTTGTGGCCTTTCAGTGTGTGACATTCAGTTGGTGTTTTCTATTTGCCATTGTCTGATTTTTTTTTTTTTTTTTCACTGTTTTGTACAGTTAAAGCGATATTATGAACCAGAGCCTGACCTGTTGCCACCGCTGAAGCTTGAGAGGTGTATCACAGCCCAAAAAGAGCAGATTATGCTGCAAGAACCTTTGGTGAGACAGACAAAAGCTACTGTATACATTTCAATGTCTATAGGTT
Source organism: Pelophylax lessonae (assembly GCF_965119305.1). Classification (NCBI taxonomy): domain Eukaryota; kingdom Metazoa; phylum Chordata; class Amphibia; order Anura; family Ranidae; genus Pelophylax; species Pelophylax lessonae. The sequence continues at coordinate 53,838,512 of NC_138771.1, read as the reverse complement.
TTTATTAAAACCGTATTAAGAGAAACCGGTTCATAGCTTGTATCTAGGTCCCAAAATATCTGTTATTAGCAACAAATAGAAAGGGTTTCTCTATCGCTCATTGACAGACGTAGTCTTCTTGATTCTCAAGAGCTGGGTTATGTTGTCTCCGCAGGAGTAGGACTAGGCAGAAAGACAAAACGTTCTGGCTCCACCTTAGGGGCAGTCCCTGAGGGTATATCCTCCCTCTCTCTGCTACAGGGAATCAGTTTTTTTCTGTCTAGTCAGGAGTAAGGACCTAAGTTCCTTGCTGGGATCTTTTTGGTCCTGGCAGGATTTTTTCTTTAGAAGAAATATTTTTTAGGTAGTTTTTTCTCCAGTGTTTTTCCTGTGAGATCTTCAAGCAAAAACGCCGGACTGGGCGACACTAGTGGTCACCCCAGCCGGCCTACGAGCGCGCGCAGACCATGGCATTGCGCTTGGTCGGCCGCGACACATTCAAGTAAGTATGCGGGGCCGGGCGACGGGCTGGATGTTGAGATCCAGTGGTCACCCCGGTTTCTGCCTACGAGCGTGTGCAGACCAGAGCTCCGCGCTGGGTCGGCCGCGACGGAGTCCCAGTGGAGGGACTGACCTTGCGAGTTAAAAGTCTCGCTTGGACGCCAGGAACCTGAGAGTCGAGGCGTCCGGAGTGGTCCACAAACCCCCACCCCGGTGGAGAGGGTATTGTGAAGAGAGGGTGCCTGTCGGTTCGGTATGGTGAGTAAACGTTCCCTTTTTTCTTTCCTCGTTATGAGGCAGTATGAATTATGGGCCCCTCCATACATGGTCAGTATTTATCTGACACTAAAAGTCCCCCTTGTAAATACAGTATGTGTTTGTGGGAAGTGGACTTGGTTTGATAGCTAACACTCTACCCAGCAGACTGTAGCATTACTGCAGTCATAGGAGGTATAATCCTACCTTATTTGTAGTGTATCTCCTGTAGATCAATCAATCGCCACTCAGCAGAGATGCAGGTGGATGTGCTGGGAAAAACGATTTCGGCGGTCCGCCGCCATTTTGCCGTAGACCAGGTGCATGCATGTCCTCAGGTCACGCCGGCCGCCATGTTTTTGGAGTCTAATGTCTCCTGTATGGGGGCGGCCATGTTTCATGAGCCCAGCTACCTCGTGGAGAGCTGGGAACGCCGGAAGGCGTACACAGGGGGCGGAGCCACGTCCTTCTACCCGGGAAAAAGCAACAGCTCCTTCCAGTCTGTAAAAGACAGACGCTGACTGCAGTTGGTTGGAAACTTCACTGCATCGGTTGGTGAGCCTTGGGGGTCCCTCTCTCTCTCTGTGGGATCGAGAAGCAGGTACTCTGAGGGGCGCTATTGCGCTAGGGGGAGACACATAAAAAAAAAAAAAAAAATTAAAAAAAAAAAAAAAAAAAAAAAAAATTTTTTTTGTGTTTTCTGGCAAAGGTGTCCTGAATTAACATGGACCCTGCCACTCATGTATCTCCTCCGGATCCCCTCGAGGGGTCTGCGGGATCCTCCAGCACCCCACTGACGATTGAATCATTGTCCGCTATTATGGAAACTTTTGTGTCCCGGGTGGAAGTGGCTTGTCAGGGACAGGGCGCAAGTAAGCGACCCCCGCCTAACCCCTTATTATCTGTAACCTCGGATTCAGACTCTGAGCCTATTTCTGCAGTTGCAGGTACTTCATCTGGTATTGGTGTCTCGTGTACTGTCTTTTCAGACAGTGAGGAGGATGTTTCGGCATCAGCCATAGCCAGAGAGGAAGCGTTGGTAAACGCACTCATTGTATCTGTTCAAGAAACCTTAAGATTACAGGGTATTCCGTCAGAAATAGCTGAAACTGAAATCCCTTTTGGGACTAAAAAACGCATCAAAGTGGCGAAGGTTTTTCCATTGCCCAAATGTTTTGGCAATCCAATCAAAGAAGAATGGAGTCTGCCAAAACGCATTTCTACTATTTCTAAACGCATTAACAGGTGTTATCCGTTTGAGGAAACCCTCATTAAGAAATGGACAGAACCACCTGTGGTGGATTCACCAATTGCTAGATTGAATAAAGCCACGGTTATTCCTCTAGAAGACGCTCCGTCTTTTTAAAGATCCAGTGGATCGCAAGATAGAAGCTATGTCTCGCACCATGTTTACCTTGATTGGATCAGCTTTCAGACCAATAATTGCTATTGGTCTGGTTTCGCAGGCTGTAACTGTATGGACCAAGTGGTTACGCCGGGACCTAGAAGAGGTCCCTCAGGCGGTATCAGATTTGTTGGAACAAATGATACAGGGGTTACAGTTTGTGTGTGATGCGGCGTTAGACGCCACTTCATTATTGGCGCGAGCATCTGTCTCAGTACACTGTGGCTAAAAGGTTGGTTAGCCGACCAAGGTTCCAAAAAAGCATTGGCTAATATCCCCTTTTTAGGAGAGCGTCTATTTGGAGCCAACTTAGATGAGATCATTAGGATCTCACGGGTGGAAAGAGCACCTTTTTACCGCAAAATTTTAAAGGTAAAGGAACTCGTCAAAGACGAGGGCCTTCTTTTTCTGCTCACAAGAGGTTTTTTCGTCCCGTGGGTGAAAAAATTAAGTCCTCCAAAGCTCCTGCAGGAGGCGTCAGGGGTCGTTGGTCGGGTAAGCAAAAGCCCGCCCCCTCTAGACCTGAAGATAAACCGTCCAAAGCCTGAAGGTGCGCCCCCACCCATAACTGGGGTGGGGGGCCGTCTTCGCCGGTTCCCGGATCCATGGCTTTCCAGAATCCCGGACAGATGGGTTTGCGAAGTCATAAGGTCAGGGTACAAGATCGAGTTTCGATCTCTCCCACCGGCGCGATTCTTCCCTTCCAATAGCCGACTATCCCCGGATCGTTTAGACGATCTGCGGAGAGCAGTCACAGATTTACTACAACAAGGAGTGGTAGTCCACGTTCCTTGGACAGAACGGTTTCAAGGGTTTTATTCAAACCTATTTACAATACCCAGGAAAGAGGGCAAAGTGCGTCCAATTCTGGACTTAAGGGCACTCAATTCTTTTGTCAACATAAGAAGATTCAGAATGGAGTCCATTCGCACAGTAGCAGCCTTTCTGCATCCAGGGGATGTCCTAGCGTCCATAGACATCAAGGACGCATATCTTCACATTCCCATTTTCGCAGGACATCAGCGGTTTCTACGCTTTTCCGTAGAAGAGAACCATTATCAGTTTGTGGCGTTACCTTTCGGTCTCGCCACGGCTCCGCGGGTCTTCACGAAGGTGTTGGCCCCAATGTTGGCACTTCTGCGCCAAAGAGGCATATCGATCCTTGGTTACCTAGACGATCTTCTGCTTCATGCAGAGTCTCCTCAGACCTTGCTACAAAACATAGAAATTACTATGATTTCTTTACAGGAATTCGGGTGGCTGGTGAACCAGCAAAAGTCATTTCTGGTTCCCACCCAGAGGCTCGAATATCTGGGTCTAATTCTAGACACAGTCAGGACAAGAGTTTTTTCTTCCGGTAGGGAAACTCCGAAAGATTCAATCAGCAGTCCAGTTGTTACTATCCAACAGCTGGTCTTCCCTTCGGACTTGCATGAGGGTTCTGGGGTTGATGGTGGCTTCCTTCGAAGCAGTCCCATTTGCCCAGTCCCATACCCGAATTCTTCAGCAAGAGATTCTTCTCAGATGGAATCGGAATCCGGAATCCCTGGACAATCAGATCCGATTGAGCAAACAGACCAGAGAGTCTCTGGTCTGGTGGCTTCGGTCTCCGATGCTCAGCCAGGGAAAGTCATTTCTACCAATATATTGGACGACAGTGACCGCGGATACCAGTCTATCCGGATGGGAAGGAATTCTCGGTCAGTTATCTGTCCAGGGACTTTGGTCCCCGGAAGAATCCAGGTTACCGATAAATGTATTGGAACTGAGAGCGATCAGACTTTGTCTGATTCACTGGACCGAGCAGCTCCAGGGCAGCCCGGTTCGGATCCAGTCGGACAACGCCACGGCCGTGGCTTATGTCAATCACCAGGGGGGCACCAAGAGTGTCCGAGCGGCCAAAAGAAGTGGCTTGCATTCTTCGCTGGGCGGAACGATTTGTTCCAGCAATCTCTGCGGTGTTCATTCCGGGGGTGGAGAATTGGCAGGCAGATTATCTCAGCCGTCAGACTCTGGATCAGGGGGAATGGTCCCTCCATCCAGACGTTTTCCACCAGTTGTGCCTACGATGGGGCACCCCGGATATGGATCTGTTGGCATCTCGATTCAACAGGAAAGTTCAGAGATTCGTGGCTCGCTCCCGCGATCCTCTAGCAGAAACCGCAGACGCACTGATCGCCCCGTGGGGGCAATACCAGCTAATGTATGCCTTCCCTCCTCTTGGGTTACTGCCAAGACTTCTTCGCAGGATAGAGGAGGAAGGAATTCCAGTAATCCTGGCAGCTCCGGACTGGCCTCGTCGAGCTTGTTACGCCGACGTGGTCAGACTGGTGGCGGATCGCCCCGTGGGGGCAATACCAGCTAATGTATGCCTTCCCTCCTCTTGGGTTACTGCCAAGACTTCTTCGCAGGATAGAGGAGGAAGGAATTCCCGTAATCCTGGCAGCTCCGGACTGGCCTCGTCGAGCTTGTTACGCCGACGTGGTCAGACTGGTGGCGGACGTCCCGTGGAGACTTCCTCTCAGGGAGGATTCACTGTCTCAGGGACCGATCTTCCATCCTGCTTTACGATCGCTGGTTTTAAACGGCCTGGTTATTGAGACCCAGGTGCTGAAGGACAAGGGATTGTCAGCTTCAGTTATTCCTACTCTAGTTAAAACAAGGAAAGCGACTTCCAGAAAGATTATCATCGTACATGGAAGTCTTATATTGGGTGGTGTGAATCCCTTGGGTTCCATCTACATCTTTATTCGGTAGTCCGAATATTGGCTTTCTGCAACAGGGAGTTGAGCAGAAGCTGGCCTTGAGTGTTATCAAGGGTCTGGTTTCAGCATTTGCTATCTTCTTTCAGAAGCTTTTGTCTACTCATTCCTTGGTGCGGAATTTCATCCAGGGGGTGCGACACCTGGCTCTGCCAGTGCACGCGCCGTTACCATCCTGGGATCTTAATTTGGTGCTGTCGGTTCTTCAGACACCTCCCTTTGAAAATATCAGGGAGATTCCCTTGCTTACTTTATCCCAGAAGGTGGTCTTCTTGGTGGCTATCACTTCTGCACGCAGGGTGTCAGAACTGGCTGCATTATCCTGTTGTTCCCCAGATCTGGTGGTTCATAGGGATAAGGTTGTTCTTCATCCGAATCCATCCTTCCTTCTAAGGTGGTTTCAAAGTTTCATTGAATAAGGACAGTGTATTGTCCTTCCTATGTCCTTAGCCCAATCATCCTCGAGAATTTGCATGGCATTCCTTGGATGTAGTTCGGGCGATCAGGATATACTTGAATACTACGGATTCAATTTGTAAGACGGATTCACTGTTTGTGATCACGGATGGCCCTAAGAAGGGGTTGCCTGTTCTGCTGCGACCATCTTTAGATGGATCAGACAGACGGTGGTATAGGCTTATTTTATCTAAGGGTCGGGATCCCCCGTTCCCTGTTAAGGCGCATTCTACTCGGGCGCTTAGAGTTTCCTGGACCTTCCGCCATCAGGCGTCAGTGGTTCAGGTTTTCAAGGCGACTGTTTAGTAGTCGGTTCATACCTTTACAATATTGTATAAGGTTTATGTGATGGCATCGTCAGATGCCTCTTCTGGCTGCAAGGTTCCTGCAGGCCACTGTTTGAGGAGACTGTTGGTCTACCTCGAGGATTTGTGGGGTAGGTCTCATCTGTTTACTCGATGAGTCCTTTGATACTTCTGGTTGGCTCCGGTTGGGCCTTCTAGATTGGATTTTGATTCTGTCAATCCCACCCCGCATTTTGTGGCACTGCTTCTGGATGTCCCAGCTCTTGAGAATCAAGAAGACTACGTCTGTCAATGAGCGATAGAGAAAAATGGATTTTTGTAAGATCTTACCGTAAAATCCTTTTCTCTTAAGCTCATTGACAGACGTAGTACCCGCCCCTCTATCATTGAGTTGGGTTGGGTTAAATTCTCTGTTACTGCTTTAGAACAGAACTGATTCCCTGTAGCAGAGAGAGGGAGGATATACCCTCAGGGACTGCCCCTAAGGTGGAGCCAGAACGTTTTGTCTTTCTGCCTAGTCCTACTCCTGCGGAGACAACATAACCCCAGCTCTTGAGAATCAAGAAGACTACGTCTGTCAATGAGCTTAAGAGAAAAGGATTTTACGGTAAGATCTTACAAAAATCCATTTATCCTCTAGGGATCGACCGATTATCGGCAATGCCGATATGCACTTTCCCCGATATATCGGAATCGGCCCCTGAGGTTACCGATATTGCCGATATTTAAGGAAAGTGCTTGTACCGGAGTGATGCCTGCAGCTAGAGGCATCACCCCAGTACCGGTGTCCATAGCCGACGGTCGGCTGACTTGTAATGACAACCGATGAGGCTGTCATTACAAGGAGGGGGAGGGGACGTCGTCCGCCCCCCCCTCCTCCTCCTGCTGCCTTCCGCGGCTCGTACGGGTCTCTCGTCCCACCGGGAGACCCGGGCATCCTACCTCCACCGCCGCCGAAGAGAAGAAAAAAAACCCCGAAAGTGATGTCGTGACACAATTTCCAGGTACTCGGCGCTGAATTAAAAAAGATGACCGCATTCAAAACAGCCAAACTTGGCGTTTTGAATGCCTTTCGGTGCCGAGGAGGGGTTTAAGGTCTAAAGGAGTACCTTTTAGAAAAAAAATAAAATAAAAACATTTTATTTTTTACTTGTCCGAAAATATCGGCCGATACCAATATCCAATGACCAAAATATCGGTATCTGCATTAAAAAAACGATATTGATCTATCAATAGTATCCACATACTTAAATGGTAATTCCGCTTTGTAGGAAAAAAAAATGGAAATAAAAAAAAAAAAAAATATAGCATAAACAAATGCGACACAAGTCCTATTGTAATTTAACAATCTTAATTACCTTTCCTTTTCAATCTGCAGCTCTGTAATTTTCTGTGAAATGCAATGCAATGTGGCAACCTGGAGGGGTTCTGTACACAGATAGTGTATAGAATGCCCCCCAGAAATGTAGTTTACTGCTTGTGTGATTGGCTCACTGATTTTACCAGAAGTCTGCAGTAAGGTACAAATCAGGTTTTGAGCATTTTCTGCAACAAAAATGTAATTTTTAGTGAGCTACTCTCAAATGGAAATGACATCTAAAGGAATCCAGACCCTGCCACTTTCCTAATTAGAGCCCTGCAGGTCCAGCAGCTGATCAATACTTCTAAAACCACTACCGTACAAATAAACTCAACACATGGAAACAGAAAAAAACGCTATTCCTTCAGAATGACAAAAGGTAGCAATCTGCAAAAAAGTTTGTTAAATTCCTTGCAATATACACAGGTCACCCAGAGGGGAACGTTTTTTTTTTTTTTTCCTCAAGGATAGTGGCGTTAGGCTGGGTTCACATATATGTGAATTTGATGTTGGTTTCTAATCTAATTCGCATGACAGGCTAGTGTGACTGGCTCTCAATGGAGTCGGTTCACATAGGCCCGGGGCTGCCATGGTCTGGATTGCAGAAGGGTCCTGTGCATCTTTGGGTCCAGTTCAGGTGCAAATTCAGGCCAAACTTCTGACCTGTATCGCCCCTGAACCTTTGAACCGACACTCACCGGACCCCAGGCACGAACCCACAGCCACACATATGTAAATCTGACATCACTCTTTATATTCTGTGTTTAAGAAAAAAAAAGATATCTTAAGATAGGTACCTTGTTTTCTGAAGATGTATGTTGTTATAGGTATGATGGTACTCAATGGTAGGAAAAAGCTGTACATTTTGATTACAGGAGTACCAAATTATTTATTACTCTATCGTTCATTGACAGACGCAACTCCATATCTTCCCTGTAGGAATAACCCCACACACTCTGCTACAGCCCTCAGTTTGTTTCTGCCTAGTTTAGGAGTAGGCCCTAGTTCCCTGCTGGGACTTCAGTCTTAGCTATTTAAAAGGGAAATTGTTGTTATATGTAATTTTAATTTACTAGTTTAGAGTTCCTGGAGAACTACAAGCAACAGCTGGCTGGGTTTCGGACTGGATAATCTAGATCCTTAAGGTCTCCCAGCCTGGCCAGTGAGCGTGAGTAGGTTATAGTCTAGCACTAGACCTCACCACGACAGAGCCCCGATGGATGGGGACGAGCCTGCGAGTGAACCGTCACGTTGGGACGTGACAACCTGAAACGCCCTAAGTCGCACCATACCCCCTGGCTGGCAGGTACAGTGGTATGGTGAGTTATGCTGTCCCCCCAATCCTCTGGCAGTCTCAGGGTGGATGTGGGCCCCCTCCTGGGAATGGTCGGACCCTCGAGAGATCCCTCAGTTCCCCTGGCCTCTCGGACATACCAGCCCCCCCCCCCCAGTAGGTTTCTACCTTGGGGGCGGAGCGATAAAATTACGGCCGCTGCGGGGGGGGGAGGGGGGTGTGACTGTCCTGGTGGGGTCTTTTGTTAAGGACCTTCCGATGCCTGGAGACCGCATGACGCGCCGTGGGGGGGCCGCCATTTTGCTGTAGATTTGTGCTCATTATTTTCCATTAACAATGTATGGGCAGCCATTTTCTGTTAGCTCCCCATAGGAATGCATGGGGCAGCCATTTTATTGTATTCCAGATTGCTGGACAGGCAGCAGGCATGGCACATTTGATCTAGCAATGACCCAGGCAATTTTTTCTATTTCTGTTTCTGTTTCCTGTGTCAGTTCGTTTTTACTTTCTGTTTCACAGAACATTCCAGCAAGCCTCCTGAGTAGTTGAGTAATGTTTTTGGGGCCCCCTGTAGGTTTTCCTTACTCACTCTGCTATCAGATTGTACTGGATTGGGATTTGTGATAACGTTAGTGTGGCGGTGGGATCGTGATTTTTCAATCTTTTTAAAGTGATACTGCATTATTTTAAATCCGTGTAAAATGGAGTCCCAGGACAAAGTTTTACCTACAGACCCCTTCAGTGCAGCTGCGGGACCCTCTGATTCTCAGTCTGTCTGCTTTTACAGCAGTTTTGGAAAGCCTGGTGTCAAAGGTAGATTTTGTGTTCAAGAGTATTGATAGCTGCAAACGTCCTCTGCCCCTTCATCGGTGGTATCCTCAGATTCTGAGGCAGATATGGCCGCTGCGGACGCTCCCCATCCGGATGGATCGGTGTCCTCGCATTCTGATGGTGAAGAGGACCTGCGGTAATGGCGCATTGGTGGAACCACTCATAGTTTCCGTGCGAGAAACTTTAAACATGGTAGATGAATCTACAGCGTCAGGTACGCAGGTGTCTTTTGGCTCCCGCAAAGCCCAGAAGTCAGGCAAGGTGTTTCCTTGTCTGGAGCTTTTTGACAAAATTGTTAATGAACAATGGCGGCACATCAGGCACATGCTAGTGGTGCCCAAGCACTTTAAATGATGTTATCCCTTTGCGGAGGCAGTTTTCACTCGATGGACTGTGCCACCAAAGGTGGATCACCCAGTTTCCAGATTGAATAAGTCTACTGTGGTTCCGGTGGAGGAATCTCCGGCCTTTACAGACCCCGTGGATAGACGGGTGGAGTTTCTATCTCACCATCTACACGTGTTGGCGGGTTCCATACTAAAACCAATCTTTGTGAACATTCTGGTGTCAAGACGGTCACTGAATAGGTGAAGTTACTTAAGGGGAAATTAGAATCTGAACAGCTCCCCCCGGCGCTGATTGAACTCCTGGACCAGATGGCTCAAGCCCTTGTATTCATGTGTGATACGTCCTTGGATGCGGCCCCCCTAATGGCCAGGGTGTCTGCAGGGGGATTGCCATTAGACGCATGGTGTGGTTAAAAAGCTTGTCGGCGGTCCAGGCTTTTAAGAAGGCCTTGACTGATCTTCCCTATACAGGAGAGAAGTTGTTTGGATTCTCTCTGGATGAACTGATCAAAGGTTTTACGGTTGGGAAGAGTACTCTTCTCCCGCAATTCTCTAAGGGCAAGGCGCCACGTCATAGACGGGGGCCTTCCTTCACTGCTCATAGGTGGCTTTTTCGTACCTCTGGGTCGCAAGAAAAAGGAAAGCTGTTCAGGTCTTCTGGGGATTCCAAGAAGCCATGTTCAGGTAAATCAAAGACCGGCCAGTACAGTTATGCAGACAAATCCTCATCTGCATGAAGGGGCGCTCTCACCCGCTTTTGGGGTGGAGGGTTATCTTCGCTTCTTTACGGGAACTATGCACTTCCTTGATTCAGGGCAAATGGTTTTGCGAACTGATCCGATCAGGGTACAAGATCGAATTCCGGTCTCGATTGTCGGACAGGTTCTTCCCATCCAACCTTCATCTATCTCCAGACCGCTTAAGGGATCTGTGAGAGGCGGTACAAGATCTGCTTGCGCAAAGGGTGATTGTACCGGTTCCCTCTCAGGAACGCTTTCAAGGGTTTTATTCAAACCTGTTTATTGTGCCCAGAAAAGAGGGCAAGGTGCGTTCAATTCTGGAACTCAAGGCTCTGAACCACTTCATGCGGGTACAGAAGTTTCGGATGGAATCCATCCGCACCGTTGTGCCGTCCCTACACCAGGGAGACTGCTTGGCCTCCATAGATATCAAGGACGCATGTCTACACATCCCCATCTACGCTGGGCATCAGCAGTTTCTTCGCTTTGCCCCCCGGTGTTGGCATTGCTGCACCAACAGGGGATTGTGGTACTGGGGTATCTGGACGATCTCCTATTGAGAGCTAACTCTCATTCAGCCCTGTTGGGCGATCTGTCGATCACTGTCAGAACCCTGCAAGAGTTTGGGTGGAATATCAATTTCAAGAATTTCAATTTCCACCCTGATGCCTTCATTGAGACTAGATTATCTGGGCCTGACTCTGGATTCCGCTTTGGCGAGGGTCTTTCTTCCCCTGGACAAGCAGCAGAAGTTGCAGGGGGCGATTTGGTTGCTGTTGGTAAACGATCTGTCCTCTCTGCGAATTTGCATGCGGGCCTTGGGTCTGATGGTATCAACCTTCGAGGCGGTTCCATTTGCTCAATTCCACACAAGACCTTTACAAAGGGAGATTCTTGTCAACTGGAGCAAGGATCGGATCCAAAGTCCTTAGACAATTTGATTTGGTTGAGCCACAACACCAAGTCTGCTCTGTTGTGGTGGCTTCAGTCGCCAGCACTATGCCATGGCAAGTCTTTCCTGCCCTTGTATTGGACGGTGGTGACCACGGACGCCAGCCTCTCAGGCAGGGGTGGGGTGCTGGGAAAGTTCTGTTCCCAGGGTACCTGGAGAGTGGAAGAGTCAAAACTACTGATCAATGTTTTGGAGCTCCGAGCAATAAAGCTGAGCCAATGGACGACTCGTCTGCGACATTGTCCGGTTCGGATTCTCTCAGACAATGCCACGGCTGTGGCTTGCATCAATCATCAGGGGGGCACCAAGAGTGTCTTGGCGGCCAGGAAGATGGCCGAGATTCTGGCTTGTCTGAAAAGTTTGTTCCAGCCCTCTCTGCTGTACACATCCCAGGTGTGGAGAACTGGCAAGTGGATTACCTAGGTCGTCAAGTGTTGGATCATGGGGAATGGTCCCTACATCCGTTTGCTTCTCGTCTCAACAGAAAGGTTCAGAGGTTCGTAGCCAGGTCTCGGGATTCTCTGGCCGATGCCACAGACGCACTGGTGGCACCTTGGGGTCTGTATCGGCTGATTTTGCCTTTCCTCTGCTGAAACTCCTGCCAAGGCTTCTACCAAGGATAGATGTGGAAGGGATTCCAGTCTTTCTGGTGGGCCCCAGACTGGCCTCGCCAGTCTTGGTACACAGACCTGGTAAGGTTGGTCGCCGATGCTCCTTGGAGACTTCCTCTCAGGGAGGATCTGCTGTCTCAAGGGCCGATCTTCCATCATGCTTTACAGTCGCTGGCTTTAACGGCGTGGCTGTTGAAAGCCAGGTGTTGAGAGATAGAGGTCTTTCTGACTCTGTGATTCCTACACTATTGATGGCCAGGAAGTTGACTCCCAGGCAAATCTATCATCGTACGTGGAAATTGTACATTTCATGGTGTGAATCATTGAAGGTGCACCCTCGCTTGTTTTCAGTAGCTAGGGTTTTGGCCTTTCTACAAAAAGGGGTTGAACAGCGGTTGGCTTTGGGCACTATCATAGGCCAAGTGTCGGCTTTGGCTAAATATTTCCAATGCCGTTAGCTACGCATGCCTTGATTTGCACTTTCACTCACGGTGTGCGCCATATGGCTCCCCCGAGACTATCCCCGCTACCTCCTTGGGATCTGAATTTGGTATTCTCTGTTCTCTCAAAAGGCTTCTTTTTGATATAATTCGAGAGATTTCTTTGCTTTCATTGTCTCAGAAGGTTGCCTTTTTGGTGGCAATCACTTCTGCCCGCAGAGTATCTGAATTGGCGGCGTTGTCCTGCCGCTCACCTTATTTGGTGATACACAAAGATAAGGTGGTACTCCGACCTAATCAGTCTTTTCTTCCTAAGGTGGTTTCTGATTTTCATTTGAATGAAGACATTGTGCTACCTTCACTTTGTCCCAAGCCCAAGCATCCCAAGGAAATTGCCTTGCATTCTTTGGATGTGGTTCGGGCGATCGGGGTTTACCTGGCGGCCACTGAGTCTTTCAGAAAATCAGATGCTCTTTTTGTCCTTTACCTAGGGACCTTTTAAAGGATTGTCTGCGTCTGCTGGGACCATATCCAGATGGATCAGGCAGAAGGTTGTTCAGGCTTATTCACTGAAGGGTCCGGTTCCTCCTTTTCCCTGTGAAGGCACATTCTACTAGGGCGCTAAGTGCCTCTTGGGCTGTTTGCCATCCGGTGTCAGTGATGCAAGTTTGCAAGGCGGCAATCTGGTCGTCTGTGCATACGTTCACAAAATTCTACAATGTAGATGTGTTGGCATCTTCGGATGCCTCTTTTGGCTGCAAGGTTTTGCATGCTGCTGTTTAAAAGCGAACCTTTTTGTTTGTTCTCTTTGAGGGTGTATATTTTCTAGGTGTGCTCCAGTTGTTCCTGGTTAAGCTCCTTGTTACCTGGTTGGATAGTTTTAGCCTTAGGGGAATTGCGTTCTTCTATGCGTTGTTTTTTCCCACCCCTTATGCATATACTGCTTTGAGACATCCCGATGGTCTAAGAAGATATGGAGCTGTGTCTCTCAATGAGTGATAGCGAAAACTGGATTTTTGTACTTACCGTAAAATCCTTTTCTCTGAAGTTCATTGACAGACACAGCACTTATGAGTGAAATGGGGTTTTTTGTCTTCTTAACGCTGCTTGCAATAAAACTAAGGGACAGCCCCATAGACGTGGTAAAGCTTTTTCCTGCCTAGTGTCCTATTCCTGATGGGAGGAGCATAACCCAATGGTCGAAGAAAATATGTAGCTGTGTCTGTCAATGAACTTCAGAGAAAAGGATTTTACGGTAAGTACCAAAATCCAGTTTTTGTACAGCTTGCATGCATCTGCAGCAATAATAATATGCAGGTTGCTGAGAACTGGTCAGCCAAAAGTGATGCTTTTCTTGTTTATTCAAAGAAACAAATCTTAGTTTCCTAACCTTTTGACACTCCTGTTGTCTAGGCACACCTACTGAGCAGTATTCATAATTGCCTGAGCTGGTATAAGCAGAGGAGCAGCGTACTGCAGGAGAGGGGCATGGAAGATGAGAATGACGATGATGACTGTATGGCATGTCGGAAAGATATTGATGAAATGTTGGAATCTATCACAAGAAGAATGACCAAATGTGACTTGGAAGAGTTTGAATTGGTAATGCTATTTCTCTAAATAAAAAGCTACAATTTTGATTGTTACAGGCAGAATTTACTTTGCGTTTCTCCCACCATACTAGGACAAGTCAGCTGACTTCTCTACTAATTCAAGTGTTGGGATGAAAAATTATACCTATGCTGTTTTGGTCATGGGAGTGTGTGAGGTGCTGATTGAGTACAACTATACCGCAGCAAACTTCAGGTAAGAAAAGCTGCCTCTTGATAAGTTTCATTTTTTTCCCTAAGGTGATAACCAGGTACTTTTTTGTCTTTTTTTTTTTTTTTTTTCTTCCTGATTGTATTACTGCAGATTTAGAAGCAGCTTAGGTCCCACCTTTCTTGCTAGCTTGCCCGTACATCGGTAATTTATTGTTGGTATCCTAGGATATTACATAGTCCAATTACTGTTAATTTTCTGTTAGGTATGCAGTATATACCTGTATTTAACTCCTTAAAGTGTATATAAAGCCATTTTTTATTTCTTTTTTTATATTTAGGGAAGCTTTGAAAACTCTGGTTAGTTTTGCTGTCTGCATCCCTACTGGGAAGGGGGGGTCACCTTTCTATCTGTCTTGGTGACCACTGTCACCTACACTGAGAGGGTAAAAATCCACAATTTTGAATTGTCACCAGAGCAGAAATAGAAGGAACTTCCAGTGCAGTGACAATGGTGTAAAATAGAATTTCTCTTAAAGCCAAGTTCTAGGTATGGAAATGTTAAGACTTACATTTTAAGTAAGTATGCCATATCTGTGGGATTACCATGGAAGCTGGAAATCACTGTAGTAGACTGCTATAGTAATCTCTACTAGCTTCCAGGTCCTGCTCACTCGGCATGGGCACCATTCAGAGAACACTTTGTATATTTTTTTAATTAATACAAAGCGTACTCTGATTAGACAAGGTGGAGAGGCAAGGCAGTGATGTCACAATCTCAACTTTTGTTTAGGAGAACAATTTGCATTCCTTGAGAAATTCAAAGTGTTCTCTGAATGGCGCCTGTGCTGAGCAAGCCACCTTCTGTGTTCAGTAAGCAACAGGAAAGTTGCTTGGCTTGTGACCCAGAACCTAGCGGCAATCACTGTAGTAGCGGTGCCTTCTGCAATGATTTTGAGCCTCTACTGGGATCCCACAGTTATGGCACATACATATCTCTATTGGTCCAAGCTAGACCAATGTAACTATGTGAAAATTACCGGAATAACCGAAACTCCTCTTTAAAACCCCGTACACACGGGCCGAATGTTGGTCAAAATCGGCCAGTTAAAAAAAAAAAAAAAACAGCTGACATTTAGCCCGTGTGTAAGCCGGCCGTGCATACTGGAAAACCAGCAGCCGATCAGCGCTCTCAGCCAGTGGCTGAAAGCCCTGACCAGAGTGTTCTGGCGGGAGGGCTGTCTCTGTCAGAACACAACAGCTCAGCGGGGGGAGATCGCTGTACTACCATCAGATAGTTAATACAGCAGCTCCGACCGGAGCTGACAGTTTTTTTTTTTTTTTTTTTCCATTTACCCAGAAAAAACTAATGGGTACCAGGTATAAGCTGTCCATACACTAATCAACATTTTGGCCAGTCCAGCACCGGCCACATTTCAATCAATCTGTGGGCTTCCCTGCTCGACGGAAGTCAATTGTTTAATGAACTACTTTTGAAGGGACCTGTTGGAAAATTTTCCATTGATCAGCGGTTGCAATTGCTCCACAGGGGTTTTTTTTCAGAATACAATATCCTGGTGAGCAGGGATTCCTCCATTCACCAGGTTTGTGTGGATCAAAGAAGTTGTTTGATTTCCTTCAGCCAGCTTTACTTTTGAAGAGAACTCCTTTCTCTGTTTTTGAGACCAGAAGTGAAGGAAATCTTCCCAATAGGACACAGATAAATGAAAAAAAAAAAAAAAAAATAGGGTTTTAAGCCATTCCCTATTGTATTCAAACTTTTTTTAAAAAAATTAGCTATTGCTGTAGATGCAGGCAGCACCCCAAGATACGCCCATTCAGGCTAGAAGTAGAAGCCCTTTTCTACCCTCTTACAAATCACACCTGATCCAGCATACACTTTCTCGGGCTTTCACCACCCCATAAATCTAAGATTGCCAGAATGCAGACCCTATACTTCTTACGGCCTCAAGATGTTCGGTTGCCAGCCACATTTGCTTTACACTCTCATGCTGGAGAGGTCAAACTTATGGAAGCTCTTATGACCACCATACTTAATGCTTTCGCTACCTATGAATGGGTGTGGGATCCCTGGTCATGCTTTTAGGTTCCCTTTTAGGACGTTTACATTGGTAATTCCTTTAGAAAAAAACAAAAAAAATGACCATTGTCCTGTTTCTTCCCATCTTTTCTTACTCACACCTGTCCTCCCTTTCCTTTTTCTTCCTTCACTCTTCTTCACTTTCTTTTATGCTAATTTTATCTTTTGGTTGCTTCAGATTACAGTACCTCTTGGAACTTGTTAAAGCTGGCCATAGGTTCGAATCTTGGCCGGTTCAGAAGGCAGATTTTAATCATGTATGGGCACCCAAGTTAAATAATCAATAAACTTAGGTACAACCAGCCTGCCGGATTTTTAATGCGATAATTGCTAGCGGCTGTTATATCCACTAGCAATAATCACTGTGTTCTCCGGCCCATTTCCTCTACCGGGAGAACACGATGGTTGCAGAAAAGAAATTTGCTCCAACTGGCCTAACAGAACAGAATTAGAGGCCTTTACTCAACAGGCCATTACCCTGTAGTTCAGGTTTCTACTATAACCTAATTGGTTATCTTGACAATTATTGTTTGAGATGAATTGTAAACAGTTAATCTGAGTGGGGTGAAAATTTATCACCATTAATGCGCTGATCACACAAGTCCAAGGAATTCGGATGATAATGTCCTTCTTTGATCAGAGTTTGTGATGTAATAGCTGGGTCGCTGCAGCTCCAGTTCAATCCACTGGGTGGCGGACGAATAAACTGTACAAAGAAAAAGAGACAGGGCGCACATCCGACCTAGTGTAACTCAGTTTTATTAAAAACTGTCAATTATAAAAATGGATGCACTCACATGTTAACAAGGTATTCTGGGCATATCGGCAGCCTCCTATCCTATATTGCCTCTTCAAGTGGAACAGGGAGCTCGAACAGTGCTCCTGTGTCCTTGTTTGATGATGTTCCCTTCCGGTCTACTGGAGAAGCAGAGCACCCGCCAGGGAGAATGATTGTGGTGGCTTTGGATGGTAGAACCAGCAGGCTGTCCCAGTATGTCAATCTATTTCTTCAGCCGCTGGTTACGTCCTTGCCGGCCTACATCAGGGACTCTTCCCAGGTCTTGGAACATCTACATAAATATGGGTGGGAGCCTGGGTACTTATGGTTATCTTTGGATGTGTGTTCAATATATACATCCATCCCCCTTGAAGGGGGCTTGAGGGCAGTCGAACATTTTCTATCTGAAGCAGAGTATATGCACCCCCTTCAGTCCGAATTAATTTGCCAATGTACTAAATTTGCCCTGGAAAGAAATTCCTTTCAATTTGAGGGCTCATTTTATAGACCGATATCTGGCACAGCGATGGGTGCACAATTTGCACCCTTCTATGCCAATCTGTTTATGGGTTTCTGGGAGAAGTACAACATTTGGACCCAGAACCCCTTGACCAGAACCCCTTGACCAGCATTGGGCCATTAAAAAGGCCATCTGGAATTACTGGCCCATTCTAGAACAGGACACGGCTCTCAGTCGTATACTCCCAAAAAGGCCCAAAGTTGTGTTTAGACATGCCAAGAATGTGAAGAGCATGGTGGCACCGAGTAAGATCAAGGGTACACAACGACGAATAAAGGACATTCCTATGTTCCTGAACATGTCAGGGTCTTACAAATGTAAATCTATATGATGTAAGGCCTGTGCATTTTATGGACCATGGGAAAAAGTTTCTGCTTGGGGGATGGTCGGGTTTTCAACATCAAGCAGTTTATCTGCTGTAGTACTCAATTTGTAATTTATGGATTGAGGTGCCCATGTGGCTTGTTCTATCTTGGGAGGACAGTTCGGACCATGCTCACCAGATTTGGCGAGCATCGTCGCTACATAGAGCAAAAAAAGACCAAACCTAGTGTGCCTCGGCATTTCTGTGAGGCACATGGGGGTAGTACAGCAGGATTAGAAGTGTTTGGCATTGAAGCCATATCAATGTCTCTCCCTGAAGGTTATGTATGCGAGAAAGTTTTTGGATTTTTACTTTGAATTCCATGTCACCTGGGGGATAGAATGAAGAATTGGAAATAACTACCCTTATATAGGTTTGCTATTCTTTTAGTGTGCGGGGCAAAATAGCCTGTGAGCCTGCGTTTTTAAATTTTTGTTATGAAATTCCCCCCCCCCTTTTTTTTTTTTTTTTGAGGCAATAGTATAAATACATATATTATGTATGCTATATATATATATATATATATATATATATATATATATATATATATATATATATATATATATAATTTTTTTTATTTTTTTTTTATAAACTTGGACCAGTAGTGTGCCTGAAAACTTTTTGTAGTTTTTTATGGTTAAATAGGAAGTTTTTTTAAGGCTTTTTTAAAAGGGTCTTTTAAATTAAATTTTGTTATTGTAATTATGGCTACCTGTAAATGCCTGCTCTTGTTCCCATGTTATGGGGCCTCTCCAATTATGGCCTCTTTAAGTTAAGGGGCGGGGGAGGGGCCAGTACATATAAAATGCCATTGGGCATGAGAGTAGGTGTGACAGGAAGAGGGAGGCCACGCCTCTGAAACGCGTCATTATAGCAATGGACTGGGTTGACGTTGCTCCTCTTTCCTATGTGCCGTCACTTCCCCGCTATCACCGGTCTTCCAGCCGGGTGATATGCGCGGTAACGACCATGCGGGCCAGGTCGGGCGCAGGCGCGGTGGCTGGAGACGCCGGAGCGCACTTCTTCTCCAGTAGACTGGGAAGGAACATCATCAAACAACGACACAGGAGCACTGTTCGGGCTCCCGTGTTCCACTTGAAGAAGTCATATAGGATAGGAGGCTGCCGATATGCCCAGAATCCCTTGTTAACATGTGAGTGCATCTATTTTTATAATTGACAGTTTTTAATAAAACGGAATTACACTAGGTCGGATGTGCGCCCTGTCTGTTTTTAATCTGAGAGGGGTGGCTATCTTTTTTTTCTTACCTGTTAGAACTGTAGCTATTGGCCTTACGTATAGTTACTAATTATTTTGAGATTGTAGATTACCTGCTCTTTTGCTTGCCTTTTCCCATGTGTGAAGACTGTAATAACAATGCTTTTTGCCTGTATTGTTTTTTCAAAAAACTTTCCTAAAAAATTTAATTAGAGTAAAAATTGGCAATAAATCTACCTGAAAAGACATTTCACTATAATTTCCAATAGTTGTAAAATCCCTCTGGGGACAAAGTGCAGGGATTCTGATCTGACACTGGCAAAAATAAAAAGTCGTCCCATCCTAGGTATATTCCCTCCCTTGCAGGGCTTCAGTTTTTCTGCCAGTGTCTGAAGGTGATGGTCATTGCTGTGCAGCTCTCTGCAGGATTGTGGCTGCATTGTGCAAAAAAAAAGAACATTATTTTTAACCCTGCTGGCTGTTCAACTCCAGCCTGAGGCCCAATTTTTGAGAGTTCCTATGGGGGTAGCTTACAGCATAGCACTCAAGCCACCCCCCCCCCCCTCTCCTCTATGTTCTGTGAGGACATAGATTGTGCCTACTGCAAGTAAATAATGAAGTATCTGCTTTTTCGCCAACAATCCTATAAACACTTGCACAGGATTGTTGCAGTGACATGCGCCCCTCCCTCTGCTGTGGTGAATGAAAGCGCTCAACTCTATCATGTGCCTGCAGCCAGAGATGAACGCTGTCATTCAGAACTTTGATATCTGTCTTCTGCTAAGCAATATGGTCAATTGAGACCAAGTTCTTGGGGGATTCAGCTCAATGTTAAGTTGTGGGGATACTTCTTTAAGTGCCAGAGATGTGTTACAGCTTAATTCACAGAAGCAGTTTAGATGATCTGAACGCATCTGTAATTGGATAATATCTTGGATACATATTTTTCGGGGGCCTACTTTTGATATTCTATTTTCTGCAAAAGAATATTTTTTATTTTTTGTAAATCTTCCCAAGTTTTGAAAAACAGGTTTCACACGATTAACAGCAGCTTCCCTTGGTTTTTATTGCAGTATGATGCTCATATGTGTGCACCTTTTTTATTCACAGTAAAAGCAAATTTGAAGACATTATGGGAATTTTTAAATGCTACAGCAAACTGGCTGATATCCTGAAAGAAAAATCTGGAAAATCAAAACCTGGCAATAATAAAGCATGTAAAAGCTTGCTCTCTATGGGATTTGTTTCCACAATTTTAACTGCATTGTTCAGGTACGACATCAGTTTTTGCATCAATAACTATAGGTTCTAATATATTTTGGTTTTATGTTTTACAACAAATTCTTTAGCAGTTGGCATTGCGTGTTTTTTTCTGTTCCTTTGAGCTTTACAGTATGTACTTATTACTTTCAGAGACAGTACAAGAGCCCATGAGGAAAGCCTTAGTGTGCTGAGAGCCAGCCTAGACTTCATGAGATACACGGTGTCTGTTGCATTGCAGAAAATACAGCAGCTGAAGGAGACAGGGGTCACTGATGGGCCTGATGGACAAAATAGTGACAAAATGTTCCACAGCGTCTGTGAGATTACCAGGTAATGTACAGAATGGCCAGCTATACCTTTTAATTGGGTTAATGGGAAACGATCATATCCATTTGTGTTAATGTTTTCTAAGGCTGGCCATACATTATACAATTTTCTTAACTAACATTCAATATGTAATATGTAGTACAAGAGCCTGATTGCATATAAAGTGAAAGTGTTTTTTTTTTTAAATTAAATTATAGTTATTGAGCACAGGTTTGCTTTAACCTTTAAAGTATAGGTTCACTTTTTAAGAAAAAATAATTGCACATATTTTTGCAGAAATTATGTATTTTTTTTCTACAGGAGCCTGCAAAGCATTGCTCTCGTGATCAGGGTGCAATGTTAGGCTTCTGGACACAAGTCCTGCAGCTTTCCACCCCTACCTCCTATACGAGCTGACTGTTGGCAATCTTCATGGCTTCTTAAATGAACCATGAGAGCGCTCTTCAGCAACATTGCAGTCCATTCGAAACTATGAGCTATCAACCACGATGGCTGACTGTAGTTGTAGCCTGTCCATTCACAGGAAACTGAGAATAAATGATGTGGGTGGAGTCCCGCACAGCCATGCTGTTTTTTAATTGTGACCACGGGTGTGGGGAGAAGATCCCCTGCTCACTATCACACTGATGTGGGGAGAGATGCTGCAGGAGCTGGAACATCTTACCGATTCCTCTCAAAATACAGGTAGAACATGTAACCTGTTCCGAAGGATGAACTTATCCTTTAAGGAAACCTGTACCAAGTGAAAATGTAGGAAACAAGAGCTAGTCTCCTCCACAAAAATGCTAGTTGCCTGCCTTACACACACTTTTAGTCGCTGATCTGGAACAAGCATAGAGCAAGTGAATTTGGAATAAAGATAGAACTCCTGATCTTGGGGTCAATGACTGAAAGTATTAAAGCTAATGTATAAATACCAATATGTGCATGCTTGTATGTAGAGAAATAAAGGTAATCTACACGTAAACTGAGAGACACTGGAAAATGGACTGCAGATTATTCTTAAATGTGGGATTTAGTCTCCTTCACTGAAACTGTTTGAAGTGACTAATGGTCTTCGGTTATATACACAACTACTGCACATAGTTCTAGAAGCAATGTTTTGAGTCCTCTCTGCAGATACACAATTTTAACTTTAATTGGAATGTCACGGTAAAGCAGTAAGTAATTTTTTGACCCATTTAGAAATGAGTCTAAATGAGCAATTGAGTTGATTACATATATATTATTGCCTAGTCTGTTTTGTGGTGGCCAGGGATTAAACTGCACCTCTTTTTGTGGCCGTCTTTTCTATATGCAGGGTGCTAATTTGGAGATACACATCTATCCCATCTGCTGCTGAGGATTCTGGCAAAAAGGATAAAGGGAAGAACATTTCTCTGATGTGTTTAGAAGGTTTGGTGCAGATCTTTTACACTATTCAACTGCGCTACCCAACAAAGATCTCGCAGTTCCTGGCAGCTTTGGGTAAGTTTCTTTTGTTTTTGTGCAAATACTCTGTGCGGATTATTGAAATGTATTTTATTATGTATCTTTTATTATCTTTTATGTATTTTTAGCTTACAAAAAGTTATATGGAGAGCTATTGATCCTAAAGGGGACTTGCAATCAAAATAGGATTTTTATACACCCTGTAAAACCCTTTTCCTGGTGTCCCTGAGGGACACAGGAAGTCTTAAACCTTCAGGTTATACTGCTGCCTACAGAAGGAATGGAGACTAGCAAACAAGCTGTAGCCCAGCCCAGGTTGGGGCTACCTGGGAGACCCTCTGTTGAAAGGTCTTAAACAGGGACTGAAAGGCTAATAATCTCTCATACGGAATACAAATGATAGAAACATGACTCTTGTTGCCGAGCTGGACGTTGGCGCTGTCTAAGCTTCAGGAAGGAGAGAATTAGCCCCACAGAGAGAAACTCCTGGGGTAGACTCTCCAAAACTCACACCACATAAAGTATGCCTTCAATGCGAGAAGTAGGTGTCTGTGGGAGGAATAGTGCCTCTTTTTGTTGTCGATGGAAAGAATTATGCCTAATCGTTGGTGTCAGTGGAAAGAATAGTGCTCCAGTGTTGGAGTCAGTGGCAGGAATAGCGCTTCAAGGGCTGAATAAAGGCAAGCAAAGGGCCGCATCTGGCCCCAGGCCTGCAATTTGGAGGCCACTGGGCTAGTGTATCTAGTAAAATCTTCCTCCTGTGATTTTCCCTCAAACCCCACAGCCCTAATTTTGCAGGGTGGTGAGGATTATAAGTGCTGAGGGAGCTGTAATGGGCATTCCTCAAGAGTGCCTGTCTATGCCTGCCCTACCACCCACCCCCCACATCCTCCACCTCCTTCATTCATAGAAGCTGCACTACAGCATCTATGAATAGAGTTGGGGCGGTTGGATAAAAGGTCCACCCATTCCATTCATAGATTGTGTTTTATTCATAAAACCTATAGTACATCTTCTAAAAATGGAGGAGGTGGTTTGGAAAGAGCGAGCACATTTGAGCACTCTTGATTAGTGCCTGTCACAGCTCCCTCAGCTACATTAACCCTCGCCACACCAGGAGATTATGCATGTTGTACCCAAGTACCGATACACTTTGGATCAATATAATAGTCTTGGTGGGATAGATATATAAGGAGTAATAAGACTAAAATTTGGAAAAGTGCAGCTCCAGGTTTCTTCCACTGCTGGCAAAATGTCTAAAAGCCAAGGCATTTGGTAAATGATTTTTGAAAAAAGAATGGTAGTGTAACCAAATTATTTAGTGATAATGATGATGAGCACATGAGGATTTAAGGAGCAGAATTTTCTCCTGGAAAGCTAATTATTTCCGCCCTTCTGTTAGTCTTCATTTATCAATCCCGGCAAGACTGTTAACGCAGCCTAAAGGTAACATTTTGATTAAAAGTCTGCTTTAAAATTTATACACATGCTATGTGATTTATTACTTTAATGCATTTTTTAAGCCTGTGTGAATATAAATCTCTTAAAAAAAAAATAAAAACCCCAAAAAACTCTGTTAAATGTAATGGCTTTAACGTTGTGTCATCTGTTTTTCTCACAACCTTTAATTCTAGATAATGACGGTGAAGAGGAATCTGGAGAAACCAATATCATGGAGAAGGCTGCCTTTCAGATTTCACAGTTTCAAGTATGTTTTACCAATTTTCCTATAATGTGGGCACTTCTATTATAATGGGGATGCAGGAAACCCTTATCTCGTAACATAACTTTTTTTTTTTTTTTTATGA
Source organism: Pelophylax lessonae (assembly GCF_965119305.1). Lineage (NCBI taxonomy): Eukaryota > Metazoa > Chordata > Amphibia > Anura > Ranidae > Pelophylax > Pelophylax lessonae. The sequence continues at coordinate 53,814,704 of NC_138771.1, read as the reverse complement.
TTCTACACTTTATCTGAGCTCTTTAGCTCAAGCAGCTCTTCCCTTTTCCTCTGTCGCAGCCTTATTACCAACCCCCTGTAGCGGTACAAGTTCAGTTGCTGACTCTAACATTTCTTCAGTAGAGCGATACTTAATAAAAGCTGTATGAGTGAACACCTCCTACATGACCAACACTGCTAGTGGTATATAGTTATCACAAGAAAGCTTATAATGTCTGATGGCATATTTCTCAAAACACACATGTGTAATGTTTTTACATTTTTTTAATGTGGTAACCTGCTTTTAGTTAGTGTTACTGCAAAAATACAACCAAAGCTTTATTTTTTTAAGCTCTCTTCATTTTACAATTTCATTATTACAAAACATAAAGTAGGGAAACATAAAGGGGAAGAAACCAGCATCAACACTAACAGGTATCGCTTGTTCATGTGCTAATGCAAGTATCTATAATATTACAGCAGCTGATCTCTCTATGGGGGGAAGAGAAACAGGTTTAGTGCAAACAATGGCCTATAGGTATTTTAAAATTATACCAGCAGAGCATATTACCAAGTGTAAGTCCGGAGAGGTCTCACCCGTTTGCCAGGTGGTACAAAGTTGGCCACTCTCAGGGCAAAAGCCACACAAGGCAGCGAATTGCCCGTACACCTCCTCAGGGCTCAACTTTGGGTAGAATAAAGAGTTGACCACCCTAGAGCACTAGTGAGACTAACTGTTGACTCAAGTGAGGTCTAGTAGATGTCTAGCGTCTGGCCATAACTTAATAGCATGAATAAAAGAAAAAGAGAAAAAAAAAAACCCACATTAAATGACGTGAAAAATGTTAAGACGTATTGGACTGTAAAACACTGCTGAGATGCCAAAATTTGGCATTCACACCTGGTTTTCTGGCTGCTAAAAAGAAAAATAAAGGAAGACTTTCCTAAGAGATCATGTGACTACATTGGCTATGATTAACCCCTTGGCGCTGGCCGTATGCATATATATGCGGCCCTGTGTTTACAGCGTACCCTGCTGAGAACATTCTCCGTGCAAACACTGTGAGGCAGAGAACAAAGTCGATGTGTTTATTGCTAACTAGCGCTTACTCATGACTCAATGAATAAGTGCTAGCTAGGGCAAAATGTGTCAACTTTGTTTTCTGCCCCACAGTGTTTTGTCTGCTGGGTGTATTTTGCATTTTTATACTTTCAATAAAATTAATTATTTTTTTCAGAGTGCAGTTGTATAGATCACATTTGTCTGTTTCAGCCTGTATGGGATGCTTGGGTTGAGAACGGTGAGTTTTATTCCCTCATGTGACCAAAGGCCTAGGTTTATGTGATGATCACAGGAGGGATATTCTTGGTTTCTCTTGTTAAGGACGGTGTTAAATATTAGAAATACTGTTAGTGTTTACATATTCACTGTAATAGAAGTTCTATTTTCTTTACACAGAGGTCTCTTACAAACCAGCTTACCTGTGGGGAAGATGAATTTAATAGCAAAGAAGCTGTGCTGTTAGTCGGCATACTATCTATACTGTATCGATTTCTGGAGCCCTCTTCTCAGCAGGTCAGAAAATGTGCTTCTATGATGCTGATTTAGTGGTGATGCCTGTGAATTTTGCATTACAGTATATAATTTGTTAGTGCTGTGTAAAAGAATGAAATACTGTATACAACAAACATAAATATACCGTATTTTCCGGCGTATAAGACGACCCCCCCCCCTAATTTTCAAGTTAAAACATAGGTTTTGGGCTATACTCGCCGTATAAGACTACCCCCCTTCTGAAGCAAGGCAACATCATTGAAAAACATCAGTTTTCTCATAGATCTCCAAGGTACCTCAAGTACTGTAATACATGTAATCTCTCATAATATCTCCAAGGTACCCAAAGTATAAGTATTACCAGTAGATGTAATCTCAAGACGCTGGCTGTGCGGGAATCCTGTACCGGTATACCGTAGCTTCGGCTACATACAGTGTACTGCGCTGAGCCAATCCCAGTGAGTGATGTATTCTATTATTGAATGCAAAGCCTGCTCGGATTGGCAGAGTCAGAGAGGCGGGCTGATGTTACTCCACCAATCCGAGCAGGCTTTGCATTCAATAATAGAATACATCGCTCTCCCTGATTGGCTCAGCGCAGTACACTGTATGTAGCCGAAGCTACGGTATACCGGTACAGGATTCCCACACAGCCAGCGTCTTGAGAGATTACATCTACCAGTAATACTTATACTTAGGTTACCTTGGAGATATTATACTCGGCGTATAAGATGACCCCCCATTTTTGGGGGATTTTTTTGAGGTTCAAAAGTAGTCTTATACGCCAGAAAATACAGTAATTCCTTTATTTGGCTTTTGAATATTAACGGTAACCTATAATTATGTTTTTGTTTTTTAGTATGTGCAGATGCTCTCATGGATTGTCAAAATTTGTAAAGAAACCAGTTATGGTAAGAATTATTATAAAGTGTGTGTGTGTATCACCGGTGATTATATTAACCGGTTGCCGACCGCCGCACGACTATATACTGCGGCGGTCAGCCCCGGCCAGGCAGAGTGACGTATCGATACGTCACTCGCCTGTCACTGACTTGCGAGCCTACTGCGGGCGGGCGCGCGCCCGCCGCGGCTCGTTCACAGACAAGTCAGTGCGTGTGACCGGCGGACTCGATGTCCGCCAGTCACACTGCGATCGCTCCTGTGAAGGGAGAAAGACAGAGCGGCTTGTGTAAACAAGCTGCCTGTCAGTTCTCCCTGTGTAAAAGTGAAGATCTGACCGTTCTACTATGTAGAACTGTTGATCTTTGCTTTTACACCAATAGCAATGTCCCTGCACAGTTAGAATCACGCCCCTAGGACACACTTAACCCCTCCCTGTCCAATAAAGTTAACCCCTTCCCTGCCAGTGTCATTTTTGCAGTAACAGTGCATATGTATAGCACTGATTACTGCAGTAATGTCACTGGTACCCCCAAAAGTGTCAAAAATGTCAGTCAAGGGTCCGATCTGTCCGCCGCAATGTTGCAGTACCGAAAAAAAAATCGCAGATCGCCGCCATTACGCGTTAAAAAAAAAACCACCAAAAATGACAAAAATCTTTCCCTTTGTTAGTAAACGCGATAACTTTTGCGCAAACCAATCAAAATACGCTTTTTGCAATTTTTTTTACCAAACATAGGTAGCATAAAACAAATTGGCCAAAAAATGTTAAAAAATTTTGATTTTTTACATTTTTTTTGGGGAATTTCATATAAAAAAATGTGAAAAATATTGTTATTTTTGCAAAATTTACGCTCTTTTTTTGTTTATAGCGCGTGATCAAAAAATCGCACAGGTGATCAAATACCACCAAAAGAAAGCTCTGTTTGTGGGAAAAAAAGGACGTCAAATTCGGTACAAAAAATTAGGTACAGCGTCGCACGACCGCGCAATTGTCCGTTAAAGTCACGCAGTAAAAAATCGCAAAAAAAACCCTGGTCCTTTAGCAGCCAAATCCTCCGGGGCTTAAGTGGTTAAAATGTAATGTAGCTGGCAAGCTTTTCAGCTTAGTGACTACAGTAACTGGTATTAAAAGCCATGTAAACTGTGTAAAAACAATCTTCAATATCTGAAACATTTTTTGGTTGTGACATTGACTCTAAGCAATCTGTAGAGTGTGTTATTACAATTCTCATATTGGCTTTGGATGGAGTATATACAGTTTTTTTTTTTTTTTTTTTTTTTTTTTTTTTTTTTTATGCTGGTCTAGAGCAACAAGTCCAGATTGTGTGACTCAGGTGTAGAGGAGTCATTCTAAAAAGTGTTTTTGCATTTTTAAATGTGATCTCTAGGAATATGAATCTCAATTCTCAGCAAATTAGTGAGGGCACTGATGAGTTTACCATGACTTCTCTTGTCTCTACAGAGGATGTCCAGTTCTGTAAAAGTGCAATGACTCTTCTGTTTAACATGCATTCTCTGTTCAAGAGTCCAGTGAGCATACTCAGAGAGCTCTGTCAGGACATCCATGGACACCTCGGGGATATTGATCAGGTGAAAAGAGCTTGAACTTTCCATACTATACTGTTTACTTCCTTTTCATATATAATTGATAACTAGTTCTATTAACCTATTCCCACCAGCTGTATATATATATATATAGGCGGACTCTCAAAGGGGTGGGCTTTAATGCAGAGAGGCCTCATGTATGCGTCCCAAATGTAAACATTTCTGTGCTAAGAGCCCACGCACTGCGCGCTCCCAGCACAGTCACCAGCGGGTACCAGAAAGGCTCCTGATGCCTACTTGTGATCAGGAGTTTTCCGATCATGTGAGTGCTGTGACAGGCAAACACAGCGGTCACATGATCAGAATGCCTTCCTGGCATTTTGAATCTCCTAAATGGCCATGGAAGCTGCCATCTTGGCCTCTGTTTGATCTAAAACCGCTATGGTCCTGCACATATTATCCGTTATGACTGCAGCCATTTGATGATTTGACTGTTTGGTTTAAAGCACAAACAAATCTGACAGTTCTCAATCCTGACATGAAATACTTCCTTTGTAAATTTGCTATCAGCACACTTAGATTCTACATAGATTGGGAAGTGTTTTTGGTATACGCACCAGATGTCCAGGTAGCCAGGATGTATTTTTTATATGCTATATACTATGGTGTGTGGTTATAATTTGTGTAATGAACTATTCTCTTAACTGGATACAACCCAGGTTTTATCTTTTTTTTTTTTTTAATACAATTATATTAATGCTAGAGGTGTTTTTTTTTTTTTTTTTTTTTTTTTTTTATGGATTGGTCGAGACAGGTTTTTTTTTTTTTTTTTTTTGTAGAGTGAGTTGCATGATGTAATTAAAGTGGAATTCCAGGCATCCCCAAACTAATTTTAAAATGCTTCCTCCTCCATCCTAGCACCTATCCTGACTAACCAGTGAAAGAAAGATCCATATACTTATGTATTTTTAAGGCTGCTGCAGTCTGGTAACCTGATTTCCCCCTTGTGTCAGCCAGCAGTAGCTTCAGAGGAGAGGAAAAAGTGCTCCGACAATGGCAAGTAAAGCCTGGAGGGTGAGGTCACCCATAGGCTTCAATGGCTCATCTATTGTCAGCGCGCTCTCCTTTTTTCTCTTCTGCAGTCATGCTGGCTGGCACAGAGGAGACGGATCACATGACCAGACTAGGGCGGCTTGAAAAATAGGTAAGTATACAGATATTTTTTACACGGGTCAGTTAAAATAAGTGTTAGGAGGGGGAAGGGAGAACTTTTAGGATTAGTTAGGTGGTGCCTTGGACCTTCTTTACCGTCAGACTCCGAACCTATAGGAGGTTTGAACAACCATAGGACTGATTAATAAAATTTGCCATCATAAAAGCTATATTTCATATGATATTTGTCCTGCATACGTTTCATGACTTCAGGATTATTTACTGAAGCATTTTCTCCCCTATAGGACATTGAAGTAGAGAAACCATCGCACTTCCGCATTGTTAATGTAAAGACTGCAGCTCCTACAGTCACTGTAAGTATCTGATCGATGAATGTTTATCATTTCATGAACATTTAACAGATACTCCTGTGCTACACTATAATGTATGAATGACTACTTACACCTATTCACAACATGACTTCACTTTAATAGCTGAATAAAATGTGATGTTACAGTGAGTGTAATTCTATTGTAATGCTAGAAGTCACTAATAACTAAAGTACCAGCACAGTGTTTGAGCAGTTTCTGAATCTGGCTAATACATTCATCCCTTGTGGTGTTGGGTGGCAATATTTCTTGTTGCAATTCCTGAACAATGTTACTTGGACTAAAGTTGATTGACACAATGTTGGTCACAATGACCGCTTTTGGGTGCATCCAGCCTTTAAAATTTTTTGCACATAGTGTACATTGTTTAGAATCAGTCTTTAAATGTGTTCCATTTTTCATATCACTTCCTTTTGTCTAGCTTTTGGTTCTAGGGCAAGCTGCAAAAGTTTTGGATGAAGTTGAATGGTTAATTGCAAAACTGAAAGCACAGACTGGTTCAGATAAGAAAAATGGTGAGTGGACTCTGTCTACCTTTTTTTTTTTTTTTTTTTGTTAAGCTGAGAGCAGAATCTTTTAAATAGGAGTAGTGAGAGATGCCTTTTTTCACTCTGCCAATCTGTCACACCTCTGTCTCCCCAGGCATTCGTCTGTAACACTAACTAGTCTGCTTCTTGAGACTTTGTAACACTGAGAGTTTTCCAACTTTATTCAGGGACTCACAAATGAATTAATTAATGCAGGTTACTAATTAGCTTTACCATACCTGGCAGTGGAGAAAAGATACTGTAATTTCATTCAGAAAAAAAGTTGCACAGTAGTTGAGGTTGAATAAAGACAATAGTCCATCCAGTTCAACCTGTGTAGGTGTGTGGCCGTAATCATCTCTCATACCCCTTAATGTTCTGAGCCTTGAGATGTACGTCCAATAGTCTTTTGAAAGTAGCCATACTTCCTGCAGTAACTACCTCTTGTGGTAGAGAATTCCACAATCTTGTAGCCCTAACAGTGAAGAACCCCATACGTTGCCTGAGGTTAAAGCGCTTCTCCTCTAATCTCATTGTATGTCCTTGTGTCCTCATGCAATCCTTGCGACTGAATAGCTTTTTTTCTATGCTGAGATCACCATTGAGGTATTTGTAAATTGCTATCATGTCCCCTCTCAGGCGTCTCTTCTCCAGGGAGAATAGGTCAAGCGATTGTAAACGCTCCTCATAATTAAGGTCCTCCAATCCCCTAATCATTTTAGTTGCCCTTCTCTGGACTCTCTCCAGCTCCAACACATCCCTCCTGAGGAATGGTGACCAGAACTGGACAGAATACTCCAGATGCAGTCATGCCAGAGTTTTATAAAGTGGTAGGATTATAGTCTTATCTCTGGAATACATCCCCTTCCTTATGCATGCTAATATTCTACCGGCCTTGGCAGCTGCAGCTTGACATTGCATGCTATTGCCAAGTCTATCCTCTACTAAGACTCCCAGATCTTACTCCATTTTTGATTCCCCCCAAAGGTTCCCCCCCTAAAGTGTATTGTGATTTTATGCTTTTAGCCCCCAAGTGCAAAACCTTACACTTCTCCACATTAAACCTCATTTGCCATGTAGTTGCCCACTCTGTTATTTGGTTCATTTCATTCTAATTCATCCCCAAGGTGTTCTATTGGGTTGAGGTCAGCACTTTGTGCAGGCCAGTCAAGTTCCTCCACCCCAAACTCGCTCATGCATGTCTTTATGAACCTTGCTTTGTACACTGGTTCAAATCATTTGGTGGAGGGGGGGTTATGGTGTGAGGTTGTTTTTCAGGGGTTGGGCTTGGCCCCTTAGTTCCAGTGAAGGGAACTTTTAAGGCGTCAGCATACAAAGACATTTTGGACAATTTCATGCTCCCAACTTTGTGGGAACAGTTTGGGGATGGCCCCTTCCTGTTCCAACATGACTGCACACCAGTGCACAAAGCAAGGTCCATAAAGACATGGATGAGCAAGTTTGGGGTGTAAGAACTTGACCGGCCTGCACAGAGTTCTGACCTCAACCTGATAGAACACCTTTGGGATGAATTAGAGTGGAGACTGCGAGCCAGGCCTTCTCTTCAACATCAGTGCCTGACCTCACAAATGCGCTTCTGGAAGAATGGTCAAACATTCCCATAGACACACTCCTAAACCTTATGGACCGCCTTCCCAGAAGAGTTGAAGCTGTTATAGCTGCAAAGAGTGGGCCAACTCAATATTTAACCCTCCGAACTAAGACTGGGGATGCCAATAAAGTTCATGTGCGCGTAAAGGCAGGCGTCCCAATACTTTTGGTAATATAGTGTACTTCATCAGTCCCAGCCAATGTGGATGATTTATAAAGACTGTGCCAAAGGAGTGTGAAGCAAGAATAAAGCAGATTACTGCAGCAATTCTCCAACCTTTTTCCACAAGACTGTACCATATAACTGATACCTGAGCCTTACATATCTTAAACATTTTAAGATGACAATTTACAGTTAATCTGTGCTTTCTTACATGTATTAAACACTACATTTTTAGCAAAGATAATACAAGATACTGTAAATTTGGTAGCTTAAAACATAGTTGCTTTGGGCAGCTACTTTATAGTTCCAGTTCTCTTCTCACTGGCATTGGTGCATCATCTTTACTTGTCTTGCCTAATGAAATGTCTGACAGAATGTGGGTGAGCATGCTGTAGAATAGGTTAACAGCCTTTCTAGCAGGCTCCACTGGAGAGGTGGGGTGCCGATCTCCGAAATGCTACAGCTAGAAAGAAAAGGCTGTAGATCATAATTTCAAAAGGACCTGATTAGCAGACTTAAGTTGGTCATACACACATAGATTTCATATAAATCCTAACCCATTCCTCCATCCATGCTCTAAAACAGTGGTCCTCAACCCTGGCCTACAGGGCCCACTAACAGGCCAGGTTTGCAAGATAACTGAAATACATCCCAGGTGATAGAATTTGCTGCTCAGTGATTGCACTACTCTAGTCTGCATCTCCCCAAGGTAATACTTAAAATCTGGCCTGTTAGTGGGCCCTGAGGACCGGAGTTGAGAACCACTGCTCTAAAACACAGATGGATAAATCTCCTGCTTTGGCTTTTTAGCCTGGTTAACATCTGATTAGATGCAGCTGGTGTTCGGCTGACAATTTTCTGACTAGCTGCGTTGTTTTTTCATTTGAGGGAGAGCATTTTCTGTGCTTTGAGACTTAAAGGTTGAGTTCACCTTTTAGGAAAAAATAATAAATGCACTTATTTTTGCAGGCAAAAAAAATGCATTTATTATTTTGAAAAAGCTTTGCACCTGTGATCAGTGGATCGCGGTTGCAATTTCAAGTTCCTGCACAACCTCCCTCCAACTTTCTGCTTGTACCTCTGTACAGGCTTTCAGGTAGAAAGCTGGAGGAAGAGTGAATGGACTGATCAGCACAATCATAGTTCATTGGGAACTACAAGCTGTCTTTTGCGGTGCCTGGTAAGACTTGTAGTTTATTCATTCAAGGATCTCTGCACAGCCGCACCGATTTTAAGTGTGACAGCAGCTGCAGGGGAGAGGATCAGCCGCCTGCTGTCACAGGGGAAGGGTGGCAGGCACTTGGAACATGTTACATGTTAAACCCTAAATATGGGTATGACATGTACTTTGTTCTAAAGGTGAACATAGGCTTTAAGTAATAAACTATTTATAATAAGATAACCAGGACCGGGTAACATAGAATGTTGTTAAATATTTAATGTATTATTTTTTTTCCTAGATGACCATGACACTCAAGCTACAAATTCTAGAGAACCCATAGAAAAGGCGGTTATTCTGCAGCTGGGTACATTACTGACTGCCTGCCATGAACTTATCCAGACTGCCTTACCAACTGGAAGCTGTATAGACACTTTATTGAAGGAGCTCACTAAGATGTACACAACTCTGACTGCTCTTCTCAAATATGTGAGTCGGCCTAGTGGAAATGAAAACCCATAACCATTACACCTAAATACAGTGCCTTGAAAAAGTATTCATACCCCTTGCAAGTTTCAACATTTTGTCATGTTGCAACCAAAAACGTTCATGTATTTTTTGGGGATTTTATGGGATGGACCAACACAAAGTGACACTAAAGTTCAATACTTTGTCAATACTTTGTAGAACCGCCTTTCACTGCAGTTACAGCTGCAAGTCTTTTTGGGGATGTCTCTACCAGCTTTGCACATCTAGAGAGGGACATTTTTACCCATTCTTCTTTGCAAAATAGCTCAAGCTCTGTCAGATTGGATGGAGAGCATCTGTGAACTGCAATTTTTGACTGGGCCAATATAACCCATGAATATGCTTTGATCTAAACCATTCCATTGTAGCTCTGGCTGTATGTTTGGGGTCCTTGGTTTTCTGGAAGGTGAACCTCCGCCCCAGTCTCAGACAGATTTTCTTCTAAGATTGCCCTGTATTTGGCTCCATCCATCTTCCCATCATCTCTGACCAGCTTCCCTGTCCCTGCTGAAGTAAATCATCCCCACAACATGATGCTGTCACCACCATGTTTCACGGTGGGGGTGGTGTGTTCAGGGTGATGTTAGTTTTCCGCCACACATAGCGTTTTGCTTTTAGGCCAAAAAGTTCCATTTTGATCTCCTCTGACCAGCGCACCTTCTTCCACATGTTTGCTGTGTCCCCCACATGGCTTCTGGCAAACTGAAATTGGGACTTCTTAGGACTTTCTTTCAACAATGGCTTTCTTCTTGCCACTCTTCCAAAAAGGCCAGATTTGTGGAGTGCACAACTAATAGTTGTCCTGTGGACAGATTCTCCCACCTAAGCTGTGGATCTCTGCACCATGGGCCTCTTGGCTGCTTCTCTGATTAATGCTCTCCTTGCCCGGCCTGTCAATTTAGGTGGACGGCCATGTCTTGGTAGGTTTGCAGTTGTGCCATACTCTTTCCATTTTCTGATGATGGATTGAACAGTGCTCCGTAAAACATTCAAAGTTTGGGATAATTTGTTTATAACCTAACCGTGCTTTGAACTTCTCCACAACTTTATCTCTTACCTGTGTGGTGTGTTCACTAAGGTTCTCTAACAAACTTCTGAGGGCTTCACAGAACAGCTGTATTTATACTGAGCTTAAATTACACACAGGTGGGCTCTATTTACTATTTAGGTGACTTCTGAAGGCAATTGGTTCCACTAAATTTTAATTTGGGGTATTAGAGTAAGGGGGGCTGAATACAAATGCATGCCACACTTTTCAGCAATTTATTTTTAAAACCATTTTGAAAACAGTTTATCCTTTTCCTTCCACTTCACAATTAAGTACAACTTTGTGTTGGTCGATCACAAAAATCCCAATAAAACATATTTATGTTTTTGGTTGTAACATGACAAAATGTGAAAAAATTTCAAGGGGTATGAATACTTTTTCCTTTTTTTCCTTTATCGTTTATTAGGAGACACTGGATCAATAATTATTCTGATATAATTTGATTATATCAATGCCTTTTAAAGGTTTGACACTCAAAAATAAAAGATGCCAGCCCCCATATAACTACACCTCCATCCTCCTCCATGTCTGGATCACCAGAGTCTCTTTGGTGTTTTTTTCCTCCTTAGTGGTAAATTCCATAGTTACTACCCCTATTTTGTCATTTAGCTTTCTGGATCTCTGTGGCCATTGCCCACCCTTTGTTGGCATGCTTTTTGAATGTTCCAATCATATCCAAATAACTACAATCCTTAGTTCCACAATAAAAGATGCATTATTTTTTGTTCTTATTGTACTAACCGTTCATGGTGTTCACTAAGAGCACAGGTCCCATCTCTCTATGTACGTGGTCTTATGGTACTGCTTGCTCGCGATCTGGGGTGAGGCAGGGTTATACGGGGGGTGGCTGAACATTTTTTTTCTGTTTGTTTGCCAGTGTCCAAACCTCCTTAGGGCAGCAGTATAACCCAATTATATCAGCATAAAACTACTGATTCTTTGCTTCTTGGTGAACTCCAGGATTTTATGGAATGCACAAAATTCATGTTTTAACTATGTTAAACCTAGAAATAGTCCGTCTTGTCTGATATTGTATGTCTTATGTCCAGTACTTGCAGGTTTGTACTAATAACATGGGGGCTGTTCCTGCACGTTTGGAAAAGTTGGTAAGTTTTTTAATACTTTGTTCTCATACCTAAAAAAAAAAAAGAAAACCCACAAAGCTTAACAGCAGCCTTTTATTAATTTCAGGTTAAACTCTCAGGCTCGCATTTAACACCTCAGTGCTATGCCTTCATTACTTATACACAGGTATGTGCAACAACGGTGTGTGTGTTAGGAATAGCAGCACAGCCGATTCACATTCTCAGGTTTGATGTGTTAAAAGCCCAAATCCTCTCCCATAAGGGGGATCGTCCTATTTCTGTCTTTAAACACACTACTGTAAATGCTAGTGATGATATCATGTGCCAGCAGAGGAGCATTAAATTATCAGATGATATGAGCAATGGTTCAATTGGTTGAATAGTAGCCAATATCAAAATTTAACTCAGTGTGGCAAAAATGTGAGTTTGATTTTGTGCTCTATCACAGTAAGAACTTGCTGAGACAGAAAATAGCGTAAAAAATTGACCGTTCAGGTCTGCAAAGTGAACATTCTTAAACAGATATAAAAGCATTCTATGGTTTTCTATGTACATTTTAGGGGTGCACCGATTCGACTTTTCTTGTCCTGATACTGATATCTGGCATTGTGTATCTGCCGATACCGATCCGGAACTACACAATATGCATGTGGCTGCAGTACAGAGCAAAGCCGCTGCATCATGTGCATGGCTTCTCCATTCCCAGGCGGAGTGCATCTGATATCACTCCGCCTGTGAGCCAGACCTATACAGGAAGTAGTGGGTCCCATCCCATACTACTACTGCACCTAGTAAGGGACGGCTGAGCCGGGATTTAGGAAAACCGGATCGGCCCGTGGATCGGTTAATGTTACTGATCCCCCGATCCAGCTATTGTGGCAGTATCAGCGACAATATCCGATCCTAATATCGGATCGGTGCATCCCTAGTACATTTGTACACTAAACGTTCAGAAGCATTTATGTGCTCTCCAGATGTGCTTACCAAATCAAGAAAAAATTGCATTCGCTGTCTGAATAATGTTGGTTTTGCAGAGCTGGGCAGATGTAAACGCACATAAATGCAGCTAAACCTGATTTAAAGCAGAGCATTTCTAGTGCCAGCGTACACAAGGCCTTAATTGCTCAATCTATCATCCTTAACGTATGCATGTGTACTTTTACAATAATTACACTTTAAAATAATGTGTTAAAATAAGGTACATTTTAGAGTAAAATTTGTTTTCGATTTGTTTCCTAATTTTTCAAAATGAGTGTCTTGTCTTTTTTAATACTATTTTGTTAAACAGAATATACAGAATGAGGCACTGTCTGGAGAAAAAAAGAAAAAGGAGGATGTGGCTGCTCTCTCTTCTGTAAGTTTTACATCTTTGGATCACTGTTGTGTATATATTTTGATAATGGGTGTGGTGAATGGCATGACTTCCAAAGGTCTGCTATGGAAAACCATAACGCAGGAAGGTCTGCAGACTAAACCTTAACTTTCGTAATATCTTTACGGTAATAACCACTTTAATCTGAAAATGGTTATATATAGCTGCATACATTTAGTGAGGGTACACATAAATAAAATGTCATTTTTTTTATAATAGGTGATAATGCCTTTGTGATTCAACAACTGCCATAAACCTCCAGATTTAGATTTTTGAAGCCATGGTAGCAGTCTTTGGTTTAAAGTCAGGATTTCAAAGAATTCACCTTACTTGGCAATCGATTTAAAGTGTTTTTTTTTTTTTTTTTATAATACTAACAAGATTTGTATTGAACAGAGTAGCCCCTTAACTCCTCTTCTGGAGGTCCCCGCTGGTGCGCTCTCCTCTCCTGCATGTGCCCCCATAGCAAGCCGTGTGCTATGGTGAGAGCCTGTCCCCCACCCCCTCATCAAATGCTGGAGCTGTGTGGGTGATCTGGTCCACCTTCTGGGGTGGGTGCAGGGGCAGGGCGCTATGCTTGCGATGGGGGCCGGGGGGGGGGGGGGGTGTGCTGCCGGTGACTGGATGATTGGCTATGGGGGGGGGGGGTGGTTTGTACCTAGTGGGGGCTCCTGCCAGGGCCCCCCCGTCCTGCTTGGGTCTGTCCTTGAGGCCTAGGGATCCCTTCTGAATCCCTGAAAGCCTCGTGGTGCCGCAATTTTGCTGTAGCCTGTGTGTTTCTATGCACGGTGGCCATGTTTGTGTAGCTCGGTGGCCATTTTGCAGTGATTTGCTATTGAAAATAGCGGTGGCCATGACAGTGGAGCCCTGTGGGTGGCGATTTCGGCAGTGGGAGCCTCTCCTCATCCCCTGGTGTTGACTCCTGGATCTTTTCGCTTCCGGATCGCGGCACCTGAAGTGCAGATTATCCTGGTGGCTGCAGGTGCATGTTTCTGCTGGGTGGTGCATCTGGTGGGGGTTCTCTCCTTCTCTGCTGAGGATTGCTTGGTGCTTGTGCCTGGCGACTGGGTGGTGCTGCCAGCACTTAGTGGGTTTTCCCTTTGCAGTGTTTTACACTTTTTGTGGGGTCCCCCTGGTAATTCATGGAGTCTTTAGAGCACATCTCCCCACCTGATCCCTTCTCTGAGGCTGCAGGGCCCCAACCATCAATCAATGCAATGACGGCGGTCCTGGAGTCCTTTGTGTCCTGGGTGGAGGTGGCTTTCGGGCGACGGGCTAGCAAAAAGCACCCCCTGCCTCATCAGATCCTGAATCCAATTCGGCAGCTGCGGACGTTGGTCACCCTGCTGGGTCTGCAACCACACGCCTGGAATCCTCTGATAGTGAGGATGATTCCTCCACATCTGCAATTGCGCTCGAAAAGGCTCTGGTGGAAGCACTGATTGTAGCTGTGCATGAGACCTTGAAGATGGAGGACGCAGCTGCGATGGAGGCGCAGGTTCCCTTTGGCACTCACAAGCCATCCAGAGCGGTAACGTTGTTTCCTTTCCCCGCCTATTTTGACAACATTGACGCTAAACAGTAGGGACGACCTAAGCGTCCCCTTGGGATCCCTAAGCGATTTTCTAGGCATTACCCCTATGAGGAGTCTCTTATTAAAAAGTGGACTGTTTCACCTGTGGTGGACCCTCCGGTTTCCAGGTTGAACATGGCAACCATGATTCTGGTTGAGGAATACCCAGCCTTTTAAGGATCCGGCAATATGTACACTCTGGCTGGTTTGGCACTGAGGCCGGTATTCACTATTGCCCTGGTGTTGCAAATTCTGACCGAGTGGGTAAGCTTTTACGCCGTGACCTGGAGGGAGGACAGCTCCCCCCTGCCTGTGCTGAGCTGGCGGACCAGCTTGTCCAGGGGCCGCAGTATATCTGTAATGGCCCTTTGGATGCAGCTCCCCTCCCTGTTTCGGCAAATGTCCTTCGGCATGTCTTATGGTCCGCAGACCAGGATTTGAACCAATCTTCTAAAAAGGCCTTGACAGATCTTACCTTTCCTATCCTATACCGATCCTTACGACGGTTGCCAGGCTATTGGGCTGGGGAGGAGTTCTGGGCACCCTGATGGTGTAAGGTGACTGTCTGAACAGGTGGTCTTATCCTGCAAGGAACCCTTTCTTGTCAAGGCATACTCTACTAGATGATGTGAACACTTATTGGGGCTTTTCGGAATCAGGCAACTGTTTCCTAGGTTGCAAGTATTCCACTAGATCTTCTGCTCACATGTTTTCTAAGTACTATTAGGTGGACGATGTGGCCTCATCTAATGCCAGCTTTGTGCATAAGGTCTGTGATAGTACTCACCGTCACCGGGAGTGAAAGAAAGATACTTAATGGACACCTGAGAACATGGTTTGGATTGCTTCAAATGGGACAGTGATATTTGTCAACCATGTATCTCAAGAAACATGTGAAGACTGCTTCACACAGTCAGACTCATAGCAGATGCTAATATCAGCTCAACCACCTGTCTTCCACACATCGTTAAATATGCTGATGTACTCACCTGTTATCTACAATGGGTTCTGTGTTTACACTTATGATAATGTTTATTGAATTTCAGGAGCTCGAGGACGGCCGTCTGCTATTTGATTGGCTCAGGTTGATTGATTCACTGTTATCTGTTAGTTGCTGAGTGGAAATAGTATACTGCTTCTGTTGGTTGTTCTGTAGATATATTAATTATATTTCTGTATACAATTTCATCTGCATAGGATAATCAGGCACGTGACCTGATGGGGATGTCCATGCTGTATATAAAGTCTGTGTAACTGTTCAATAAAGGAGAAGGTTCCTTAACTTGTACAAGCTAAGTTGCCGGCTAGCTGATATTTGATATCTATGTTCAAGACTGGGAGGAAGACCTATACTGATGGAAGCCCACAAACACAGTGTGGGTCGTGGTTCCGTTACAAATTCCTTTAGGTGGCTCTTCGTGTTGCACTCAGTCAACAGTTTTATGTTGGTTTCTTGGGTCTTTAGTGGTTATTTGCTTTGTTGCCCACCTCTCAGTTGGATTGCTTTTAGAGATTCCAAATGTCCTTCAGGCCCCTTTCATACTTGTGTGACCTGAAAGTCGGGTGACTTTGACGCGACTTGAAGCAATGCCTGTGTAATCTTGAGGTTTATGGACCTCACGTTGCAGAAAAGTCAGACCAAAGTAGTGCAGGGACTACTTTGAAGTCGCACAGATATGAACAGTACTCATTGGAAATCATGGGGTACGAATTGTCAACTTTGCAGGACAAGTCGCACAAGTGTGAAAGGGGCCGACAAGAAAGAAAATAATTTTCTCATCGCCGTAAAATTCTTTGGTTGGAGTCCGTTGAGGGACCCTGGAAGTTCTAAACCTTTGAGTTATAATGCCTCTTACAGGAGGATTTGGCACAGGATAATCAACCCACTGCCTCCGGTTTGCAGCAAAGTACCAAGAGCATGATCATAAACATAGGATGGAACCGGTGTTCCTCAATGGACTCAAAAAAAAAAAAAAACTAACTGCAAAAATCCTATGTTTTTTTCTCTTGACAAAACAGGCATATGAAGGCGCATATATTTGTGGCAAAGCTGTGGTTTTACAACATTGCTTTTCCAGGTGATTCACTCGCCAGGATAGTGTGTCAGTTGCCTAGATTTGATTCTCAATACCTTCCCTATGACTAACGCTGTTCATAAATAACCTGGTCATAACAAGCATCCAGTACAAATAAATGGCAAACACGTGCACATAGATCCTGGGAAAGCCAAAAAAAGTGGGGAGTATGAAACATTTTTAGATTGTAAGCTCTTCTGAGCAGGGCATTCTTAATCCTCTTGTATTTTATTGTATTGTAAAGTGCTGCGTAAACTGTTGGCGCTATATACATCCTGAATAATAATAATAATTAGTGACATAAGTTATAAATATGAAAAACAGGAATCCTTGTCTCCTTTACTAAAATACAAGGAATGAGAACTTTCTATTGATAAATGGCAATCACTCGAGTTCTTCTATTTATTTTTATAATGCTGCTGAAAAAAATAAAAAGCTGATGTCTTGTTGTAGACCACAGGTGTCAAACACAAGGCCCACGGGCCGAATCCGGCCCGCCAGGCCATTTCATGTGGCCCTCGCACCCAGTGCTTTTTTTCCGCTGGAACGTGGTGGAACTCTGCCTACCCTGCATGCACTTGCAGCAGGGCACAGCAGTGCCGACCAATGATCTCCCTTCAAGTCAGAGAGAGACATGGAGCCACCTACACTGCCAGGAGGTACTAGAGCCAGGCAGATGAGATGTAAGGAAGCTTTTTGGGCGGTGGGGGCACTCTGTACTCCGCACACTCCTGAACTCTGCACACCACATACTTCTTATTTCTGCACTCTGTACATAGGGCACCTATAAACGCTGCACTCTGTATGTCATACACTCCTCAACCCTGCAGTCTGTACATAGCGCACCCCGGAACTCTGCAATCTGTATGTAGCACACTTGTGAACTCTACACTCTGTACACTGCATACTTCTAAGTATCTAAGTAGATGCATAGTCTTACAGAAACAACCGACTCTTTGAGGACAACCCTAATGCTGATGCGGCCCACAATGAAATTGAGTTTGACACCCCTGTTGTAGACCAATACATGCAATTCCTGTTTCAGCCATTTGGATTCATGATGCCCAATGTTTTGTGCAAAAACCTTCAAAATATGTAACAAGTCAATTAACGGAGTAGCAGCTAATCACTTAGCAAAGTTAATATTCACTGAGTTGAGTAAATAAGGCGAACTTATGCTCCCTTTGATCAGCCAATCATATGGTAGCAAAACAACTTTTTTTTTTTTTTTTTTTTTAATTTCCCTTGCACATAATCGGGTATTTTTTTACCACATACACACCTAATGTACTAGCATTCACTTTGCTTAATAAATGGCCCCATATTGCTTTAGTAAATCACCCTCCTTTTGTTAAGGGCAATTTTACCTATCTAAAAACAAACTGAACAGTATTTTTGTAAAACGGTTGACCAAATACAATTTGAGGGTTCATTTTTGCAAACAGTTTTATATGATTACTTACACAAAATGTCTACAGTTTATGAATACATTAGATTTTCTCATTGTAACTTCAACTATTTTTAGGCTAAAATCCTCCGTGAAACCAGACCAATACCAAACTTGATATTTGCGATTGAAAAATACGAAGAGTTTTTGATCAAGCTGTCTAAGAAGTCAAAGGTATGGACTTTTTTAATGTATTATACATGGTTGGACATACAGTCAGCAATTTTACGTGTGTATATAGAAGTGAGTACACCCCTCACATTTTTGTAATTATTTTATTATATCTTTTCATGTGACAACACTGAAGAAATGACACTTTGCTACAATGTAAAGTAGTGAGTGTACAGCTTGTATAACAGTGTAAATTTGCTGTCCCCTCAAAATAACTCAACACACAGCCATTAATGTCTAAACTGCTGGCAACAAAAGTGAGTACACCCCTAAGTGAAAATGTCCAAATTTGGCCCAAAGTGTCAATATTTTGTGTGGCCACCATTATTTGTGAGCACTGACTTAATCCTCATGGAGTTCACCAGACCTTCACATGTTGCCACTGGAGTCCTCTTCCACTCCTCCATGACAACATCAGGGAGCTGGTGAATGTTGGAGACCTTGTGTTCCTCCACCTTCCATTTGAGGATGCCCCACAGATGTTCAATGGCGTTTAGGTCTGGAGACATGCTTGGCTAGTCCATCACCTTTACCCTCAGCTTCTTTAGCAAGACGGTGGTCGTCTTGAAGGTGTGTTTTGAGGTGCTTATCATGTTGGAATACTGCCCTGCGACCCAGTCTTCAAAGGGAGGGGATCATGCTCTGCTTCAGTATGTCACAGTACATGTTGGCATTCATGGTTTCCTCAATGAACTGTAGCTCCCCAGTGCCAACAGCACTCATTCAGCCCCAGACCACGACACTCCCACCACCATGCTTGACTGTAGGCAAGACATCTTTGTACTCCTCACTTGGTTGCCGCCACACATGCGTCACACCACCTGAACCATATAAGTTTATCTTGGTCTCATCAGACGACAGGACATGGTTCCAGTAATCCATGTCCTTAGTCTGCTTGTGTTCAGCAAACTGCGGGCTTTCTTGTGCATTATATTCAGAAGAGGCTTCCTTCTGGGACGACAGCCATGCAGACCAATTTGATGCAATGTGCGGCGTATGGTCTGAGCATTGACAGGCTGGCCCCCCACCCCTTCAACCTCTGCAGCAATTCTGGCAGCACTCATACGTCCTATTTCCCAAAGACATCCTCTGGATATGACGCTGAGCAGGTGCACTCAACTTCTTCGGTCGACCATGGCGAGGCCTGTTCTGAGTGGAACCTGCCCTGTTAAACCACTGTATGGTCTTGGCCACCATGCTGCAGCTCAGTTTCAGGGTATTGGGAATCTTCTTATAGCCTAGGCCATCTTTATGTAGAGCAACAATTCCTTTTTTCAGAGCCTCAGAAAGTTGCGGTGCAATGTTGAACTTCCAGTGACCAGTATAAGAGCATGAGAGCGATAACACCAAATTTAACACACCTGCTCCCCATTGACACCTGAAACCTTGTAACACTAACAAGTCTGTACACCCACTACATTACATTGCAGCAAAGTGTAATTCCTTCAGTGTTGTCACATGAAAAGATATAATAAAATATTTACAAAAATGTGAGGGATGTACTCACTTTTGTGAGATACTATGTGTGTGTTATATATATATATATATATATATATATATATATATATATATATATATAGTACAGGTATGCTCAAAAGTTTGCATTCCCTGGCAGAAATCATGAAATTTTAGCATTAATATTGAAAATATGACTCATCATGCCAAAAAAGTTGTTTTTATTTAAGGATAGTGATCATATGAAGCCATTTATTATCTCATAGTTATTTGGCTTCTTTTTAAATCCTAATGATAAAATAAATCACCCAAATGGCTCTGATCAAAAGATTCCATCCGCTGGATGTTTGGCCTTGGTACAGACACACAAGGTAGCGCACACAGGTTAAAATGGCAATGAAAGGTTATTTTCCCACATCTGTTGCTTTTTAAATTGAAATTGGTGTCTGTGTATGAATTGTCAATGAGTTTGTTAGCTCTCACATGAATGCACTGAGCAGGCTGAATACTGAGCCATGGAGAGCAGAAAAGAACTGTCAAAAGACCTGCGTAAAAAGATAATGGCACTTTAGAAGGCTGGAAAAGCATATAAAAAGATAGCCAAAGCCTTAAATTTGCCAGTAAGTACTGTTCAATCACTAATTAGGAAGTGGAAAATGCAGGGATCTCTTGATACCAAGCCGAAATCAGGCAGACCAAGAAAGATAGCAGCCACAGCTGCCAGAGGAATTGTTCAGAAACCTTTACTGTGCCAATGCCACAAAAAAAGACTGGTTACAATATACCTGACAATACCTGGACATGCCTCACCAGGCTTTTTTGTGGCATTGGCACAGTAAAGGCTTCTTTCTGGCAACTCGACCATGCAACTCATTTTTGTTCAATTATTGTCATATTGTGCTCTTTAAAAACAACCGTGCCGTCTTTTTCCAGAGTTTGAAAACTTTTGAGCACAACTGTAGAGTACTGTGCAAAAGTTTTATGCTGATGTGAAAAAATGCTGTAAATTAAGAATGTTTTTAGAAATTGAAGTGTTAATAGTTTATTTTTAACAAAATAGAAATAAATGAACAGAAATCCTAATCAAATCAGTATTTGGTGTAACCACCCTTTAACTTCAAAACAGCATCAATTCTTCTAGATACACTTGCACACAATTTTTGAAGGAACTTTGCAGGTAGGGTGTTTTTGGAGAACTAACCACATATCTTCTGTGGATGTAGTCTGCCTCAAATCCTTCTGTCTCTTTGTGTAATCCCAGACAGACTCCATGATGTTGAGATCAGGAATCTGTGAAGGCCAAACCATCACTTCCAGGACTCCTTGTTCTTTACATTGTAGATCGTTCTTAATGACATTGGCTGTATGTTTGGGGTAGGTGTCCTGCTACAGAATACATTTGGTTCCAATCACACACCTCCCTTTTGTGGTATGGCATTATAGATAATTATCTGCCTGTATTTCTCAGCATGGAGGACACCATTGATCCTGACCAAATCTCCAACCAAATTTGCATAAATGCAGCCCCAACCTTGCAAGGAACCTCCACCATGCTTCACTGTTGCCTGCAGACACCTTTTGTATTGCTCTCCAGCCCTTTTGCTAAGAAACAGCCTCCCGCTACAGCCAAATATTTCACATTTTAACCCATCAGTCCAGAGCACCTTCTGCTATTTTTTTTCTCCACCCGTTGCTATGTTTTCATGTATATTGGGTTGCCTTAGCCTTGTTTCTACATTGGAGGTATGGCTTTTTTTCCACAGTTCTTCTATGAAGATCACTTCTGACCAGACTTCTCCGGGCAGTAGTTGGGGATACCACTAGTTCTGTGCTGATGACACTTAGATGTTGAAGGGAAGTAGGCCTGATGTCTTTCATCTGCTACATAGTTTCTTTGGCGACCACCACGTCATTGGTGTCCTCAATGCTGAGAAATACAGGCAGATACTTATCCATCATGCCATACCAGCAGGGAGATGCGATTGGCCCCAAATGTATTCTACAACCAATGTCATGAACTATCTTCAGTGTAAAGAAGAACAAGGAAGTGATGGTTTGGCTCCCAAAGAGTCCTGATTTTAACATTTTGGAGTCTGTCTGGGATGACATGAATAGACAGAAGGATTTGAGGCAGCCTAAATCCACAGGAGATCTGTGGTTAGTTCTCCAAGATGTTTGGAACAACCTACCTGCCGAGTTCCTTCAAAAATCGTATACCTAGATAGAAGATGCTGGTTTAAATCCAAAGGGCAGTCACATCAAATATTGATCTAAATTTAGATTTTTATTTAGTTCGCTCATTCTACATTTTGGAAAATGATAAAAATAAACAATTAAAATATATCTTTTTTAAAGCATTCGTACTTTACAGATTTCTTTTGCACTGTACTGCATGTAATTTTTTTTTTTTCTTTCTCTTCTTTTTTTTTTTTTAAGGTCAACCTGATGCAGTACATAAAGCTGAGCACTTCCAGAGACTTCAGAATCAATGCAGCCACATTGGATGCAGCTCTGCAGGAAAAGGGCTCTGAGGATGAGGAAAATGAGCCAGACAACATGCAGGTAGGAGAAGGCCAGCTGTTATGGTCAGAAACCTTATACAAAATAGGATTGTGGTACTCAGTATAAAGTTCTTTTTTTCTGAGTCTGCTGAGGAACACAAAGTTTTCAGATATATTGTGGCCTAGAAGAGTATTGGACATTGCCCAACCCAGAATAACCTTTCTCACTAGAAGCATACCTCAGTTTCCTTCACCCCAAATTTGCTCATCCATGTCTTTTATGGACCTTGCTTTGTGCAGTCATATTAGAATAGGAAGGGACCATCCCCACAAAATTGTCCAAAATGTCTTGATACACTGACGCCTTAAGAGTTCCCTTCACTGGAAATAAGGGGCCAAGCCCAACCCCTAAAAAAACAATCACCTCTCCACAAAATGATTTGGACCAGTGCACAAAGCAAGGGATGAGTGAGTTTGGGTGGAGGAACTTGACTGGCCTACACAGAGTCCTGACCTCAACCCGATAGAACACCTTTGGGATAAATTAGAGCGAAGACTGCAAGCCAGGCCTTTTCAACCAACATCCGTGCCTGACCTCAGGAATGTGCTTCTGGAAGAATGGTCAGACATTTTCCATGACACACTCCTAAACCTGTGGACAGCTTTCCCTGAAGAGGTGAAACTATTATAGCTGCAAAGGGTGGGCCAACTCAATATTGAATCCTATGATGTAAGACCAGGATGCCATTAACTTGCAGGTGTCCCAATACTTTTGGAAATATAGTGTGCGCCCGCGTGTATATATATATATATATATATATATATATATATATATATATATATATATATATATATATATATAATTTATATTCCAGCCATAACATTATGATCACCCACTTGCTATGTAGTAGATTCTTTTTGCAGGCAAAACAGCCCTGACCTGTTGAGGCATGGACTCCATTAGACCTCTTAAGGTATGCTGTGTTATCCGGAACCAAATTCTGTAAGCTGCAAGGTGGGGCCTCCATGGATCAGACTTGTTTTTCCAGCACATCCCATAGATGCTTGTTTGGATTGATATCTGGAGGCCAACACTGCAAAAAGACACCTTCTTCCATTATTTGTAGTCTGGTTTTGATGCTCTCGTGCCCATTGTATGCACTTTTGGTTGTGGACACGGGTCAACATGGGCATCCTGACTGGTCTGCAGCTTCATACATAACAAACTGGGATGCACCTTTTTTGTCAGAACTAACATTAACTTTTTCAGCATTTTGACCTACAGTAGCTCTTTTATTGGCCCAGACTTGCTGCCCATCACCCCGTTACAGGTTTTCTTCCCTTGGGCCACTGTTGATAGTTTCTGACCCCTGCAGACCAGGATCATGCTGCGTTCTATTTCAGAAGTCCGAAGATATTGGCACAGCTTGTTATCTTCTCAGCTGACCCACACATGTGCTCTGCTCTGTCCACTTAGACGCACAAAAAGTTAATATTCTGTGGTCCAACAGACTATAAAATCTCCATAAGACTGAATGGAAAGTGCATAGACAGACCCAGCCTAAAAGCTTTTGTCATGTGCTGTTGGCAGACTGTAAAGCTTATACACTCACCGGCCATTTTATTAGGTACACCTGTTCAATTGCTAATCAGCCAATCACATGGCAGCAACTCAATGCATTTAGGTATCTAGACATGGTGAAGATGACTTGCTGAAGTTCAAACTGAGCATCAGAATAGGGAAGAAAGTGGATTTAGGTGACTTTGAATGTGGTATTGTTGGTGGTCTGAATTTTTCAAAAACTACTGAGATTTTACGCACAACCGTCTCTCGGTTTTACAGAGAATGGCCTGAAAATATCCAGTGAGTGGCAGTTGTGTGAAGGAAAATGCCTTGTTGATGCCAGGGTAGAATAGGTAGACTGGTTTGAGATGATAGAAAGTCAACAGTAACTCAAATACCTACTCATTACAACCAGGGTATGCAAATAAAACATCTCTCAATGCACAACAAATTGAACCTTGAAGCAGAAGACCACACTGGGTGCCACTCCTGTCAGCTAAGAACAGGAAACTGAGGCTACAATTCGCACAGGCTCACCAGAATTGGACAATAGAAGATTGGAAAAATGTTTCCAGGTCTGATGAGTCTCATTTTCAGCTGCAACATTCAGATGGTAAGGTCAGAATTGGCATAAACATGGATCCATCCTGCCTTGTATTAACGGTTCAGGCTGGTGGTGTAATGGTGTGGGGGATATTTTCTTGGCATTATGCTTTGACTACAGTGTACCCATCTTCTGATGGCTCCTTCCAGCAGGATAATGCACCGTGTCACAAAGCTCCAATCATCTCACCACTGGTTTCTTCAAAATGACAATGAGGTCACTGTAGTCCAATGGTCACCACATCTCATCCAATAGAGAACCTTTGTTATCTGGTGGAACTGGATATTGGCATTACGGATGTGCAGCAACTGTGTGATGCTATCATGTCAATATGGAGCAAAATCTCTGAGGAGTGTTTCCAACACCTTGTTGAATTTATTTCACAAAGAATGAAGGCAAAAAGGGTTCCAACTCAGTACTAGCAAGGTGTCCCTAATAAAGTGGCCAGTGAGTAAATATCTCTCTGCATCAGAGACATGCGTATAAAATTGTGGGGGGGGGGGGGGGTGTGGAGAATTGATATTTACTATAATATAGATGCTGTTACACATTAAGAATAACCGGATATGTGCTCCAACCAGTTTTGTTTCAGCTACTCCTGGGTGAGTATATGTATAGATTTTATTTGGTAATTATTTTTATTTTTTCCCCTCCTCTATCTAGTCTGGCACTGAGCAGAAGGAAAGTCAAGAGCCAAAGAGAAAACGAAGAAAGAAGTAGCTGAAAGTTTGCTCTGATTTTCCTAAAATCTCACGTTAATTATTCGCTCTCAAAAAGATGTTAATTTATTACGTGTTCTGTAACTTTCTTCTTTTAACAAGTTTAGTCCACAACAAAGAGCTATTCTTTTATTCACACCAAGAAACAAAACAGTTCCAGCATTTCACCTCATGAGTAAATCATGAACAAATTGTAACTCCACAGGAGTCAAAAAGTAACAGACGCTGGCTGAGATTAGCTCCCGTTTTTCAAAACGCCATTCGTGAGCTTAACTATTTCATAGATATCCAACGCTTCACCTGCAAAAAAAAAAAAAAAAAAGTTTGTTAGTTCATATAAATGTTATGTACCTATATTTGTACAGCAAACAATCAATAAAAATATACTTATTACTAAAAACAGATTGGAGGTACATTTTGTATGTTTCCACATTTGCGGACAGCCAGAATTGGTCCTTCGCACAGGGTACTATAATCCAGCTTTTCTGCCTTAAAGCAGTCCTTCCCCTCCCCTTTTTTTTTTTTTTTTTTTGAAAGTACTGCCAGGGCCAATTCAAAACCTAATTGCGTCTACAACCTAGGGGAAATTTTTTTTTTTTTTATTTATTTTTGTACTAGTAATGGCAGTGATTAGCAATTTTTATTTTTAGCGGGATTGGAGAGGACAGTTTGGACACCTGACACTTTTTGGAAGACTAGTGATGTTACTACAGTAATCAGTGCTACAAAATATGCACTGTTACTGTACTAATGACAGTGGCAGGGAAGGGTTAAATGTATGCCCTAGGGCAGTGAAGGCAAACCTTGGCACCCCAGATGTTTTGGAACTACATTTCCCATGATGCTCAGTTACACTGCAGAGTGTATAACCATTATGTGAAATGTAGTTCCAAAACATCAGGGGTGTCAAGGTTCGCCATCACTGCCCTAGGGGGTGCTTTCTAACTGGGGGGGATGGGTTTGCTGCATGAACACTGGATCCCTGTGTTCATAACTGACAGAACAGCAGTCTGCCATGTTTACACTGGCAGCCGCCAGACCCACTGCATCAACCCGGTACAGTTTTTTTTTTTTTCTTTTTCTTTTTCTTTTTTTTAGAGCCAGCGGGCGGCTTTAAGGCGTTAACAGCCAATGCAGCTCTGCCCAGGTCTTCTGTCCCACCAGGAGACCCGAGCAAGCAGCCGGCATGTCCGCTGGCTCATTGGAGTCCTGAACAAAGCCAGATTCAGCTTTGTTTGGGTCTCCGATGTAGTAACCTGGAAGCAACGTCACTTTCAGTTTACTCAGCTGCTAACGGCACCAATTTTAAAAAACTGTCATTCAGAAATGCAGATTTTGGCATTTTGAATACTTTAAAGTGCAGTGGAGGGGGCTTGAGTCTATTAGATCCCCGCTCCCTTCATAAAGAGTACCTGTCCCTGCCTATTATTGTCACAAGGGATGTTTACATTGCTTGTGACAGCAATAAAAGTGATCAGGTTTTCTTTTTTTTTTTTTTTAATAGTGCTGAAAATAAAAAATGTAATGGAAAAAAATAACATTTTTAAAGTGCCCCTTGTCGCCGTGAGCTCGCACACAAAAGAGGATGCATACGTGAGTCACGCCTGCAAATGAAGACTGTGTTCCAACCACATATGTGAGGTATCGCCACGATCACCAGAGCGAGAGCAATAATTCTAGAAAAAGATCTCCTCTGTTACTCTAAACTGGTAATCGTTACATTTTTAAAACGTCGCCTATGGAGATTTTTTTAAGTACCGTAGTTTGTCGCCATTCCATGTGTGTCGCAAATTTAAACCGTAACATGTTGGGTATCTATTTACTCGGCGTGACATCATATTTCACATTATACAAAAAAATTCGGGCTTTACCATTTCGTTTTTTAAAATGAAGTGAAATGCAATTTTTTTGAAAAAAAAAAATACATTTGAAAGACCACTGCACAAATCCAGCGTGACAAATATTGCAACAACCGCCATTTTATTCTCCAGAGTCTTTGCTAAATAAAATCTAAATAATGTTTGGAGGGTTCTAAGTAATTTTCTAGCAAAAAAATACTGATTTTAACTTGTAAACAACATGTGTCAGAAATAGGCCTGGTCCTTAACCGGTTGCCGACCGCCGCACGACTATATACTGCGGCGGTCAGCCCCGGCCAGGCAGAGTGACGTATCGGTACGTCACTCGCCTGTCACTGACTTGCGAGCCTATCGCGGGCGGGCGCACGCCCGCCGCGGCTCGTTCACAGGCAAGTCAGTGCGTGTGACCGGCGGACTCGATGTCCGCCAGTCACACTGCGATCGCTCCTGTGAAGGGAGAAAGACAGAGCAGCTTGTGTAAACAAGCTGCCTGTCAGTTCTCCCTGTGTAAAAGTGAAGATCTGTCCGTTCTACTATGTAGAACGGTTGATCTTTGCTTTTACACCAATAGGAATGTCCCTACACAGTTAGAATCACGCCCCTAGGACACACTTAACCCCTCCCTGTCCAATAAAGTTAACCCCTTCCCTGCCAGTGTCATTTTTGCAGTAACAGTGCATATGTATAGCACTGATTACTGCAGTAATGTCACTGGTAACCCCAAAAGTGTCAAAAATGTCAGTCAAGGGTCCGATCTGTCCGCCGCAATGTCGCAGTACCGAAAAAAAAAAATCGCAGGTCGCCATTACGCGTTAAAAAAAAACACCAAAAATGACAAAAATCTTTCCCTTTGTTAGTAAACGCGATAACTTTTGCGCAAACCAATCAAAATACGCTTTTTGCGATTTTTTTTTTACCAAACATAGGTAGCATAAAACAAATTGGCCGAAAAATGTTAAAAAATTTTGATTTTTACTTTTTTTTTGGGGGAATTTCATATAAAAAAATGTGAAAAATATTGTTATTTTTGCAAAATTTACGCTCTTTTTTTGTTTATAGCGCGTGATCAAAAACCACCAAAAGAAAGCTCTGTTTGTGGGAAAAAAAGGACGTCGAATTCGTTTAGGTACAGCGTCGCACGACCGCGCAATTGTCCGTTAAAGTCACGCAGTAAAAAATCGCAAAAAAACCCCTGGTCCTTTAGCAGCCAAATCCTCCGGGGCTTAAGTGGTTAAGCGGTTGAAGAAGAATACTCTATCTGCATAAGCAATCCTTTCTAGACAAGGGTGGGTGGAGGAGTGTCACATATCAGAGCAGGTGACATAAGCCAGCCACAGATGGATTGAAATTCAGCCAGTTCAGAGGGTAACCGGACAAATTGCGGTCCATCTATGGGCAGACAAGTTGTGCTGAAGTCAATCTATCGAGCCTGTTTTTTTTTTTTTTTTTGGTACGATCACTGCCACTGGCTATAGCCTGCAGCAGTAATGCTTGTATTTTGGCGGTGGGGAAACCTCCCACTATCAGAATACAATGGCACAGCCGGAAGGATTCTCCCATCAACATTGACTGATTAACCTGTGGTTGAAGGAAAGCAAATTGCATCACCCATGGTCAGCATAAAGCTGGCCATAGACTGCCCGAATCTCGGCCAGTTTAGCAGGAACCGCCAAGATTCTAATCATGTTTAGGCAGGCTGAATGTACCAAAGTTGATCAAATCGCTGTGTTCTCTTGGCAAGGACGGCTTGCTTTGCAGGAGGAATTTCCCTGTCAACACTGTCTGTGTTGATTGGGGACTCTAGCAATTTTCTTTCCTGCAACCATGCAAATCGCTCCCTCTGTGGGGCCAGCCTTACTCATCTACTGTGTATTGGGAGTGCCTCCCCCCAAGTGCACAATAGTGACCGGATATTCTGTGTATAGGTACTTATGCACAACAACTGAGAAAGTGATGAAAAATATTCCTAATCAGTTAAATTTTGTTGAGTCGGGTGGTGTTGACAGAGCCACAAATGGCACGAAATTTGTAGGAATCTGCCAGAATGTGAGCTGCACATGGCCAGCTTAAAGTGCAGTTCCACCCAAAAGTGGAACTTTCACTTTTAAGTACTTCTGACATGGCACATTTGGAGTGTAACTTTTTTATTTTTTGGGAGGGGGAGAGAGCAGGTACCTATTTTGACAGGTACCCGCTCCCACTTCTGCTCGGGCCTCCCTGCAATCTTCTGGGACAAGTCAAAGGTCCAAGAGGATTGCTCAGCCATTCAGGAGGGGCAGCGTGACTCACGCAAGCTTTCACAGCCGGGTCCCTACAATAGTAATACCGGTGCCACCAAGAGGAGCGAGGCTTCTGGATCATGGGACAGGTGAGTGTATGATTATTAAAAGTCAGAAGCTACACATTTTCTAGCTGCTGACTTTTATTAAACACAGAAATGGCTGGAACTCTGCTTTAACCACTTGCCGACCGCCGCACGACTATGTACGGCGGCGGTCAGCCCCTCACAGGCAAAGTGACGTAGGTCTACGTCGCTCGCCTGTGAGGGTTTAGGGAGCGAACGCGCGCCGCCGGAGGCGCGCTCCCGCTCCCGCGTGGTCACGGACCCCCCCGCGCGTGTGACCGGCGGACCCGATCGCCGCCGGCCACTCTGCGATCGGCGGGGGAGAGGGAGAAAGTCAGGCAGCTTGTGTAAACAAGCTGCCTGTCATTCTCCTCTCTGTATGAGAGCTGATCACATGGATCTACTATGTAGATCCATTGATCACTCTGCATACAGTTGAACCCACAGCCAATCACAGTTAGAATCACGCCCCTAGGGACACACACAGCCCCTCCCTCTCAAATAAAGTTAACCCCTTCACTACCAGTGTATTTTTACAGTAACAGTGCATATATATAGCACTGATTACTGTAGAAATGTCACTGGTAACCCCAAAAGTGTCAAAAATGTCAGTCAAGGGTCCGATCTTTCCGCCGCAATACCGCAAAAAAAATCGCAGATCGCCGCCATTACGCGTTTAAAAAAAAAAACAACAAAAATGACAAAAATCTTTCCCTTTGTTAGTAAACGCAATAACTTTTGCGCAAACCAATCAAAATACGCTTTTTGCGATTTTTTTTACCAAACATAGGTAGCATAAAACAAATTGGCCGAAAATATTAAAAAATTTTGATTTTTACATTTTTTTTGGGGGGAATTTCATATAAAAAAAAGGGAAAAATATTGCTATTTTTGCAAAATTTACGCTCTTTTTTTGTTTATAGCGCGTGATCAAAAAAATCGCACAGGTGATCAAATACCGCCAAAAGAAAGCTCTGTTTGTGGGAAAAAAAGGACGCCAAATTCGTTTAGGTACAGCGTCGCACGACCGCGCAATTGTCCGTTAAAGTCACGCAGTGCCGAATCGCAAAATACCCTCTGGTCGTTTAGCAGCCAAATCCTCCGGGGCTTAAGTGGTTAAGCTGCTGCATAAAATGTCTTAAATATTAGTTATACAAGTAAATAACTGTATATGTTATAATCTGCTCTTGTATTTTCACCTATGATGTGATTAAAGAGGATGCTATCAAACATGTCCCACCTGATGAATGCGATTGTCTGTGTCTTAAACTACAGGTATTGCTGCTTCCAACAAAACCACTGAAGGACTAAAGTCTGCACCTAAATATTATTATACAGGATTTATATAGCGCCAACAGTTTGCGCAGCGCTTTGCAATATGTGGGGGGGGGGGGTGCAATACAATTCAATACAGGGGGAATTGGAGCTTGCAATCTAGAAGGGAGGGTCAAGTGAAACAAAAGGCAATAACCGTGTGTGTGTGGGGGGGGGGGGGGGGGCTGATGGAGAAAATGGAAGTACAGCTGTTAGGTGGGGGTAGGATAGGCTTCTCTGGAGGGTTTTCGGGGATCTTCTACAAGCTAATAGAGTAGGGGATAATTGAACAGATTGGCATTCATAAAAGTTTATTTCATGAGAAATAAGCAGGGTGTGACTTGGCCAAATCATCTGGGACTCCGAGAAAGCTTCTTTTACATTAATGTTTGGTTTGTAAGAAAAAAAAAAAAAATATAGCAAACTCAGTTAACTTCTAAGTGTAAAAATGCTATGTTGTATATTCTCGTGAGGGTAGGTAAAAGGAGGGCCCGGTATCCAATTGGAAATTAAAAAAAAAAAAAAAAAAAGTGTGAATATATAGTCGTTTTATTGAAAGTGGCAAAGCATGTTAAAACCAATGCGTTTCGGGGGAACAAAGACGCCATCTTAAAAATTGAATGTATTTCTTACAGATTCCAGTGTCACAGACACATCCAGCTTGGGTACATCCCCACCCATCATAGCATACAGCAGCAGCCCTGAAGAAGCAGGAGTCTCTGTCCCCTTCCCCTAACATTTTGGTTTTATCACTTTTAATAAAAAGACTATATATTCACTTTTATTTTACTTCCAATCGGACACTGGGCACTCCTTTTACCTACCCTCACGAAATATGTGGAAATGGCCTAGAGGCTGTACCCAGAGGTAGCAGCCCAAGTCCCTGAAAAGGGCTCACCACCACCTTTCTGCCTAGTTGGGCCAGGAGCGAACTCTCCCAACACACCCACTCACAGACCCTCGACTGAGTAAGTCGGTCCAGCGCAGAATTTATTTAGTGACCCAACAATGTAGTAACTTAATAAAACAACACATTTACACAAATTGTTTAACATGGTGATGAAGTGACCTTAAAAAAGCTGACCGAGATCATAAAGTAAAGACAAGATTGAACATACCAGGAGGAATGCCATACTTCTGCTCTACACCAGTTGGGTTTGATGGGGTTGCACAATCCATGTTGACTTCTTTTCGGAGACAGCGATCAATGTCTACCGCACTGAAAAATGCCACCGACTGAGGCAAATCTAGCATTCCCAGTTTGTAAGCAAACATACACCTGCAAAAATGGAAATTTTGGAACTTTGTTTCCATCTAAAATTTCTACAAAAACTCCAATTCTGTATATTCATTTTTTTTTTTAGAGAGACTTCCTGTTACTTATCTGTGGACCATAAGGCTTCTTCCACACATTCTCTCTCTCTCTTTTTGCTTTCTTCTGTAGTATATCAATAGCCTCCCCAACATTAAAAATGACACTGTCAGGTGATAAACAAAATCACATACTGTAGGCACTACCCTAAAAGGAGACCGGCTTTATATACCTGCCCATCAGCTAAAACCTCACACTGCAGCAGAGTTCCCAGAGATAATCTAATTCCACTCCTTCGTCTGGTTGTATCCCCTTCCTGACTGTTGTAGTTCCTACTGCTTATTTCTAGTGACTGCAGAACACATTAGTGACACAGAAGTTGGAACCTGGATTGTCAGATTGGCACTGGGAGCTCTGCTATAGAGTAAAAGTTTTAGCAAATGGGGCAACAGCCAGATATGTATAAAGTCGCTTTCTTTTCAGGGTAGTCCCTGTGTAATGTTGATGACACCCTGGGTCACTTTAAATTCTTCTGTGGTTTTGCCATTCCCCATTTAGTATATGCAATGGACTCTGTGCTAAGGGTTAATTGCTTGGCATAGCTGCCTGCACAATGACTATTTCCATCTAGGGAGTAATCCTAAAATCAAAAGCAAATATGTGCGGTGCGAATTGATCTTTAAATGCTGAATATAAGGCTGGGTTCACACTGGTGCAATGCGGGGACCACAGCGATTCATCTGAATCACAAGCAGTTTACACTTCTCTCTGCTGTGCGTGTCAATACAAAGTTAATGACACCCATAACGGTTTGCATGGGTGTGAACACCCATGCGATCTGATTACAGTGCGGACCAAAAAAAAAAAAAAAAAGTCATGCACCATTTTGGTGCGAACACGATGCGCACAGCAATGGGAATCGCATTCGATGCCTGGCATTGCACCAGTGTGAACCCAGCCTAAACGCTTACTAAGACCCTGTTCACACCTGAGCATTTTTAAGCTCATGAAACACTCATCTCTGAAGTCTCAAAAAAGCCCAAAGTAAAATCCTATTCGTTTCACTGGCCCCTGCTCACATATGAGCGTTTTTTTTGTCTGAAGCAAAACACCTGAAGCTCAAAAAAGTACAAGCATTTTTGTTCGATGTCAATGCCTGCCCCAAAACGACTAAAAAGAAAAGCCCAAAAAAACACCTGAAAAACACCCAAACGCATAAAATATGATGCGCTCTGGTGTGAATGGAGACTCAATGTTATGTTTTCCAAAAAAAAAAAAAAATGGATTTTTGTAAAATCTTACCGTAAAATCCTTTTCTCTTAGCTCATTGACAGACGTAGTCCTCGGTGATACACCACCTTCGGGTTATGTTGCCTCCACAGGAGCAGGACTAGACAGGAAATTAAAAAGCTCTGGCCACACCCTAGGGGCAGTCCCAGAGGGTATATCCTCTCTCTCTCTGCCTCAGCAAATCAGTTATGTGAAAAAGCAGTCTTTAGAGATTTTAACCCAACCCAACTCAAAAACAGAGGGGCGGGGACTACGTCTGTCAATGAGCTAAGAGAAAAGGATTTTACGGTAAGATTTTACAAAAATCCATTTTTCTCTAGCGCTCATTGACAGACGTAGTCCTCGGTGATACAGCACCTTCGAGAAGTCCCAGAGCAGTATCACAACTGAGGGGTGGGAAAATGGAAATCAAATCCCAATCTAGAAGGCCCAACCGGTGCCAACTAGAAGTTTACAATGCTCATCCTTAATGATGAGACTCAACAAAAAAGAGAAAAAATTTTTTTTTTTTTCAAACAGAAAAAAACCCTCGAGGTAGACCACCGGTCTCCTCAAATTGCGGCCTGCAAAACCTTGCGGCCAAATGAGGCATCCGCCGATGCCGTCACATCAATTTTATAGAATTTTGTAAAGGTATGTACCGACGACCAGGTGGCCGCCTTACATACCTGGACCACTGACGCCTGATGGCGAAAGGCCCAGGAAGTACTGAGCGCTCGAGTGGAGTGCGCCCTAACAGGGAACGGAGGACTCTGACCCTTAATAGAATAAGCCTGTACCACCGTTTGTCTAATCCATTTGGCAATGGTCGCGGCAGATTAGAGCTGCACGATTAATCGTATGAAAATCGCGATCTCGATTCACCCCCCCTGACGATCTAAACCTGACATATTCTCGATTCTTTGCATAGCTAAGGGAGCAGAGAAAACAGCTGTGGAAAACTCCCAGTAACTATAAACAAAATTATTACATTGTATCTTTCCTCCTGCAAACGCCTATCAGCTAAGTCTCCCAGGAAATATAAACAAAATGATTACATTTGTATCTTTTCCTTCCCTCTGCCAGGGAGAAAGGAAGTTTAACCTCTTAAAGACTGGACCTTTCTCTGACAATTGTTGCTTGCAAGTTAAAATCATTTTTTTTTTGCTAGAAAAGTACTTAGAACCCCCAAACATTTTATATATTTTTTTAGCAGAGACCCTACAGAATAAAATGGCGATTGTTGTAATATTTTATGTCACACTATATTTGCGCAGCAGTCTTTCAAACGCAATTAATAAACTTTAATGAATAAAAAAAAAACGTAACAGTAAAGTTATCCCAATTTTTTTTTGTTACACAGAGAATCGTGAGAGAATCGTGATCTTTATTCCAAGCTAAAAAATCGTGATTCTCATTTTGGCCAGAATCGTGCAGCTCTACGGCAGATGCAGGCAAACCCTTTCTGGGGCCATCCGTGATCACAAAAAGTGAATCCGTCTTACGGAATGATTCCGTAGCTTTCAGGTATACCCTGATTGCCCGAACCACATCTAAGGAATGCAACGCATGTTCCCGATGATGCTTGGGCTGAGGACACAAGGAAGGTAGTACAATATCTTCATTCAGATGAAAATCTGAAACCACCTTAGGAAGAAAAGATGGCTTAGGATGAAGTACTACCTTATCCCTATGAATCACTAGGTATGGGGACTGGCATGATAATGCAGCCAGTTCTGACACCCTGTGAGCAGAAGTAATAGCCACCAAGAAGGCCACCTTCTGGGATAAAGTAAGCAAGGGAATCTCCCTGATGTTTTCAAAGGGAGGTTTCTGTAGAACCGACAAAACCAAATTAAGATCCCAGGGCGGTAAGGGCGCGCGGACTGGAGGAGCCAGGTGCCGCACCCCCTGGATGAAATTCCGCACCAAGGACTTGGTAGCTAAAGGTTTCCGAAAGAAGATTGCTAATGCTGAAACTTGACCCTTGATGGTGCTCAAGGCTAGCTTCTGCTCAACCCCTTGTTGCAAAAAGGCCAATATTCGAGTCACCGAATAGGTACGTGGAGGAAATCCTAAAGATTCGCACCACGCAATATAGGTCTTCCATGTGTGATAATAGACCTTGCTGGAAGTCGCTTTCCTTGCTTTAATAAGGGTAGGAATGACTGAAGTAGATAAACCTCTGTCCTTCAGTACTTGGGTCTCAATGGCCAGGCCATTAAACCCAGCGACTGTAAAGCATGATGGTAAATTGGTCCTTGAGACCACAGACACTCCCTGAGACGAAGTTCCCACGGAACGTCTGCGACTAGCATGTCCAAGTCGGCCAGGCCGGCTTGAGGAGGCCAGCCTAGAATTTCTAGGACCACTAGCGCTGATAGAATCTGAACCAGGCGTCCCTAGAGGTATCTGGCCCCGACCATCCGAGAAAGTCTGGTCGTTTTCTGTTCCCACACATTTATCAGATACCTGATTGTTATCAGGAAGGGTGATCTTTTCTGGTTGAACCTCAGGGACCGAAGTCACCCGACTAGAGGCTACTTGGCCTATCTGGTCAACCAGATCCGATTCTTGTGAGGTATAGGGACTAATCTTAGGAAAAGGTAAAGGAAAAGATCTATTCAGGGAACGGTAACTACCGCTTCCTGTAGTACTTAAATGTTGGAAGGGAAGAATCGCACCGGTAGTAGTGGCCCTGAATACCGGTGAAAACGTCCCCCCACCCTGAAACCGGGTGGGGGCGCACCTTCAGGCTGTGTACTCCTTTGCTTCGGGTTTGGCTGGGTTGGTCCTCTGCTTGTCCGACCAGCCCTTCTTGAACCCTCCTGGAGGAGTCTTGCCTTTCCCGCTAGTACCAGCCGGGCGCCCTTTATGGGCGGTAAAGAAAGGTCCTCGCTTGTTGCGAGGTCCCTTAGCTTTAGCAGCCTGTGGCAAAAAAGTGCTCTTGCCCCCAGTGGCATCCTTGATGATTTCATCTAGGTTGGCCCCAAATAGACGATTCCCCTGAAAGGGGAGATTTGTCAAGGTCTTTTTGGAACCTAGGTCAGCTGACCAGCATTTTAACCACAGCACACGTCTGAGGATCACCGCTGACATAGATGCATGCCCTAATAAGGGAGTAGTGTCCAAGGCTGCGTCACAGATAAACTGTAGCCCTTGTATAATCTGTTCCATCAAATCAGATGTCTCCTGGGGAATATCTTTTCCCCTAAGGTCTTGGCGTACCATTTTCGCCCATTCCGTAAGTGTCTGGGAAACTAGACCAATAACAATTACTGGTCTAAATGCTGACCCTATCAGAGAGAAGATGGTGCGGGACTCTGCTTCCATCTTTCGATCCACCGGATCCTTAAAGGACGAAGTGTCCTCCACTGGGATAACCGTGGCTTTATTCAGCCTGGAAATAGGTGGATCCACCACTGGTGGTACCGTCCATTTCTTAATGATGGATTCCTCAAACGGATAGCGTCTAGCAATACGCTTGGAAATAGTAAAGGTAGGTTTAGAATGCTCCCATTCTCCTTTAATCTGATTACCGAAACATTTGGGTACAGGAAAAACCTTCACCGTTTTGATACCAAAAGGAATCTCTGTTTCAGTTGCCTCTGCCGGTAAAGCCTCAAGTTTTAAGGTTTCCTGCACTGCCACAACTAGTGCGTCCACCAATGCTTCTTCCTGAATTATAGCAGGAGAAGAAGCGTCCTCCTCACTGTCTGAGGGGGCTTTACCTGGGATAACAGCCTTTGCAGAGGAACCTGCAACTGCAGTGACCATCTCTGAATCAGAGTCAGAGGTGTCAGATAGTATAGGGGTAGGCGGGGGTCGCTTCCTTGACCCCCGTCCCTGACAGGCCGCCTCCACCCGAGTGACCATAGACTCCAAAATTGCTGTAAATGACTCTACACTCTGTGCACCGGCGGGTCCCGTGGCCCCCTCGAGGGAAACAGGGGGGGGAATATGTGTGGCAGGGTCCATGATAATTCCAGTCACTTCCTGGATAATATAATTCAAAAATAAAAAACTTTTTTTTTTTTTTTTTTTTTCAGACCCCCAGCGCCACAAAAAAAGCCCCTTAGTGTTACCTGCTAGGGATCCCTATCGATCGAGAGAGAGAGATAGACCCCCAGGCTCACCACTTGATGCTCAGAGTTTAACTGCAACAGGTTACAGCGCTGTCTTGACAAACAGGAAGTCTTTTGGCTGGCTGCCCAGGAAGAAAGGAGGCGGCTCCGCCCCTCTGCACGCCTTCCGGCGCCTCCCCTAGCTCCACGAGGTGTTTGGATCACCTCAAACATGGCCGCCCCCATGCTGGAGACACGAGGCTACGCCAAAATGGCGGCTTGTGCGATCCAGCAAAAAAAATGGCGGCGGCCTGTACTGAATAGCGGTGTGCTGCAGGGCACACAACACTCTCTCTGCATGGGGATTTGGCGTGGTTGGCGGTACCGGCCCTGGCGGACCGCATGGCCATTCGGGAGGCCTGCTAATAGCTGGAGATCTGATTAGGAAGGCAGTCTACATGTCCGTGGCTTCTGACTGGTAGGTACCTTATTCTTATCACCGTAAGATTCCCAGAATGCCACAGATTATAATCTTTTTAACATGTATACATTAGATTGTTAGCTCCCAAACCAAGCCTCCTGGCTTTTTGCACATAAAATCACACTCAAAGTAGGAGGATCTGTGTCATTTATAGGATAGAGAGGGACTCTATCTTACCATACAGAGAGGGGCCCGCGTTCACCACAAGACCCGTCAGGGGAAAAGGGGGAACATACTACTCACCATACCGGAACCAGGCGGGCACCAACTCCTGACAGTGCCCCTCTCCACCGCGGCGGGAGGGCTGTCGACCGATATGGACGCCGTGACTCATGGTCTTTGGCGTTTCAGCGAGACGTTTAACTCGCGGGGTCAGTCCTTTAATGGGACTTTGTCGCGGCCGACCCAGCGCGGAGCTATGGTCTGCACGCGCTCGTAGGCTGAACTGGGGTGACCACCGGATCTCAACATCCAGCCCGTCGCCCAGTTCAGCTTTCTTGCTTGAAGATCTCACAGGAACACTGGAGAAAAAAAGCTGTCTAAAAAATCCTTTAAGAAAAAAATCTTGCCAGGACCTAAGATCCCAGCAAGGTATCTAGGTCCTTACTCCTAACTAGACAGAAAATAACTGATTTGCTGAGGCAGAGAGAGAGAGGATATACCCTCTGGGACTGCCCCTAGGGTGTGGCCAGAGCTTTTTAATTTCCTGTCTAGTCCTGCTCCTGTGGAGGCAACATAACCCGAAGGTGGTGTATCACCGAGGACTACGTCTGTCAATGAGCGCTAGAGAAAAAACGATTCATAATAGTAAAGTTCTGTAAATATTTCAATAAATACCCAATTCATTTATATCAAAGTGCTAGAGCGTCCAAACAAAATTCAAAATCAGTCCACATA
Source organism: Pelophylax lessonae (assembly GCF_965119305.1). Lineage (NCBI taxonomy): Eukaryota > Metazoa > Chordata > Amphibia > Anura > Ranidae > Pelophylax > Pelophylax lessonae. Next base: position 53,776,040 of record NC_138771.1, on the reverse strand, counting down.
TATAAAAAAATCAGTTGTGCTTCAAAGTGCTCTCTGCAGTAAACTTCAAAAACATTGAGTGTTCCATGTGCAGGTCAACACTCTGTGCACCCCTCCTTTGCCTCCAAACTCACCAGAGCAAGATGATGTACTCGATTTATATATAAACCGACAGCCATCTTTCTGGCTATCCCCACTCTCTGGCTTTGGATGGACAGATGGTCCCACTAGGTTGCCCTACCATGCATGTTAGGCGAAACATAAACCAGGCAATACCCCATAGCATGATATCATTTATTGAGAAATAAAAAGCAAATAAAAACTACTCACATTAAAATGTTGCTCGCATCACGTGAGCTAGAGTGCCTTTAATATTGTACAGTGGATTTGGCAACCATCTGCATTCCACAGACTGGAATAAGTAGATGGAAGTGACTCCAGCAAGCTCCACCCAACACGTTTTGTCCCAATGACATTTATATTCAGCACTTTATTACAGATCAATTAGTAGCACCGCACATATTTGCTTCTGTTATCTCCACATTTGTCATCTTAGAGTTCACAGACTGGAGTAGTTAAACCCTGTGTGCCGCATATCTAAGAAATCCTATGAAGGTGGATGGAGTGACAACTCCAGCATGGACTCTGACCAGGCCTTGCCCCCGGAGCTTAGTCATGGGAATAGAGATCACATGCGTATGGGGAGTATGTAAGCCTCATTAGTAGTCACTCAATTAGTGTAGAAGGGTAGCAGGTGTGTATGATTTAATGTGATTGCTGTCTATTTGAAAGATAAATCTGTGAGCATGATAAGAGTCAATATGCTACACCCAATACAATAACAAATTAAGTGCAAGAGGTAGCACATAAGCACTTATACTCCCAATTAGACATATTAGTTTAGCAGATTAGTTCAAAACAAAGCAAGGTCCATAAAGACATGGATGAACGAGTTTGGGGGTGGAGGAACTTGACTCTTCTGCACAACCCGACAGAACACCTTTGGGATAAATTAGAGCCGAGACTGTGAGACAGGCCTTTTCGTTCAACATCAATGCCTGACCTCACAAATGCGTTTCTGGAAGAATGGTCAAATAGACCCATAGACACACCCCTAATCCTTGTGGACAGCCTTCCCAGAAGAGTTGAAGCTGTTATAGCTGGAAAGGGTGGGTCAACTCAATTGTGAACCCTACAGACTAAAGGCCCGTACACACGTACCGATCGTCGGCAGACAAGCGTCGGCCGACGACCGATCTGCCGATTGTACGCTTGTTAGTATGATGCCTCCGACAGCCGTCAGCGCACATTCTGCCGACAAGAATCTGTCATGCAAGCATTAAAATTTTTGTATGCCGACACCAGAGCAGCCGATTGTTTGCCAGTCAGTACAGAATTCGGCCGACAGACCGCAGATTTGCAAGACTGGGCATGCTCAGAAAAGAAAAAACACAGGGAAAGTTAACCATTACATGACATCACTTCTGCAGTCGGCTGACAAAATTCTTGTGCTGTCTTTGTACTTTTCAACAGACACCGACAGCCCGGGGACAAAAGACGGCCGATCGTTCGCCGACGATCGGTACGTGTGTACGGGCCTTTAGACTGCGATGCCATTACAGATCATGTACGTGTAAATGAAGGCATCCCAATACTTTTGGTTATCTAGTGTATGTATGTATGTATGTATGTATGTATGTGTGTGTGTGTGTATATGTATATATATATATATATATATATATATATATAAATATATATTTATATTTTCATACACTGCTCAAAAAAAAATTAAAGGAACACGGTTTATTATTGAGTATAGCATCAAGTCAATTAAACTCCTAGGATAATACATAGTTAGTGAGGTTGAAAAAAGACACCAGTCCAACCTATGATCAGTGTATGTTTGCTGTCAACAATACATTGTTTATCCCTGTATGTTGTGGTTGTTAAGGTGCCCATCTAATATTTTTTTTTTTAAACTAGTGATGCTCCTGATACCACTGCTTGTGGAAGAGAATTCCACATCCTTACCGCTCTGAGGGTAAATAACCCTTTACGCAGTTGAAGGTTAAACCACTTCAACTGCGTAAAGGGCATGCCCTGATGTTGTCAGGCATGCATACAAGCACGTGGGGGCCATACAAACTACTGAGTACCAATAAGACTGAGTTGCTGCAACAACATTTTCTGCAAAATGGACTAGCCTGCCGCATCCTTTTTTCACAGATTTTCGGGGTGTCTTTGAATTCAGCCCTCTGTAGGTTGACAATTTTCATTTCCATCAAACGATGTGGCATCCTTTCCTTCCTAGCACATTACCCAGTCCATACCAGTATAGATATCCAGCATATTTTTCCCCATTGAGATCTGATGTGTTTTCAAAGTGTTCCTTTAATTTTTTTGAGCAGTGACCCAAAACTTTTGAACGGTAGTGTATATACACACAGTGTGTGTATAAATATATATATATATATATATATATATATATATATACACACACACACACACACACACACACACACACACACATACATACTGTGTGTATATATACACTACCATTCAAAAGTTTTGGGTCACTTAGAAATGTCCTTATTTTTGAAAGAAAAGCACAGTTTTTTTCAATGAAGATAACATTAAATTATTCAGAAATAAAGTCTAGACATTGTTAATGTGATAAATGACTATTCCAACTGGAAACAGGTGATTTTTAATGGAATATCTACATAGGTGTACAGAGGCCCATTTCCAGCAACCATCACTCCTGTGTTCTAATGGTACATTGTGTTAGCTAATCATGTTAAAAGGCTAATTTATGATTACAAAACCCTTGTGCAATTATGTTAGCACAGCTGAAAACTGTTGTGCTGATTAGAGAAGCTATAAAACTGGTCTTCCTTGGAGCTAGTTGAGTATCTGGAGCATCAGCATTTGTGGGTCCGATTATACTCTCTGGCCAGAAAGAGAGAACTTTCTTCTGAAACTCAACAGTCTATTCTTGTTGTGAGAAATTGCCAAGACACTGAGGATTTCCTACAACGGCGTGTACTAGGGATCGACCGTTTATCGGCAAAGCCTAATATTCACTTTTGCTGATATATCTGTATTGGCCCCGGAACTGGCCGATATTACCAATATTCCAAATATTGCTCATGTAAGGGTAAAATGTCACATAGCATAATTCCGTTTACAAATGTTATTGAATATGCCACTCACATACAAATTAAAGATATAAGCAATTCCACATTAGCAGATCTTCATCTCTCACCCACTTGCCGTACGTGATACCCAGGTGATACTGCTCCGTCTCCCACCCACCTGACCGCGGTGTGACCACTGAGATCATATGCCGGAGGGAGTGGTATCACCCGGGTGTCACTTATGGCAAGTGACTGAGAGACGGAGCGGTATCAAGTGGGTGGGAGATGCAGGGCGGAGAGTGGGAGCTGCCTCAGTTCACCTTTTGAGTTAACCAGCAGGTGATTGGTTGCTAGGACGTCAGGAAATACTAGCAACCTATCACCAGTTTGTTAATATAAAAAGTTAACTCTGGAAGCTCCCACCACCCATCCAGTACTGTTCTGCCTCCCGTTCTGCAGGACACACACTGTCAGACAGGAGGTTGCTACCTACACAGTTAGCCTTTGCAGATACTTGGACAGCCTAAATCTTCGATGCTTTGGTATAAGATGTGGTTTCTAGGATCTACAAGCCCTTCCTCAGTTGACTTCCAAACTACATGTGTCACGGCACAGATTAGTAGATCTACACACAGTCTTAGTGGGTCGGTTCTAGCTTGGAATATATGGGTCTAGTGTCCAAGACACAGCTCAAGCCAGAGGTTTTTTTTCCCCCAAGGAGAAACGGTCTAGTGGAGATTACTTGGAAGAATTTGCAAGCAATGGAAATAGCAATAAAAAAAATAAAATAAAAAAATAAACCATATTTGAAAATGATTGAGTTAGCTGCTCACAACTGATATCTGATATATGCAAATATCATGTACCTTGTCAGCAGATTTGTGATTTGGAGAGCCAGTGCTGCACGGTATCGGTCCTCACTACACACCAGATAGCGCACCTCATCGTGGATACTGATGCAGAAACGCCCATCTATGTCATACTCCTCAAAAAGCCACTTCATGGCCACCAACATCAGATGAAGGTAGTCCACAGCCGAGCTCTGTACAACCCAATTCACTCTGCTAGTTATAAACTGAACAAAAAAACAAGACAAGGATGAGAAATGGTTTCTAGAAGGTAAAATTTGTTTTTGGGCAGTTAAATGAATGAGAAAACTTTACACAACATGCTAGGACCTCAGTGTAAAATAAAATGGATATACTACTAATCATGAATCATTTATTATCCACTATTCCAGCCTTGTATTCTAACATACCCAGGTCTCTGTATTTTACATCTTTACCACACGCTATTGTATAATTGCAGTGAAGAAAGAGGTGAATCCACCATGCATTTTTCTATATGAAATAGTTATATAACCAGGTTGGTAGGCGACTAGTAGGAGTAGGGGGAGGGAGAGGGAGGGGAATGAGACAAAAAGTGGAAATAAATCTACCAAACACTGGATATGGGGATTTGAATGTGCCTATATATCAGCAACACAGACCAAAAATTATATATAAAAAAAAAAGGAAATTACATATTTATTGAAGATTACAAACAATAAAATATATATATTACAGTATTCTTATAGTCATATAAATATAACAATGTATGTCTAAAATGCATCACATGATCGGCTTGTGGATCTATGCGTTTCACTCAATTAAAAGAGCTTCTTCAGGATCCAAAAATATATTCATATCAGAAAAACTCTTGTAATATTACAATATCCTTTATTAAAAAAATCAATCGATAAAACTCCTGCAGGATTTAATGATGTGTGATGACATCTTGGAACCAACTAAATACCAAACAAAAAATTAATCTTATATTCCAAGAACAACCAGAGTTGGAGTACATACAAATGAAAGACCATATAAAAGGAAACAAGGGACAGCCGGGTGACTCCTCTAATCAAGTACCCAGGACAGAAAGACTGCAAAAATATTCTTCACAGGTTCAACAACTATCTTTAAAAAACAAGTGGCCTTACCCAAGGGGACGGCGCCAGTTGATTTACAGAAAGACCATTTCTCTGCATACAATCTTTATTTTTATATATGGTTATAATGGGGTATTTCCCCCACTGTACAGTACAAGGGAATGGTCATAAACAGTTCTAGACACCTGCTAAGGTAATCCTGTAACAAACCTTGCAAATCCAGACTGCATTTAATGTAAAATGCATAAGCAGAGATAGAGATTACCTTCAGTGAAATCTGCACAGCAATCAGATATAGACATACTGTACGGCTTCAGTTTTAAGACATTAAAGCATTAATGAGCTTAGGAACGCTGCCTCTCACTTTAAACAAGTTGCAAGCAAACTTTCAACAAACTTTTCAAGGAATGCTGAAGATTACTGAAGCTTTTTATATCCTGTTTTAAAGTAGAACTATAGGTAAAACTTTTTTTTTTTTTCAATTTGGATAGAGCAAGGGAGGGTGATAACCCGTCAAATTTTTTTTCCGACAACTGTGTCTTATTGCAGATATTTCCCTTCGCTTCCTGTTTCACAGCCAAACAGGAAGAGAGAGGAAATCTCTGCAAATGAAAAGGAATATCTTGGGGACCCCAGCTCACCAGAATTAGTGGCCTCAATGGAAGATTTCCCCTCTATTACTTTTCTGGGGACAACCCAAAATGTAGCATTTTCTTTTACTTTCACTTTCAAGGAGAATGGTAAATAGGACAACTAGAGAGGGAGAATCTCCCTAACAAGCACAGACAGCAATAAAAACTGACAGGGGTTCTAATCCCTCTCCACTCTATCCAAAACTAAAAAAAATGTTGCCTTTAGTTATACTTTAAGTGATGGGCGGCATTTCCAATATGATCAGTGTTTAATACGTATGTCAAGGCAAAAATAAAGCATGTACATCTATGCATTACATGCAACATACACAGTATCTCTCCGTTTCATGCCTTTAACCACTTGCCGACCGTCCCACACAGATTTACTGTGGCGGGGCGGCTCGGCTGCGCATAATCATGTAGCTCTACGTGATTATGTGTGCACGGTTTTGGCGGCACTGGAGTCACGCTTCCGCTGTGATTAAGCCTCCTTTACTCTCCTCCACAGTGGCACATAAAAGGGAAAGACTCTTGATAGTGAAGTACAACGCTTTATTTAAATAAATATCCACTTACATATAAAATCATAGCGTTCCTTTGATGCACTGTGGTTATTGCAGAGTGCAGCGTGCGTTCCACCGGCCGGAAATGACGTTATACGCTTGTGCCTCGCTAGACGAGTTTCGCTCTCCCACTAGGCGTCATTTCGCTTTATTTTAATAAAGTGTTGTACATACTTCACTATCAAGAGTCTTTTCCCTTTTATGTGCCACTGTGGAGGAGAGTAAAGGAGGCTTAGAGGCATAAACCATTCATTACAGCTGTCTGTTGGTTCCTGCTCAGAGTGTTACTGGAAAGTAAACACCAGGATAAAGCCTTTACCCTAAGTTGTTCTGGTGAGTGGGGACACATTAGGGGAGCACGGAATACACAGCAAGCAAGCACGTTTTCAGCACTATTTATTGAAGCACTTCAGCACTTTTTTCTATCACAATAGCACTGGATGAACTCTTAATTTATGGACATATATATATATATATATATATATATTTTTTTTTTTTTTTTTTTTTGTTGCATACGGTCACTTTTTGATTGCACAAAGCACCCCTTTATGTTATTGGATATGTGTTTGGATATCACAAGTATATATTTACCAATGCTGATACTCAGGGTTTTTCATTATTTAAAGACACACACACCTTTCTCTGTCAGCATCAGCTTTTATTTACCATTTATTTGGGTCAACAATTGCACATTCTTCACTCCTAATAAGTACACAATTATCTATTTTGATCCATAAGCGCAAGGTTTTCTCCTTTTGCAGTAAAAAAAAAAAAAAAAATCTGCGTTTTTTATTCCCCCCCCCCCTCAGGAACCTGCAACGCATTGAATCTGCGATTAGTGGGTGCAATGTCAGGCTCCTGCATACACTACCTACAGCTCTGTGCCCATACCTCTACACAGGCTGAGGGAGCTGTAGGAAGGATGAATGGACTATAAGTGCTCTGATCAGCACACTCACAGTCCATTGAAACTACAAGTCCATCCACTGAAGTGGCAGAGTGATCTGACTGCAGCCAGTGTACTATGTCCTGCACTCCATAAATTGTAAGGGCAGAAGGCGGAGCTGTGGAGAGAGAGAGAACCGGGCGCAGACAGAGGTGTGAATTAGAAGCTGCATGCAGCCTGTTGTACTGATGTAGCGGGCCGCGGATGTGAGTGTACAATACCTGATGGCCCTGCTGAGTGGAGTACACAAGTTTTTTTGGTAAGAGACCCTGCCAGCCAGCCCAGGTGTGTAGAGTGGCAGTGACTTCCACTCCAATCTATACACCTGGGCTGTGTATCTTTTACCAAAGAAACACATGTTACTGCACTCAGCAGGGCCAGGACCCAGGTACTCCCACTGGCAGCGGGTCCTGGCCCTGCTAAGTGGAGTGATACATGGGTTTCTTTGGTAAGAGAGACCCCCCACCAGACACAGCCCAGATGTATAGAGTGGCAGTGGGAGCAGTACCTGGGTCCTGGCCCTGCTGAGCGGATTGGCACACACAAGTGTTTATTTTGGTAAGAGAGACCCCCCCCAGACAACCCAGGTGTATAGAGTGGCAGTGACTGCCATGTTTTACTGAACCAGGTGACACCAACCCTAGTGACGTCACTGAATTGAGCATTCAGATATGTACAATAAGTGAAAGTATGGCCTACATTAAAGCAAAACTCCATGAAAAAATGTTATTCTCCCATGCAGTGGGGCTCTGCCCGCACTGCATGTGTTAATTGCTTGTTTAGTCTAGGGGCACAAGGGAAAGCTGTACTTTCCGGAAAACTGCACTCCCCTACGTCTAGCAGCAGACTGTTCCTGCCATCCTCACATCCATAGCTGGTTTATGGGCGTGATGACGTCAGAACAGTCCATTTACAATACTGTTAGGGTGTTGTGGCGGGGGGGGGGGCAGGAGTGGCGGGGACCGGTCTTGCGGTCGGCAGATTGGGTGAGTATATCTCCGCAATCCCCGGCCTAGAGGACAACGAGCAAACAATTTTTTCCCCTGGAGTTCTTCTTTACCTAAAAAAGATTTGGTAGTAATTTCTTTTGCATTTGCACTCTATTCTTTTTTAATATACATGTCTTTTGGTTCATAGCTGCAGCAGCTTTGGAAATACATGGGTATGCTCCCCCAAATTTTTTGCCTGTTTATTATGCATTCGGTCTGACCAGACTATCGTGGTTGAGCAGCCCTCCCCACCCCCCACATACACCTGTACTCAATCAGTGTCCACCATCAAGTGGATATAGGAGGAGTCCCCTGTAGTGCATTTGCACATTTTTCCCAGCAAGGAGTGTTGTCTCCAAGGGTTAGAAGGGCTGGATTCATCTCTTTTTCATGGATAGTGTAGGACCCACTGATAATGGGGTACTTTGACGCAGTAGTGGGCTTGAGCACGATATGGCCATATGGTGGGACCAAACCCCCATTTTTATTTATGGACTCTCTTCAGATTTGGTAGTAATTTCTTTTGCATTTGCGCGCTATTCTTTTTTAATATACATGTCTTTTGGTTCATAGCTGCAGCAGCTTTGGAAATACATGGGTATGCTCCCCCAAATTTTTTGCCTACCTAAAAAAGATGCCTTTTCTTACTTTTACTTGGTTTAAAAGTTACAATCTTGTGGCAACACCCATATAGGAGACCCAATATTTAAGAACATACCTCTCCTTGCACAGCTGCGGGTTCCAGTGCTCTGCTAATACGACATCCCAGGACTGGTGTACTGGGGGCAGGGCTCATAGCTATACTTTCCAGCTTGTTGAACATCTCAGACTCCGTTCCTCCAGTCCATATTTTACGACTGATCAAGTTCCATTTTCTCCTCGACCTGTTGGGAAAAGTACATTGCTTTAAACAGGGAACTATGAGCAACTACAATAGTAGTACCATTGCTATTCCGTTCAAACAAAAAGGCAAAGCCTCATATCAATAAAACAAAGGTAAAACAGTGCTACATATGTCCAATACTGCTCATTTGTGAAAGGTATGGCATTATCTGCTTTTTTTTCAGGAAAAGGTTTGAAACCCAAGTCAAACTTGAGAGCCCATTCACACTATGGCGTTGATTTACTAAAGTTAGAAAGTGAAAAATCTGGTGCAGCTTTGCATAGAAACCAATCAGCTTCCAGGATTTTTTGGGCAAAGCCTAATTGTACAAGCTGAAGTTAGAAGCTCGATTGACTACCATGCACAGCTATACCAGATTTTGCACTCTCCACTTTTAGTAAATGAACTCCTATGTGTCATGTTCATGCCAGAACACAGTAGTTCTCGGGGGTTCCAGAGCTGTGCGATTTTAAGCAACAGGATTGCATAATATGGCATTGCCTGCATGTCACCGTGCTGCTGTACAGTGACATGAATGATGTGTTACTTCGTACATTTCATATAAAGTTAAAAAAAAAAAAAGGATAAAAAATAAAATGTAATCGATAAAATGCGCATAACACTGCCCCTGCCACAGGACTCTGCAGCTCAAAACACTGTTCAGGCAGCAGCATTATGGGCTGCTTGGTAGTATGAACAAACTTTAAAAGGCACACGTAGCTACAGTATAGGCTTATTTTAAAGTGATTCTAAAAGATATTTTTTAAAAATAACAAACATGTTGCACTTATCTGCTTTGTGTAATGGTTCTGCACAGAGCAGCCTAGATCTTTCTCTTCTGGGGGGTCCCTCTTCAGAGCTCCTGGCCCCTCCTTACTGTTGAGGGCCCCCACAGCAAGCAGCTTGCTATGGGGGGCACTCGTGCAGGCTCGTTCCCAAGCCACGCTCTGTGTGTCCCCCGGTCTCACGTCACAGGCTGTGACTGGCAGCAGCAAGAGTTAATGGCTCCCACTGCTGCCTCTCTGTCCAGTGAGGAGAGAAAGCCACTGTTCCGGTGCACAGCACTGGATCCAGATTGGGCTCAAGTAAGTATGGGAGGGGCTGGGGGGGGAGTGGGGGGGGGGAGAGGGGGGAGAGAGAGGGGGGGAGAGGGGGGAGAGAGAGAGGGGGGAGAGAGAGAGAGGGGAGAGAGAGAGAGAGAGAGAGAGAGAGAGAGAGAGAGAGAGGGGGAGAGAGAGAGAGGGGGGGGGGAGAGAGAGAGGGGGGGGAGAGAGGGGGGGGAGGGGAGGTTGAGAGCTGCACAGAGACAGTATTTTTCCTTAATGCATAGGATGCATTAAGGTAAAAAAAAATGAAAAAAAAAACCCTTTACCGTTAGAACCACTTTAACGTTGTTTAGAGCGGTCTCTTGAGCTGTGCTCAGAATGACTTTTCTGAACATTGAGGTTAGATGCTACTTATACTGCTTCGTATTGCGGCTTCCCTGGATGACAGTTATACTAATGGGAATTGCTGGAGAAGTAATAAAGTAAAGTCAACTATTTTAGGGTCTCAGCAGAGATCTGGGTTATGTGTGTGCACAATGATATATTAAGACATACAGATGTCTCAGTATCTCTTTAGGAACTTTGGTTGTTCTAATATAATCCCTTGGGTCACCCTTGCTCACTCTAAATATATAAATGTATTTTTTATATTCTGTATAGTGACAATCCCAATACTACTAGTGGCCTGGCAGTCTTTGCAGTGTTTCTTTATGGCCTAATTTTGGGAGTGGGCCACTCAGCAAGAAGTGTGGGTGATGTCTGTCTTAAATATTAAAGCCTAGTTTTTTTTTTTTGTTAAAAATAACAAACATGTTATACTTACCTCCTCTGTGCAGTTGGTTTTGCACAGAGCAGCCCGGCTCCTCCTCTTCTGGGGTCCCTGTTCAGAGTTCCTGGCCCCTCCTTCCTGTTGAGGGCCCCCACAGTAAGCAGCTTGCTATGGGGGCACCCAAGCCGAGCCACAGCACTATGTGTCCATTCAGACACGGAGCCGCGGCCTGCCCCTACCCCCTTTCTCTCCTAATTGGCTCAATTACTTTGATTGACAGCAGCGGGAGCCAATGGCGCCACACTGCTGTCTCAGTCAATGAGGAGGGGAGTCCCGGACAGCCGAGTCACTCGTGCAACATCGCTGGATCTTGATGGACCTCAGAAAAGTATGAGGGGGGCTGCTGCACACAAAAGTTTTTCTATCCTAATCCATAGAATGCTTAAGGATAAAAAAGACTTCTGCCTTTACAATCACTTTTAGGTTGTTACAGCAAATGTCATGTAGGTGGATTGATGAACTTGATGATGTTTGTTTTTTTGCTTCTTTGTTATTTTGGTATTCAGCTTAATAACACTAAGTGCCGGTTCACACTATAGCGTGTGCGGCGATCGCATGTAATATCGGAGCGCACTGCTCCTTCATTACATGCGATCGGATGTGCAGTGCGAATTCAGCCATACACTCTGTATGGCTAAATTCGCACTGCACCCGCACAAAAGTCGCACAGGGCCCTTTTTTTCAGCCGCATCAGGATCGGATCGCACAGTGGTTCACACTTGTGCGATCCGATCCTGTGCGAACTGTCAGATCGCACTGCGATATGCGATCAAACTGGGGGTGTCGTTAACATTTAATTGACACCCTGCGTATCGCATATGGCAGTGTGAACTGCCAGATGTGCGTTTGCGATGCGGGAACAGGCTGCAAATTCACAGCCTTCCCGCATCGCACAAGTGTGACCCGGCACTAAATGTGTGTAATGGACGTGGTTGTAAATCTATTTTTTGTATTTGACAGAGTGTTAACATATCATGTTTAAATGATGGTTATGTACCTATAGGAAATCACCTATGTACACTGATTTTATGATATGGGAAAACATTTTTTTGCATCTTTTAATATATAAGAAAATAAAAATGTAACATTTTCCATTTTAAATATTTCTATGGTTGTCTTCAGAAACCCATCTTAGAGGGTCCATATTGCATATTATGTATAAAAAAGAGATGATGGCAGCAACATCCTTAGTCACAAAGGCAAATTTTTCCACATCCTACTCAAAAAAGCTTGGCCAAATTAGTATCATAAGGAAATAATTCCGGACAGCTGCACTTCCTAAAAATCCTTTTATTGATCCTTCATATGAAAAGTGGTTGACAGATGGAGCAGAGGACAAAAGAGGTAGATGGGTTTCGAGCAAATGTTAGCGCTTAGTAATTACCTATTCAAACTAGTCACCACAATCACCTATATACAGCTCTAGAGGGTCATCATTAGGTTACAGGTGAACTAACCAATTAAAAACAGTAGTTAGCTGGGATCACAAAGAAAACCCAGCTGCAGTACACGGTACATCATACACCTTTATCTTGTGAGGAGTTTAGTCCAGATCCACTGCCAGAAGGAATCCGATACACCAATTGAACTTAGAGCAAAACTCGACACATCATTCAAAATCATTGTATAATAGCAAGAACACATACAAAATAATAGATAAAAACATGTGTGTGTTTATATATATATATATATATATATATATATATATATACACACACACACACATACACACACACTAGGGATAGACCGATTATCTGCAAAACCGATATATCGAGGGCCGATCTGCACTTTCCCCAATATATCGGAATCGGCCACCAAGGTGACCGATATTGCGATATTTCGGGAAAGTGCTTGTACCGGAGTGATGCCTGCAGTTAGAGGCATCCCCCTGGTATCGGTGTCCATAGCCGACGGTCGGCTGTCTTGTAATGACAACCCATGCGGATAAGAAGCCGTTCAGCTGTCATTACAAGGAGCGGGAGGGGACATCCCCCCCCCCCCGCCACCTTCCGCGGCTTGCCCATCCCACCGTGAGACCCGGGCAACCATCCTGCACGGCCGCCGAAGAGAAGACCCAATCAAAGCCGTATTAAGCTCTGATCGGGTCTCCATGTAAAAAGCCGGAAGTGATGTCATGACATCACTTCTGGGTACTCTATGCCAAATTCAAAAAAATTACAGCATTCAAAACAGCCAAACTTTGCTTTTTTTAATGCTTTTAAGTGCAGATCCCTCCACAAGAGTACCTGTAAAATAAATAAATAAATAAAAAAAAATATCGTCTGAAACCAATATGCGATGATCAAAATATCGGTGATAAAAAAAACGATATCGGTTGATCACTAATATATACACACATAATCAAGTTGATGTTAAGAACAAATGTTTTTAAAAGCAGTGTTAGAACATCATGAAGATCAATACGGACATATTCTCTCTCTCTCTCTCCATTATATATATGTAGAATAGGTTGCAGGAGATGTACTAAAGGAGGGTTGCAAAAAAAATGGTTAGTTCACGTGTAACCTAATGATGACACATTAGAGCTGTATATAGGTGTCAACCATCTGTCCACCACTTGTCATATGAAGCTTCAATAAAAGGATTTTTGGAAGTGCAGCCCTCCCGAAATTATTTCCTTATGATATACGGCATGCAAGCTGGGCTAGCACCTGACTAGTGTGTGGGGATTACCTAAAGACTCACTCTCCTGGAGCGGCTTTTTTTTTTTGTTTCATTGATGGCCAATGTAGTAGTTACTAGGGCTGCGCATCTTCACTTACCTCACGATTCGATGCGATTACGATTATTAGGGTCGCGATTAGATACGATTCGATTCCGCGATGCATCACGATTACTATGGGGACCCTTTTCTAAAGGGGGATCTATGGTGACCCTGCTCTAAAGGCAGATCTATGGGGACCCTTCTCTAAAGGGGGATCTATGGGGACCCTGCTCTAAAGGAGATCTATGGGGAGCCTGGGCCTGTCCTAAAGGGGATCCAGGGGAACTGAGCTCTAAAGGGGGATCTATGGGGACCCTGCTCTAAAGGGGAGATCTATGGAATAGATCCCCTTTAGTGCAGGGTCGCCATAGATCCCCCTTTAGAGCAGGCTAGCATCCCCAGAGATCCCCCTTTAGTAGAGCAGGTCCCCCCATAGATCCCCCTTTAGTAGAGCAGGTCCCCTCATAGATCCCCCTTTAGAGCAGGCCACATCAGGTTAGAAGAGTTACCTGATGCTAGTTGTAGTACCGTAGGCCCTGGTAAGGAGGAATGCTGGGCTCTGTAGTCCCCCTAGTTGTAGTATAGCAGGCTCTGGTAAGGAGGAATGCTGGGCTCTGTAGTCCCCCTAGTTGTAGTATAACAGGCTCTGGTAAGGAGGAATGCTTGGCTCTGTACAGAGCTACAGAGCTACAGAGCCCAACATTCCTCCTTACCAGGGCCTGTTATACTACAACTAGGGGGACTACAGAGCCCAGCATTCCTCCTTACCAGGGCCTACTGTACTACAACTAGAGGGACTACAGAGCCCAGCATTCCTCCTTACCAGGGCCTACTGTACTACAACTAGGGGCACTACAGAGCCCAGCATTCCTCCTTACCAGGGCCTGTTATACAACAACTAGGGGGAATACAGAGTCTGTAGTAGTCCCCCTAGTTGTAGTATAACAGGCCCTGGTAAGGAGGAATGCTGGGCTCTGTAGTGCCCCTAGTTGTATTCTAGCAGGCCCTGGTAAGGAGGAATGCTGGGCTCTGTAGTGCCCCTAGTTGTATTCTAGCAGGCCCTGGTAAGGAGGAATGCTGGGCCCTGTAGTGCCCCGACTTACCAGGAAGCAGAGCTGCAGCCAGTGTGGATGAAGTAGCGGTAGGTGTATGGAGTAGGGCTCGGACAGGTCCTGGGTGATGAGCCTCATGTCGAGAATTTGGAGCTCGGACTAGTGCAGTGCACGGTACAGGTGGAAAGCAGGGCCTCCTCGCTCCCCTGCGGTCAACTCAGGCTGTCTGCCGAGAACCGCACCGCTACTAGAAGTGTACCGAGCTGGGAAGGCCGCGACTTCGGGCGGCCGGGCTGTCAGAGCGGGCGGTCGGGCAGCAGCGTGCTAAGTGGGCGTGCCGTGTGTATCCCGGGGCCAGAGAGAGCACTGATCGCTCCGCTCTCCTCCTCTCCTGCGCCACGAGGAGGAGCTCCGTATCCCACAAGCCCGGCCAGCGCCGCCATGTCACTTCTGTCCCCGCCCCCGGAAGTGACGTCATTAGGTAATCGATTATTCAACCACCCCGAATCGATGCAGAATCGCGAAGGGTCGCATCGCGATGCATCGATTCGACGATTATATTCAGCAGCCCTAGTAGTTACCTTATTTTTAGTATTCACTCAAAACACTGAAAGGATAACATAAGTAGCAGAAGTAGGATTTTGATACAAGGTATGAGACTACAGGGGTACTTTACTTCGTTGATGCTTGTTTTTGTATCTTCCGCACATCGTCTAAGCTCACAGAATTCTCTTCTCCTCGCTCAACTAAGATCCCAAGCTCTTCCACCAGCCACTCTGCATCTTCAGACAAGATGTACCTGAAAAATCCCCATGTGACAAAAATGTTATAGTCCAAAAACGTCTACAACTCTGCATGACTAACATGAATTGCAAACTGAAAAGAATAGAAAACTCTTGGCATGTACATATTCAGATAGTGTCTGACATTCACACCTATGCATGAATATACATTTTGGAAATGACCAATCAGCTATTGTCCAAACAAAGGCTGTTTTCCTTTTCCGCACAATTCTATCTTTATAGCAGAACACATATCCAAACCATGCTGTGCCACTCACCTCCTGACTCCCTTTGTTGCTGCATACATGTGTTTGGCTTTCCCCACTGCTTCCTCCTGAGTCAGTCTATGATTAAACTGCATCAGCAGACGTTCAGCAAAGGGCTGCCCAGCACCATAAATTCGGCCATAATTGAAGACCTTGGCATGTTCTCGACTTATTCCCACAGTAGATGCCGTCTTACTGTGGAGATCCGTGCCGCTGCTCTTTTTACCTTGTAGAGTCATCCATCCAAAGGCAGTGCAACCTGAAAACACAGACCATTACTATAATGCTCAATAGAAAATCTATCTGCTTTACCATCCATGCTTTATCTTGTGCAATTATCAACCATACAGTACATTTTATTGTAGGCACCAGTGGTGGCCGGTGCTCCATGGGCCGGGGGGGGGCGGCAGACGGACCACACCATACCCCCCTCCCCCCACGGACCCCACCAGCTCCAGTCCATACACCTAACCCCCCCTTCCCCGCCCAGTCACCGACTCACTTACCCTGGGCAGGCAGCAGCGGCGGCTTCCCCCTCAGTCTCCTTTGTGGGCTTCCCCTGTGTCTCCTCCTCGGCCATTAGCATGGCTTCTCCTTTCGGCTAATTGGGAAACGGGTCTCAGAACCTGCTTCCTGATTGGCCAGGAGGAGAATCAGTGTGGCAATAGCGAATAGTCATTCGCTATTGTCACACAACTGGGTGGGCTCAGGGCCCGAGCCCACCCTTTTTTGAAGCCTATTAGAGCCTCTGGCTCTAATCACGAGCTTCAAAAAAAAAACATTGGAATCCGTGCGTCCGGCGCCCTGCATGTAGATTAGGGGGCTGGACGCATGGATAGGGGGAGCGGCGCCCCTGCGCCCCCAATGGACGGGCCACCACTGGTAGGCATGTTTAAAGTGTTTCCAGCACATACACATTTGCAGCTGCGTCATGCAATATTACCAAGTCACTAAAGCGGTTCTTCACTTAGTTCAATAAAAAAATTAAAAAAGTAAACGGCTACAAAATGCCAGGCCCTGTGCTCCACTTTAAAACTCAGGTGGCCAGACAATATTTGCTGTTTTTCAATTTTTTTTTTTTTCATATAGATTTCAGAATTTGTAAAAGACCCCCCCCCCCTTCCCCTCCGACCCCCTCTCCCCCTCCCCAAAAACCATACATTTTCTGAAACCAAAGGATGGTAAAAAGGTAAGGTGACCTTGAGATTATAGTAAAAGGGGAATGCAGATGGCGTAAAGCATACGGACTTGCCCAGCTGGAATCGGTTCTGTGCCGCTGTATGCCCTTGCTGGCAGTGAAAGGGTTAAAGTCAATTATTTTAGTTGTATGACATGTTGAAGAGGAGGATCCACCAATCTGAACGCTGAACCCTTCATATTTCAGTAGATATCACATGACCTTATTTTTACGATTATGGTATCAGCACTGGAGGGAGCCTGGAGCAGTGGATGTTATGGTACTTCAGCCCTTCAATCACTCCTTATACCAGCAGGACTGTAAAATCACTGCATGGTAATATAAGATTTCAGATCTATTTCACTAATTTGCTAATGTGGGGACAACATGGAAAAATTCAATATAAATATGATGTAAACATTGACATTTGATAAGATTATTGTGGTCATCATAACATTTTGTTTGGTTTATAATCAATAATGCATGCTCTTAATTTATTGCTCTAGGACAGTGATAAAAAGAAGAGAGGGGAGCTCAGGAAACGGCATCCAGTGGCTTATTTGCTAGATCCTTAAAGACAGGTACATCTACTGGAATAGTAAAGTGCCCTGATAGGGTGGGACGCTGCCGGATTTACAGTGGGAATAAACCAGTTTTGCATAAAACTATCCCCAGATGGGTATATGCAAAAAATATATAACAAAACACAGGACAAACAAAGACAAAACAGACAAAAAGACAAAGACAGTTGGGACTTTAAATGAGGCGGTGCCTGCCCAGGGCTAGCCGCCTCCATCCCTGTTCATTGTATAAGGGGGGAAGGGGAATATGAAGGATAAAATGGGGGATAAAAAGGATATTGCAGGGGATCGGCACGTTGGTAGAATGTATATAATGTGGTATAAATTATATATAAAATAAAAGTACATGACATAGCATCAATGTAAAATAGTTTATAGAAAAGCCGATGCCCTATATAGGTATTAATGAGGTAAAACGGGAAAGGGGGGGACAAAAGCGGGACTTTAAATGAGGTGTGCGGAGTCGGTGGTCACAATAAAGAATGCAATTTTATAAAGATAAAGGTTTTAATGTATATCATGAGGAAATAGCATATATGGCATAAACACATTGATACAGGTGACATCAACAATACATGTGTGAAATGGCACAATCCCAATGTAATAAAAGGCATCGTAGATACCAAATAATAACTCAAGAAATACACAATGAGAAAAATAGATCATTGATAAAAACATTAAAACAGGTAACATGTTAATATTGGTAAGGAGTGCATCCATATTAGACTCGACGCGTTTCGTGGATACATTCCACTCGTCAGGAGCCAAGTGCACCCCAAATCATAATTTCAAGGGAAGGTCATTTCATACAAGATGTTGTAGATGGATGCTCCCAAGGGGTCAGAGAAGTCTGTTCCGGGAGCTGTAGGAGCCCAGACTGGGGACAAAGGCACACCACACAGGCATTCTACGATGTCATGAAGGTGACAAAAGTGTTTGGGAGATGATATCAAGATGTTGATCTCCAAGGATATCTATGGGTAAGGATGTTCGATTAATATAAAGAAAATTTTTCTCACTGTGACTACAGTGACGGGTAGGGAGTAATCAAGTTGATATAAAGGGTAAATCTAGAGGTAAGTATAAATACCTAGATGAATTAAATTCAATTAATCGAGGGAGATAAGCTGGATCATCTGAAAAACTTCAGGAATGCTGAA
Organism: Pelophylax lessonae; assembly: GCF_965119305.1. Taxonomy (NCBI): domain Eukaryota; kingdom Metazoa; phylum Chordata; class Amphibia; order Anura; family Ranidae; genus Pelophylax; species Pelophylax lessonae. Next base: position 53,757,366 of record NC_138771.1, on the reverse strand, counting down.
AAAGGAGAAAACTAATTGGTAAAAATATATAAAAAATATATGAGAGTGTATATATGTATATTGGAGAATATACGTAAAAGGCCACACCCAGCATTGACATTGAGTGAATAATGGTGACTGAATAAAGTGAGGTGCGAATTGTGAAAGCAAAAGTGAAAGGGTGAATAAAGGTGAAAAATAAGGGGGGGAAAAAAGGGGGGGGGAGGTGCTTCAGTGTTGGGTAACAATCAAAAGAAAAATAGGAAAGCCATGGGAGTGAAAATTAAGGAATAGGGTGCAAAAGTGTCCAAACCACCAAGGGCAGTGATAGAGAATGTGAAAGGGTAAAGGTGCTCAGAGCAGCATCAAGGGGCAAATGAGGTGACAACAGGGAATGCCAGGAGGAATACCTAACGTCCGCAGCGATGGGGCTCCTAGCGTCACGTCCGCGCTCAAAAGTGGAGGAGGCGCTGTCATGTCCAGGATCAAAGCGCCGTCCCGGATCCGGACAAACGCCACCTCCCTAAGTATGAGCGCGAGAGTGGAATCACATGGCGGCGCGAGGACGCTGTCAATAGACGTCACACGCACAGCATGGATGACGTGGCGCCGAGGCGCGACGGGAAGCCGCCCATACCCCCGCGTCCAATCAACGGATGGGCAGAAGGGGGGAGAAGGGAGGCCACCGAAGCGCCTCGCAGCTCCCGGAAGTAAACGACAGACCATGGGATATATACAACCTAGTAATAGCAATCTATAGAATACAAACAAGTTACTACCCATGACAAAAGGGACATACTCGAAATAAATATGTATAAATGGATATTGCCAAGATAGTAGCAAGCCCAAAACAAAAGGGGGGAAGGGGGCCTGCATATGGACCAAACGTGAACCAACCGCACACCTCCATCCCTATGCATATTCAAAAAATATATAACAAAACACAGGACAAACAAAGACAAAACAGACAAAAAGACAAAGACAGTTGGGACTTTAAATGAGGCGGTGCCTGCCCAGGGCTAGCCGCCTCCATCCCTGTTCATTGTATAACTGTCTTTGTCTTTTTGTCTGTTTTGTCTTTGTTTGTCCTGTGTTTTGTTCACGTTTGGTCCATATGCAGGCCCCCTTCCCCCCTTTTGTTTTGGGCTTGCTACTATCTTGGCAATATCCATTTATACATATTTATTTCGAGTATGTCCCTTTTGTCATGGGTAGTAACTTGTTTGTATTCTATAGATTGCTATTACTAGGTTGTATATATCCCATGGTCTGTCGTTTACTTCCGGGAGCTGCGAGGCGCTTCGGTGGCCTCCCTTCTCCCCCCTTCTGCCCATCCGTTGATTGGACGCGGGGGTATGGGCGGCTTCCCGTCGCGCCTCGGCGCCACGTCATCCATGCTGTGCGTGTGACGTCTATTGACAGCGTCCTCGCGCCGCCATGTGATTCCACTCTCGCGCTCATACTTAGGGAGGTGGCGTTTGTCCGGATCCGGGACGGCGCTTTGATCCTGGACATGACAGCGCCTCCTCCACTTTTGAGCGCGGACGTGACGCTAGGAGCCCCATCGCTGCGGACGTTAGGTATTCCTCCTGGCATTCCCTGTTGTCACCTCATTTGCCCCTTGATGCTGCTCTGAGCACCTTTACCCTTTCACATTCTCTATCACTGCCCTTGGTGGTTTGGACACTTTTGCACCCTATTCCTTAATTTTCACTCCCATGGCTTTCCTATTTTTCTTTTGATTGTTACCCAACACTGAAGCACCTCCCCCCCCCCTTTTTTCCCCCCCTTATTTTTCACCTTTATTCACCCTTTCACTTTTGCTTTCACAATTCGCACCTCACTTTATTCAGTCACCATTATTCACTCAATGTCAATGCTGGGTGTGGCCTTTTACGTATATTCTCCAATATACATATATACACTCTCATATATTTTTTATATATTTTTACCAATTAGTTTTCTCCTTTTTCAGCATTCCTGAAGTTTTTCAGATGATCCAGCTTATCTCCCTCGATTAATTGAATTTAATTCATCTAGGTATTTATACTTACCTCTAGATTTACCCTTTATATCAACTTGATTACTCCCTACCCGTCACTGTAGTCACAGTGAGAAAAATTTTCTTTATATTAATCGAACATCCTTACCCATAGATATCCTTGGAGATCAACATCTTGATATCATCTCCCAAACACTTTTGTCACCTTCATGACATCGTAGAATGCCTGTGTGGTGTGCCTTTGTCCCCAGTCTGGGCTCCTACAGCTCCCGGAACAGACTTCTCTGACCCCTTGGGAGCATCCATCTACAACATCTTGTATGAAATGACCTTCCCTTGAAATTATGATTTGGGGTGCACTTGGCTCCTGACGAGTGGAATGTATCCACGAAACGCGTCGAGTCTAATATGGATGCACTCCTTACCAATATTAACATGTTACCTGTTTTAATGTTTTTATCAATGATCTATTTTTCTCATTGTGTATTTCTTGAGTTATTATTTGGTATCTACGATGCCTTTTATTACATTGGGATTGTGCCATTTCACACATGTATTGTTGATGTCACCTGTATCAATGTGTTTATGCCATATATGCTATTTCCTCATGATATACATTAAAACCTTTATCTTTATAAAATTGCATTCTTTATTGTGACCACCGACTCCGCACACCTCATTTAAAGTCCCGCTTTTGTCCCCCCCTTTCCCGTTTTACCTCATTAATACCTATATAGGGCATCGGCTTTTCTATAAACTATTTTACATTGATGCTATGTCATGTACTTTTATTTTATATATAATTTATACCACATTATATACATTCTACCAACGTGCCGATCCCCTGCAATATCCTTTTTATCCCCCATTTTATCCTTCATATTCCCCTTCCCCCCTTATACAGATGGGTATATGGCTGATCAGCGTTTTCAGGGGTGTGCAATGTGTGAACAAGTATTCCATACACAAACATTATGCAGATTTTGTTCTGGGACAGAGAGGACTTGAATTTGGCAGCAGAATTAAATCCATATTATTTCAGCACCCTTTCCTCCAAAACATCATTGTAACAACAGTTTATTTATAGCGGAATACCATGAATTCCAGCAAAGTGAGCCTCTCCAAGAATAGCTGCTATCCAGAGCTCCTGGGAATCCACATCTGCTCCAACGATGTGATATCCTGGGGGGGCCTGAATCATCGCCTTCAGTTCACTGCCAATGCGATCTGCCTGTAAGAACAGAAATCCATCATCAAAAGCAAACAACAAAACGCAGCAATGCTACAATTTCCTAAAAGCAATCAAACATTTTGATTTCAGATAAAACAAACTATACCAGGGGTAGGGAACCTATGGCTCGCGAGCCAGACGTGGCTCTTTTGATGGCTGCATCTGGCTCGCAGACAAATCTTTAATAAAGGGGGGCGTGTCCGGACGTGAGGCCGTGCTGGATGTGTAGTCCCAGAGCTCCGCCGCGTCTACCACTCAATCCAGTGCCATCCGCGTAGCTGTGCCCGGTGCCAAGGAGATTTCTGCACCCATCGACGGTACACTTTGTGGCCTACCCACCGCTACCCTCAGTTCGTCTCTGGGTGACCGGATTGCCATGCTACGGACCCCGCAGCCTACTCGCGGTACCGCCGCCGGCTCGTGTGCTGTGCATCTGAGGGCCTTGGCAATCACCGCTAGGTAAGGAGACCTGCCATCCGCTCCCTGTGCCCCAGTAGACACGATCTCCTTCCCCTCTGACACCCGGGGACCCGCCTCTCACATCCACTTCTGAGGCCTTCAGCGGCCGGCCGCCATTTTCTCAGGGCCTATACTCACCTCCATCACTCGCAGGCCTGCAGGCGCTTCACCACTCCGGCCTCATTGCATACCTGCCTGCTCTGCTCTCTTCCCGACCGGACTCCAGGCACTTTCACACAACTCCATATACTCAATGTATAGCTGCGGCCCATGAATATGAATATTAAATAAAGGTTGCCGACCCCTGAAATATAGTGTATGGCTCTCACGGAATTACATTTGAAAATATGTGGTGTTCATGGCTCTCTCAGCCAAAAAGGTTCCCGACCCCTGAACTATACATATAAAAAAAGCCTACAAATAGCACTTCTATATACTTATATGTTGCTAAAATATCAAATAGGTTTTCTGGGCTGCTTTGAGTTGATACTCCAGATAGGCGAGATGTAGACAGGAGATTCTCATCAAAAAGTAGTTTTTTTTTTGTCAAATGAGGAAACCCAATTTTTTTATCAATGCTTTGCTTCCTTTTGGGTTAATGGAATTGTACTGGAAGTCCAACACTATTCAACCTCACCTTATGGTCGGCTTGATATGCTTATTAGGCAACATAAAAATGCGACCATAGTTTGGACACAGTGAATACAGCAACTACAGATTGGTAGAGGTTCTGGCCCCACTGTTAGAACTGTCAGTGTACGGCCAGCTTAAAATGGAACACAATGCAAGCTGGACCGTTTCCATACAGTTGCCATCACCTGCATAAAGGCTATTCTGTATTATGGTCTGAAAGCAAAGGCCAGTGTGCAGGGCAGGGGTGTGCCCGTATTGTATGGAACTGTATTGTGTATTTGTCACAGTTCAGTATTACTTGACAAGTCTGTTGAAAACATATTAGGAAGGAAACTGCCAATGCAGATGAATGCTTGGGGTTAGCAAGTCCGAAAAATCCTGGTGTCACTTTATGCACATTGATAGCTGCACTTATAGTGTTTAGTGAAACCTACAACCTATGATGGGGATAGAAAGTTCACTATAGCAGTTGTCTAATGGAGGAAAGGGTCTTTTTTCATATAAAGAAATACGGCCCTTGGGATTGGGGGATACTTTCTATTTATGTAATTGGTATTTTAGGTAATACTTTATTTGAATTCTACTCTCCTCCTTTAATTAGTGTATGTTTATGGTGGGCTTCAATACATTTGGTCATGGCGAGTTTGGTAATTTTGTACTATCTATATATTGTTTTAATCTTTTACAGTTTTAGGGATTTACTAAAACTAGAGTACTCCAAAACTGGTGCAGCTGTGCATGGTAGCCAATCAGCTTCTAACTTCAGCTTATTCCATTAAGTTTTGAAAAGAACCTGGAAGCCGACTGGTTTCTATGTAGAGCTGCAACAGATTTTTTACTCTCCGGTTTTAGTAAATCGAACCCTGTGTGTCCCACCTGTATGGTGGTAATTTATTTTCCCTGCGTATGTGGTTCTCTCTGGATATCTGGGACTATACGTTGACCCCTTTAAACTTCAGGTGTCTGATCGGCATATTTAGCTGAGCAGTTACTACAACTGTTCAACCCCCTGTTTTCTGGATACATTATGGGTCTCCTTTCTTGTTTGGAAAGATACTTAAACAAGCGGTTTCTTTCATACAAATAGGATTTGACTTGTTCTTGCCCAGCCTTTACTCATAGAACCATTGGAGCATTACAGCTTCAGTACAGCCGTTCCTTTAGTGCCCGTTCACACCAGAACATGGTGCCAATATTAAGTTGACACCACTCAGTGCATTTTCCTGCATTGGATTGCATGCAGTGCATTTTGTAAAGCAGTGCATGCACTACTTTCTGTGCGAACCAATGAGATTCTGCATATTCAAAAAGAATGGGCTGGCACCGCACTGTGAATGTGAAGTGCACAGGAACCTGCAGCACGTTCCTGGGGCACATTCAAACAGTTGAAATAACTGCTCAGCTAAATATGCCGCTCAGACACCTGGAGTTTAAAGGGGTCAACATATAGTCCAGATATCCTGGTGTGAACCATCCCTAGGATTACCTCCTATTGTGCCTTGAATACATCGGGGTATTATTTGTTATATACTCATTTACCACTTTTAGGTCTTGATGGTATGTGCATGGCTGTCCTTGTAGGAGCCCCCTGTGATGTGTGCTCCCACGCTCACCTGAGGACGCTGACACACCCAGGATGCCTTTGAGTCATCTTACCCATGGTTGGATTTTATTTAGTCAGACTTTGCCAACTTGGTCCTTACTAGTGTATTAATCCATGTTTATTATTGAACTAATCTTTATGTTTATGTATGTTCAGAAACCTTGTTATGATTCCTTAATCCTCCTGAAGAAGCAGCAGTCAAACTCCTGTGATGAGGGAGCAGGGGGAGTGGCTTACCAGTGCTGTGTGTGTCTATAGATGCACACAGCCTGGCTCAGGCGCACATGCACACCGGTGCTCTTATAGCACTTGGGAAAGCCCATCCTCCCGAGTCTGCATAACAAGTCGATGTACACATGCTGCTTCCCGCAGCGGAGCGGCGATAGTGTAAACTTACTGGCAGATAATTCCTGGATGCCAGAGAGGGAACTGATAAATATGGGTGTAAATTTTAAAACTTTTTATGGCTTTTAATAAAAATGCTATACACTATGAGATCCCTCTCTGTTTGATCCTCTTTTCCCTGCATGAGTAATAAGCTGAGGCTTTGTGAAGGAGACAGCGAGCAGAAGATTAGCAGCCACGCATAGTGGAGCTGTGGGAAAGCTTGATTAGACCTCCTTTGGTATAAGCTAAAGGAGGTCCCCTCCATTTGGGGAGTTTAAACCCATTGGGGTTGGGGCACATTCAACTGCATGGAGTGAAGTGTTGACGGTGATAGGCACTTACATGCTATGAAGAAAATCGTCACTTCAGCATGAGTTTTGAGCACTGGCACTTTTAAAAAGAGGATTTCTTGTTCATCACTATGGACTTTACAGATTGATTTTCTTTTACTTGCAAAATATATGAATTTGTATAATAATATTTAGTTTTATCACTTTACAATGTCACTAACAGATTCATTTTTATTGAAGGATTATTTTTGTTGATATAGTAGTTTATGTATGGTCAACTATGTACTAGCACTATAATTAGATTAGATTGGATTTTATTGGGTTTATTTTAACCACTTGCCGACCGCCGCAAGTACATATACTGCGGCGGTCAGCCCCTCACAGTCAAAGTGACGTATGGGTACGTCACTAGCCTGTGAGGCTCTAGGGAGCACGCGCGATGTCCGCCGGGCACTCGCGATCGTCCGTTAGAGCGGGAGAAAGGCAGGCGGCTAATGTAAACAAGCCGCCTGTCATTCTCCCCTGTGTAAGAATAGTGATCATACGGTTCTGCTTTGTAGGACCGTTGATCTCTGTTCTTACACCTCAAGCCACAGCCAATAACAGTTAGAAGCACACCCCTAGGGACACAATTAACCCCTCCTTCTCAAAAAAAGTTAACCCCTTCACTGCCAGTGTCATTTTACAGTAACAGTGCATATGTATAGCACTGATTACTGTAGTAATGTCACTGGTAACCCCAAAAGTGTCAAAAATGTCAGTCAAGGGTCCGATCTGTCCGCCGCAATGTCGGAGTCCCACAAAAAAAAAAATGCAGATCGCCGCCATTACGCGTTAAAAACAACAACAACAAAAATGACAAAAATCTTTCCCTTAGTAAACGCAATAACTTTTGCGCAAACCAATCAAAATACGCTTTTTGAGATTTTTTTTACCAAAAATATGTAGCATAAAACAAATTGACCTAAAATGTTAAAAAATTTTGATTTTTACATTTTTTTGGGGAATTTCATATAAAAATAAATGTGAAAAATATTGTTATTTTTGCAAAATTGACGCTCTTTATGTTTATAGTGCATGATCAAAAAAAATCGCACAGGTGATCAAATACCACCAAAAGAAAGCTCTGTTTGTGAGAAAAAAAGGACGTCAAATTAGTTTAGGTACAGCGTCGCACGACCACACAATTGTCCGTTAAAGTCACGCAGTGCCGAATCGCAAAATAGGCCCTGGTCAGGAAGGGGTTAAAATCTTCCGGGGCTTAAGTGGTTAATGGCGAGGGCATTTAAACTACAAATTAGCTTATAGCACCCGGCTTGCTAAGAAGGCACCCAGAGTAGGGAGAAGTTGACAGCGCTGGCGGGGACTTCCAGAAGAGGAGGCTAGGGACCACATTGTGCAATATCACTGCACAGAGCAGGTAAGTATAGCATCTTTTGTAGCCTTTAATATCACTTTAATTTCTATAAGTTAGAGAACAGAACACATGTTCTTTTCCCTATAGTTTTGTAGAAAAGACACAATAGGTTTCTGTAAATAAGCCCATGTCCCCTCTCGGCTTTGATATGACGCATCACAATTGACTATAAATGATCTCAAAGATATCTAGGGGTGTCTAATGATAACACCAGCGTGTGTAAGCAATACCACTTGCTGCTAGGATATTCCCAAATGCAAATATGATAATCCGTAACCTACACGTGCATTGCTGGCAGTCAGCCATGTTGGCTCTACTGCTCTTCTTGTGATCGTGCCAGCTGTGATCACCAGAGGAAGTATAGCACCATGCTTATCGTCTTCATCATAATCCAGGCTCCTAAAATAAATTAAAAATTTTAAGAAGAAGCACATCATATACTCAATAGTAGTTCTTTTAGAAATGCTTTGTAAATACTATAATAATATGAAAAAGAAAACTCAAATTAAAGTGGTTGCAAACCTCAGACATGAAATCTGAACAAAGCATATCCCTCTATAGTTTGTACTTGTCACAATTTCAGAGCAATAAGTGTGATTTCTGTCTGCCCTTTTCCTCTGCTATCTGCATGAGTCACTTCTGACACGGTTTCCTGACAGCAAGAGGAAAAGGGTGACAGGGGAGGGATTTTCAGCACAGAGCCTGTGATGGGACAGCCTCAGCTCTGTTCGTCTGTGCTGTGTAAAGGATGTAAAGGGGGGGGGGTACCATTCCTCAAATCACCTCTCAGAGCTCTCCCAACTTAGCTCTGCGAAGTGCAATTTAAGCTCTCCACCCCCTTTTCTTCTGACAGCTCAGACAAGCTTCATAATGGCTGTAGGGAAGAGAAGACTGCAGATAAACAGT